>NC_082662.1:114578678-115203678 GCF_025265405.1 Mesoplodon densirostris
CTAGAATGACTCATATAACTCAGCAAAGAGTTTTACTTGCTGTCCCTGGTTTATTATAACCAGTACTCAGGAAGAGCCAGATGGAAGAGATGCATAGGGCATGGTATGGGGTTGGTGGAGCACAGTTTCTAAGCCCTCTCTGGGTGTGCTGCCCTCCTGGCATATCGATGTGTTCACCATCCCAGAAGCTCGCTGAACCTCATTGTTCAAAAGTTTTTAATCAGAGTTTCATTACATAGGCATGATTGATAAAGTCATTGGTGATTGAATTCAGTCTCTAGCTCCTCTTCCTTCCCTAGAAGTGGGTGGAGTTTGGTGGGGCTGAAAGTTCCAACTCTCTAATCACTTTCTTGGAGTTTCTGGTGACCAGCTGCCTTCTTGAAACTCTGTGAGGGGTCCCACCCTGAGTTACTTTATTAGCATAAACTGTGGTTGAAAGAGACCAATTATGAAAAACAAAAGACACTCCTACTACTCAGGAAATTTGCAAAGCCCCTAGTATATATTTTCATTATACCACAAGTAACTTGAAATATTTTTAAAATTTGGGGAAAAATTCCCCGAACCCTTCTTGTTCCAAAGCTGCTTGAGGATGCCAGCATTCTAGTATGTGGTTTTATATATTAGATATTGGTAATGACAGGTATTCAGTATTAAAATCATGGGTAAAAATTTGTAAATTTTGGCCCAATTATCTAGCTGCTGTATTAAAACGAACATTTGATATTTCACTAAGTTAATTTCACTAAAATTAAAATATTTAACAGTATTAAGGTTGGCAGCCTCATTGGAGCGTAGGTAGATACTGTTGTGGCTCTTACAGATCTGTTATTTTGATGAATTAAGCATTTCACGGCTTTGTGTTTCTGGGGAGTGACTTCATTTTGATCTAACCATAATCTGAGTTGGGTGTTGGGGAATGCTGGAATGTTCAGTCATTATTCATCAAGCTCCCATCTCTCCACCAGAATTGACCTTGCTGTTCTGTTGGGGAAAACACCATCTTCAATGGAGAATGATTCATCTAATCTGGATCCATCTCAGGCTCCTTCTCTTGCCCAGCCTCTGGTGTTCAGTAACTCGAAGCAGAGTGCCATATCACAGCCTGCTTCAGGGAACACGTTTTCTCATCACAGTATGGTAAGTAGGAAACATGGTGTATCCTAACCAAACTTTTCTGCAACCCCAGCACATACATACAGTAATTCCTTTCAGTGATACCCAGAGGTTTGGGGCAAGGTAAAGTGTCTTCTTTTGTCTTCCTAAGCTGACTTGGGTATAGAGATGTCAAATTGGGTAGTAGGGGATATAGCTCTAGGAGAGGACTTAGCTTTGGACAGACTAAGTCATCTTATAAAAATGAGTTAGGAGACTTCCCTTGTGGTCCAGTGGGTTAGACTCCACGCTCCCAATGTACGGGGCCCGAGTTCAATCCCTGGTCAGAGAACTAGATCCCACGTGCATGCCACAACTAAGACCCAGCATAGCCTGCCTAAATAAATAAATAAATGTATTTTTTTTAAATGTGTAGACTTTAAAAAAAAATGAGTTAACATCATTTACTGAATACTTATTGTGCAAACATTGTTCACTGTTATTCTTGAAGAGTGAAAATCGATGACAACCAATTTTAATACTAATTAGTATTAGTAATACTAATTAAACTTGGATGGAAGGTTGTAGCAGTTCCCTGTTTTTTGTTTGTTTTTTGTTTTTTGGCTGCACTGTGCGGCATGTGGGATCTTAGTTCCCCAACCAAGGATTGAACCCGTGCCCCCTGCATTGGGAGCACGGAGTCTTAATCCCTGGACCACCAGGGAAGTCCAGCAGTTCCCTGTTTCTTGGTAGGGCAGAATTGTCATATGTATTCGTTTAAACCAGACATTTCTGAGCTAGGCTTCTAAAAACTTGGGGTCTTCCTGAATCTGCCCACTTACTAGCTATTTCTCCCTTTCTCTGTAAGTGGGGATAAGAGTGCTTGCTGTGCCTATCTTACAGGGCTTCAGGAAGATAAATAAGATAATGGGTAAAGTCTCCACAAATGTGGAAGTAGTGGTATTGGTTATTAACAACCTAGAGCACTTATGGCAAATGACTTGATTCAGAATATTTTTTAAAGTTCAAGGTCATCAGTTATAGCAAAGGCTAAATAACTAAACAAAGATGGTTAGTAAATCCTAAAAGTACTGCTTTTTCTCTCTTCTTTCCTGTTTATTTTACTTTCCTTACTTTCCTGTTTATTTTTTGGTGGAGGGTTACTATAGTTGTAAGAGGTAAGAAACTATGTGTATGCATATACTTTTATTTTTCTAGTAGTAAGGTTAGAGTAATTACTTGAGCTGTAAAACTGCGAAGTCAGCCTCTAATCCAGAGCTGTTAGGGTTTTTTAAAAATTAATTAATTAATTAATTAATTTTTGGCTGTGTTGGGTCTTCATTGCTGCGCACAAGCTTTCTCTAGTTGCGGCGAGCAGGGGATACTCTTTGTTGTGGTGCTCATGCTTCTCATTGCAGTGGTTTCTCTTGTTGCGGAGCACGGGCTCTAGGCTCACGGGCTTCAGGAGTTGTGGCACAAGGGCTCAGTAGTCGTGGCTCACGGGCTTAGTTGCTCCGCGGCACGTGGGATCTTCCTGGACCAGAGATTGAACCGGTGTCCCCTGCATTGGTGTCCCCTGCATTGGTATGCGGATTCTTAACCACTGTGCCACCAGGGAAGTCCTACTCCGTTAGTTTTTTTTTTTTTTTTTGCGGTAGTTGGGCCTCTCACTGTTGTGGCTTCTCCCATTGCGGAGCACAGGCTCCGGACGCACAGGCTCAGCGGCCACGGCTCACGGGCCCAGCCGCTCTGCGGCATGTGGAATCTTCCCGGACCGGGGCACGAACCCGTGTCCCCTGCATCGGCAGGCGGACTCTCAATCACTGCACCACCAGGGAAGCCCCACTCCGTTAGTTTTTAACTGTTGTCTTAAAATAGTTTTTTGTGTTAATAGTAATTTGGTGGTTGATATTCTGCCATGTATGAGTGGTCACAGGAGAGAAAAGGTGGCAGAGAAGGGAGAGGAGTGTTGGGACTAAAAAGAAAAAGAAGGAAGAAACAAAATGGGACAAAGGTCGTAGGAAGATATAATGAAGATCAGAAAATAACTACCAACACCTAAGATATATGACTGGAAAATGGGTTAAGTTCTCTGTGTCACTTTTAATTGCCTTTAATGTCTGGAGTTGAATATTTACACCTAAATCCAAATTCTCATATCAAAAATAAGTTTTCAGTATACTTCCACTTTAACATTCTGTTTAATGTGTGTCATGTGATATGTGAAACTAAACATAAGTGCTATTCTTTTTTCTCATTACCTGCGTTAATCAGTATGCTATTTAATGTAGTTCTTTTCCATTGAGGACCGAGGTTAGAGGATTAATTTCCCTTAAAATTTAATAGATGTAAGTAATATAGGAGCCCTTCCCCATTATCATAATATATGAATGTTAGGTAATTTTCTATACCTTCAGTGTTTTCACGCTTGCAGAATATTTGGTAATCATTGCTGTGCGGGATCATCTCTCTGCCGCAATCCTGTACTTTCAACTAGATTTCCAGTGTTTTTGTTCTTGTTTGTATAGTCTTGGCATACAGACTGAAGTGGGAAAAAAAAGTCTTACCTTGGGTTGAACAGATTGGTTTTGTATAAGCACCACTTAATGATGAAGATCATGATGTGCTTTAAGTAAGAACCTAAGAGACGAGACTAAATCTCCTTGGAGGTTCTTTAGAATAGTCAAGGCCACATGGTTAATCTTCTGGTCTAGGCTGGTAGTTTTACTTGGTAGTAGGGAATAGAGAGAATCCCCCAAAAGCATTAAGAGTAAATTTTGTTTTGTCATCATGATTACCGTGTAGAACTTGGATATACACAGAAAACAATAAAATCATATTGACTCATTACTTGATCATTTAGTGCAGAAGTTGAGGTAGCCCCTTAACTTTGCTTCTTTGTCTCTATGCTAGTTGTTAGAAACATTGAGATGAAGCTCAGTTAGTTGTTTTTGTTCCTTTTGAGCTGTTCAGTGGAAGGGGCAAAGACTTTAATGGCTGAAGTGAATTTTTTTTTTTTTTTTTTTTTTTTTTTGCCGTACACGGGCCTCTCACTGTTGTGGCCTCTCCTGTTGCGGAGCAAAGGCTCCGGATGCTCAGGCTCAGTGGCCATGGCTCACGGGCCCAGCCGCTCTGTGGCATGTGGGATCTTCCCAGACCGGGGCACGAACCCATGTCCCCTGCATCGGCAGGCGGACTCTCAACCACTGCGCCACCTGGGAAGCCATGAAGTGAAATTTTATATCACCTTCATGTTAGCTTAATAATTGAGTATTAGTTGATTTAAAAATTCAAAGGGGAGAAAACCCCTCCAGTCATTAAAGGAGTCCCTGAGAAGGAGGGAGGGGAAAGTGATGGTAACGGTATAAATTTTAATGGCTCTTAATTTTTTGACTGCTTGATATGTGCCATGCACATATTAAATGCTTTATATAGTATTTGTTTAATCTTCCTACACCTTTATGAGGTACTACTTTTATTCCTATTTTCAGATGAGGAAAATGAGGTACAGACCAATTACAAGTAATTTTTCCACAATTATTTAACCAGGATTTGAATGTAGACAGTCTGAGTCCAGAGCTTATTCTATAATGGACTATTCTATTTGGTGACATTCTTTTTTTAAAAATTTATTGGGCCTCCCACATGCAGCGGAGCGGCTGGGCCCGTGAGCCATGGCTGCTGAGCCTGCGCGTCCAGAGCCTGTGCTCCGCAACAGGAGAGGCCACAACAGTGAGGGGCCTGCGTACCGCAAAAAAAAAAAAAAAAAAAAAAATTATTTAGTTTATTTTTATTTTTGGCTGTATTGGGTCTTCATTGCTGTGCGCGGGCTTTCTCTAGGTTTGGCGAGTGGGGGCTACTCTTTGTTGCGGTGCGTGGGCTTCTCCCTGCAGTGGCTTCTCTTGTTGCAGAGCACGGGCTCTAGGCACGTGGGCTTCAGTAGTTGGGGCACGCAGGCTCAGTAGTTGTGGCTCACGGTGTCTAGAGCTCAGGCTCAGTAGTTGTGCGCACAGGCTTAGTTGCTCTGCGGCATGTGGGATCTTCCTCGACCAGGGCTTGAACCTGTGTCCCCTGCATTGGCAGGCGGATTCTTAACCAGTGCGCCACCAAGGAAGCCCCTGGACATTCTTTACTTGTCTTATCTATACTGGCTCTTAACCGGGATAAGTGTTTTGTTTTTGTTTGTTTGTTTTTTGAGTAGTTGAACAAAGTTGCTTGGATGTGGATTTCTCTAACCTCTGTGTTGATCTACAGGTGAGCATGTTAGGGAAAGGATTTGGTGATGTCGGTGAAGCTAAAGGCAGCAGCACCACAGGCTCCCAGTTCTTGGAGCAATTCAAGACTGCTCAGGCCCTGGCTCAGTTGGCAGCTCAGCATTCTCAATCTGGAACCACCACCACCTCCTCTTGGGACATGGGCTCTACCACCCAATCCCCATCGCTGGTGCAGTATGGTGAGAAATATGGAAAGTGATTTGAATTCTTTAAGCATTGGAGCATTACTGCCAAGAGGCTGGCAGGAGTAGGGGTGAAGAATGTGTTCTGAAGTGAGGAGGAGAAGGGCAGCCAACTGGCTCTTTTCCCGCAGTGATTTCCCCTGGTGAGATAGGCTCAGTTCAGAAAGCTGGGGCATAATAATTAAATACATAAGTTGAGGCTGTATATCTCTATATCTCTTTTATCACATTTAGCCCTGTACACATTTGCAGTCTTCTGTTGACCTGAGGATGTTTTGGGTTTTCCCTAGGTTTATTTTTAGTATTTGAAAACATCATACTGCCTTTGGGCTTTTCCATTTTAGGACCTTACACTTTAAACATGGACAATTCGTGGATTCCTTTCTTACATAGGCAGGGTAATAGTTTTGATTTGATTAGATTCTGCTTAACAAATAAAATCCAATGATTGCCACCTATAGAAATGAGATTAAATCTTAAAAGAGGACCTGTTTATATGAGTTTCTGATTCCTGGGGTCCTAATTCATGGCTCTAGAGCAGGATAATAGCATTTTCTTGAGGTTCACGAGCACCTCTGGCCTCATGCTTATTGGATTTCCTCGTGCAGATTTGAAGAACCCAAATGATGCAACAGTGCACAGCCCCTTTACGAAGCGCCAGGCTTTCACCCCATCTTCAACCATGATGGAGGTGTTCCTTCAGGAGAAGCCACCCGCAGTGGCTACCTCCACTGCTGCACCTCCACCCCCGTCTTCTCCTCTGCCAAGCAAATCCACCTCGGCTCCACAAATGTCTCCTGGGTCTTCAGACAACCAATCGTCCAGCCCTCAGCCGGCTCAGCAAAAACTGAAACAGCAGAAGAAAAAAGCCTCCTTGACTTCTAAGGTATATTTGAACTTTTAGATAGATATTATTTTAGGGCAAAGGGGTGTGGGATTTGAGAATTGAGATTGTAAGGGTGTAATTTGGAGGTTTGAAGGAGAAGTTTTTTATTAGTCTTACAGTAAGCTTATAGTAAACCATTACTTTTTCTTCTCTACAGATTCCTGCTCTGGCTGTGGAGATGCCTGGCTCGGCAGATATCTCAGGGCTAAACCTGCAGTTTGGGGCGTTGCAGTTTGGGTCAGAGCCTGTCCTTTCTGATTATGAGTCCACCCCCACCACGAGCGCCTCTTCAAGCCAGGCTCCAAGTAGCCTCTATACCAGCACGGCCAGGTAGAGGAAACAGCCGTCATAAGACTTCTTTTATCAGACCTTTACCAGTTTTTCTAAATCTCTTGCTGATTCCTAGAACTCTGGACAGGCCAAGCCTCTGATTGAGTGAGAGAAAAGTAGCCAATTGTAGCATTTTGTTGAGCACTTTAAAATATTGTTACTAGGTTTTTCCTAACTCTAAACAGAAATGTATCCCTTGGGCACTTCCAGAATGTCCAGGCACAGTTCCTAGAGACATGTACCCCACCTTTAACAGAGTACCTTGGCATCTACCACAGCTAAAAATGCGTTTGACACTTTTAGCCCCTTGGTGTGGACTTAAGCCTACAAAGGGTGTAGCTTTGAACTCCTAGGAAGGAGGTAGCATTAATATATTACACAATTAAAAGAAACCTTTCCAGTAGAACCTTCCCTGCCTCCTCTGATAGCTATCAGGGAAGGCCATCTTAAGCAGTAGAAAATCCTGGAGGAATTTCAGAGTACTAGGGTATTTTTTTCAATCCTTAGAATTTAAAAATAGAGATGTCTTGCCCCAGCCTAGCTCTGTTGAATCATAATTGCTCTTAATGCATATGAATATTTTAAAAGTTCCTTTCAAGAGAATTTTACTTCATAGGGGTTTTGAGAGGGCCAGGAGCTCAGAATTCCTTAAAATGAACATGAGCAAAAGGTGATTTTTCCCATGTTTAGGGTTCATATTATGATGGTATCAAAGGGACCAAGAGTGGTATATCCTTTCTACTGACTTTTAGCCTCTTTTTCTAATAACAACAGGATGTAAGGGAACAAGAAATTTTTCTCTTCCTTTAAGAGTTGAAAATGTTTTTAAACTCGATTCTTAGCTTAGATCCCTGGCTCTATAGGATGTGGAAATTCCTACTGTTGTCAGGAGAAAATTGTGGCAGTTCCTTTTATTTGTTGCTGGAATTTTTCTTTTTGATTGTAATCAACTTACACAAGTAGTGGATCTCCACTGTTTTAGTATCAGTGGATCTGCTCTATTCGTCTCTCTCAGATTTTCCTTCTCCATTCCCCACAGTGAATCTTCATCCACAATTTCATCTAACCAGAGTCAGGAGTCCGGTTATCAGAGTGGCCCAATTCAGTCGACAACCTATACCTCCCAAAATAATGCTCAGGGCCCTCTATATGAACAGAGATCTACACAGACTCGGCGGTACCCCAGCTCCATCTCTTCATCACCCCAAAAGGACTTGACTCAGGCAAAGGTATTGGCTTTATCAGTAAGCCCCTGGGCATTGGTTAGGAGAATAGTGGGCAAAATCTCTGAAATATTAGTGTTTTACTTCTTGACAAATGGTGCTAAGACACCTCTGAAGTGCTGATTGAGAAGCTGAACCACATTTTTGTGGTTGGTGAAATAAAAGTTCTCTGCACTAACCTTGGAGACTTAGAGCCAGAAGATCATTCTCTTTGCACTAAAGATTCATTTTCTTTAGTAGAATCGGTCTCAATTACCTGTTCTCTCTTCTTGGAAGATCTGTTTGCCAGCCTTCTGTGGGTGCATATCAGTAGACCTCACCTTGCTATGTCTTGGCTTGGTGAGGGGGACAGCATATGCTAGAGGCAATGTGGAGTGACTGTCAGATGCAGCCAGCAGAGTAGGTGGTTTGGCTGAACTGTCATACTCCCACATCCTCCCCCAGGGATCACTGGATTTGGACCTTTCCTGTGTCTGTTTGGGGTTTGGGATCTCTTCAGCAGTTTGGGCATTGCCTTCTGTTGCCCTGGGTCACACAGGGTTGGTATATCTTATTTTTGTTGTTTTTACTTTGTTTGGGTAGTATACATTATGTTAATCCTTTCATTAACTTGTAGAATTTCTCTGAAAGAAATTGGTTGACAGAAGTTAAGCTGAGTCAGTGTGCTAACTTGACCTATTCACTTGAGTTTGTCTGTTTCTTATTCCTCTGTTTTTTGTACCAGAATGGCTTCAGTTCTGTGCAGGCCACGCAGTTACAGACCACGCAATCTGTTGAAGGTGAGTGTTCTCCAGGCTTTTTCCTCTCAGTTGTAGAGTTTTTACTCCCCTTTAAATATTTTTGCATTTTGTAGATTGTTGTGAAAAGAGCCCTGCCTCAATGATCAAAACTTCTGGTATAGTCTTAGCTTGGTTCTTTCTACCTTGCTGTTTAATCTCAAGCTATCATAAGTTTCAGGTTCTCTGTCTTGTAACAGTGATAATCCTCTGGGTGCTCTTTATTGGACAAATGAGATCAGTGCTGTGAAATGCTTGGAATTAAAAAAAAAAAAAAAGGAAAAGATTGTACCTAAATATTAGTGGTCCATTACTAAATAACTTACACTCTTGTCTTTGGGACAGCCTAGGGCTGTCGTCACCTCTTAATAACTTCCTCTGATGAGGTGAATTCCTTTCTTTATTTCCAGGTGCTACAGGCTCTGCAGTGAAATCTGACTCACCTTCCACTTCTAGCATCCCCCCTCTCAGTGAAACGGTATCTGCAGCTTCCTTACTGACGACAACCAATCAGCACTCATCTTCCTTGGGTGGCTTGAGCCACAATGAGGAGATTCCAAATAGTACCACCACACAACACAGCAGGTGATTTGGGGTGAGGATGGAGGTTTGGGTTGGTGAGTAGTAATAACAGAGCCCTCTGGTTCTATCTTGTCCTCCCTGCCTAGCAGAGACCACATTAGCTAAGTGGGTGACCCAAAAGCTATGGGAAGTAAAGACAGAGGAGGCTTTTTTCACTTTTTCAACACCCATTCTTGCTTTAACTGCTCACTACCCTTGGCTGGCCATTGTGTTTACCATATGATCTTAGATCTCCTTGGTTCCATATTATGCTGCTTTGCCTATCTTCTTTTTTTTTCAATTGATGTATAGTTGATTTACAATGTTGTGTTAATTTCTGCTGTACAGCAAAGTGATTCAGTTATACGTATTTTCTTTTTTATATTTTTTTCCATTATGGTTTATCTCACAGGGTATTGAATAAATTTCTATGTGCTATACAGTAGGACCTTGTTGTTCATCCATTCTATATATACTAGTTTGCATCTGCTAACCCAAAACTCCCACTCTATCCCTCCCCACCCCGCCTGCCGGCAACCACAAGTCAGTTCTCTGTGTCTGGCCTGTGTTCTTGACTGAAGCTCCAGGTCAGGTAACCATAGCCCTATGGCTAATGGCAAGCTCTTTTACCTTTCAGCACGTTATCTACTCAGCAGAATACCCTTTCGTCATCAACATCTTCTGGGCGCACTTCGACATCCACTCTTTTGGTAGGTGTGATGCTATAAAAGAGGAACTGTGGTCTTGTTTACACTTAAACAACTATCCAACTGTAAGAGTCTCCCAAGAAGGGACTCTTGAAAATTTCTTCATGAGGTGGCAAAATGATAATTCATCTGAAGTTGCAGGAAAGGAGTAAAAAGGATGTTTGAAGCCGAGAGAGGCAGAAGAATCCAGAAATATTGCAGAGCTGTGGGCCAGTTCTCAAAGCCCTGCAAGTGACTTTTTTGAATATATGACTTTTTTTTTTAACACTGTAATTGGGTGGGACTTTGTATGGTATGATAAATTCTGTAAGAACATCCCTTTCTAACTGGTACAGCCATTTTCATTCATTGGTCTGGGGTATGGCAAACATGAGTCCTGAAAATAATCCGTTTGAGTCTGGGCATCCTATGAAAGTAGAGGCCAGATGAGAACTTTTGGCCAAATAATTAATTTCACTGTTGTGATTTTATAACAATTTGTGGAATTAAGCTGAGATGGTAAGGAAGAAAACTAACTTCAGAAGGACCTGTTTTGGGCAAAGGTGTCTGGTTTGTCAAAAGCCTGGGGCAAGGTAATGAGGGTTAAGGCTTTCTCAGGAATCTCTCTTACCTCAAGTGTACTATTTCAGGTTTAAATTCATTAGAACTTCTACTTCTTTCTAGCTTGTGAACTGGTCTGTTGTGCTGGCCTAGTGAAGAAGAATGTGGGAGAGAAGACTATGATATATTTTTCAGACCTAAACTATCTTCTGTCTCCTCATTGGCTAGTCAGTGTTGGCTTCTAGGGATTTTGTCCCCACTCGCTCTGTTGCCTTTCTGAACAGGGTGATAATGTGCAGTGGGTCTGTTGTTACCATCTTTACCAGATGAATGTTGGGGAATGTGTAGCCAGACAGTATTTAGTAACTTCTTCTAATTACTTTGGCAGAGAGCACCCTAGTACTCTGCCTCAGCCTTTTTAATTGAGAAGTTGGTGTGATATAATCAACAGAAGGGATTGTCTTTCCTGACCTGTTATACTAATCACTGTTTCCTCCTCCTCTCTTGCACTGCACCGCCTTTTTGAAGCACACAAGCGTGGAGAGTGAGGCGAATCTTCATTCTTCCTCCAGCACTTTCTCCACCACATCCAGCACAGTCTCTGCACCTCCCCCAGTGGTCAGTGTCTCTTCCAGTCTCAATAGTGGCAGTAGCTTGGGCCTCAGCCTAGGCAGCAACTCTACCGTCACAGCCTCCACTCGAAGCTCAGTTGCTACGACTTCAGGTAGCCCTGCATAGCAGATGAATTGCATTCCTTTCATCTGGACGAGCAAAGTAATAGTGTGACAAGATAAAAATATAATTTCTCTTTCAGGAAAAGCTCCTCCCAACCTCCCTCCTGGGGTCCCGCCGTTGTTGCCTAATCCATATATTATGGCTCCAGGGCTGTTACATGCCTACCCGGTAAGTGAGACTGAAGGATCTTCTCCAAAAGAGGAAGGTGGTATGGCTATTCTTTATGGCTATGGCTTCAGGTGGAAGAATATAATTAAATAATAAATGAGTGGTTGTCACATGTAAGCAAACAAGTTTTTAATCTTTGTAGTTTTGGAAAAAAATAATTTTTTAGAGAGGAAGGACTAAACCTAGACCAGGTCCTCTATTGTGTATTTTCTCAGGTGAAACACAACTTCTGGGCCTCAGAAGCCTAAGGCCAGAGTGTCTAACTGGAATCCCTTTCAGTTTTCTTACGGAATTATTTTCTCTAGTTGGATTGATTCCTAATTTCTAAATTAGGAGTAGACCAGAATTCCTAAATTCTGGGGGTCTATGCTGGCTCTGACCTAGTCAGAGTAGAGTTCCCTGACTTAGTCTGGGGCTATCTGAGAATAGGTGACTGACAGTAGTAGCCTTTTGCTCTGTTGTGTCTTGTATCAGCTTCGTGTATTCAGTGCCTATTAAGATGAAGGATATTTAATTAAAAAAAATTTTTTTAAACATCTGTTTTTCAAACTTATGTTTATCAGGGGATTATGTTTACCAGGCAGGGGTGGCAGGGGAGTGATAAATTGGGAGATTGGGATTGACATATACCCACTACTATATATAAAGTAGATAACTAATAAGGACCTACCGTATAGCACAGGGAACTCTACTCAATACTCTGTAATGGCCTATATGGGAAAAGAATCTAAAAAGAGTGGATACATGTTATATGTATAACTGATTCACTTTGCTGTACACCTGAAAGTAACACAACATTGTAAATCAACTATACTCCAATAAAAATTAAAAAAAAAAACAAAAACTTGTTTTTGCCTTCAGAGAGTCTAGAAGAATATCATACAAATGAAACATCCATTAGCACTTTTTTAATAGCTAACACGCTACCTTAGTACCCAAACATTAAAGAGTAGAGTAAAACGCGAATTGTTTCTGAAGGAGATAAATTTTTTTTTTTTTTGCGGTACGCGGGCCCCTCACGGTTGTGGCCTCTCCCGTTGCGGAGCACAGGCTCCGGACGCGCAGGCTCAGCGGCCACGGCTCACGGGCCCAGCCGCTCCGCGGCATGTGGGATCTTCCCGGACCGGGGCACGAACCCGTGTCCCCTGCATCGGCAGGCGGACTCTCAACCACTGCGCCACCAGGGAAGCCCAGGAGATAAATTTTAAGCCATATTTTGAAGGGCAAAGGAGACAGGTAGAATAAAGCAGGCTATGTATGTATGACTTGTGCGTACCCTACTGCTACCCAGAGGCCAGCCTAGTTGAATCACTGTGTAGCTCAAGGAAAGCTTCAAGACCTTTCATGAATCATGTAATCTCTTTGTATTTCACTTCTTTCTTAAAGAAAATGAAGGAAATAATTTATGTCCTCTTCTTAAGAATGAGGATGAATGTTGATTTATCTTGTCTCTTAGCTCCTTGGTTTGCTACCATCATGACCAGTCCTCGTTCATATTGTTACATGTTTGTATCTTTCAGCCACAAGTATATGGTTATGATGACTTGCAGATGCTTCAGACAAGATTTCCATTGGTGAGTATATGGTTGTAGAGCTTAGGAAAAGAAAGTGATCTTAAAATTAATGTTTGGATTATTCCAAATGTTCAGTTGATAAGTCACAGACTTGGCTCTTTCTCAAGCCATACCTCCATACACATACTTTTAAGATATATTAGAATGTACTTCGAGAGTGGTTCTAACAGAAAGTAATTTTTTTTTTCTTTTTTAATCAGAGTTGTGACATCTTTGAAGTAAACACATTTTAACTTGTTCTAAAGCTCAGAGTACTGTGGAGCTCTTGGGATGCTTCCTGTATGTCTCAAACACTTTGATGATTTCCAGAGGAAGATCTGTTTTCTCAGTAGTAGTAGACTATGAGGGATAATATCTAGAGGTTTGAGAATATTATTGGTACTGATGGACTTGAAGTGTTTCCTGGTGGGCATACTTGTAGACCTTGCCTTGACTGTCCCCATGGCCAGGCAGGGGGGACAGTGTATGCAAGAGTAATATGGAGCTTGTGCCAGTTCAAGCAAGCTTAATCAATGGCTGGATAAATTGCAGTACTCCAACATTCTCTTGCTTCTCACCCTGAATAACATGTCCTCACTTCTGGGAATGAGTGGCATTGAGTCTCTGCTCTTTTATCTCTCTCTTTCAGGATTACTACAGCATCCCATTTCCCACACCCACCACTCCGCTGACTGGGAGGGATGGTAGCCTGGCCAGCAACCCTTATTCTGGTAGGATTGGGATGGGGCTGAATAAAGGGAGGTTGTGTTGGTCTTGGTGGCAGAAACCTGATTAGTAGAAGGAAGGGATCCACTTCTCACCTTAATTAAGATCTTTGACAGAAGTACAAAGTGGATGTGGTAAATCAGGGTTGGTAGATTCAGAATCCTTCTGAAGATGGGCATGTAGCAACTTGGCTTCTCATCCCACTTTCTGTTGTCTCCCTGTGACTCCGGATGATGTGTTGACTTCTCAGCTATTCTCTAGCTTTTTCCAGGAACTACTGTGGTTGAACTGGCCTTCCTCTACTCATCTCTGCTCCTGTTCCTTACTCATGTGGCAGTCTCATTGCCTTGCTAGGCCAGGGCCTGACCTATTGTTGACCTTATTGCCCTGTCATTTTCCCTGACCTAGCATTGTTTTTCAAGTCCAGCATGGAGTTTTCCCCATGGAGGGGAAGCAGAGAAGGAAAGGAGGGGGTGTGGGTGGGGAAGAGATGAAAGAAAATAGGTGGGCAGGGAAATCATACAGGAGCTTTATTCTGGGAGCTGGTTTCTGCGACAGTATTGCAGTCATGCAACATTAGTCCTTGACTAGCACTCTGCGGATTGTGTGCTGAGCAGTGCTAAATGGAGCTGCAAAGAAATGGAATTCAAAGCATTGAACTTTAATAGTCTCTGAAGGCTCTCCTGGAATCATGTGAAACCAGAAGAGGAAATTCTGCATTGGTGTTGGGGGGTGAAAGAGGCAGATACATTTAGCCTCTCGTGTCACAGGTGACCTCACAAAGTTTGGCCGTGGGGATGCCTCCTCCCCGGCCCCGGCCACAACCTTGGCCCAGCCCCAGCAGAACCAGACACAGACCCACCATACCACGCAGCAGACATTCCTGAACCCGGCGCTGCCTCCTGGCTACAGTTACACCAGCCTGCCATACTACACAGGGGTTCCGGGCCTCCCCAGCACCTTCCAGTATGGGCCTGCTGTGTTCCCTGTAAGTACTTGGGCTTGGTCTTTACTTGTGGTGAAGAGTCCTAGCCCTGGACACTATGCTAGCTGCTTTCAAGACTAGATGACTTTTTAATAATTAATGAAGAGGAACAGTTTCCACCTCTGACCTCTTTCTGGCCTGGGAGAGGGAGTGGGGCTGGGATTGGGATAAGGGATTACCCATTCGTAGAATTAGCTAAAGGGGGAATGTACAGCTTTGCTCCCCTCAGACACTCATTCCCTGAACCCATTTTGCTAAGTAAACTGTGGACAGCATACATCAGAGTGGGTAGCCATCTGAATGCCCAGTCTCTGGAGTAGGACGGGTCAGTTGAATGGTACCTGGCTGCCATTTCACTGTAGTTCTGGCCTATTGCTCTTCAGGTGGCTCCTACCTCTTCCAAGCAGCATGGTGTGAATGTCAGTGTGAATGCATCAGCCACCCCTTTCCAACAGCCAAGTGGATATGGGTCTCATGGATACAACACTGGTAAGCTCACCTTGACCCTGGCTGTCATTGGTGTCTGTGGGATGTCATTAAATGAGCTTCAGGGAGGAAGATCTGGTGCTTGAAAAAACAGGGTTGGTGAGGGTGTGCTGCTGCTCCATGTATGATTGTTAATGTCTGCCTGACTTGGGTGTCTGTCTGAGCAGCACCAACAGAGGAGCTTAATACTAGAATGTGTATCCACTACTCATGACGGGAATGCCCTGGCGCACGAGTTGGCTGTTAGAATATGTTGGCTGGCCTAAACTTTGGGTGGGAAGCAGAGGACCCCAAGATTTTACTGAGATGTCAGTGGAGGCAAGTGTTAACATTTAAGGTACTGGTAGTACAATAGGGGATATATATTCACTGAATAGAAGAGTTAAATGGGTTCTTAGCTAGCATGCTGTGGTAGGTTTGGCTTAAATCTCTTTGTAGTACTGCTTTTCTCATGTGGCCCCTTTTTATTGCCTATCTAGAGGGCCTGAGATGTGGAAAGAAAGGAGTAGGGCATGAATACTCAATAGAGGGAGAGTTGGACCTTTAGGTTCCTTCATTTGTATGGCTGGTCTCTTTGCAAAGTCCATTTGCACCTCTGATGGCAGGGAGGGAAATACGGGAATCCTCTGAATGGGTGTTGACCTAAAAGATATTTAGCGTATCCCCTGCTCCCATACCTGACACCTACTCTCCATTTTTGGAGGACAGGGAGTAAGAGTCTTTGAATAAAACAATTCCATATACTTTTTTCAGTGCCTTGTAGATGTGTATGGGGAGGAGGTGGTTGCCATTGCTTGGGGTTGGAGTTGAGGGTTGTCCTTTAAAATTCTTAGCTTAGTTATGGTTACGTGGTGATTTGGATGGAGCTACATCTGTGTTCTTCACCCTTGTATGGGCTCCAGGTGGTTAAAATTGCCCAAGGTTTTCAATTATTGGGAAACTGAGCTGAGCAAAGAGGGCAGTAGGTCTGGGATCTAACAGGTGGAGCTTTGAACTGTGTTGTATGACTTAAGAGTGGGTCAAGATTTAAACTAAAGAAATCCTGAGAGACCCCAATGAGATTTAATAATACCCAGACTCCTTGTGCCTAGGGCCCCCCTCTCACTGAGCAGGTCCACCCTAGTCGTTGGTGGGGAGGATTATAAGCTTTTGTCTTGGAGTGGCCCTATTCCAAGAATATTAGATTTAGGTCTTAGCTGGACCAGGTTCAAGAATTTGAAGAGGTAGATGATTGGTAATAGAAGAAAATTGCATAACTGATTTTGGAAATCCTAGCTTCTTACTTCCCATAAGATTTCAGAGACCTCCTATAACAGCCCTTTAAGAATCCCCAGTTCCCAACCCCACAGAGGGCTCTTGTCATCCCATTCCTCATCAACCTCTAAATTCATTTATTTTTATGTATTTGATTCCTTTTAGGAAGAAAATATCCACCCCCTTACAAGCATTTCTGGACGGCAGAGAGCTAATTTGGCCCAAGGCTGGGGGCTGTGTTTTGTGTGTGTGTGTAAATTTGCACTGAAGTCTTGTTTCAGAAACCAGACCACTGAGGAGAGCCTGCTGAGCTGTGGCCATGGCCTGCGTGGCTTGGGGAAATGAGTTGGTGGATACCTTCTGGGCTTTTGAACTTGCCCTTCCCCCATTTCCCTCTCCCCCATGTGTCTGACCCTGTCTTACCCATTTCGAATTCAAGCGGTGCAGCACCTCCTCCGAAGCATCAATGCACACACCTGCTGTTGCTTTTGATTTCTGGAAGGCATGTAGTTCCAACTTGTAACAAAATATTTGTAGTCTTCAATAAACTGTGGTATTTCTTTAGCTAACTCTGGCGTTCTTTCCGTGCATGTCTTTCTGGACACTAGGAGCCAATGTTGTGCTGTGGATGAAGGGTGGAGGGTGGCCTTTTCAATCAAACCCCAGCATAGCCAAAGAACTGTTAACTTTTCAGTATGGTGATTTTATTGAGGTGGGGGAGGGGAAGTGGCCTCAGTTCCCAGCCTGTTGACTGGTTAGTCAAGAAAACTATTTGTAGAAAATGCCCGGTTCTCCATGCTTATTATAGCTCTTCACTTTTCCATTTAGATCTTCCCCTTGTCTCTGACATAAGCAGAGGAGAAAGGACAAAAAAGTTCGTGTCATGTCATTGTGAAAGGCTGAAGAGATAGTGTTCAGTGCTGTTGTTAGGAAAGTATCTTCCAAGGCTTAATTCCCACATCTGGTTCCCAAAGGCCAAGTGGCTGATTGAGATCAGATAAAGTCATTAGTGACCAGCTAGTTGATGACTCAGGCTGTGGAAACTGTTCTAGCCTGGAACATTGTTCTTAGTCCCTCGATGGCTTTTCAGGGATTGTGGATTATTAGTCGTTTTGCACTTGTGGGTATAGCTAAGAATGTGTGGGAAAGGTTTGGTTAGACATCTCCTTGACTATGGAAATTCTCATCCCCTCTCAGTCGAACTGGTACACCATCAGCCCTTCGTTCATAGAGCTAACTTGGACAGTGAGAACCCTGTCCTTGGTTAATTGGAAACCCAGATACTTCACTTACTTTGTATTTGTTCCCAGCCCTCTGGAGTAATTTTGTACTGTGAGTCAGATCAGCTTTCCCAGGGGCTGCCATGCTGGGAGAGATTGGCTCTCTCTCCTCCCGGCTATCCACATTGTGTTTGTATGATCATCACTGCTTGGAAGTGGGGGTAACCAGCGGGTGTTGACTGTTGGAAGGAAAGCAAGAAAACTCCGTAGTCTGAGGAGATTGCTAATTACTGGTGAACGATAGGTAGGGAAACCAATGCCCATTATTTTCTGGGGTCTCAGATGCTTACACTGAGGCCATTTAGGGCTACTACACAAAGTATTCTCTTTTTTCCAGCATTTCCAGTTGTTTCAACCAACAGGCTAATTAAGGCCTCTAGACTAGAAGCTGTTTTTTAGCTAGTCCACCCTCTGGAAAGGATGAGACCAGGTAGCGGCACATTGGAACTAAATTCCTCCCTACCACCCGGCTTGAGAATCGGCCATTTCTCCCATTCTGTATGGGATGACCAAGTGGTGTCAGCAAGCTGTTTGAGCCTTTGCAGTAAAGATCATTGTCTCTTCTGGTTTCCCTCAAAAATGTTGCATTTATATCCTGTTACACCTTACTCTCAACCCTTCCACACAAACCTCCTCATTAGCTTAGCTTTTTCCACAAATGAACTCCTGTTCTTAAAGTTATGCCTATTACCAGTGATTTGCCAAATGGGCACCTGGGGCTTGAAAAGCGAAGGGAAAAAACTATTCCGTTAGTTCCTTTATTGTCCCCTTTTCCTTCAGTGCCTTTAAAGTGTAGAGTTGATACTTTGGAGATGGGGAAGTATTTTCTCATGCTTGGTTTCTGTAGTTCTGTTCTTTTCCTAGTTGGTGTTTGCTCCTCCCTAGAACTACCTGGACTTGTGATGTGGGAGGGTTCTCCAGGATAAGATGCCACTTCTCCTGGGAAGATTCTAAAGTGGCTGTCCAAGGTGGGCTTAGCTTTTGAAGGCTGCCTTAGTCTAGAGAGGATTTGGGTTCTGGAGTTTGAAGGGAGATGGCTGTTGAATTGTGGGTGAATGGAGAATTCCTCATTTGTGATTTGGTCAGTTTAGTTCTTCCAAAAAACTCTGAACAAAGTGTTCCTAACAGCAGAGGAGAACGATCCAAAGACATAAACTGAAATGCAAAGTTTTTCTGAGGTTTCATTTTATCTCACTTCCTGAAAACTAACAGATCTTTAGAAAGGATGCTCTAAATTCCTAGTTAAATTTGAGTTACTTTTCCTTCAATATTGGTATACAGTTTCTCAAGTAAGTTGCTGGGTTATTTTACCTGATGGCTTTTTCCTATCCTTGACTTATTGCCCCATACCCTAGGAGGTACAGTATGTGTATTTCAGTTTAAGGAGTACAAATCAAAATGGAGAATTGTACTATTGTGGTTTCCTTAAAATTGTAGTTGGTGGTAGAGAGGTTTTCAACAGGAAACATGTAAGTTGCTGGAGTATGGATTAGAGCTTTTATCTCATGGAAAGGCTGAAGTTGTAAACTAGAATGACAGTTGGATTTTTGTGTTCCACCTAGGCTGTAGGAGAGAGCCTACCCCTGTCTACCTTCCTTACCCCTCTCTCTCCATGCTTTGGCTTAAACTGAGCAAATGGAAATTAGCCTTTGCGCCAGCTCTTTAAATCATAAGTCTGTAGCGTAGAATTGCCAAGACTCTGGGGAAGCTGGACTAAGTAAACTGAGGCTCCGAGAATGAAAGTGCTCTTGGGGGTTGAATAGGAGTGCTCCTCTAATACTTACCTTATGCTGTGGAGGCATGGATTTTGAACCTGTTCAGGAGCAGCACTGCAGAACTGAGTGGAGTTTGGGTCAGTTGATGTGAAATGGACGTTAAAAGTTTAATACAATCCTGTTGGGCTTTGGCACAGAGAAGTGTTTTGAAAACCATATGCTAGTGAGGTTTGGCTATATTCCCTAGTCCTCCCCAATACGACACACCTCCCTCTCACATAAATACTCGGTACACATCTGGAAAGGGCAGGAGAACCTAGGGAGCTTTTGTGTCATGAACTCTTATCCCTCAGGACTGATATGAAGCTGGAAAAACAGACCAAAATTCCCTTGCAGTACTATAGCTAGAAGGGCTACACACATCATCTCCCAGGGATGGGGCCAGGCAGCTAGCTGAGCTAATCCTCCTGTCTGTTTCCTCCTCCCCCAGGTGTATCAGTCACCTCCAGTAACACAGGCGTGCCAGATATCTCGGGTTCTGTGTACTCCAAAACCCAGGTAGGTGCCTGGCTCTGGATAGAAGTGGAAAAAGAGATGACATAGAGGAGGTGGAGTTGGAATGATAGAAGTACAGTGAACATGGGAATTCCCTGGCAGTTCAGTGGTTAGGACTTGGCGCTGTCATTGCCATGGCCCAGGTTCAGTCCCTGGTCGGGGAACTAAGATCCTGCAAGCTGAGTGGCGTGGCCAAAGGGGGAAAAAAATACAGTGAACAAGAACAACTCTAAGAGAGGTGTCAGGAAATCCATTCTACTAGAAAATGAGTGTCTCTAAATCTCAGTTTCTTGAAGAAGTTTAAATTTAGCCCTCTGGGAAAAAGCAAGAAAAATGTTACAGGAAGCTGCAGTGGGGTAAATTGTTGTGATATGTCATGTGATTTACTGTGCAACTGTCCTGGCCCTTTACATACCCACTCCCAACCTTTTCATAAGTTTCCGAGAGAACAGATATGGAATGAAGGGAAACTAGTTCTTTCCATTCTTTCTGTAAGTATATCTATAAACAGAGTAGGAGAGGACACAACCCAGCAGCTAAAGTGAGGCATCTGAATTATCCACAGATTTGTATTGTGTTGCTCCCTGCAACACACACCATAAATAAGTAAAAGTTTGATGTAAAGTATTAGGAGTTGTGGTGGAGTTTTTCATGGCCAAGACCATTAACACTCAAGATACCTCAGTGTGTATTCATTTCTTTTGAAATATCCAAGGAGTTCTCATTTTTACCCAGCTCCAGGGGTATCCCTATTTGTGCTAAGAGTAGTTAGCAGATTTCACTGTGTTCATGAATGCTGTTAGAATTTACGAAGTGCTCTCACATCTATCCTCTCATTTGGTCCTTAAAACTGAGAGGTTAATAGCATCCCTGATTCATGTTAAGAGAAAATGAGGCTGAGAGATTAATTTTCTCAGGTTCACACAGCTGTTAAAGGGTAGAGCTGAGGCTAAGACCTGAATGTCTGACTTCAGGTGCAGCATTCATTCTCTGACACCATGCTGCTTTCTGAGGGTGGGGGATCTTGCGTTCAGAAATTCTGAGGATTAGTTTGCTGATCCCTTTTACTCTCTCTTCTCCCATTCTCCTGGATAGCAGTCCTTTGAGAAACAAGGTTTTCATTCCGGTACTCCTGCTGCCTCCTTCAACTTGCCTTCAGCCCTAGGAAGTGGGGGGCCCATCAATCCGGCCACAGCTGCTGCCTACCCACCTGCCCCCTTTATGCACATTCTGACCCCCCATCAGCAACCGCACTCCCAGATCCTTCACCATCACCTGCAGCAGGATGGCCAGGTAATAGCCCTTCCCCCTCTTTCCTTTCCCTTCCTCTTCCTTCCTATACCGTAAAACTACCTCCCCTTTCCTTTTCTTCCCCTTCCTCACCACCACCTTCACCCAATCCTCCCCAGCGCCAGCCATGGGCACACAGCACATACAGACACAAGCGCACACAACACGAGTGGCCGGCAAAGGAGATGTCAGAGAAGAGGCCAGATTGAAACCTTTTTTGCCCAGTTCCTTTGGTGCCTTTCTCCTCCACCTCCTCCCATAGCACTGTTGTCCTCATCCTATCAGACCTGGGTCACACCTCCCCTCTTACCTCTCCCAGCCTTCCCCCTTCCCTGACATTATAGCTTTCCCTTCTAATGGTGGAGTTCTTTTGTCAAAGTTTGTCCCTTTATTTTCCATATATCCTGGTTCTGCCTCAGCTACCATATTTGCAGATGATTCTCTGTTGCCAGCGCCAGCAGGAGGAGCAGGTAATGAAACTGAATGATGATATGCTTGAACCCACTCCTTTTCAGTCCCCATTTCA
Organism: Mesoplodon densirostris; assembly: GCF_025265405.1. NCBI lineage: Eukaryota > Metazoa > Chordata > Mammalia > Artiodactyla > Ziphiidae > Mesoplodon > Mesoplodon densirostris. The sequence continues at coordinate 114,600,526 of NC_082662.1, forward strand.
CCTCCACAGTCTCAGGGAACTTGAAGAGAAAAGATTGCACGGTCACAAATCGGGATACACAAACACAAACACCTTGCTGAGCTCTCTGGCCTCCCGTTCCTCTCTTGTCCTCCTCTCCTCAGTGTCCTCTTTTTCTTTCTACCCTTCCCTGACTCTTGAAACACTTGGTTACTGGAATGGAAAGGATTCTTGGGGCAGCATCTGGAGCCTGGGGCCTCAGACTGTCTCTCTTACCTTTCCTGAAATGGGCTCGCAGATGTGATGTGTGGTAGGGGTGGGGAGCCCTGGGGTGGTGCAGTGACCTCTCCCCCTTCCTCATAGGTGATTGCGGAGCTAGAATAAGGGCTGCCTTGCTCTCAAAGACAGATGTCCAAATTGAGGCATTCATGGGGATCAGTGAAAGTGAAATCACCTTGTGATCACTCATCTCCAACAGGCTATAATTCTCTCTAGAGAGTAGCCTTTCCTCGGATCAGGGGAGGGTGGGTTTGGGGGGTGAGGAGAAGGTGAAATTGAAAATTAGTAGAACTGATGCACTATCTTGTCTCTAAAAGTATCCCACCCTCTTTTCATCTTTCCCTTATTTAAAGTTTTAAAGTGTTTTTTTACTTGTCAGAGGTGCTCTAACTGCTGTATAAAACAAATTTCCTATGGTTGAGAAGTAAGATTCAGAGTAGTTTCTAAGCAAGGGGAATGGGAGAGTAAAACAATTTCCACATTTCCACCTGAAGATGTCAGAAATTTGTCCCACTAACTAGACATCTTTTTCCTCCCCATTCACCCTCCCATTCCCCTGCAGACGGGCAGCGGGCAACGTAGCCAGACCAGCTCCATCCCGCAGAAGCCCCAGACCAACAAGTCTGCCTACAACAGCTACAGCTGGGGGGCCAACTGAGGCCCTGACTCTCTTCTCCCGGTCCCATCTTCTGAGAGGGCTTCTCAGCCTGGCAACTATGGAAACAGCATCAAAGAGAGAAGGGAATGTGGGGGGGTTCCACTGCCCCCACCCCCAGCAGCCCATCCCATGCCTCAGCTTCATGTCTGTCCCATTCCCATACCATCCCCACTCTGTTGTATGTATTATAGGATTTGTATTTTCTCCTGTTTTTTTTCTTCCTTTCCTCTCCTCCTCCCCCCTTGCATTCAAGGTTATGAAACTTTGCTGTGGGCCCTGCCCTCCCTTCTGCTCCTCCTGTTCACCCTGGTGGTGTGTGGGTGAGGTAGGGAGGGGGGACCCCCAAATATATATCAGCCCAACAGCCCTAAGTCTCCTCCTTTATTATTAGGAAACAAAACAACAACAACAAAAAATGGCATCATGAATATGAACAGCATTGTCAGATGAATTAGTTGAAGTGTTTTTTTGTTTTTTTTTTTTTGTACTGTGTCCTCAAATTTAATGGATTAATGTGTCTTGTATATATAAAAAGAAAACCTCTACCTTCAGCCTCTGCCCATTCTTGCTCCATCTAGGATATCCTCAGTCTCGTCGATGACCAGCTTGGTGAATAAGTATTACTGTACCAACTGGGCCTTCTCTAGCAGGCCCCGAAGGCAGTGGAATAAAATGAAATCTTCGCCCTTTAAGAACTCCTCTGACCTTAATGTGCTAGTCTTGCCCTTGAGGGCATTCCCTCCCCCCACCCCCCAAGAATTACACAGCGTGGTGCCTGGAAAGAATCACTGCAAGTCTCCATTTCCTCCAGATCTTCAGCAGATTTTAGGCAGTGGAGGGATAGCAGATATTGGGTGGAAAGGGAGAGGGTTAAGCAGGAGTTGAAAGAAATGGCTTTGTAGAATCAAAATTTAATTTAGATGGATCCAGGCAAATGAACTGGAAAGAAATGAGGGCAACATGCACTGTTGGCTAGCAAAACTGAAGCAGTAGTTCTTACTTCTTGAGTGCTTTCACTTCAAGTAGCTAATATCCAACCCCTTGAAAAGGAGTCTAGAGCAAGGCCAGGGTTGGGATGGAGGTGGGGGTACACAGGGAGGGGGAGGCTTTTAAAGTCAGTGACCTGAAAAAGGGGATACTTACAGCCCCAGATTCTCTCCCAAGACACTTCAGTAGATTTCCCTTGCTCTCTTACAAAGTCTATATCCTGGTGGTTGCAGACCCTACCTGAAAGAATTAAGAGAATCCCTTATAGTTATGACAAACTCCTTAATAGCTGGAGAGATGGAGTTAAATCCACGCGTTCCTCTGTCTTAATCTTTTACTCAACTCTGGGGAAGTCACTATACTAGAAGAAGCTTAATGCAGCATTTTGTCCATCCCTCTAATATTAGACTTAATTGTATCAGTCAAGAAACAAACTGGACGGAGGAAAGGGGCGAGGTGGGTTTAGAAGGAAGACGTCCATGGGTGTGGTGAGCCGGCGGTGAGGGTGGGTCTCGGTCCGGTTCATTTGTGCGGGTAGGCTGCCCTCTGGCGGCTGCCTCCGGTGCCATCCAGTGTCAAACCCTCGAAACACCCTGTGGAGCGGGTTGATCGGCAGGAAGGAGAATTGGCTTAGGAGGCAGGTGATCGTTGGAAAATGAAAATTCGGTACGCCCGCTCCCTTCACAGGAAACAGAGTAAAAGAGAAAGCCTTTGGAACGTGATAGGCCCGTCCGCCCTGCCCCCCACCCAGTCCGGCTTACGGTCGTTTTACGACAGTGTCCGATAGCAGGCTTGCTTTCCGGTAGCGTGGTCTGACGCTTCGCTCAATTTCCGACAGCGTAGCTCTGGCTGCCCCCAGCTGTGGGGTTCGAAGGTTCGAGTCCCACTGCGGGAATGAGCCTCTTTGACCTCTTTCGGGGCTTTTTCGGCTTTTCTGGACCTCGGAGGTGAGAGCGGGTCCGGGCCAGAGAAGGCGGGGCGGGATCCTCAGGGGAGCTTGACCCTTGACACCCTATTTTTGGAAAAACATCCTTTTCCCTACTTCTTCAACTCCTGCGGAGAGAACGGAAGTCAACATTGAACACTCGCTCCGCGACAGTAACCAGGGCGGTCGTTAAGAGGAGAGGAGACAGCCGCTTAAACCTTTCTGCAGTCTGCGGTGATGCAACAGGGGCGCGGGTGGGGAAGACAATAGGGTTCTGGGGAAGAGAACACTGAGCAAGTGAGCAGGACCTTGGGAGAGAAGGGAGGGTTCTGGGGAAGAGAACACTGAGCAAGTGAGCAGGACCTTGGGAGAGAAGGGAGGGGCTGGGGAACAGTGAAGAAAAGCCGAGCGGAAGCGTTTGGGGGAGCCGCGAGGTGAGGACTGACTGATAAAAACAAAACAAACCCGATGGCCAGGCCTCTTAACCCTCACTTCAGCTTCCTAGATCGCAACTCTTGTCTCACCCATTAGCTGATTTTATGTTTAAGTAGTGCTGAAATCTTGGCCGATCTGCCTCCACCCCTAGCCACAGAGATCCCTTTTTTGGAGGGATGACTCGCGATGAAGATGAGGATGATGAGGAAGAAGAAGGAGTCACGTGGGGCCGTGGGAGCTCGAGGTTTGAGGGTCCCCAGCCCCCCGAGGAATTTGGCTTCGGCTTCAGCTTCAGCCCAGGAGGAGGGATGCGTTTCCACGATAACTTCGGCTTTGATGACCTAGTACGGGATTTCAATAACATCTTCAGCGAGATGGGGGCCTGGACCTTGCCTTCCCGCCCTCCTGGTGTGTGGATGCCCCGGGGGAGAACCTGTGGTTTCTGCTGGGTCGGTGGGTGAAAAAAGGAACCTGCAGAGAGTAGTTGGGGGTTGGGAAGTGTGAGAAAACGGATGATTTCAAGGAGATTTAAAAGAGTCCAAGTCCCCAGCATCCACCTGCCACCTTTCTGCAGAACTTCCAGGTCCTGAGTCAGAGACATCTGGTGAGAGACGGCAGGAAGGACAGACGCTTCGGGACTCAATGCTTAAGTATCCAGATAGTCACCAGCCTAGGATCTTTCGTGGGGCCTTGGAGAGTGATACAAGAACTGATTCCTCCAAACCAGCACCAGGCTGGGGCTCCCAGAGACCTTTTCATAGGGTGAGTACATCTGGGCCTGAAGTGGGAGCCTGTGGAGAAAACTGACTGCAAAGACTGGAAACCTTGTTGGAATCTTAACAGTCTTGGGTTGGAGTCCTAGGCCCTCCACTTGATGTATTTATCTGTTTTCTGTATTAAGCTTCTTGTAGGATTTTCTTTGGGGGGAAATGTGAGTTCTGCTTTTTGTTTAAAAAAAATTGCTGGTCTAAATGATTCTTGGACAAAGCAGACTTCTTGAGGGAGGACAGAAAAGTATCAGCTGAGGAATGCTTTTTGGTAGAGGGATACATAAAACAGGTAGGAAGGAGGAAGGTGTAAGTAAATAAAGCTATCCTGGCTGGGATTATTTCTCCTGAGGAAAAGTAGTATTGGAACTTGGAAATAGTTTGGGTTCTGTGACCCCCTCAAATTTGATTGAAAGGTGTCATTTGACCTACTTTGGCTTCTTCTGCAGTTTGATGATACGTGGCCTGTGACCCCCCATTCTAGAGCCAGAGAGGACAATGGTGAGTTGAGAGGGAAAGGACATTTACTAGCCCTTCGTTCTCCCTCCCTGAAATTTCTTCCTGCCGCACTTGTTCCCTTCTTTCCCTTGGACTCCTTCTTTCTTCTTTCCTCTCTCTGCTCTTCTAGATCTTGATACCCAGGTTTCCGAAGAGGGCCTTGGCCCAGTTCTGCAGCCCCAGCCCAAATCCTATTTCAAGAGCGTCTCTGTGACTAAGATCACTAAGCCAGATGGGGTGAGTTGGGAGAGACGGGTAAAGGGAACTATGGTCAGAGAATGTTCTGGAAAGGGAGACCTATGTAAAGAAATCAGTTAACTCACCTTTAGTGATGTTAGGAATATGGTGGGGGCTTCTCCTTGTAGACAGTAGAGGAGCGCCGGACTGTGGTGGACAGTGAGGGCCGGAAAGAGACCACAGTAACCCATCAAGAAGCAGGTGGCTCTCCTAGGGATGGTAAGTAAAGAGTATGAATCAAAGGGATCCATTTCTTAATTCCTTGGGAAAGGGAAACCCTTAACTCTCCTACCCTTTAATATTATTCCTCTTCTTTGCCCCTGTCTAGTCTCTTTCATTTAGCCTCTGTGTATCACTTTCTTCCTTAGGTCCAGAATCACCAACACCTCCATCCCTGGATGATGCCTTTTCCATCCTGGATTTGTTCCTAGGACGTTGGTTCGGGTCCCGGTAGCCTTGTTAATCCTCAGAGGCCTTTAGGTTCTTTCTGCCTCCCACCCTTTGCTCACCAGCAATGAGCTTAGTTCTCCTGCCACGTCAGCACCTTGGGTGTGTGGAACAGTGAATTGGGGGTATGTCAGTATGTCACTCACCCAGACTGACCAATAAAACCTTTATTTATGCTAATTCCTTAGTCTTGGCTTTGTCATGGCTGTTCCACTTTCTCACACTATCCAGGGCTTCCCAAATTAACTTGGCCCACAAAAAATTGTTTCTTAATTTTTTGCTTTACTTCCAAAACCTGATTTTGATAAGTAAGGGTCAGGTACCTCTAGAAGATGATTTTCCTTATGAAGAGATAAGATAACTAGTGATAATTCCAGGGAAATTTCTACATGGGGATGGATGCATTAGATTAAAAAAAAAAAGGAAGTATGTGTATAAGTGTAGAGGAAAAACTGCTTCCCTAGGTGTGGGAACACTATGATTGGGTAGTTCATGAGATAATTTGATGAAGTACACGGGCAAATATTTCTTCCTTTACTGGCTATGTTTTTATTTTTATTTTATTTATTTATTTATTTTTGCGCTACACGGGCCTCTCACTGTTGTGGTCTCTCCCGTTGTGGAGCGGAGCCTCCGGACGCGCAGGCTCAGCAGCCATGGCTCACGGGCCCAGCTGTTCTGCGGCATGTGGGATCTTCCCGGACCGGGGCACGAACCCGTGTCCCCTGCATCGGCAGGCGGACTCTCAACCACTGTGCCACCAGGGAAGCCCTATTTTTATTTTTTGTATATTTTAGGGAAAATATAACTAGCAAAACATTATTGGTCTCTTCAACAAGTGGTACTGGGAAAGCTGGACAGCCACATGTAAAACAAGTAGATTAGAACATTCCCTCATACCAGATAGAAAAACTCAAGATGTAAATGTAGGGACTCCCCTGGTGGTGCAGTGGTTAAGAATCCGCCTGCCAGTGCAGGGGACATGGGTTCGATCCCTGGTCCGGGAAGATCCCCCATGCCGCAGAGCAACTAAGCCCGTGTGCCACAACTACTGAGCCTGTGCTCTAGAGCCCGTGAGTGAGCCACAACTACGGAGCCCACATGCTGCAACTACTGAAGCCCACGCACCTAGAGCCTGTGCTCTGCAGCAAGAGAAGCCACCACAGTGAGGAGCCCACGCACTGCAGTGAAGAGTAGTCCCCGCTTGCCGCAACTAGAGAAAGCCTGCGCACAGCAACGAAGACCCAACACAGCCAAAATAAAAAATAAATAAATAAATAAATAAGTTTTCAGAGACTTCCCGGGTGGTGCAGTGGTTAAGAATCAGCCTGCCAGTGCAGGGGACACGGGTTTGATCACTGGTCCGGGAAGATCCCACATGCCATGGAGCAACTAAGCCCGTGAACCACAACTACTGAAGCCTGCGTACCCCAAATAATGAAGCCCGTGTGCCCTAGTGCCCATGCTCTGCAACAAGAGAAGCCACCGCAATGAGAAGCCGCACACCTCAACGAAGAGTAGCCCCCACTCACCGCAACTAGAGGAAGCCCGCGCACAGCAAAGAAGACCCAACACAGCCAAAACATAAATTTTAAAAAATTATATAATGTGGATCCCATATTAACGGATCAAGTACTCTATAAGTCCTTATAGAGTGATATTAGCTGAGACCCTATGGGCAGGAAAGGCAAACCTATACTCAGAGTATGTGTCAATCCCAGTCAAAAGTGATGGGGAATCTAGTGCCCTTAACTTGTCCCTAAGTGCCTGCTTCCTCTCCTCGAGAGCACTGTTTTAGGGACTTAGTGCTGGTGTTTGTTAATGGCAGATTGCACGTTGGCCACAGCAGTGGTTAACTGAGCCGTGGTGAGTAGGAGCTCACACTGTTGGGCCTGTGCATAACCTCTGTCCTACCACCAGTTAACTCTACTCAGTGTATTCATTGTTCAGAAGTGGGTGGCTGATGACAGGCAGTGGCTAAGTCATTCTTCCTACTTGGTTGTTCAGTGCATCTGTGATGGATGCTTTCTGGTGGGCGTTAACATGTAATACAAAGACCTTTACACTTCAAGACTACTCCCATAGGTCCATCCTCAGACTTTCTTGTCCCTGATCTTCCACTCTTTGTCTTTTCAAGCCCCTGACCAAACAACCAGGCCAGCTGTGACTGTATATGTTCTTAACTTCTCTTTCCACGCAAAGTGGATGACCAGATGTACTGTCCAAATCTCTGTCCCCTGGGAGGATTCCCCCTCACCACTGTCTTTCAAGGCCACTCCTGATTTGTTGCAATGCAGCAGCAGTCAATTTTTGGCTTTTACCCACAAACCGTGCCAACTCATGTCTGAACCAAGCTTATTCCTTCTCTGATCCCTCTTCACAAGGGATCCCTGTCATAGACTGAATGTCTGTGCCCCCCCTTCCCAATTCATATGTTGAAACCTAACCCCCAATGTGATGGTATTTGGAGGTGGGGCCTTTGGGAAGTGATTAGGTCATGAAGGCAGAGCCCTCATGAATCAGATTAGTGCCCTTATAGAGAGACCCAGAGAGCTTCCCTGCTCCTTCTGCCATGTCAGGACGCAGTGAGAAGACAGCTATCTATGAACCAGGAAGTGGGCCCTCACCAGACCCTGAATCTGCTGGCACCTTGATCTTGGAATTAGCAGCTTATAGAGCTGTGAGAGATCAATTTCTGTTGTTTATAAGCCACCCAGTCTATGGTATTTTGTTATAGCAGCCTGAATGGACTAAGACAATCCCCAATAGGGTCATGTGAGCTGAGGGAGAGATGCCTGGTAAATGACATGAGTCTGGGCCACTTACTTTTCAGCTGGCTTGTGCCCTCTGACCCTGCTTATGCCTGAACCCAAAGATGTCACTTCCATTTTACAATGTGTTCTTGCTGGGCCCACCCTTCCTAATGACATGGAGAATCAGGCAGAGCCCAGCTTGTGATGGGCAGTTCTGGCTACTTGGTCACTTGATGAATTGTAATCAGATGCTCTGTCTCTATTGGAGCCCAATGGCACTGTAAGAGCTGCTTTTCAAAAGGTATGTATATCTCTGCTGCAGATGGCATGGCTTTGCTCCAGAGCCCTGTGGGTCTACATTATGATTCTCCTATTAGAGCTTGCCAAACCACACATGGTATCTTTTCCTACTACAGATACTCTAGTCTCACTGGGTCTGCTGGGTCACATGTCTGCAGAGGCCTTTTCTGCTTTGGCCCCACTCGAAGTTGACAGCCTTCAATGGTCAGAGTTGTATTCTCAAGTGTGAAATACATCGCTCCTAAATCCTAAGTAGATTGGTGATGTGTTTTTTCCTCAGTGGTGGAAGGTAGGAGATGCAATAATCAGTCCTTTACTTCCGATTGGATATCCAGCATGTCCCAGACCACTGGACCTCTCAAAACTTTACCAAGGTGGCAGTTTCCTGAATCTTTATAGGATTGTTTCCCACCTTCTGAATACATGTTATCTTTCCAGGCCCTCCAATATACTTCCATTTCTTCCTCTTCTTATCTGGTTAGCATGATGTTATATATAGAGCTGACCCTTGCACAAGGCAGAGGTTAGGGCCTCTGACCATCTGCCCAGTCAAAAATCCAAGTATAGGGACTTCCCTGGAGGTCCAGTGGTTAAGACTTTGCCTTAACCACTGGAGGGGGTGCGGTTTTGATCCCTGGTCAGGGAGCTAAGATCCCACATGCCTCGCAGACAAAAAAAAAAAAAAAAAATCCAAGTATAACTTTACAGTTAGCCCTCTGTATATGTGGTTCTGCATCTTCGCATTCAACCAACTGTAGATCGTGTAGTACTGTAATACATACTTAATGAAAAAAATCCACACGTAAGTGGACCCGAGGAGTACAAACGTGTGTTGTTCAAGGGTCCATTGTATAGTGGACAAATATGATGTTCTTCAAAATGTCCAGATAGTCAAGCTCCCTTCAGATTATGTTATGACAGAGGACCAGAGAGTTTACATAGGCCTGGGGTAAGACCACAGGTGTATATCACTAGACTCCCCACGTGGATGAAACTCCTTGGGATCCTCCTTTCTGATCTGGTTGGGATGCAAAATAACATATTCACCAGATTAATGGCTACATACTACCAAACAGAGGCTGTATTAAACTGCTCTATAAAGTTACCATTTGGGACACAACAATTGCAATTGGAGTTACTATTTGAATAATTTTACCATAGACCACTGCCATCTGCCATGATCTATCTGGTTTTTGTAGGAGCCAAACTGGTGGTATGAAAGGGGCCACCTCTCTTATGTCCTTTACATCTTTGAGGGTGGCACTAATCTCTTCCATTTACCCTAGGATATGGTATTGTTTTTATTTATTATCTTGGTGTGAGGTAGTCTTCAGCCCTCTAATTGGCCTTCATCACTTACTCCACAGGTCAAGAAACCAATATGAGTGTTCCGCAACTTCAAAGAATGTCCATTCCAATTATATGTTGGGGTATCAAGGAAGTGACCACCTGGTGGATCCTTGGTCTCAGTGAATATCCTGTGAACCAGACCTGAGCCCAGGACTCCATTTATTATCTGGACCCCATATGCTCCTACTCTAACAAGGGGTCGTGGTACAGCTTTGGGTTGTCAGCTGTCAATGTTAGTTCAGATCCTTTGTCCAAAAATCCTCAAAATGTCTGAGTATTCTCCCTTTTTTCAATAATGGTCATCAATGTAAATGACTTGTTTAGGCATTTTTACTTTTCTTAGCGTGAGCTATCATTTTTCCCAAGCCTCCTAGAAGTGTATTCACCCCACATCCCAGGGATCTTGCCAGGATTTAAATCCTAAATCCCAGGAGAGTGTTCCCTTATCAATAACTTCTTCCACATCTAACTTTATGTTCCACTTCCTTTAATCCGGCACTCTCGGCATCCTGTTCTATGTATAACGCTACCAAACTCCCCTCGGTCTTTGAACCCCTGCATCAACCATTCATTGATGTGGATCCTATAGGAGGACACGTGATCTTGGCTGAAGCAGTTTCCTGCCACAGAAGTCACTGCCATGAGGGGAGCAGCTGAGTGCTATCAGCATCTGTTATTCCCAGCAGCTGGGGAGTGGGTGCATTAGCCCTGAAAAGGGGACCTGGGTGGAGCACTATAATATCCGCTAAAGCCAGTAAAGTAGTATTATTTCACAGAGATGTGCCCAGGACTGTGCTAGAGCCCCCAGGGTTATATAGCCCAGCTCTCAAGAACCTCAAAAACTATATCAGTATTTTAAAAATCTGTATATTGTCTGTTTCCACCTACTAGAGCATCAGCTCTAGGAGGGCAGGAGCTATGTTTTGTTTACCACTGTTTCCCCAGGGTCTAGAGCTTGATTCATAGTTGAATGAATCTTAATTAGAGGCTTGAGATATGAAGAAGTAGGAAGTGGCTGTCTTAAGCAGAATAAGAGTGGCAAGCATCCAGAGAAGGGGAGGTGGAGCTCAGCGTGGGCATGAAGCCCTCATCTGGAGCCATGGCAAGAGACACAAAGACAGAGCATTCTCTAGTCAAGGTGAGGCTGCATCAAAGTACAAGATTCCTTATGTGGGTTTTATTCCTGCAGCCTGTGGTCTTCAGCCCAGTCTCTCTCGAGGCATATTGAATTTCCCAAGCATCCAAATGGTTTGGGGAAAGACTTCACATTCCACATGAGAGGCATTGTGGAATATCAGAGGGAGAGTCAGAAGACCTGCATTTGAATTCAAACTTAGCTATTAACTAGCTGTGTGGCCTGGGGAATTCTAAGGCTCTCTCAGTATCCTCATCCGCAGAGCAGGAGCGATAGTACAATACTACTTTCCACAGCTGTCTTGAGGACCAAGAGAACTAATGTACATGAAGCAGCCTACTCCTCCCAGTTTGTCAGCATAAGGGGAGGCTCCTCCTGGGAGGATTGGGGATGAGAGGCAGAGGAGACAGAAGCTGGGCAAACTCCAGGCTCTAGTTGTGCACAGAGTCTGCCCATAGACCTTCTCCCTCCCTAGCTTCCACTCATGCACAGACAGACATTAGCTGCTGTTCAGTAACTGAGATCATCGGTTTTAAAGTCTTTTCCTTATCTTTGCCCCTGACAGGCAGAAGCTGTGTAGCAGCAGTGCACCTATGCAGACAGAGGGAGTGGTAACCAGAGATAAGGTATCCCCACCATGGCCTACACTCAGTCCCTGGCCCAAGTCAAGGACCGGCTTCAGATCCAGAGCCTCCTGGCCTGGCAGTGCCTGGCCAGAGTTTCTGGGTGTGTTTGTGCTCACAGTAGGCAGAGTAATTGGGGGAATGAAAGAGGGGAGGTGGGCAAAAGTTTCTGGCTCCTCCTAGCATCCTTATCTCTTCCTCCTGGTGTCCCGCTTCAACTCTCCATCATTTCTCTTTTTCCCCACTCTTGTCCCTTTTATTCCTCTCCTACTCCCTCATTTTTATGCCTGTCCCTTTCCATCTCTTATCCTCCTCCCCTTTCTTTACTCTTCCTCTGCTTCTCCCATTTTTTCCCCTTCCCTCTTTCTGCTTTTTCTTGCTGATCTCTCAAGTCCATTCATCTCTCTTGGCCACTCCCCTCACCTTCCCAGTCTTTCTCTCCTGTTGGTCCACGAGGCCCCTTATTCTTGCTTCCCTCTTCCTCATCTTCCTTCTCTCTACCAGCTCCTCATACAGGGGACTTTGGCCCAGGCTGTCACCAGTGGAGGAACCAAAGGCAACTTCTTCACCATGTTTCTGGCTAGCTCTCTGGGTGTTAGGCTAGCCATCTACATCAGTGGTAATGTCTCAGGTGAGGAGGGTGAGGTCTGGTCATCAGACAAGGTAGGATGTGTACTTGACTGTGGTAATGGTGAAAAAGCAGATCCTTTGGTGACTCATAGACATTATCTCCTTGAGCTTGACCAGTGCCCTGGACTGAGATATGCTTTTGGCCCAGTCCAGTCCCTTCCCTTTCTGTATCTTGCCATCCCACTTCTTCACATTAATCCTCCACTCACATAGATGGAGATCTATGGCAAAGCATCAAGGTTAAGTGCTCTCCTCTTCTGTCCCCCACCTAAGCCCTTGGGGGTTCATCTTTGCTCAGGACCTCACCTGCTCGTCCCCCAGGCACACATTGCATCAAGTGCTGTAGTAGAAAGAGCAGACAGACCCAGGATCAAACTTGGCTTCACTGTGTGACCTTGACAAGTTGCTTAAACTCCTTGAGCCTCAACTTCCTAATCTATATGATGGGAAGAGTAACATTTGTCTTAAGAGTTGTGGGGAGGAGTAGCAGTGTTACCTGGTAACAGTGCCTGGCAGTGACACAATGGATATTGGTTTTCTTTTCTTGATCCTTGAAGGGGCCCACCTGAATCCAGCCTTATCCCTGGTCATACGCCTCCTGGGATGCCTCCCCTGGGCCAAGTTTCCCATACTCCTTGGTGCAGTTGCTCTCTGCTTTCTGTGCCTCTGGAGCATAGGTGTATGCTCTCTATCATGGTAACAGAGAGAACATGGTTGGGGACACCTGTGTATGGGCAAGGGTGCCTTAGAGCAGTTTTGAATGAGCAAAGTTGGAAATCCTGGCTGTCCCCCTACCCTGCAGATGCCCTACAGAACTATACAGGTGGGAACCTGACAGTGACTGGTCCCAAGGAGACAGCCTCCATCTTTGTCACCTACCCTGCCCCCTATCTGTCCCTGAGCAATGGCTTCCTGGATCACGTAAGCATGAGGGGGTGATTTGGGAGAGCCACAACCTTTGCCCTTGTCCCCCAGGACCTTGGCCTATTGTTCAGGCTCTGGGTGGGATGTGGGGTTGCATTTGTGTTTACACCTCACCTTCCCCAGCTGCCTGTGTTGGACAAAGTCAGATGACGTGGGGTGGTAGCCTGGAGTGCTTGGGTGAGATAGGGAAGATGGAGCACCTGAAAGCTGATGGGAGCCCCTCTGCCTCTGTCCACTCCAATGTTCTGGGCACCTGGATGCTGATTGTGGAGATCTTAGCCATCCTGGACACACGGAACAAGGGAGTGCCTGCGGGTGTGGAGCCTGTGGTAGTGGGGTTGCTGATCCTGGCCATCAGGCTATCCATGGGTGCCAGCTGTGGGTTCCCAATCAACCCTGCCTGGGACCTCGACCCACGGCTTTTCACCTACGTGGCTGGCTGGGGCCCTGAAGTCTTCAGGTGAGAGACGGCCTCCCCTGGTGCTGTCCTTCCACTCATCCCTCTGCTAAAGCCTCTAACCCTTGGTCCCCAGATCTTCCTTTTAAATAGTTCTCTTGGCCTCTTAGGACAGTGAACCTCCTCTAAGCCCAAGTTCTCCCTTCCTCTTTTGTCCCCTGCCTCCCCCCCACCCACTCTTTTCATTGAAACAATGACATTTAGAGGTTGTGTTCTTGGGCACATCACATTACCTGTTTGGACATTAGTAATCTCATCAACAAAACACAGATATTCAGATAATTCCCTAAGGCAAGAGGCTGGACCAAGCTCTCCTGGGGTCTCCTCTTTAAGTGCTATGCTCTGGTGCCAAGACACCTTCTTTCTGGTGTCTATCACCCCAGGAACTGCTTTAGGGAGTTCTCTTACTACTACCGCCAGTCCTTCAGAGGGAAGGCTAAGGGACTCACCCTGATATCTCCCTTCTGATCTTCTCTTGTAGCGCTAGCAATGGCTGGTGGTAGGCCCTCTAGGGAGGGCCACACTTAGCACAGCCACACACCAGCAGCTGGTGGCTCTGCACCATCCTGAGCACTCAGAGCCAGCTCAGGATCTAGAGTGTGCCCAACCTGAAGCCTCAGACTCGGAAAGTCCTGCCGCAACTCAGGTGCAGGAGAGTAAGCTGTGATTCTGACATGACAGTCCTCACCTCCCTCATGGACACTGAAGAGGGCCAGAGACCCATGCCTGGTGACAAGATGTTTTTTCTCTTTATTAATACACCAGGCCCTGGGCAGCTTCTCCGTTTACTCATCTAGGCATCGCTTCCTCCTAAACTGGGGAGGATGCCTGGACAGGGAGAATTGAGGAGGATCAGGTAAGGGACCTAGGTTTTTCATCCCCTCCTGCCCCAGGCAGGTTTTCGGACCCTGGACTTCCAGGAACGCAGTTCCCCAAAGTATCCGCCAGAGGGTGCGCACCCTGGAACCCGGATTGGGAAGGCTGCGGGAATCCGCAGGATCGTGGGGCTGACCATCCAGTGCGGGGCATAACCCAGGGGACTTCCTCCAAAGCTTGGTCCCCACTGCCTGACTCCTTGCTCTCGTAACCTCAGCGCCGCCCGCCTTTCCGCTCACTGGGGCGCCTCGCCGAGATTCAACACCCCGCAGATAGTAATTAGGGGTACAGGGAGCCGCCTCCACCAAGGGGGCGTGGTGGGCAAAAAAGGGAGGGCCGCCGGAGGAACACCGGCATGCAAGCGCCTAGAGACTGGGAGAGCAAGCGGGAGAAACTGAGGCACGACCCAATATCTAGACATTCCGGGCTGTGTCACTGAAGGAGAGGGTGAACAGTGAGATGAGCCAGGGCGAGGAGAGAAGGCGAAGGAACAGAGGGAATGAGTGTAGGGGTAAAGAAAGGTGGCGCGGAGGAAAATTCTCGTCGTTCACCGCTTCCCTAAGTCTCTCACACATTAGCAGATAAAGAGCGTTCTTCTGTTTCCTTTTTTTAAAAAAAAAAATCTCAGCGCTATCTCGCCTCCGGACTTTTTTTTTTTTTTTTTTTGACCGGGGATGGATGGGCGAGTGGGTGGGGCGGAGATCGTGGCCTCACACTGCGGAGGAGCATCAGAGGGGTTAAGACCCTCCCCCTGCCCCGCACAAAGATGGCGGCTCCCGCCTTCCCTCTCCCTCATCCCTCCCCAAAACCCCCTCCCGCCCCCCGCCCTCTCCCGCCACCTCCGTCACTTCCGCCCCGCCGTGGCCGAAACTGACACAAAGTAGCGGGCCGAGGCCCTGGGGGGAGAGGGGGCTGCAGCTGGGGGGGCGGGAGCCCGCGGGGAGCTGAGCCGAGCGCCCCCCGCCCCAGCCCCCGGCATGGGCAGGACGTGGCCGCCGGGGCGGGCGCCGAGCGCTGAGCGCTGAGGTGAGGTTTGGCAAGGCGTGGGCAGCAGCCCAGGAGCGCGGGGCCGGGAGGGCAGGGGGAGATGCTGCTGCGGACGCGGACTCGGGACTGGAGGGGCCGGGGCGGGGGGTGTGGGCAGGGGAGGACAGGGGACAGGGAGTCGGAGCTGCGGTGAGACGGAGGAGGGAGAGTGGATGATTGGAGAGAAGATGGTGTTGGGTGCCTGAGGGTGAGGGAGATTCGGGAGGCCGTCCTCAGGATGGGAGGGTGGGGTGCTGAAGGGGCGCGTGGAGACCAACAAAGGGGCGCGGGAGTGTGGAGGAGAAGCTTATGGAGCAGCGGAGAGGGGAGAACCGGCCAGAGTCGTGGGGGTGAGGGGAGTACCCGGGGTCCGAGGGTTTGGGTGCCTGGAGAAGGGAGTTTGGGGGTGGTAGGCGTTGTCTCTGTAGGGTGGAGGTCTCTGTGCGTGAGGAAGACCAAGGGTGCAAGGCGAGGTGCTAGCTCTGGGAGTCCAGAGCTGGGAGAGAGTCCTGGGTTCTGTCATTGGCCGTGGAAAGTGGCCAGGCGTTGGTGGCAAGTGAGCTGGGGGTCTTGGATTCCACTCTCTTCTGTTTCCCTGACCTGCCCATAAATATCCCTGCCAGCTTCATTGGCCATGGAAAGTGGCCAGGCGTTGGTGGCAAGTGAGCTGGGGGTCTTGGATTCCATTCTCTTCTGTTTCCCTGACCTGCCCATAAATATCCCTGTCAGCTTCCTCTAAAAGAAGGGGTCAGGCTTCCTGGGTTTGGGCTGGAGGGGAGCAGGGGCCAGGCCTAGAGGAGGAGCCGTTTTCCTCCATTTGGAGCATTGCCTTCTTCCCAGAGCTGGCTATTTTTATCCCAAATGTGGCTGCAGAGGGGGCTGGGGCAGGGTGACGGGGCAGAGCCACGTAGCTAATGGGCCTGGGCTCAGAAAACCCAGGTTGTGTGAGACTGGGAAGGAGAAGTGAGAGAGGGTCCCTGTTCCCAGGTCTCCCTCCTCCCTTTCCTTCCCTATTACGGCACCCCAGAGGGGATGAAGTCTGGGGCCAGCCAGCTTTCAGTCTCCCCAGGGTCTTAGAGGTAAAACAACTTTCCTGGTAGGTGGCCAGACTCCTGACTCCTGAGAGCCTGTGCGGCTCCTTCATTAACTCTTTCATAGGAGTCAAACCCTGATCTTCAGGCTGATAGTGTTTCTTGATTGCCTCCCTCCCTGAGGGCGGGGCTGGCTATGGAACTTGTGATGCCCACCCTTGCATCCTCTCTTTTAACCTCTCTCTCCATGCCCCACCCTCCTATGACTCATACTCTAGACTGGGTGGAGACCCTGGCTGGGGGCCCTGTAGGAAGGCTTGGCATCTCGAAAACGTGGATGAGGTTTTTCTTCCTGAGCCAGGCACCCTTGGTTGCCAGGGTTGGGGAGGGTCAGAGAGGAAAAGGACTTCTGGCTCTAGGTATCGCCTGATTGGCATTCAGGAAGGGAGTCCGGCTTAGTGAACGAAGAACTGGTGTGGGTGACAGGGCCTTGGCCAGAGTGTGTAATTATAGAGGCTGGGCAGACAGACAATTAGTATCTCTTAGGGCTGACAGGCTGGCAGGGTGTTCCCAGGAGGCTGGAGACAGGGGAACCAAGGGGGAGGAAGGCTTTCCACCCAGACAAAGAAAGAGGAGGTGGACAAGAGGACCCAGGACCTGGCTGGCAGCTTCCTTTGAGCTAAGCTGGGATGAGGCTCTGTGACCCTGTCTTATAGGCCAGGGCTTTTACCTTTTTAGGTGAAAGGAAGGACATGGGGAGATAGAAAGAAGCAGAGGTCCATCTGACTGATGCTCCCTGAGCTTTCACCCAGTGCCAGACTGACTGGACTAGGCTTGGGGTGTGAGAGAGAGAGAGATAGGGATGACTCCCCAGCAGGGTTGAAAAGACCCCTTTGCTGGCCCAGAAGGGCGGTTGACCCAGACTGAGAGGAAGTGGTTTGGGGACTGTGTGCAGGAAGTGAAGGCCAAGCCTCTAAAGTGAGCTCCCCTGGAGGAGGTGATAATGGAAGCCCCAGTAAGGGCGGGGGGGGGGGGATGGGAAGATTATAAGCTTTTTGAGAAGGGTGGGGCCTGCCCACCCTGTTTCCTGATGCTCTGCCAGGTGTTTCCTGGCTCATGTTCCCTCAACCCCACCCTTTAGTGGAAATTCTGCTTTCCAGTAAACACAGGCACCCACTCACTGCCACCAGGAGGGCACATGGGGCATCCCTTGTCCCTGGGATGGGTACCTTGAGAGCTGTGCCCCTCCTGTCAATATCTGGCCTCTTCTCTTTGCCCCCTTCCTTTCCCAGCAGGTCTTGGTTTTTGTAAACGGTCATTCCCCTCACGTTATCCAAGGCAGAGGCATTGGGGGAGGTGGTGGGGAAGTTCCCTCTTCCTTCTCAGGGATCTATCAGGGCAGTAAGAGCAGAGTGTTGCTGTGGAGTTAGTGGGGAAGGCTGGGGGAGGGGCAAGGCCAGAACTGGGGAAGAAAACCTTCAGGAGGAGTCTGAAAAGGGGAATGAAGGTTACCCTCAGTTTCCTGACCTCATGCATATGTCACCTTCCTGCAGGGTCTCCCATGGGATTGCTGGGACCTTGCTGGGTGAGATGGCACTGTGTGCAAAAAAGCGCCCCCCAGGTAAGACAGGCAGGAGGCGGGGTCGGGGAGAATCCCTGGGACCATCAAAAGTGGGTGTTATTATGGCTCAGGGAGCAAAGGAAGAGGGACGACAGGTAATGAGCCTGAAGGAGGGTAGATTGCAGCCCCTATCCATCCTGGGGGGAGTCTTAGGAAACCGAATTCTTCGCCTTGATTCCCTAAGCTGGGTTCTTCCCCAGGAGGGTGCTGAGTACCTGCCCCTCACCCCCAAACACATAGACTCTTATCTTAGGGCACCTGGAGCTCCTATTCTGTGGTCTGGGGAGCCCGGGCTGCTGTGTTCCCACCATCTCCTCTCCGTCCTCGCACTTCGTTTCCTCCCCTCATTTTCCCATCCAAGGCCAGGTCCTCCTTGTTTTCCCGAGGGCGGGGGTGGGGGTGGGAGGCGGTGGGATGAAAGCGGTTGCCCCGGACAACGCTGGCAGTCCCCTCACCCGCATTGGCCGGGCCGAGGGAGGCGGGACTCCGTGCTGGCTTTCGCCTACGCGGCGCTCTGGCAGGCGGCTACCCCTGCAGTCGGGGGAGCGGGCGGGGGCGGAGCCCAGGGAGTGCGAGTCGTGTCCGGGGCCACTCAGAGCGCGCTGGCGTCCGCGGAGGACATCGGGGGCGGCGGCGGCGCAGCAGAGCGCGCGGCGTCGCCGGGTGCGGGCGGCCGGGAGGATGGCCGGGGCTGCAGGTGGGGCGCGCGCCACACGGCCGGGGCTCCACTCTGAGCTGCCGCAGCTCCGGTGCCTCCCTGGGGGGCCGCCCCATCGGAGCCGCTGAGGCCGAGGACAGACCGACAGACAGCCCGCCCTTCCCCCGCTCAAACTGGGATCATGACGGTCCCCAAGGAGATGCCCGAGAAGTGGGCCCGGGCCGGGGCTCCCCCCTCCTGGAGCCGAAAGAAGCCCTCTTGGGGGACAGGTAACAGGAGGCAGCGACTGGCAGCTCTCCCGAGCCCGTAATTTACCCCCTCCCTCCCTCACATTCGCTTGTCCCCGGCCTCCCCCAGCCTTCCCAAGTCCTCTGCAGACCCAGAGATCCTGACTCCGAAGGGTTTGGTCCCTATCTCTCCTTTTGCATGGTCTTTGGTGACTGCACAGGCGACTCAGCCTGAGGGGTCCCCTCTGGGGAAGTTTTGGGAGTAAAGTGACCACGCAGGGAAGGAGCACTCTGGGTAGGCAGAGGATGCCGCGGTCTGAGGTTTTTGTTACTGCAGTGTGCTCTGCAGGGGGCTTGGGAGGGGGTGAGGGAAGGTGTCTGGAATGCTGCCTTTGGCTCCAGGACAGGTTTTCATTATGTTTACTGCCTAACCAGGGTACCCCCTTTTTCAGCCTATGGTCCTGACCACGGGAGATGGGCTGGAGAACCCTTCCTAGGACAACCCCATATTCTGGGACCTGAACTTGGTGCCTGCAATCCCAGATCTGTGGGTATTCAGAATAGGTGTAGTTCATTTGTCACTCAGTGACAGATGTGTTGTTTGGGGGAAATATGTGCAGATGGCACAAGAAAGGTTACGGTTAGAGAGCAACTGCTTCAACTACATCCCATTCCTCCCTCTTTCATCTCTGTCTTAGTCTGCATGACCCATATCCCTGAGCAGCCCCCGCCCCCGCGACTTGAAGATGAGCTTTGAAATAAGATGATGTCATTGTGGGCCAGTCAGAAGCCGCTGCTGATGACATGTGACAAGCAGAGGCTTCTGTAGGGGGGACTGCAGGTGGGGCTGGGATGCTGCCGCAGAGCAGTTCCAGGGCACAGTGACCCTCTGTCTTGCCACCCACCCCAGCCACTAGGTTAGGAGGAGGGCAGTGGCTGGATCTGCAGGGGTTTCCAGGAAAAGGAAGCTTAGTATCTTCAGCTGCTGTTCCTCTGGAGATACCCAAGGCCGTTAATTCCTACAGCATTAATTAAGGGGATGGGGGAGAGAAACTGAGTGTCCCCAGTGGAAGACCTTGATGGTTGTTGGTGAGGAAAGGAGAAGGCATCTTGTCCTGAGAATGTAATACCTGCAGAGCCCAGTGGTCAGGCTGGTGGTGAGAGGTGGACTAGAGGGAAGAATTTAGTGGCACCTCAGGTGTGGTGCTAACTCCTTAAAAACTGTGCTGTGGAAGGAACCAAGGGCCCTCGGTGGAAAACCCATAGAGTGGGGTGGGCCTGACAAGGTGTTGGGCCAGGCCTCAGTTTGCTCCTGACTGCAGCATCATTCTGTTGCAGAAGAAGAAAGGAGGGCGCGGGCCAATGACCGAGAATACAATGAGAGATTCCAGTATGCGGTAAGTGGCTCTAGACCACCTGTGCTCTCCTCCTGAGTCAGAAAGGGGAAAGGTGCATCCCATCTGTCCTAGGCTGGGACAGAGGGCTGACTGCTGGGAGAGTGCTTGAGGGAGGGGAAGGCAGCCTCCTCGCCACTCTCCACCTGCTGTGTGCTGAATTTTTCATGGCCTTCACCTGTCAGTGAAGCAGGATACATTGACCCCGTGAGACTCTCTTCCCTCCTCCTCTTTTGCCCTCCCACACCTCTGGTCACTGGCTTTTGGGGACAGAGGTTTGGAAAGTGTAGACGGAGGAGGCAGCGTCAGTCTCATTCTGGGTTGGGGTTGGAGGCTGCCTCATTCTCTTCTCTCCCACTGCCACAGAGTAACTGCATCAAGACCTCCAAGTACAATATTCTCACCTTCCTGCCTGTCAACCTCTTTGAGCAGTTCCAGGAAGTTGCCAATACCTACTTCCTGTTCCTTCTCATTCTGCAGGTAAGTGACCTGCGGTAAACCCTTTGCAACTCACAAAGCGAAATAAAGTCAAGGAAGAGAAAGGTCTAGGGGAAACAAGGACGGGGCCTCGGAGGCATGCCTTCTCTTTCCTTTTTTCAGTTGATCCCACAGATCTCCTCCCTCTCCTGGTTCACCACCATTGTGCCTTTGGTTCTTGTCCTCACAATCACAGCTGTTAAAGACGCCACTGATGACTATGTGAGTTGTTTTCATTCTTATACCTTTTTCCCACCCCCCACCCCACAACTCACCTTCCTCCACCCAGCACAATTCCTCGGTGACCTTGCCATCCCTTACCTGGTCCAGCTAGATCCATGATATCTTGGCCGAGAGTAGGGAGGGGGAGTCAGGGAGAGAGTAGACCTGTGAACAGGTGTAGACAAGGTGGTACCCAGCATGCTCTGCAATCCACTGACCATTTAAGTCCCTTGGAGCAGGAAAAGGTGTCTTACCTTTCTTTCCTCTCTTCAGTTCCGCCACAAGAGTGATAACCAGGTGAATAACCGTCAGTCTCAGGTGCTGATCAATGGAATGTGAGTGCCTGTTGGAGACTGAGGGCCTTGGGGAAGAAAGCGGTCCCCTGGGAACTTCTCTAGCTACTGACAGCCTCTTCTCTATCTTCTCATTGCCTCAGCCTCCAGCAAGAGCAGTGGATGAATGTCTGTGTTGGTGATATTATCAAGCTAGAAAATAACCAGTTTGTGGCGGTAAGGGACAAGGTGCCCCTCTAGGTCTACAGGGCTCTCCCTTTACTTTGGCAGAAAGGGATGAGTCTTTCCTGATTGACTGTTGCCTCTTAAACACACATGGGAGGAAACTCTTGAGTGGGAAGCTTCTGTGTCATATTAATATGCCTCCTTTCTAGCCATTCATGTGCTTAGGACTAAGCAAACCAAGAGTGCTTAGTGGAAGGAGGGATCATCAAAGAGTCCATTGGGGGTGGAGGATTGGGTCTTTGTCTTTCTCACTAGGTTTTCTTTCTAGGCGGATCTCCTCCTCCTTTCCAGCAGTGAGCCCCATGGGCTGTGTTACATAGAGACAGCAGAACTCGATGGGTAAGTCGCATGCTCAGTGTCATACATCTCCTTCTGCCTCCTTTGGGGTAACAAGCTTGTTTTTGAAAGAGGTTCCCAGGTCTGGGCTCTGTACCTTTTGGAAAATTGATGGGTAAGAAAGCCTTTGGGTGTGTAAAAGAATTACCTACCTAGTAAATGCCTGGGGGGGGGGGTGGTCCTCCATGGTCAGGTGCCCCCAGGTAGGATCTTGAGGAAGGGAAGGGAACCAGGCCTCAGGGGCACTGTCCTTCCAGAGAGACCAACATGAAAGTACGGCAGGCGATTCCAGTCACCTCGGAATTGGGAGACATCAGTAAGCTTGCCAAGTTTGATGGTGAGTAATTTTGGAGAAGCAGCTTTCAGGTAGAGGAGGTGGGTGGGTTTGGGGGTTTAAATTGTGCCTTCTCTTTTTGGCTTCTTGTTCCTGTGATTATGCACCGCCCTGGACTTTTTTGGGTTTTTGGGGGGCAGGGGTGTCAGGAATGCCAGGTGGCTATCATTTACTTGTGAATTGATGGTCATTTCAAGAGATCTTCATGGCTGATAGCTCCCTTCTTGCTGTACATGCTTATTCTTATTTCTTATTCGTCTCAGAATAATGATATATGCTCCTTCTAACAAGACAAACTATGTAGCATGTATAAGAAAAAGCCCTCCTTCCCTCCAATTCTAGTCTCCTTAGGTAGTCACGTTAACTGGCAGTTTAGTGTGTATTCATCCACATTTTTCTCTGTTTATACAGACACGTGAGCATAAATCAATGGGATCATACTGTACTAAAATCTCTGCAACCGCCTTTCTGTACTTACTAAATTCATCATAAGTATCTTATCACATCACTATGTAAAGAAATTTATATCATTCTTTTTCATAACCATATAATGTTTCATAGAATTGATGTATTGTAATTTATTCAGCTCTCCCCTGACTATTCAGTTGTTTCCAGTCTTTTGCTCTTCAAATAATGCTTCAATAAAATTGTTGTGAGCTATGCTATCATTTCTTTTTTTTTTAAATTTGGCTGTGTTGGGTCTTCGTTGCTGCACGCAGGCTTTCTCTAGTTGCAGTGAGGGGGAGCTACTCTTCGTTGTGGTGCACGAGCTTCTCATTGGGGTGGCTTCTCTTGTTGTGGAGCACAGGCGCATGGGCTTCAGTAGTTGTGGCACGCAGGCTCAGTAGTTGTGGCGCATGGGCTTAGTTGCCCCACGGCATGTGGGATCTTCCCGGACCAGGGCTCGAACCCGTGTCCCCTGCATTGGCAGGCGTATTCTTAACCACTGCGCCACCAGGGAAGCCCTATGCTATCATTTCTGTAGAATGAGTCCCCAGAGTGGGATTGCTGGGTCTGAAGATATGTATACTTTTAATAGAAGTTCATGCTGCTTCATTCCTTTCCCAGAAAGTTGCATCAGTTCACACTCCCACCAGCAGTGTGTGATGGGCTCACCTCCTAACACCATCTCCCTGCAGCTTCTTTTTCTGTGTTGCTGCCTCGTGGTTAAGCTACAGACTGCACCTTGAACGGGGGCACTCTTGTCTTCTGTTCAGGTGAAGTGATCTGCGAACCTCCCAACAATAAGCTGGACAAATTCAGCGGAACCCTCTACTGGAAGGAGAACAAGTTTCCCCTGAGCAACCAGAACATGCTGCTGCGGGGCTGCGTGCTGCGAAACACCGAGTGGTGCTTCGGGCTGGTCATCTTTGCAGGTGAGCCTCCTGGGGCCCAAAGAAAGAAGGGTGAGAGTTGCTGCCTTCACCCTCCTGCAGGAATGTGGGAGGAGGCTGAGTGGGTCCTGGATCCAAGCTTCTCATCCAGCCAGTGTCTCTCTTCCACCCTGATGTCCTGTAGTCTGGGGACCGGGGCAGAAGCCCAGAGGCAGATTTGTTATTTGGCTTTCCCAGCCCTTTGCATTCCTTTCTAGGTCCTGACACTAAGCTGATGCAGAATAGCGGCAGGACAAAATTCAAGAGAACAAGTATTGATCGCCTAATGAATACATTGGTGCTCTGGGTAAGGCTTCCCACATGTGGTTCCTGCTCCTGCCCTTCTGGTTCTGCCTGGGCGGGTCCCTTTACTTCCATCTCTCCTCTCTGGTCAGTAGTCAGCCTTCAGGTTTTAGCTTTAAAGCCACTGGCAGGTCAACCACTCAAAGACTGTTTATTTCAGGCTCTTTTTGGACTTGGAAGATGTTATTTAAAAAACCTTCGGAACGTGCATGAATCAACAACTTAAAGAAAGTTAAAACAAATCTTCCCTTCTCTGGATTCCAGTTATGACTTAGTGTAGCATGTGACCTTCTGTTTGCTTTGCCAGGGACAAGGAGGCCTTCATGGGGATGGAGAGCGAATTAAAAGAAAAATTTCCATTTGGAGGATGGATAGCAGGGTCTTTTCCCCTGACTTCCAAGAGCAAAGGATCCCAAAGGAAAAGTTTCTGTTTTAGTTTTTGGCAATTCCTGAATCCTTCTCTTGTTTGGCTAGAAATTTGAGCTCCTTGTTGGGCTCTCCTCCCCTTCTTGTGCTCCCACTGCCTGCTGCCTGCCCCCCACACGCCAGCTTGCAAAAGCTGGGGTCAGCCTCTGGTGAGACAGTTTCCTCCCTGGCCTTGAAGGGTTTGCAGAAACCCCAGTCTGAGAGGCTATCAGGCCAAGGCTTGCATCGCCCCCTGGTTGTCCTTGGGCATCAGGATGGTTCCTGCTTTGTTTCAAAGCATCCAGAGTGGAGGCAGCTTGGAAGATAGATGTCTGAAATCACGCAGTGGTCTCAATTTTTTTCTTTTAAACCACCAAAACTTTCTTATGATCCTTCTTCAAGGGCTCCAAGCTTTATAAGTTTTTTGACTATTAAGAAATCTACATTTCTGAAGACATAATTTGTGTCTTGGTTAAAAAACTTTTTTTGGCAATCTGTATAAGACAATGAACATTACAGAAACTTGGCATTTTTAAAAAATTATTTATTTATTTATTTATGGCTGTGCTGGGTCTTAGCTGTGGCATGTGGGACCTTTAGTTGCAACATGAGAACTCTTAGTTGTGGCATGTGGGATCTAGTTCCCCGACCAGGGATTGAACCCAGGCCCCCTGCGATGGGAGCGTGGAGTCTTAGCCACTGGACCACCACGGAAGTCCCGGCATTTTTGTTGGCTTGTAGAGGCTTAGCTCCAGTAAATGGGTGATTTCTAATAAGCTTCTTTGCTATGTTGAAAGTAGCTCACCCCCACTCTTACCATCTTTGAGGTCTCCCAAATGTTCTAGGATGTCAGAGTGGGAGCTACACAACCATTTCAGCCCTCCCAGCATACAGTTGAGAAAACGTCGTGAGAGAAAGTCCACGTGATGGTCAGTGACAGACTAGAATCTGTCACCAGTTCTGGGCGCTTCCCACTAGAGCATGCCACCATTTTAAAGATGCCTGAGGGGCTTCCCTGGTGGCGCAGTGTTTGAGAATCTGCCTGCCAATACAGGGGACACGGGTTAGAGCCCTGGTCCAGGAAGATCTCACATGCCACGGAGCAGCTAACCCCGTGAGCCACAGCTACTGAGCCTGCGTGCTGCAACTACTGAAGCCCACATGCCTAGAGCCCGTCCTCCGCAACAAGAGAAGCCACCGCAATGAGAAGCCTGTGCACCGCAATGAAGAGTAGCTCCCGCTCGCCACAAATAGAGAAAGCTCATGCGCAGCAACGAAGACCCAACGCGGCCAAAAATAAATAAATAATAAATAAATTTATATAAAAAAAAAAGATGCCTGAGCTTTCGAGGGCTCAGGGTACTAGTGGTGACCTTCAGGGAGGCACTTGGTTTTGAGGGCTTCCTAAGTGGCAGCTTAGCCTCTGCTTCTCATTCCTCTGCAGATTTTTGGATTTCTGGTCTGCATGGGGGTGATCCTAGCCATTGGCAATGCCATCTGGGAACACGAGGTCGGGACACGCTTCCAGGTCTACCTGCCCTGGGATGAGGCGGTGGACAGTGCCTTCTTCTCTGGCTTCCTCTCCTTCTGGTCCTACATCATCATCCTCAACACCGTCGTGCCCATATCGCTCTATGTCAGGTATGCGCTCTCTCTGCTCTGGGATCTCTCCAGGGAGCTCAGGTGGTCCCTTGGCAAACTTCTCTCTTCTGTGAAGATGAAATTCTCGAGAGGGAACTTGGGGTCCTCTCCTTCCTGTGCTGTGAGCATTTTATATTACCTGTTTATCTTTCTGTACAAAGCAAACTTCACCACAGTTTCCTGGCACTTTGGATTGTATTAGAACAAAAACCATATTGATTTATTGAGCACATATTTATCGCATGCCGACTTTGTGCAAAGAAGCATGCTAGGTGCTGTGGCACATACAAAGATGTATTAGGAATGGATTTCCTTCCCTCCAGGAGCTTCAGTCTCGTAGAGGGAGATAAATCTGAACATGTTATAAAACAAAATGGGAGCTAGTGCTGTAACACCTTCAGTGTGACCCTTATGTGTAAAGCAAGGGGACACAGTTGATGTGTAATACAGCCTCTGCCTTCAAAGCAGCAGAGTGGTAGGGGAGGAGAGATGCAAACAGTGTAAGACACCGAGCTACCATGCATCCCACTGAGATACCACAGAGGCACAAAGTGCCATGAGGGTTGGAAGAGCATTACTCCCCGCATAGTTAATCAGGGAGGACATCTTTGAAGAGGTTGCTGGTGAACTGAGCTTTGAATGGTGGCAGGGATGGGTGAAGGTGGAGCCTGGAGGAGAGGGCTGGAAACAAAGGCACAGAGCTAGGGACCTTGGAATGGTTGGTCCTGGGACAGTTTGGCAGGATCATGGACTGTGAGTGGGGGGCTGTGAGACAGAGAGCTGGAAACGTAAGCTTGTTCCCTATTGTGGAGGGTCCTGGATCTTTGCCAATGGACTTTTACTTAGTAAACCATTAAAAGGTTCTTTAAAAAAATCTAAAGAATGCTTTGGGAAGTGTTGGCTGGTAGTGGCGTACAGCATGAATAGGAGTAAGAGGACATCTAGGATGTTTGCAGGAAAGAGAATGTTAACGGGGAGAATGAACAGGAAGGGCGGGGGATGCAGGAGGAAGAAAGAATGGCAAGAAGAGAGGAGATCTCTGTGTATTTAGTGCCTTGCCCTTGAGATAAGAGAACCTGTGACTTTTTTTAATTTATCAAGTTGTATACTTTATTATTATTATTATCATCTTGGCTGCGTGGCTTGTGAGATCCTAGTTCCCTGACCAGGGATCAAACCCAGGCCCTCGGCAGTGAAAGCGCAGAGTCCTAACCACTGGACCGCCGGGGAACTCCCAACCTGTAACATTTTTGAGGAAATGCTTTACAGAGATGCTCAGATCTCTTCCCCTATGTTGTTTTTTGTTCACATAGATTCCCCAAATAGTCCTCAGATCTCTCCACTAGCCACTGAGTCCTAGTGCTGTTGACAGTGAGTAGGAGATAAGGAGTTTCTGTGCTGAGGGTGGACAGTGGGGCTTTTACCTGAGCATTAGGAGGAGACTCAGAAGGCTTGTGGTTTAGTCCTGCCTACTCAGTAGCCACGTGACCTCAGGCAAATCCACAGTCCCTTAGGGCCTTGGTTTTCTCATGTAAAATGGGAAGAATAATACCAGTTTCATTCTTTTCATAGGGACATTTTGATATAAGATACAAGATTGGAAAATACATTTTAAAAATTAAATTACTGGGCTTCCCTGGTGGCGCAGTGGTTGAGAGTCCGCCTGCTGATGCAGGGGACACAGGTTCGTGCCCCGGTCTGGGAAGATCCCATATGCCGCGGAGCGGCTGGGCCCGTGAGCCGTGGCCGCTGAGCCTGCGCGTCCGGAGCCTGTGCTCCGCAACAGGAGAGGCCACAACAATGAGAGGCCCGCGTACCGCAAAAAAAAAAAAAAAATTAAATTACTGTACGAATAATGGGTGGTAGCGTGTTCATCATTATCATCACAACTCTGATATTTCATTACTATTTAAAGGTTTTCTTGTTTCCAATCTGATTTTTTTTTTTCCATCTTTGGACTTTGCTGTCTTTGTTTTGTATCCAAGTTCACTCGAAGCCTATGGTAGCTGCCTGAGAAAGTTTCTAAGTCTCATCAGGTTACAGTATGTGTTTGCGGGGAGGGTGGAGAGGGGACGCTTGATCAGCAGAGTGGGGCAAAGGCCATTAAGGCATTTCCAGCCAGCTCATTTTTTGTGTGGTAACTGGATCCTGACAGCAGCCTCAGTCAGGTTGGAAGCAGGGTTCCAGATTGCTTGGCTGTGCTGGACCTAAACATGGGGCCCTTTCTGAGATGCTGACAGTCCAGATCCCAAGGGTAATGCCTAGTAAAGAGGATGATGTGAACAGATCTTGGGATGCTGAGAGCCCTGTGCCGTTGTAAATTGGCATTATTCCTCAGACTCTTGAGGTCCCGCTTCCTTCTGGAGTCAGCATCTCAGTCTGCCCCGCCTTCTTCCCAAACACCCCAGGTCAGGTTGTGCAGCCCAGAGCCGGGCGGAAGGAGTGAGCTCGCCTGTGTTCGGGCAGCAAGGCATGGGCTCCAGGGCCTCCTCGGTTTCCTCTCCCTGCAGGGACGTCAGTGTGCCTGTGGCACGCGCAGCACCCTCATTATTTCTTTTTCTCTTTTTTTTTTTCTCTTCCTTCCCTCTTGCACTTTCTCTTGTTTTCTCTGCATGGTTTCTGTATTATTAGTCCTGAGGTAAGAATTGGTCGACTGCCTTGTCCACAGCCCCCTCTCCTCTGCCTGTGCCCTCTGTCCCGCCTGCCCAGGCCCTTGCACCTTTTTTGTCCGGAGAGCGTCGGAGGGTCGGGGTCGGGGACCCCCACCTTTAGGCTCTCCTTGCCCTCCCCCACCCAGGTGTCCTTGCCCAGGTATCTGCTCCGTTCTTGTTTCTCCCCAGGCAGAGGGCCTACAGCAAAGGCCCGTGGGGGTGGGGTCCCCCTCACCTTCCTGCCCCCAGCCTCACCTCCTGTACCCTGTGCAGCGTGGAGGTCATCCGCCTGGGCCACAGCTACTTCATCAACTGGGACAAGAAGATGTTCTGCATGAAGAAGCGGACCCCCGCGGAGGCCCGCACCACCACCCTGAACGAGGAGCTGGGCCAGGTGGAGTACATCTTCTCCGACAAGACCGGCACCCTCACCCAGAACATCATGGTCTTCAACAAGTGCTCCATCAACGGCCGCAGCTACGGTATGGCTGCGCCTCCAGGGACCGAGGGCTTGCGTCTCGCCTGAAGGATTGTGCTACTGGGGCTCCCACAATTGTCTTGATGTTTGGGTTTTACTTCTTTCCTACCTGGGTCTGTGGGACTTGAGAGGGTCTACTCTGCGCCCCGGGTCAGGAGGTAGTCACTGACAGTGCTTCCCCTCTCCTCTGCTGGTGCCCTCACCCCAATCCCAGCTCCAGGCAGTAGGGGAGCTCCTTGGCTGTTTGAAGTGAAGCCCAAGACACTGGCCCCTGGGCACCCTGGCCAGGTTGGACCTTGTCAGCCCTGCTGGAGTCTAGACTCTCCCTGTGTTGCTGTCCAGGGCCCTTGTGAGTCTCTGGAATGTGACCATGGCCTTTCCAGTGTGGCCCCGCTGCAGTGGCCTTGTGGCTGAGCTGCTGGGATGGCTTGGGCAGGGTGTGTGGGGTCTTTTATGCAGAGTGAGCCCCTCCTCTAACTGCTTTCTATACTAACCCAGGCCCCACGGCCAGTGTGTGAGGCTTTGTCTGTTGTGCAGGCCTAAAGAGCGAAAGGCACCCGAAGGGGCCTGGGAGCCCTGGGGACATGGGTGTGGAATTGGAGCTGCCCTGGGGGGAGAGCTGGAGCGTGGACGGGGATGGGGAGCAGTGGGTGTCATGGCTTTCAGTCCTGGGGTTCTGAGGATCCAGGGTGCCTGCGCCTCCTGTCTTTTGAGTCAGCCATGTGAATCTGGGTGACATTTACTCAGCGACTAGGGTTGCGGGTTCCAGATGCCTGTGGGGGTCCTGTGCTGGAGGCTTCTCCCCCTGCTCTGCGAGGTCTTGAGCTCTGACGGTGCTCCTCCTTCTGTCCTGGCTGTGTGTAGGTGACGTGTTCGATGTCCTGGGCCACAAAGCTGAATTGGGAGAGGTAAGGTCCAGACCCCATGGTGATTGTCTGTGCCAGTTAAACACAGGGTGCCCGGGCAGGGTTGGTGTGGTTAGGAGTGATGTGTTGTCTGGTCAGGAAATGGAAGCTGCTTGGAGGAAATGGTGTTCTAAGGAAGAGCTGGTAGCAGAAGTGGGAATCTTGAGGTCCACAGTGGACAGGATCTTGGTGGGGCAGCCTCGTGACCCACCCTTTCCTGATCACCCTCTTACCCGCTCCAGAGGCCTGAACCCGTCAACTTCTCCTTCAATCCTCTGGCTGACAAGAAGTTCTTATTTTGGGACCCTACCCTCTTGGAGGCTGTCAAGATGGGGGACCCGCACACGCACGAGTTCTTCCGCCTCCTTTCCCTGTGTCACACCGTCATGTCAGAAGAAAAGAACGAAGGTGAGGGACTTTGCTGGAGGTCTAGTGGTTAAGCCTCCACGCTTCTAATGCAGGGGGCACGGGTTTGAGCCCTGGTCAGGGAACTAAGATCCCATGTGCCGCATAGCACGGCCTTAAAAAAAAAAAAAAGAAAAATGAAGGTGAGCCGAGGAGCTGGCTTGTGTTCTCCCCCACCTGACTTGTGCCTTTGGGCTCAGGCTGTGGTCTGCAGTGTGGCTGCCTGGGGCTTCCTGGGCAGGACACTTGGCTGAGAATGTGGCCACTGACACCACCTGTGTTCTTCCTCCCCATCCAGGGGAGCTGTACTACAAAGCCCAGTCGCCAGACGAGGGGGCTCTGGTCACTGCAGCCAGGAACTTTGGTTTCGTATTCCGCTCTCGTACACCCAAGACCATCACTGTCCACGAGATGGGCACAGCCATCACCTACCAGCTGCTGGCCATCCTGGACTTCAACAACATCCGCAAACGGATGTCAGTCATAGGTGAGGCCGGGACGGGGGCGCTGGGGGCATTCAGGGGCAGCATGCAGACCCAGGATGGGTGAGGTGTACTGGGTGACCCTTGATGTTTTAAGGTCGGGGGGCTTCACCTGCCTGAATTTTTCTGGGACGTTCTCCCCCCACCCCACCCGTAGTGCGGAATCCAGAGGGGAAGATCCGACTGTACTGCAAAGGGGCTGACACCATCTTGCTGGACAGACTCCACCACTCCACCCAAGAGCTCCTCAACACCACCACTGACCACCTGAATGTAGGCGCGAGGAAGGGGGCCCTGTGGTTCTGCTACTCCTGGGGTGGTGGGAGGGGCTGTGGGCTGACTCTCTTGACTCCTTCTCCAGGAGTACGCGGGCGAAGGGCTGAGGACCCTGGTCCTGGCCTACAAGGATCTGGATGAAGAGTACTACGAGGAATGGGCCGAGAGACGGCTCCAGGCCAGCCTGGCCCAGGACAGCCGGGAGGACCGGCTGGCCAGCATCTACGAGGAGGTTGAGAGCGACATGATGGTATGGGATGCAGAACGGGTCAAGGGTGGGCAAGGAGGGGTCGTGCCTGGACTCTTGTCCCAGGGACCCTTGTGGTATTTTCAGCTGCTGGGCGCCACGGCCATCGAGGATAAGCTTCAGCAAGGGGTTCCAGAGACCATCGCCCTTCTGACGCTGGCCAACATCAAGATCTGGGTACTGACAGGGGACAAGCAAGGTGAGAACCAGCAGGGCCGAGGAGATTGCATCTGGACACAGCCCCGTGGGGTCCTTGCATGAGCCTAGGACGTCGGGCTGGCAAGTGCGCTGACCTTGTCGGGGGCCTGTCCAGATCTCCTGCAATCTCTCTTGGTAGAGACGGCCGTGAACATTGGCTATTCCTGCAAGATGCTGACGGACGACATGACGGAGGTGTTCATTGTCACTGGCCACACGGTCCTGGAAGTGCGGGAGGAGCTCAGGTAAACAGGCCTGAGGCAGGTAGATGCTCTGCAGTGTACCTGGGGGTCAGGCAGAGGTTCCCCGATTGGGCTTGAATCCCTGCTCTATTCCTGGCAGACCATGGTCTCGTTTCCTCCTCCACAGGAAAGCCCGGGAGAAGATGATGGACTCGTCCCGCTCTGTAGGCAACGGCTTCACCTACCAGGAGAAGCTTTCTTCTTCCAAGCTCACTTCTGTCCTGGAAGCCGTGGCTGGGGAGTATGCCCTGGTCATCAATGGGCACAGCCTGGTTAGTGTCGCCATCCTTCGCTTGGGCAGTATCTTTTCAGAGAGCGGCTCTTAGATCTTACCTTGTTCCCATTTCCCTGGACTTCAGGGGGGCTGCGGTCTTACAGGGACTTGGGAGGAGCTGACCCCCAGGTCTCTCCTGGAGAAGACTGGGGCTCTCTCAGCACTCTGTGTTCCAGGCCCATGCGTTAGAGGCAGACATGGAGCTGGAGTTTCTGGAGACAGCCTGTGCCTGCAAAGCTGTCATATGCTGCCGGGTGACCCCCTTGCAGAAGGCACAAGTGGTGGAACTGGTTAAGAAGTACAAGAAGGCTGTGACCCTTGCCATCGGGGATGGAGCCAACGACGTCAGCATGATCAAAAGTGAGTGGACTGTGTAGGTGTGGCGGCTGGGCGCTGGGGAAGGGAGAGGGGCCCAGGGAGGAATGATGGAGGAGGGGGCCAAGATGTGATGTGAGTCTGAAGGGTGTGGCTGTCTTCATCCTCTTGTCATCTCTTGTCTCTGCAGCGGCTCACATTGGTGTGGGCATCAGTGGGCAGGAAGGGATACAGGCTGTCCTGGCCTCCGATTACTCCTTCTCCCAGTTCAAGTTCCTGCAACGCCTCCTGCTGGTGCATGGGCGCTGGTCCTACCTTCGCATGTGCAAGTTCCTCTGCTATTTCTTTTACAAGAACTTCGCTTTCACCATGGTCCACTTCTGGTTTGGCTTCTTCTGCGGCTTCTCAGCCCAGGTAGTGAGCTCCCCCGTGCCCTGACTTGCCAATCCTTAAGCTCCTTAAGGACAGAGATTGTGTCTGTCCTGTTCATTGCTTGGTCCCCTTAGGGCCTAGCTGTTGTCTGATGCATGCATTTAAAAAAATGCTTGTTGAAGAAGTGGAGAGGGAGTTCCAGAAAATTCCTTAGGCCTCCACATATGCCACGTCGGCTGTCTTCCTCCGCCTGATTTGTAGTGAAGAAAGACTGCGTGTTCACTCCTCTCTCACTCCCTGTTCTCCTTCCAGACCGTCTATGACCAGTATTTCATCACCCTTTATAACATCGTGTACACCTCCCTCCCAGTCCTGGCTATGGGGGTCTTCGATCAGGTATGGGGGAGTTGGATGACCAGGCGGGCTGGGGAGAAAGACGTTGCTGCAAGGGAGCCACCTGATAGTGGTAGGCTTGTGCCCACTGCCTGTGGTCCCTGGGAAAGCAGTTCTGTGAGCTGGGCAGGGTGTGGCTGGTTCTCCCTCTCAGCCACACCTGACCTGTAACTCCCCTGGGTTGCTGAACAGAAGATCGATTGGGGGCAGCTGGCTTGAGGTCAGATATAGCTGTTGAAGAATCTAGGAAAAAAGAGGCAGGGGGACAGAGTCTGCCCTTGGCCTTCCTGAGTTAAAGCGGCAGCTTCTGAGGCGTCCTGTGCCACTGGCCCTCTGCACACAGGATGTCCCGGAGCAGCGGAGCATGGAGTACCCTAAGCTGTACGAGCCAGGCCAGCTGAACCTCCTCTTCAACAAGCGGGAATTTTTCATCTGCATCGCCCAGGGCATCTACACATCTGTGCTCATGTTCTTCATCCCCTATGGGGTGTTTGCTGAGGCCACCCGCGATGATGGCACCCAGCTGGCTGACTACCAGTCCTTTGCGGTCACTGTGGCCACTTCACTGGTCATCGTAGTCAGTGTGCAGGTAGGAGGCAGCCCGGGAACTAGCCTCCCCTCTGGAAGGGGTGGGGCTCCTGTCCTTGGGGTGCCCTGGGCACTGCAGTTCTGTTCCTGGGAGGGGGGACTGGGTTTTGGGGAGGGGTGCTCCTTCTGCCTGTAACAACTGCTTTTTGCAGATTGGGCTGGATACCGGCTACTGGACGGCCATCAACCACTTCTTCATCTGGGGCAGCCTGGCGGTTTACTTTGCTATCCTCTTTGCCATGCACAGCAATGGGCTCTTCGACATGTTTCCAAACCAGTTTCGGTTTGTGGGTGAGTGCCTGTGGCTTCCTCTTGAATCAGTGAGGAATCACAGTTGTTCTGGGACTAACGGGGTAGGCAGGCATTTATTCAACACTCTTTTATGTGCCAGGTATTCTGCAAGGTGCTGTTGGGATCTAGTTGTATCTGACCCAGGCCCTGCCCTCAGAGGCTCTCCATATCCATGAAAATGAAGAACAGCCCTGCCAGGCTACAAGGGAGGCGAAGGGGTGGCAGGCTTCATGGTCAGCAGAATGACTGTTTGTGGGGTGGTCAGGGATAGTCCCCCAGAAGAGGCTGCTAAGGGTGTAGTCAGGACTGGGGAGCCAGATTCCAAGCTGGAGGGCTGGAAGTGTGAAAAGGCTGTTTATTTCTAGGAAATAGAGAGTGCTCCAGCTAGGGTGGGACAAGAATACCCTTTGAGAAGCAGTGGAAGAGAGGCTAGAAAGGCAGGCCATTTGAGGAATCAGAATGCCAGGCTGTCAGGTGTGCATTTGACTTGCCAGGAGCCTCTCTCTTTTTTTTTTTTTTTTTTTTTTGAGGAGAGAGTGGGGAATGGCATCAAAGAATTACCTTAGAAAGATGAACGTGGCAGTGACAGCCAGTGAGGAAGCTGCTGTAGTGATCAAGTGCAAGGGTGTTCAGAACCGCCACAGGGTGGCTCTGGTGCGTGGCCAAGAGGGACTGGTTGGGAGGCATGAGGTGAAAGACTCATTTGCGGGTCTTGGCATTTGCTTTAAATCTGTTCATTCATTAATCCAGTGGGCATTCAGTCACCCGCTATCCTGGATGCCAGGGATGCAACCGTTAACAAAACAGGCAAAATCCTTACCCTCCTGAATCTCATATTTCAATGAGAGAGACAAATTATTTACAAGTTAACAGTTATAATGTCTGCAATTAATACGTCCTGTAAAAAACATCAAGCAAGGTAGAAAGGTACAAGGGTCATCAGCAAAGCCCTTTTGAGGAAGAGTCATTGGCACAGAGAAATCTGAATAAGGGGAAGAAGTGAGCCATGTGCCTCTCTGGACAGGAACAGCCCAGGAAGAGGAAACAGTGATATGGAAGCCTTAGGTGAGGGCTTGTGGGGAGGTCGTCAGCAGCAGAGGAGCTGGGGGAGTGAAGGAAATGAGGTTGGAAGGTAGGACTGGGGCAGGAGGGCAGAGATGAGAATCAGTCCAGATCATTTAAGCCTTTATAGGTCAAAGTAAGAACTTTGAAGTTTAATCTAAATGTGATAGGAAGCCATCATCAGAGGGTTTTGAGCAGGGAAATGTCATAAACTGATTTATGTTTTTACAGGATCACTCTTACTGTTTTGTGGATAATAAAAGGTAGAGGGCAAAGGTAGAAACAGGGAGACCAGCTAGGAGGCTATAGCAGTAACCCAGGTGACAATGATGGTGGCTTGGAGTCGAGTGAAAAGTGGTGGAATCCCATGGATATTTTGGAAATGGAGCCAGCAGATTGGATGGGGGCCTGAGATGTTGGGGGTGGGAACCAGGTTGACTCCGGGGCTTTTACTTGGAGCAGCTTAGTGGGTGGTGGCATCTCCTGGGCTGGGGAAGACGTGGAGCAGATTGGGGTGGAGGAAACAGTAGTTCACTTTCAGCCGTGTGAAACCGAGATGCCTCTTAGATGTTCAACAGAGATGTCAGGTTAAGGCAGTTAAAGAAGTAGGTCTGGGGACTTCCCTGGCGGTCCAGTGGTTATCATTTGGCGCTTGCACTGTAGGGGGTGTGGGTTCGATCCCTGGTCGGGGAACTAAGATCCTGCATGTTGTGCAGCCAAAAAAAAAGACAAAACAAAACAGGTCTGAAGTTGTTTTCAGAGTTTGGAGCTAGAGTCCAAGTTGGAGATAAGTATTTGGAGAGCAGAGAGAAAGAGAAGCCAGGGAGGACTTAGGTTTTGAGACTGGGGAAATGGGGCTGCCAGAAAAAGAAATGGGGAACTCAGTGGGGCGGTGCTGCCCTTGCACCTGCTTTGTGACTCCCAAGGCCCCTGACTCCTTTGTTCCCAGGTAATGCCCAGAACACCCTGGCCCAGCCCACCGTGTGGCTGACCATCGTGCTCACCACAGTCGTCTGCATCATGCCTGTGGTCGCCTTTCGGTTCCTCAGGCTGAACCTGAAGCCGGATCTCTCAGACACGGTGAGAGGCCAGCCTATCTGCTTTGGGGGACGGAGCCCATGTGTCCGAAAGCCCTCGGGCTTAAATACACCTGTGGCTGCAGTTTCTGTTAAGCGCGTGGATAGTGGTCCTCTGCCCTTCCCGGGGACAGACAGCCTGTGCAGTCTTGGAGGTTCCCGTGCCTTCCCCATCCCAGGCGCTCTGGGGCCCTTCCCTGAGGCGGTGTCTGACGCTGCCACGCTGACGGAGGCTCCTTCCCTCATGCCCCCCCGCCAGGTCCGCTACACCCAGCTGGTGAGGAAGAAGCAGAAGGCCCAGCACCGCTGCATGAGGCGGGTGGGTCGCACGGGTTCCCGGCGCTCCGGCTACGCCTTCTCCCACCAGGAGGGCTTTGGGGAGCTCATCATGTCTGGCAAAAACATGCGGCTCAGCTCCCTGGCGCTCTCCGGCTTCACCACCCGCTCCAGCTCCAGCTGGATTGAGAGCCTGCGCAGGAAGAAGAGTGACAGCGCCAGCAGCCCCAGTGGAGGGGCTGACAAGCCCCTCAAAGGGTGACGGCTGGGACGGGGACGCCCCTTGCCGGTGATCGGCGCACGCAGGGCTGGCCGGCCACCGAGAGGACAGCATCTCGGAACTGCGGGTCCTCATTCCTTGCCCAGGTCCTCATCCCATCTCCCCTGGTAGACTCTGTCCTGCTGGTCCCACTAGGAGTGGCTGGGGCATCCCCAGCCCAGGGCCCTCCTAGCAGCTGGGAGGGTGGAGGGGGCCGGCCCCAAGGGCAGAGCAGGGGCTGACCAGCCCCAGTGGGGGATCAGATGTGGAACCAAAAACAGAAGAAAAAACTGTGAGAGATTGTGTCTGCCCCTGCCCTGCCTGGGAGCCCACAGGGAGACTGTAATCTCTGTATTTTTTTACTCCCACTCCCCAGAGGGGCCCCAGAGCCCCTGTTCCTGAATTACACAAGAATGTATTATGCCGGGAAGCCAGAGACCTGCTGGGGCCCTGGGCCCCTCACAGTGTGTGTGTCTCTCCTTGATGTGTGTTTGTGTCCAGTTTGGTTTTGTCTTTTTTATTTGGCAAGTGGAGGAGGCCTTTATATGACTTTTATGTTGTGATTGGTGTCTTAACTCTCCTGGGGAAGAGGCGGCCGGCTAGATGCGGAGCGGTTTGGTAGGGGCTGGTGCCCACGAGGGACAGAGAGGCTGACCAGGGAGGGAGGTGCCTGTCAGCCACAGGGTGCGGGGAGAGTATACAGGGGTCTGCTCCTGTCTCCTTCCTCACCCTGAGAGTGAAGTGCTACCCCTCCCCAACACACGCAATTCCTGGATTCTGTAAGTCCTGCTGGTATTGGGCTGGAGCCTAGGAAAGTGGCCCCGTCCTTCTCAGTGACCTAAAGCTGGGTGTGAATTGTAGTCCTAAGAACATTTTCTTTAATTTTAAATTTAGACCCAAGTTCACTGGCAGAGTCTGTTCTGACTTTCCTTCTCCCTTCTTGTTGGTGTTTTCCTGCGCCTGAGGCGGCCCCAAAGGGGAAGCTGAGCACCATGAGATGAGGCTAAAGGGAAGCCGACCTCTACTTCTCCCTCTGGTAAAAGAGGTCCCACCCCCTCCAGGCCCAGCACGCGGCAGGAGTTGGTGGGGTCCCTGTACTGAGTGGTGGGGAAAAGCAGAGGAGGTGGCTGCCCCGTGCCCGGCTTGGTCTGGACAGCAGAGCTTCGGCTTGCCTGTCCTTCCTCTCCATCATCTACACCTAGGAAGCTCTTCCCCAAATTACGTGTCTCCCAAGTTAGTTGCTACCAAATCAGTCTTGGGAAGAATTTTTTCCTTGTCTTTGGTAGTGGAGAGGGTTACTCAGGAATGGTGTGGAGCTGGGAGTGGGCTATGTGGAAGTCCCAAGGGAACTGGAGGTGGGCTGCATTGAGGCAGGGTGGGGTGGGCAGGGGATGTGGGTGGGGAAAGCTTGACAGGGAAATTCTTTAGGCCACACGGTTTACAAACCTAACATCATGTCTGTTTGTGTGTCTCTCAAGGTGAGAGTCTGATTTTTATACCAAAGAGGAAATGATTTTTTTTTCATATTTGGTTTGTCTATATTATATAAATATAAATATATATATATATATAAATATATATATATATATACAGTTATATATATATTATTTTTTTGGTTCTCTCTCGTTTTTTAGGGAGGGAGGAAAGTACCAAGTTGCAATGAGCTGTAATTAAGGAACATTCTGTATAATTTATGACACATTTCTATACTTGCAAAAATTATATCATTTTATGGATATAAGAGAAAAATGCCTTTTTATAAAATTCCAGTTTCTGAGAAGTGTGTAATTTGTCTCTTTTCTGATGTTTAACCAAGACTGGTGGTAAAAGTAAAGACAGATAGAAACTGTTTCTTAAATGGAACTGAGTGGGTAGATGTGGGCCGAAGTGGAGAAAACAGAATCTGACTGGTGGGGTAAAGCACCTCCTCTGTTTGCACACCTTCTGGGATCTGAGTTTCAGCTGGAAGATGGGGCAGTGGGCGGGACTGAGGTGGATCACAGGGACTTTGTGTTCTGCTGATGGCTGGGTGCTTAGGACCTTGATTGTTTGCTTTTCCAAACACAAGCCAAACTCTCATTCCTAACACATACCAGATACGTGGGTATGTGTAGGGGAAAGGACTGGGTACATTTTTTTTTTTTTTTTTTTTGCCGTACGCGGGCCTCTCACTGTTGTGGCCTCTCCCGTTGCGGAGCACAGGCTCCGGACGCGCAGGCTCAGTGGCCATGGCTCACGGGCCCAGCCGCTCCACGGCATGTGGGATCCTCCCAGACCGGGGCACGAACCCGTGTCCCCTGCATTGACAGGCGGACTCTCAACCACTGCGCCACCAGGAAAGCCCCCAGGTAAATATTTTGATTTTTTTTTTTTTTTTAACCACCACCCCATGACTTTTCCATTAGCACAGGCCTCATAGCCTCCCATCTTCCTGGCTTTTCACAGAAGTAAATATTAAAATATTAAGGAGCCTAAGTAGGGACTTCCCTGGTGGTCCACTGGTTGAGGTTCCACACTTCCAACTCAGGGATCTGTGGTCAGGGAACTAAGATCCTGAATGCCGTGCAGCTTAAAAAAAAAAAAAAAAAAAAAAAAAAGGTAGCCCAAGACTGCAGGAAGTGAAGGTTAGCAGATAAGGTGTGCTTCTTTCTTTCAGGGAGGAAGACGGGTGAGGAAGCCAGGCGAGCTCGTGTCCTAGGAGAGCTCAGGGCTAGTGCTGGACTCTGATGCCCATCAACTCCCCCACCCCACCCTTTCGTCTTCTGACCTAGCCAGTCCTTTCTGTCATGGTGGCAGTCCTTCCTCTTCCTCCCTTTCTTCCTTCTCAAAAATAGAGATTTCTGGGAATTCCCTGGTGGTCCAGTGGTTAGGACTCCTTGGTCCCACTGCAGGGGGCCTGGGTTCAGTCCCTGGTCAGGGAACTAAGATCCTTCATGCCTCGCAGCGTGGCCAAAATAAATAAGTAAATAAAAATAAATAAATAAAATACAAATATCAGTGGTGCTTAAGCTTGGAGGAAAGACATGGAGATAAGATCAGTTTTCCTCTTGAGGAATAGTCCAGGGCAGGGATAGCCCACAGACCCCTGGGACACAAACTGGTACCTGCGTCCACACAGGAAGAACCTGTTCAGGTGCAAATCAGCCTTTTACCAGGCTCCTTCTGGGACCCTGAGCCTCAGGCAGCAAGTGGCATCTGGCCTCAATCCCCTCACCCCCAGGACAGAGAAACAGGCCTTAATCCCTTGAGGCTGGTTAGGCTCCCAACTTTCCTGTTTCTGCCACTTTTCACCCCGACCAAAGGGCTGCTGCCCCTCACCCTGTGACAGATCCTCAGGGTCCCCACTCCCCAACCCCCCACTGCTGACCTACAAGAGAGGTTTCAGAGGACAGATGAAGTGCTATTCAAGCATGGAGAGTGTTATCCCCCGCTTCTCAAATGAGCAGCTGAGGTCTCCCCATCACCCAGGATCCCATTATACATATCTGAGGGGCAGGGCCTGAGTTATTTTTACTCTCATTGCCTCTTCCAGATATCTTTTCTTCCATCTCTAGATAAGCATGAGTTGGAGTCTCCTGCCGCTCAGATAACCCATTTGTTCTTGATTTCCTACTTCCTTCCCTGCACTCACTGAGGACTTGGGCACCTGGCTTACTGTCTTCTGGTCCCTTCTACCATTACCCTAGTGCCTTCTTGGAATGTGTGTCTGAGAAATCTGTGTGATGCCCTCACTTTGTTCTCCTTTGGCCTCCTCATTTCTGAGGGCATTCACCTCCTCTCCACAAAACAGCGCACTCTCATGGGCGCCCCACTGCCATCGGGAGTGTCACCTCTGAAAGGTCACAATCCAGCATTTGTCTGTATCCTTCAGCTCCTCTGCCTTTCACCTATACTCCCAATACATACTACAAACTCCTCCTCTTCTGGTCGTGCAGCTCCTTTGTGTGGGCTCTAACTTGCTTCGCATCCCAGCCCATAGCCTGTGGTCTGGTATTAACCACTCTGCCCAGCAACAGTCCGATGCTGGGTCAACATGCCGTGTCCCATGGTGAGCTGTCCATGTGAAAGGAGGAAGCCACGTGACCACGTTGAGTAGAGAAGCTGGGAATTCACAGACTCCTGCCTCAGCAGGCCTGTCACACAGTGAGGCAATGCTGTGCATCTCTGCTCACTTTCATTCTGCTTCCCCTCAATGACAATTCCTAACTTTCTTCTCTTTCCTCAACTCCTTCCCACCATCTCCCACCCTACCCTGTGCAGATGGTTCTACCTCCTACTTCACAGAGGGAAATAACTTCTTCAGCTTTCCCCATCACCTACAAGTTTCACTCTGCAGAGGCAGGGCACACAGCCCCCATCCTCTCACCTTCCATGATCCCCCATCCATTGTCCTCTTTATCTTACCTTCCCCTTCCTCGCTCATGGTTCTTCCCTTTACCAAATAAGGATGCTCAACTTTTCCCGCACTTCCCCCCTCCTCAGCCCTGTAAACTACTTAGTGATCTGTGTCCATGCCCTCGTCCTCTTCCTGCACTCCCTACCATCCGGCTCCTCCTTGACCCACCCCTCAAATGCTCTCACCAAAATCGCCTTTGACTTTCATGTGGCCAAGTCCCAGGTTTGATCTTACTTTCAATCTCTTAGTATTTGACTTTGTTGACTTATTTCCTTGAAACTCTGTCATCCATTGGCTTAAAAACAAAACAAGCAAACAAACAAAACCCCTCTTGGTTTCACTTCTGCCTCTCTGGCTGCTCCTTCTCAGTCTCCTTTCCTGGAGCTCCTTCCTCTGCTCTTCCCCACCCCCACCATGGCACCATTTTGGCTCCGAGCTCTTCTGGTCAGTGCAAGGTCCTTGAACGGCCCCATCCAAACCCATGGTTTACATACGATTTGGGAGCGTCACCATGGTTCACCTCCAGATTGGACTTCTCCCTGCTCATCCCCAAGCTCTAGGGCCTGTATTCAACTATCCACTGGACTTTTCTCCTTGGATGATCCGCCAGCACCTCACACTCAACATGCCTCCAAATGAACATTATTCCCCCCAGCACCTGCTCCTCCTCCGGCATCCTCTGTTTCAGGGAATGACACGCTATCTTCCCAGTTACCAAAGCCAGACTCACAAGTCCTGGAGAGAACCCCATACATCTGCTCTGGTGCCACCATGTTCCATGTTGGATATTTCATCTTCCTTGATGTTTAGCATGAAATGAATTAAACTGCAATGTCCTGAGCCACTATTTCCCAGTGATTGTGACCAACCAAATTTCTGGCCCTAAGGGGGAGACATATAGGTTGAGATTCAAAACACAAAGACATTTTTTCTGCCAGGAAAGCTGGATAACACTACATTCCTTGGTGCTGCAGGAGATAATGGGGAGAGACCAGAGGACTCAGGTCAGATAGGCAGGCGGCTGCAGCATCCCACCATTGCCACCCCCTCGAGCACAAAGGAGGGAGTCACTGATAAAGACCCAGGACTGTGGACTGTGGTCTCTACTCAGGAGGGATCGGTTATTAGGAGATTCCCTGCACCAGCAGCTGGAGCTCTAGGGCTGAAGGGAGGAGCTGAATTCTCCCTCTTATCTCATTTCGCAGAACAAAGTTGGGAAGACTGCACCCAACTTTTTACATTGTATGGGGGAGAGTTTGGGTTTGGAGGGCTACCTCCTAAGGTCAGGGATGGGGGAGGCGATGGTTGCTCTGACTGTGTCCAGTGGAAGACATGGCGTCTGTTCCAGGCTTCAGTGCAGATGCTCCTCTGGGGCTTCATCCTCCTATCTCGAAGAACTGTGTCCTGATCCCAGTTAGAGACGCTGACCTCCTCTCTGATTCTCCCAAGACTTCTGGAAGCTTTCCAGTTCTCAGTGAGTTGCTGGGAGCTGTGCTGCAGAGGCAGCAGCTGAGCCAGCCAGGGAGGGTGTAGCCTTCATCTTGCTGAGTTGCAACAGGGAAGTCTTTCCCAAACATTTCCTAGGGCCTAGAATCCATCTAAAAAAAAAAAAAAAAAAAGTTATGGGGTGTTTTCCCTTAAGAAACGAGTGTTTCTGGACAAGAGCATGAGATTCCCCCTTGGCTAGGACAGCTTGAGGCTTGAGGTCTGTCTGGGCT
Source organism: Mesoplodon densirostris (assembly GCF_025265405.1). NCBI lineage: Eukaryota > Metazoa > Chordata > Mammalia > Artiodactyla > Ziphiidae > Mesoplodon > Mesoplodon densirostris. Next base: position 114,643,235 of record NC_082662.1, read on the forward strand.
GGAGTTTCCACAGAAATTTTCCATCTGCCCATGACTGCAGGATCCGGAGGCCCCAGCCACCCTGGGAAAGGTCAGTTCTCTGTCCCCCAGGGCCCAGCGGGGACTAGTGTGGGTCCAAGTACCAGGAAGAGGAGGAGAGGGTGCCCAGGTTTACTCAGGGCCTGCAGGAGGTGAGGAGGGGGTACGGGTGGAAGGAAAAGACCATGTCCTGCCCCACTCCCTCTGCAAGCCACTCTCTTGGCCCTGCTCACCTCGTGGAGCCAGCCCAGTTGCCTCTCTTCCCTGATCACCCTTGGATGCAGCGCTTCTGCGGGAGATGCCCGGGTGGAAGGCTGCTGTGACAGGGCTCCAGGTTAGGAACCTGTTCCTAGCACAGGGAGAGATGCTGGAGGCATCTCACAGAGCGTGCCTCTGTTCCTCATAGCGGCCCTGGGCTCCCCTACCAGCACAGCGGGAGGAAGGCCAGCGGTTGCCCCTGCAGGGAAAGTGGCTTCTCCAACGCCTGGTGACTTGCGGGGCCAGAGCGGAAAACGCGAGAGCTTGGATCTTGGGGTTGGGTCTTTACTGGAGAGGAAGGGACGACTCCTAGAAACTCAGCAAGTCTGATCTGTGGGAGTGTTAATCCAAATTTTAGAAACAGACTGACTGAAATAAACAGGTGTTTATTTGGGGCTTGTTAGGACTGCAGCCTGGGAGACACAAATTCAAGAAGCACTTGGGACATCCCTGGTGGCGCAGTGGTTGAGAGTCCGCCTGCCGATGCAGGGGACACGGGTTCGTGCCCCGGTCCGGGAAGATCCCACATGCCGCGGAGCGGCTGGGCCCGTGAGCCATGGCCACTGAGCCTGCGCATTCGGAGCCTGTGCTCCGCAATGGGAGAGGCCACAACAGTGAGAGGCCCGCGTACCACAAAAAAAAAAAAGAAGAAGCACTTGAATTGTGTTCTGCTGGACTACAAAGTGGGAGAGGTTTGTAAAGGCAGAAACTGCAAGGTTACAGTTAGTTACATGAGTTATCAAGAATTATAATCGAAGCTGGCAAGGACTAAGGGTGCTGGTTAAGTGAGGATTCGTTGGGGTCCAAGTGGTTGCATAGTTACAAGGGGAGACCATAAGGTTGCAGGTGGCAGGTGTTGCTCTGAATATGCTGGTGGTGTCCCTCAGTCTGGTAGAATTCAAAGAAAGCTCAGGTTCTCAGTGGTGCAGAGTCGTGTCTGACACCAGATCCTCAATGGCCTCCTCACTCCATTTTTAAATGCCTGAACTGTGATTACTCTTGCTGACAAAAAAATGTTGCCTGCCATTTCAGTAATCAATGAGTGTTGCCCACCATCAAGCCGTGGGCCACTGCAGCCAGCCCCAGCGGTGCACCCTGAAGGGAATTCAGGATGGAAAAAAAACAGGATGCTGGCCCTAGAGAGAGTTAAGATACATATCAAAGGAATAATTTCAGTGATCCCAGACTCTTGCACCTTTCCATACACAGAAAAGCACTCAAATCATTAACTTGAGATGTCTCTTTTTTTGTGATTAGCAGTAATCTTTTGACGTTTGACTACTGTTTTTTGTTTTGTTTTGTTTGTTTGTTTTGCAGTATGCAGGCCTCTCCCGTTGCAGAGCACAGGCTCCGGACATGCAGGCCCAGCGGCCATGGCTCACGGGCCCAGCCGCTCCGTGGCATGTGGGATCCTCCTGGACCAGGGCACGAACCCGTGTCCCCTGCATCGGCAGACGGACTCTCAACCACTGCGCCACCAGGGAAGCCCTGACTACTGTTTTTTTTTTTGTTTGTTTTTCCCCAGCAAAAACTCCTACGTATCCTGGCTCCTCCTTTGCCTCAGAGCTATATGAGAGGCTGTCTCCTGGTCTGTAGTTCTCAGTAAAACACAACTCGCAGCTTTTAAGTTGTGCTGTTTTTGTTTTTGTTGTTTTTTTTTTCAGTCGATACTCCTTTACAATTTCAATTTGTCATCAGGAGATACAAAGGATACAGGAAGCATGCAGGAGACCTTCATGGCCACCAATGATGGCTGTTCTCTAGGTTTGCCTCAAGAAGAGGAAGAGACAGTCCTTGACTCTATCTCTGGAACTAGCATAGTGGAACAGGCCGACTTGTCCCAGCAGATTTTCTGCAATATCTCGGCCAGTGGTTCTTAATCTTATTGGCTCAGGGTCCGCTTAAAAGTTATGCAAGAAAACGTTCATGCGTCTTTACAGAGTGCATGTAGCTTAATGGGCTCCTCAGCTGTCCATCCAGGGATGCCTAAGGTAGGTCTGCTGGGTACATTTATGGGCCCCAGGGCAAGTAACAAATGGAGGCCCACATACTACTTGTCTGAGTACTGAGGCCTTAAGAGGTCAGGCTAACACACTGTTAAAGTGTGTTCTATCCTTCTACCTTGACAGATATATCTTCATAACAACTTGGAAGGCCAGGTTTGGATTTAGAACTTGCCACTCATGGCTCCAAGCCTCAGTCTGTGCCCTTTGCCTTCCTATTCCTCTCCCCTCCCTCCATTCTGCACTGTGAGGGACCTTGCATGCACACAATGGACACCGCAGCTCACAAGTCCAAGCTCAATCTGCACAACTATGAACAGTGGCTCCTGGCCACCTACTGAGGCCAGGTGTGCACACTTGTAGAGGGGTCTGCCCACCTGAGGATGCCCCAGGCAGAGGCCTGCAGAGACCCTGGAGGAAATGGGCTCAGGCTATTTGGGCAGAAAATGCCAGAGTCTAAAATAAAACAGTGCTTCTGGTGAATGGCTAGCTTTTTAAGTTTCCAATCTGGGATGAACTATTACTTTTATAAAATACAATGTAATTTTACTAGCATTAGCACTAGCAACACAATGTATTATATTAACATTACTGGAAAATGGAGGATGATCAGGAGCTTGGAAGTGGTAGAAAGTCAAATTGTGATAAAAATTTCTAAATGCTTGCTTTCAATTCCTATATTTAGTGTGTGTTGTGGACCAGTAACAAGAAGTTTGCTGACTGGTAGTGGTTAGAGAACCACTTTGAGTAGCCCCGGTCTAGAAAGAGTCAATGTGGGCTCCAGAAAAGCCAGTCCCTAGGGTGGGGAGGCCAGAGGAAGGCCCATGGTGGTGGTGGTGAGAGGGTGCTCTAGATGAACCCAGAACAGTAGCCTTTCTTGCCTGAGTCTAAGAGTGGTATAAGGAGAATATCTGCTTTGGGGATATAGACCCTTGAACTGTGTGGAATTCTAGCATAATTTATCCAGAAGTCCAAAACTCCTTATGCTGTATCATGGCACTAGGCTTCTACTTGGCCAGTGGCCAAGGATAGACAAGAGAATCAAAGACAGATTACATATTCATAAATAAGAAAATCTGTTCTATAACAGAAGAGCTTGACTATTAAAAATAACTATCTATATAATAAATACTACGAAGGCATGAAGGGCTTGCTGATTTTTTTTTTTTGGCTTGTCCTAGCTGGAGTTGCTATGGTGTCACCTGGCAGCCACAGCTGATTACTCATTTTGTATCCATCAATCCATCATTCCTTTTTCTTTCTCTCTTTTCTTTTCTTTTTTTTGTATCCATAATTTCTTGACTCTTTGGTTGTGCAAACATGGGCTCTAATCACTGTGTGCTGGTTTCCTTCATTCTTTCCTCCTAGCATTACTGTCGTCTGTAATACAGTTTTTACTTGATCTACTGAAATCATCACACAGTGACATAAGAAACCAGAGAGAAGAGGGGAGGGCAGAAAAGGCTGGTGGGATGAGATGTGAGGTGGAATGGCCACCATCATGAATGACTGGGACTTTCCTATTGATGGACCAGGGCAATGACTGAGGCTCTGCAGGGCTTCCAGAGGTAGTAAGGGGAATGCTGAAAAGAAGGTTCCTGCAGCTGCAGGTTGGCCTCTGCTCACAGAGTCTGCATTGTCACCAACTGGGTCATCTAGGGAGAGGAGCTGTTGCAGGCATTGCAGAGTAAAAAGAGATAAAAATATCCTCACCTTGGCCAGATCAAGAGTCTTCATTTGTAGGTGTGCTCATTGGGAAGAGAAAGGGGAAGGAGATAGGCTTACAGATACAGGGTTATTTTCCTTTGGAACAAACAGCCACTCCTGGATCTTGCAAGCCACATAGTGTGGCTAATTAAATAATTAATTAATTAAAAATAATAATTTATTTTTATTTTTTTAAACAGCTTTATTGGAGTATAATTGCTTTACAATGGTGTGTTAATTTCTGCTTTATAACAAAGTGAATCAGGTATACATATACATATATCCCCATATCTCCTCCGTCTTGCGTCTTCCCTCCCACTCTCCCTATCCCACTCCTCTAAGTGGTCACAAAGCACAAAGCTGATCTCCCTGTGCTATGTGGCTGCTTCCCACTAGCTATCTAAAAAATAATAATTTAAATTAATTATTTAAATGTGCTATCCCTTTAAGAAAATTTTAGACATTTGCTGAAGGTAAAACTGAAGGGGAAAATGCTAGCTTTGAATTAAATAAATGGCTGGTTGCTAGATTACAAGATAAGAAGAAAAGAATTCAAACTGATGTCAGGTTAGCAAATAAAAAGAGAGAGAGAGAGAGAGGACTGAAATAAATAAAATTATAAGTGAAAGAAGAGGCATTGCAACTGAAACCACAGAAATACAAAGGATCATAAGGGACTACTATGAACAAATACATACCAACAAATAGGACAACCGAGAAGCAATGCATAAATTCCTAGAATTATACAAGCTATCAAGACTGAATCATGAAGAAATGGGAAGTCTGAACAGACTAATCACAAATAAGGAGATTGAATCAGTAATCGAAACTTCCTAACAAGAAACGGTCAGATAGTTTCACTGGTGAATTCTACCAAACATTTAAAGAAGTAATGCCAGCCCTTCTCAAAGTTACAAAAAATTGAAGAGGAGGAAACACTCCCAAACTCATTTGATGAGGCCAGAATTACCCTGATACCAAAGCCAGATAAGGACATCACAAGAAAAGAAAACTATAGGCAAATATACCTGATGAATATAGATGCAAAAATTTGCAGCCAAATACCAGCAAAATGAATTCAATAGCACACTAAATGGATCATACACCATGACCAATGAACAGTGTTATAAAAATTTGCATGATTAAAAAGCCCATTAAAAACGCAAGATAGGGACTTCCCTGGCCATCCAGTGGTTAAGATTACACTTTGACTGCAGGGGGCGTGGGTTCAATCCCTGGTCAGGGAACTAAGATCCTGCATGAAGCACAGCCTGGCCAAAAAAATAGGTAAATATTTAAAAATAAAGCACAAGATAGACCAATGTGTTTTAATGTACAAAAAGAATGTGAACATTTTGGGGTTCCCTGGTGGCGCAGTGGTTAAGAATCCACCTGCCAATGCAGGGGACACAGGTTCGAGCCCTGGTCTGGGAAGATCCCTCATGCCGCAGAGCAACTAAGCCTGCGAGCCACAACTACTGAGCATGTGTGCCACAACTGAAGCTCACGTGTCTAGAGCCCATGCTCCGCAACAAGACAAGCCATCACAATGAGAAGCCCGCTCACTGCAACCAAGAGCAGCCCCTGCTCGCCACAACTGGAGAAAGCCTACACCCAGCAACGAAGACCCAACACAGCCAAAAATAAATAAATTTATTTTAAAAAAAAGAATATCCACAATTATCTGAAGAGGCTATTAAAATACTCTATTTTCCAACTACATATTTGCAAATGCCAAACTTTCTTTTTCACAGGCAGACTTTGTTTTATTGTGCTTCACTTTATCGTGCTTTATCGTAGATATTACATTTTTTTTTTGCAAATTGAAGGTTTGTGGCAACCCTGCATTGTCAGATAATGGTTAACATTTTTTTTTAGCAATAAAGTATTTTTAAACTAAGGTATGTATATTTTTTTCAGACAATGCTATTGCACGCTTAATAGACTACAGTGTAGTGTAAACACATAACTTTTTATATGTACTGGGAAACCGAAAAATTTTGTGACTTGCTTTATTGTGATGTTCACTGTATTGCAGTCTGTACTGAACCCACAATACCTCCGAGGTCTGCCTGTACTTATTAAATCACAATATCCCATTTCCCTCTCCCTCTATCCCCTGGCAACCACCATTCTACTCTCTGTTTCTATGAATTTCACTACTTTAGATACCTCATGTAAATGCAATTTTACAATATTTATATTTTTTATGACTGACACTTCATTTAGCATAATGTCTTCAAGGTTCATTTGCATTGTGGCTTGTATCAGTATTTCCCTGTTTAAAGGCCAAATAATATTCCACTGTATGTATATGCCACATTTTGTTTCTCTAGTTATCCATTGATGGACATTTGGGTTGTTTCCACCTCTTGTCTATTATAAGTAGTGCTACAATGAACATGGGTGTGCAAATATCTCTTCAATGTCCTGCTTTCAGTTCTTTTGGGTATATACCCAGAGGTGGGATTGATTTTTTTGAGAAACCTTCATATTGTTTCCCAGAGTGGCTGCACCATTTTACTTTCTCACCTACAGTGCACAAGGGTTCCAATTCTCCATATCCTCAACAAAACTTATTTTGTGAGGTTTGGGTTTTGTTTGTTTGTTTTTGGTAGCAGCCATCCAATGGGTGTGCAAATTTTCTGTATATACTTCAACTAAAATATCATGTAACAGATTGGAGACAGAAGCTGACATGAGAATCAAGTTGTCTTTTTTTTTTTTTGCGGTATGCGGGCCTCTCACTGCTGTGGCCTCTCCCATTGTGGAGCACAGGCTCCGGACGCGCAGGCTCAGCGGCCATGGCTCACGGGCCCAGCTGCTCCGCGGCATGTGGGATCTTCCAGGACTGGGGCACGAACCCATGTTCCCTGCATCGGCAGACGGACTCTCAACCACTGCGCCACCAGGGAAGCCCTCAAGCTGTCTTTTATAAGACAGAATTAAAATAAAAGTAAAAAATGTAAAACAATGCCACTCTTATTTCTGTTTCTTTTTTTGAACAAACAAACAACAACAACAAAAAAAAACCTAAATAAAATATATGTTATTTGTAATGGTCTAATTTGTTATTATTTTAGAATGAATTAAAGTATACATAGTTTTAAATTCCCAATTTTAATTTCTAATATGGTAAATATTGTTACATATTATCCACATAAAGAAAAGCTCTTTGAGGTCCTCAATTACTTTGTAAATTGTGGTAAAATAGATTAGCATAAAACTTGCTGTTGTAACCACTTAAAAACGTACAATTCAGTGGCGTTAAGTATGTTCATAATGTTGTTCAACCATTACCACTATTTAGTTCCAGAACCTATTCATCACCCCAAATGGAAACCTTGTGCCATTAAGCAGTCGCTCTTATTTTCCCACCCGCCACAGCCCTTGACAGCCACTAATCTGCTCTCTATTTTCGATGAATTTGCATATTCTGGGTATTTCATATAAATGGAAACATATAACATATAGTCTTTTGCGTCTCTGACTTCTTTCACGCAGCATTACGTTTTCAATTTTCATCCATGTTGTAGCATGTATTATTACTTGATTCCTTTTTTTGGCCAAATAATATGTCATTGTGTGAATATACCACATTTTGTTTATCCATTCATCTGTTGATAAACATTTGGGCTGTTTCCACCTTTTGGCTATTGTGAATAGGGCTGCTGTGAACCTTTGTGTGCAAGTTTTTTGTTTGAACACAAAGAATGGTGTTTTCCATTCTTTTGCACATATACTAAGAGTGAAACTGCTGGTCATACTGGCAATTCAATGTTTAACTTATCAAGGAACTGCCAAACTATTTTCCATGGTGTCTGCACCATTTTACATTCAGCAGTGTATGAGTGTACAAGTTTCTCCACATTTTTTCCAATACTTATTTTCCCCTTTAAAATTCTTTCTTATTAGGGCCATTCATTTTGAGGGTATATATCATTGTGGTTTTGTTTTGTTTTGCTTTTTTAAATATTTATTTATTTGGCTGCATCGAGTCATATTTGCGGCACACAGGATCTTCGTTGCAGCATGCAGGATCTTTGTTGCAGCATGCGGAATCTTTCCTTGCAGCTCATGGGCTTCTCTAGTTGTGTTGCGCAGGCTCATTAGTTACAGAGTGCAGGCTTAATTGCCTCACAGCATGTGGGATCTTAGTTCCCCAACCAGGGATTGAACCCACATCCCCTGCATTGAAAGGCAGATTCCTAACCACTGGACCACCAGGGAAGTCCCTCATTGTGATTTTGATTTGCATTTTCCTACTGACTAATGACGTTGAGCATCTTTTCATGTGCTTCTTGGCCATTTGTTTAGCTCTTCTGGGGAACTATCTATTCAAGTCTTTGCCTTTTTTTTTTTTTTTTTTTTTTGCTTTGTTTTGTTTTTTGTTTTTGAGTTTTAAGAGTTCTTTATGTATTCTGGACCCTTATCACATATGTGATTTACAAATATTTTCTCCCATTCTGTGGATTATTTTTTCACTCTCTTGATAGTATCCTTTGAAACATAAAAGCTTTTTTAAAATTATGTATTTTATTTTATTTTTTTTTAACATAAAAGCTTTTAATTCAGTTTTTTTTGTTAATTAATTTATTTTTGGCTGCATTGGGTCTTTGTTGCTGTGTGCAGGCTTTCTCTAGTTGTGGTGAGTGGGGGCTACTCTTCATTGTGGTGCGCGGGCTTCTCATTGCAGTGGCTTCTCTTGTTGTGGAGCACGGGCTCTAGGCATGTTGCCTTCAGTAGTTGTGGCTCATGGGCTCAGTATGTGTGGCTTGTGGGCTCTAGAGAGCAGGCTGTGTAGTTGTGGCACACGGGCTTAGTTGCTCTGCGGCATATGGGATCTCCTGGAACAGGGCTCGAACCCATGTCTCCTGCATTGGCAGGCAGATTCTTAACCACTGCGCCACCAGGGAAGCCCAAAACTTTTAATTTTGATGAAGTCCAGCTTATCTATTTTTTCTTTTGTTGCTTGAAGTTTTGGTAACATAATTTACAAACCAACACCAAATCCAAGGTCGTGAATATTTACCCCTATGCTTTCTCCTAAGAATTAAAAAAAATTTTTTTAATAGTTTTACCTCTTAAATTTAGGTCTGTGATCCATTTTGAGTTATCTTTGCTATGCAGTGTGAGATAGGAGTCCAACTTCATTCTTTTACATGTGGATGTCCAGTTGTGTTCTTAATAATTTTTGAGAGTATAAAGGGATCTTTCAACCAAAAATTTAAAAAATTTCTGGTCTAAAGTATCCAACAAAAATAGTAAAAGAATGTATAACTAAGAATTGAACAGAAGGGAAAATTAATTCATCCAAAGAAGTCAGAGTGACAGGAAAATAAAAATAGAAAAGATGAAATAAATATAAAACAAATGATAAGATGGTAAGATTTAAATCCAAATATATTAGTAATTCAATTACTGTAAAGAACAAAATTCCCTAATTAAAAGACAAAGACTGTTGAATTGCATAAAAAAAAAAAACTCAACTGTATGCTGCTTACAGGAGACACACGTTAATTATAAGGATACAGAAAGGTTAAAAGTAAAAGGAAGGGGCTTCCCTGGTGGTGCAGTGGTTGAGAGTCCATCTGCCGATGCAGGGGACATGGGTTCATGCCCTGGTCTGGGAGGATCCCACATGCCGCGGAGCAGCTGGGCCCATGAGCCATGGCCACTAAGCCTGTGCGTCTGGAGCCTGTGCTCTGCAACGGGAGAGGCCACAACAGTGAGAGGCCCACGTACCGCAAAAAAATAAAAAATAAATAAAATAAAATAAAAGTAAAAGGAAGGAAGAGGTATATAATGCAAATGGTATCTAAAAGATAGCTGGCAGGCTACAGGTCTATCAAGCAAAGTAGATTTTAATATAAGAGGTATTACTAGAAATAAAGAGGAAAGTTTCAGAAGGATAAAAAGACCAGAAAGATATGATAATTCTAAATTATATGTACTTAATAACATAGCTTAAAAATATACAAAGCAAAAAAGGACAGAACTAAAAGGAGAAAAAGACATATCCACAATCATAGCAGGAGATTTTAACACATTTCTCTCAGTAATTGATAGAATAAGGAGATTAAAAACATAAATAAAGATATAAAAATGTGAAAAATACAATTAAGAAAATTGATTGAATGTGACATATAAACTACTGCCACCCATGATTGCAAAGTTTACATTGTTTTCAAGAGCACATGGAACACTGAACAAAATTTTTCCTGTTTTTGGCTGCGTTGGGTCTTTGTTGCTGCTTGCGGGCTTCCTCTAGTTGCAGCGAGTAGGGGCTACTCTTCGTTGCAGTCCACGGGCTTCTCACTGCGGTGGCTTCTCTTGTTATGGAGCACAGGCTCTAGGCGCTCGGGCTTCAGTAGGTGCAGCACGCAGTTTCAGTAGTTGTGGCTTGCAGGCTGTAATTGTGGTGCACGAGCTTTGTTGCTCCATGGCATGTGGGATCTTCCCAGACCAGGGATCGAACTGTGTCCCCTGCGTTGGCAGGCAGATTCTATTTTTTAAAAATTAATTAATTTATTTTTGGCTGCGTTGGGTCTTCGTTGTTGCACTCGGGCTTTTCCTAGTTGCGGCGAGCAGGGGCTACTCTTCATTGTGGTGCGCGGGCTTCTCATTGTGGTGGCTTCTCTTGTTGCAGAGCATGGGCTCTAGGCGCACGGGCTTCAGTAGTTGCGGCACGCGGGCTTAGTTGCTTCGCGGCATGTGGGATCTTCCTGGACCAGGGCTCGAACTCGAGTCTCTTGCATTGGCAGGAGGATTCTTAACTACTGCACCATCAGAGAAGCCCGGCAAGCAGATTCTTAACCACTGTGCTACCAGGGAAGTTTCAACACTGAACAAAACAGACCATGTATCAGATCATAAAATAAGTCTCAACATATTTTAAAGGATTAACATGATACAGAAAAGTTCTCTTACCACAATAGACTTAATGTAGATAGTAACACTGTAGTAAAAAGATAAGTAGAAATCTACAAATGGCTGGAAATTAGGTAATACACTTCTTAGTAACCCATGAACAAAAAGAAGAAGTCACAACAACAAGAAAGTAGTTTGAACTGAATGACATTAAAACTATAACATACCAAAACTTAGGGAATGCAGCTATACCCAGTCTCAGAGAGAAAGTTATATCTTTAAGTGCATATATCAGAAAAGAGGAAAAGCTGAAAATCAATGATATAATAATCAATTTTCAAGATCAGGAAAAAAACCCCAGCACATTAAACCCAAAGAGAGTAGGAGGAAGGAAATAAATTTAAGAACAGAAATTAATGAAATAGAAAACAAACATATAATAGTATGAACCAACAAAGCAAGAGCTGTTTTTTTGAAAGAACTAATACAATTGATGACCTCCCTGGCAAAACTGATAAACTTTTTTTTAAAAAGGCACAAATTGGGACTTCCCTGGTGGCACAGTGAATAAGACTCTGTATTCCCAATGCAGGGGGCCTGGGGTCAGGGAACTACATCCCACATGCATGTATGTTGCAAGAAAGAGTTTGCATGCCACAACTAAGGAGCCGGCGAGCCGCAACTAAGGAGCCCACCTGCTGCAACTAAGACCCAGTGCAACAAAATTTTAAAAAATAAATAAATTAAAAAAAATATAAAAGGCACACATTACCAATATCAATAATGAAAAGAGAGATATCACAATAAACATTAAAGAGGTAATAAGGGGGTAATTCCCTCTAGGTCCAGTGGTTAGGACTCTGTGCTTTCACTGCCGAGGGCCTGGGTTTGATCCCTGGTAGGGTAACTAGGATCCCACAAGCTGTGAGGCCAAAAAAAAAAAAAAAGATAATAAGAGGATACTGTGAACAATTCTACATAAATAAACATGAAATTTCCAATGAAATAGTCAAATTCCATGAAGAATACTTTTCAAAACAGAAACAAGTAGAAAATCTGAGTCTGAAGATTCTGTATGTGTTAAAGAATTTGTATCTAAAAATTAAAGATCTTTCAACAAAGAGAACTCCAGGTCCAGGTGGCTTCACTGGTGAATTCCAATAAACACCAAAGCAAAAAGTAAAAACATTCTTCTGATTCATTTTGTGAGATCACCATAACCTTGATAACAAAAACTGATAAGAACATTAATAAAAAATATGTAGGCTAATCTTTCTTATGAATATAAATACAAAAAATCCTAAATAATAAATAGCAAATTGATTCTAACTATATATAAAAAACTTATTACATCACAACTTATTCTAGGAAAGCAAGACTGGTGTAAGAGTTGAAAATTTATCAATGTAATTTCATATTAACAGAGTAAGTGAGAAAAACACATGGCTATCTCAATAGATACAGAAAAAGTGCCTGATAAAATTCTATACAATTCATAATAAAACCTCTTAGAAAACTAGACATAAAAGGAAACTTCCTTACTCTGATGAAGAGTATAGTAAAATCTACATCTTACGTCATGACTTGATAGTGAAATATTGAAAGCTTTCCTCCCGAGACTGAGAATGAGACAAAGTTATCCACTATCATCACTTCCAGTCAATATTGTTCTGAAGGCTCTAGTCAATGTAATAGGCAAGAAAAAGAAATAAAAATGGCAAGTATTGGAAAGAAAGAAAGAAAGAAAAGAAAGAAAAAGAAAGAAAGGAAGGAAGAAATCATTGTTGCAGATAACATGATTGTGTACATAGAAAACCCAAAAGAATCTATAGATAAATTATTACCATTAATAAATGAATTAGGAAGATTATGGATACAAGGTCAAATAAAAATTGATTGCATTTCTATATACATCAACAATAACATGTTCTTTTAAATAAATAGTGCTGGAACAATTGCATGTATATGGAAAAAGTAAATATTGACCCTTACACCCATACACAAAAAAATTAATTCAAAATGAATCATAGGCCAAAGTATAAAAGGTAAGACAATAAAGCTTCTAGAAGAAAACAAAGAAGGCTATTTTTATGACCTTGAAGTAGAGAGAAAGTTAAGACATAAAACATACTAACTTAATACTTAAATACTAAAGTATTAAGTAAAGCTAAATGTACGCCTACTCTGTGACTAGAAAATTCACTCCTAGGTGAGAGAAATATGGGCATATGTTATCAAAAGACATGTACAAGAATGTCCACAGCAACATTATTCACAATAGCCAAAAAGTCAAAAGAGTCTAAGTGTCTAACAACAGAATGGATAAACAAATTGTACATTCATACAATGAGATACTACATGGCAATAGAAAGGATGAACTAGGGCTACACACAACAACACGGCTTAATCTCAGAGACATTATGTTGAGTAAAATAAGCCAGACACAAAGGATAACATTATATATAACTTCATTTATGTCCAAATCAAGAAGAAGCAGAACCAGCAATAGTCATTCTCGCAATAGTGGTTACTCGTGTGGTGCTGGGGTTGGGGAAGAACCTTCAGGGATGCTAGGAATATTCTATATCTTGGTCTGGGTGAAGTTTTCATGAATGTATACATATGCAAAAATTCATTGAACTATGCGCTTAAGGTCTACACTTAGTGTACCTCATGGCTATGTATAATATGTTTCAATTTGAAAAGTATTTCAAAAAAGAAAAATACCATTTATAATAAGCTTCCAAAACAAATATCTAGAAATAACCCTAATCAGTGAACCATCCATGTGATCACATCTGAAACCTCCCTAGTGCTCTGCTGCTCCAGACACTACCCCCACTTCCCCAAAGGTAACCTCTATCCTCACCCCCAGCACCATAGATCAGTTTTGCCGGTTTTTACACTTTATATAAATTGAATCAGGCAGCCAGATATTTTGTGTCTTTTACATTCATGAGATTCATCCATCACGTGCTGTACAAAAACAGTCAGTGGGCCTGATGTGGCTAGGGCTTGCTGACCCTGAGCTGGAGTATCAGAAAAGTCTAAATAGCCATGAATGGGCTTCACCTCAGCTGTCCTGCCATCCTTTGGAAGATGGTGGTGCCAGGGGACAATGCTCCAAGGATTGCTCTGGTGCTATCTTTTCCCAGGTCTCACATCTGCATTCAACATGATCCAGAGCAGGAGGGAGGAAGTGTCTCCTTTGCTATCCATCATGTCTGTCCTCAAACTGAACCTGGGGAGTGCTGTGCAGTGTGTGTGTGTGTGTGTGTGTGTGTGTAATGTGGGGTGTTCTAAGTGTGAGGCCCAGGGCAGGAGCCCCACTTACTGATGTCAAGTCAATGTTCTTGAATGCAAGAGCACTGTTTATTGAGGCTGTAGCCCAGACAGCAAGGAGAAAGAGGCCAGAGATGAGGCAAGACATAAAAGCAGAGGTGGCTTCTGGAGAACCCTTTCCTTGGCTGAGGCATTTCAGCCTGATACTGGGAATAAGCCATAGCCCATGAGGGGTGTAAAGTGGAGGAGAGCCTGCCCCACTCCAACTCAACTGGAGTGAGGCTTTTTGGGTCCTTCTCACACTGCCCTTTCCTATGGTTCAAAGATAACAATAGGACTAACTTCCAGTGTATTCATTTCTCATGTTATTCATTGAATTTAGAGTTCCTCTCCTCTAATCCCCTCCTCTCCATCACCTTGGGAAGGGTGGAGATCCAGGAAAGGGATGGGGTGTGGTGCCTGGAGGCTGAAGTGTACATCTTGATTGTTTAACTTGGGGACCCTGAGGGCAGAGGGCTGGAGGGTGGGGAGGGGAAAGGAAGGCACTGGAAAGTCCCGTGAGCCTGGCAGGTCACAGATCACAAAGCCCGTCTAGAGGAGAGAGCCTGATTCTAAAAGCAAGGAGGAAATGATAGGCAGTTCCTCACTAGTTTGTAGCAGCAGAGCTGCAGGCATTTCTGTACATGGGTAGGTGTAGACCTCTTCTTCCAGATGGAGCAGTCGTCTCCCCGTGCTCAGAATCTACACTGCTGCTTTCTCCTCCTGCAGATCCCACAGCCTGTTCTGTTTTTAGCCACATTTTTGTGTGCAGCTCCAAACTCTGACAGCTTTATTTAAAACACCCTTATTTTACACCCCCCCCCCATTTGGTTTGTATTTTGGCTGGGTATAGAATTCTAGGTTGGAGATACTTTCCTATCACAATTTTGAAAGCACTGCTCCATTGCCTTCTTTCTTCTAGTGTTGCTATGGAGACCAAGCCATTCTGATTCCTGTTCCTATCAGTCTGGATTCAATCAGGAGACAGGAACACACAGTGATTTACACAGGGAAGTTTACTATAAAAAAGTATTAGGGCTTCCCTGGTGGCGCAGTGGTTGAGAGTCCGCCTGCCGATGCAGGGGACATGGGTTCGTGCCCCGGTCTGGGAAGATCCCACATGCCGCAGAGCGGCTGGGCCCGTGAGCCATGGCCGCTGAGCCTGTGCGTCCGGAGCCTGTGCTCCGCAACGGGAGAGGCCACAGCAGTGAGAGGCCCGCGTACCGCAAAAAAAAAAAAAAAAAAAAAAAAAAGTATTAAAGTGGGAATTCCCTGGTGATCCAGTGGTTAGGACTTGGTGTTTTCACTGCTGAGGGCACAGGTTCAATCCCTGATCTCACAAGCCATGCAGTGTGGCCAAAAAAAAAAAAAGTGTTAAAGTATAACAAAAGAATGATTATAAGATGTAAGAGAACTCTATGGTATCTGAGGGCTGAGGGAGATATCCAAGGAAGAATACATTTGGAAGGGATCTCTCCCTGAGGCAGGGGTTCAGACCTAACTGGAGAAAGTATAGTTGCAGCCCAGTGGATAGCAGAGAAGGGTGTTGGTTTGCTTGGCAGGCAGGAAGCAACCCTTCAGGGCATAGGTGAGCCATAGCTGGTAGTCCGGCATACAAAGAGGGTGGGAGCACTGGTGCAGTAGGCCTGCAGTGCACAGAGTCCATATGTGAAAGGTCACAGCATCGGGAGGACAGTGGGGCATGTGGCTGGGGCAGAGCAACCCAGGGTGTCCTTCCCTCCCACCTCTGACCAATGGTGCAGCTGCTGGACCCAGCAGGAAAAGCCCCTTCCTCTTGCAATGTCCCTCCAGCACCTTCTACCTAGAAAGCTTAATAGCGAGCAACAGCTTGCTCACTGTGAGAGATGCTTAAAAGAATCCCCCACAACGCAGCCAAAAATAAATAAATAAATCGATTGATTAACTGGTAAAAAAAGAATCCCATCCATCATCACGGAGAAGGTATTAAAAGGCAGGTCTGGAGCTGAGAAACAGTACATTGGTTACTGGCACATTGATTCTTTGTGGTGATTATTTTTCCTCTCTTGCTGAAAGTTTGTAAAAGTCTTTCTTTGTCTTCAGTGTTTCCTTGGTGTGGGTCTAGTTTCATTCCTTGTTTTAGACACTCAGCTGGCTCTTTCAGTCCAAGAACTCATGTCTTTTAGTTCTGAGAAATCTTGAATTATTCAAATTATTTTTTCCTCTCTATTTTCTCTTTTCTCTCTTATTATTCAAATAGTGTACTTCTTGGACTGTTTTTC
The DNA here is from genome assembly GCF_025265405.1 of Mesoplodon densirostris. Classification (NCBI taxonomy): domain Eukaryota; kingdom Metazoa; phylum Chordata; class Mammalia; order Artiodactyla; family Ziphiidae; genus Mesoplodon; species Mesoplodon densirostris. Next base: position 114,659,673 of record NC_082662.1, read on the forward strand.
TCATTTTCTTATCTCTTCCTTTTATACTCTATTGCTTTGGTTTTTTTTGGCTATAGTTTCTGGAACATTTCTTTAACTTTATCTTTCAACTCTTCTACTGAGTTTTTAATTTCTGCTGTCATGTTTTTAATTTTCAAAGAGCTCTTTTTTGATCCTTGAACAGTTTTTTTTTTTTTTTTTTTGCGGTATGCGGGCCTCTCACTGTTGTGGCCTCTCCCGTTGCGGAGCACAGGCTCCGGATGCGCAGGCCCAGCGGCCATGGCTCACGGGCCCAGCCGCTCCGCGGCATATGGGATCCTCCCAGACCGGGGCACGAACCCGTATCCCCTGCATCGGCAGGCGGACTCTTAACCACTGCGCCACCAGGGAGGCCCAATCCTTGAACAGTTTTTCCTCTTTTTAAATAGCATTTCATTTTTGTTTCATGGACATAATATCTTTCAGTGTCTCTCTGCGAATATCAGTGATACTTTTTAAAAAGTCTTCTTCCTGCACAGACTCTGTTTCAACAAGTTGCTTTTCATTCTGTTTTTTTGTTTGTTGGTATCTTCTATGCTGAAGGTTTTTACTCAGGTGTCTGTTAATCCTAGACAGTCTGATTATTTCTGAGAGGCAAACTGTATCAGTCAGGTCCCAGCAGTAAACATAGTTTCACTCAAACTAGGGTAATTTCAGGAGGGTTTATTTGCAAAATGGCTGTTTACAAAGGCAGAGTGGAGGAGCTGCATCTGTGGTGGAGAGACACATGGAGGCCAAGGTGACATCAGAGAGGAACAGAAGGGCAAACGGCCCAACCTCGCCTTCCTCCCTCCCTCCTGTTTACTTCCTGGCTTCCACGTTGGTCAAACCAACCAGAAGTTGGAGGTTGCGGGAGCCTGCTCATCTTCCATACCTGGGAGCGTCCCCCAGCAGAGGGCAGGGCGGGGGAGCAGATGGGAAATATCTGACACAGGAAACGAAATGCTGACCGGAAGCTCTGTAGGGGGGTATCTGAGTGGGACTGTTTGCTGAGAAAATTCCCAAATGTCTGAATCTTTAGGTCTTTCCTCTCAGGCTCCTCAGATTTCCCGGAGAAGAATCTAGTAGTCGTCTTCCAGGGGGGAACACTGGTCTGGCCCCCCGTATTCTGGTTGCTGAAAGAAGCAGAGGGCTGTGGGCCTCGGCATGTAGCATTCAGCATACACACAGCCAATCCTCTTCTTCTAGAAACCTCGCCTATGTTCTCAAATGTGCCTGGTGTCCCCCAGTTCAGAGGTCCTGTTTTGCCCTGTTTAGAGAATAAACCTGCAGATTTCTGTGGGAGTGAAAGGGAGACAGTTACCCCATAATAGAAGGTAGAAGAGGGAGATCGAGAGAGCTGCCTCTTAGATAGCTTTCAACCACCCCTCACTATTCACACACACACACACACACACACACTCAGTTTCAGAGGTCCTTGGAACTGTCAGCTCATGAGTCTTTTGAGGATTTAGTGGAATAAATTGTCTTTCCCTGCTGGCAGTTTAGGATTTGGCTTTCTCAAGTTGGCTAAGTCAGTTACCACTGACACACGGGCGACTTTCTGGTTCCTGGCCTCTGTCTGGAAGTCTCAAGTCTTCTTTGGCTGAAACACAGTATATCTGGGGAGGGCTTATGGGAAGGGGGGAAGAAAAGGCATCCTGGGGCCAGAGTGTGAAGTGTTTTGAGGCGATTGTACTTTTCTCTAGAGGCTGTAGGTTTGGGGATGGAGCTAACAACTTGGGTCTAGCTATGTGGGCCCTTTGGTTAGTTTATCTGGGTCCCAATTTTCTATTGGCTGACTCAGTAGGGTGTGTGGAAGGAAGCAATGAACTATAAAGTGCTATACCGTGATACATTATTTTTCAAATGCAGACAGAATTTTCCTGTCTTTATGTCTTCGCTAATACCGTTGCTTTTGCTTGGAATTTTCTCTGTCTTCTCCCTCACCTCTCCATCTCTATTTACAGACATGGTACATTTAAGTCCAGCTCAGTGTCAACTCCACTATGAAATTGATGACCTCAAACTGAATAGGAACTCCCAAACTCCCAAACCTTTAATGACGGCCACTTTTTTCTCACCTCCATTCCTGTCTGTATTAGCCAGAGAAATGGAACCATTAGGATATATATCCTGTATAAGTGTCTGTATATGGATGGATGCATATATCCTGTGTGCGTGTGTGTTATCTCTCTGTATATCCTATATAAATCTCTTTTAATAAAGAGATTTATTATACAGGATTGGCTCATGTGATTTGAAGGCTAGCAAGTCTCAAGATCTGCAGGGTGAGCTGACAAGCTGGAGCCCCAGGAGAGCTGATGGTGTAGTAGTTCTGTCCAAATCTCACTTCCGCCTTTTGCTCTTCCAGACCTCCCAACACCTTTGTAACTAATTCCTTATATTTCATTCCATCAATTGAAAAACATGTGGAGGGAATTCCCTGGCGGTCCAGGGGTTAAGACTTCGCCTTCCAATACAGGGGGTGTGGTTTCAGTCCTTGGTTGGGGACCTAAGATCCCACATGCCTCACGGCCAAAAAACCAAAACATAAACAGAAGCAATATTGTAACAAATTCAATAAAGACTTTTAAAATGGTCCACATCAAAAAATCTAAAAAAAAAAAAATGTGGAGTGGCTTTTGCTTTCTTGACCATACTCTGATTTATAAAAAGCAGACTTATATTTTATGGATATTATGATATCCTTCCTGGAAGTATAGTAATTTTGAATTGTTCTTTCTCCTTTCCACATGTTTTATTATTTTTACTTTTTTGATATAAATTTATTTTATTTATTTATTTTTGGCTGCGATGGGTCTTCATTGCTGCATGTGGGCTTTATCTAGTTGTGGTGAACGAGGGTTACTCTTCTTTGCGGTGCGTGGGCTTCTCATTGCGGTGGCTTTTGTTGCGGAGCACGGGCTCTAGGCACGCGGGCTTCAGTAGTTGCAGCAAGCGGGGTCAATAGTTGTGGCTCTCGGGGTCTAGAGCACAGGCTTAGTAGTTGTGGCACATGGGCTTAGTTGCTCCGTGGCATGTCTGATCTTCCCATACCAGGGCTTGAACCCATGTCCCCTGCATTGGCAGGCGGGTTCTTAACCACTGTGCCACCAAGGAAACCCCTACATATTTTATTATTGAGGTTAAATGTACATAACATAAAATTTACCATTTTCACTATTTTTAAGTTCACAATTCAGTGATGTTAAGTATATTCACAGTGTTGTGTAAACATTACCACTATCTATTTCTACAAGTTTTTCATCATCCCAAACAGAAACCCTTTACCTTTGAAACAATAACTCGGGACTTCCCTGGTGGTCCAGTGGTTAAAAATCCGCTTTCCGGGCCTCCCTGGTGGCGCAGTGGTTGAGAGTCCGCCTGCCGATGCAGGGGATGCGGGTTCGTGCCCCGGTCTGGGGGGATCCCATATGCCGCGGAGCGGCTGGGCCCGTGAGCCATGGCCGCTGGGCCTGCGCATCCGGAGCCTGTGCTCCGCAACGGGAGAGGCCACAACAGTGAGAGGCCCGCATACCGCAAAAAAAAAAAAAAAAAAAAAATCCGCTTTCCAATGCAGGAGACGGGGGTTCCATCCCTGGTCGGGGAACTAAGATCCCACATGCCCGGGGCAACTAAGCCCGTGCGTGTGCTCTGGAACCTGTGCACCACAACTAGAGAGAATCCCATGCGACACAACGAAAGGTCCCTCACCACAATGAAGATCCCATATGCTACAACTAAGACCCGATGCAGCCAAATAAATAAATAAATATTAAAAAAAAGAAAAAAGAACTGAAAGCAGGAACTAGAACATATATATATATACACCAGATATATAATATACACCCATGTTCATTGATGTGTGATTCACAAAAGCTAAAAGGTAGAAACAACCCGTGTCTATCAGCTGATGAATGGACAAACAAAATGCTACAGCATAGATGAACCTTGACAACATTATGCTAAGTGAAAAAAGTCTTACAGGAAAAGATAAATATTATGATTCTACTTATGTGAAGTACCTAAAATATGCAAATTCATAGAGATAGAAAGTAGAATAGCGGTTACCAGGGTCTAGGGGGAGGGAGGAATGAAGAGTTATTGGGTTTTTTTTTATAAAATATTTATTTATTTATTGGATGTGTCAGATCTTAGTTGCAACACGCAGGATCTTTTGTTGTGGTGCATGGGGTCACTAGTTGCGGTACACCCTTAGTTGCCCGACCAGGGATCGAACCAGAGTCCCCTGAGTTGCAAGACCAATTCTTAACCACTGGACCATCAAGGAAGCCCCATCCCTTCTTTCAGTTCTTTTGGGTATAAAATAGGGGATTGGAATTGCTAGATCAGTTGGTAGTTCTATGTTTATTTTTTGAGGAACTGACAAACTTTTCCACAGAGGCTGCATCATTTTATATTCCCACCAGCAATGCTCAACAATTCTAATTTCTCCACATCCTCACCCGCACTTGTTATTTTCTATTTTTTGATAATAGTCACTTTAATGGATGTGAAGTGGTATCTCATAGTGGGTTTTTTCTTTTTTAAATAAATTTATTTTTTAATTTATGGCTGCATTGGGTCTTCATTGCTGCACACTGGCTTTCTCTAGTTGTGGCGAGCAGGGGCCACTCTTCCTTGAGGTGCACAGGCTTCTCATTGTGGTGGCTTCTCTTGTTGCAGAGCATGGGCTCTAGGCACACAGGCTTCAGTAGTTGTGGCACTCGGGCTCAGTAGTTGTGGCACACAGGCTCAGTAGTTGTGGTGCACAGGCTTAGTTGCTCCGCAGCATGTGGGATCTTCCCAGACCTCGAACCCGTGTCCCCTGTATTGGCAGGTGGATTCTCAAACACTGCGCTGCCAGGGAAGTCCCTCTCATAGCAGTTTTGATTTGGATTCCCCTTATGACCAATGATGTTGAACGTCTTTTCATGTGCTTGTTGGCCATTTGCATACCTTTTTTGGAGAATGTATATACAAGCCCTTTGCTCTTTTTTTTTTTTTTTTTTTTTTTGGCGGTACGCGGGCCTCTCACTGTTGCGGCCTCTCCCATTGCGGAGCACAGGCTCCGGACGCGCAGGCTCAGTGGCCATGGCTCATGGGCCTAGCCGCTCCGTGGCATGTGGGATCTTCCCGGACCAGGGCACAAACCCGTGTCCCCTGCATCGGCAGGCGGACTCTCAACCACTGCAACACCAGGGAAGCCCCCCTTTGCCCAGTTTTGAATTGGATTATTTCATTTTGTTGTTGAGTTGTAGGAGTTTCTTTACATATGCTGAATATTAATCCCTTATCAAATACATGATTTGCAAATATTTTCTCCCATTCTGTGAGTTATCTTTTCATTCTTCTAATAGTGCCCTTTGATGCACAAAAGTTTGTAATTTTGATGAAGTCCAATTTATCTATTTTTTTGTTTTGTTGCCTTTTTTTTTTTTTTTTTGGCTGCGTTGGGTCTTTGTCGCTGCGCGCATGCTTTCTCTAGTAGCGGTGAGCGGGGGCTACTCTTGGTTGTGCTGTGCAGGCTTCTCATTGTGGTGGCTTCTCTTGTTGCAGAGCATGGGCTCTAGGCACGTGGGCTTCAGTAGTTGTGGCACATGGGCTCAGTAGTTGTGGTGCCGGGCTTAGTTGCTCTGTGGCATGTGGGATCTTCCTGGACCAGGGCTCGAACCCATGTCCCCTGCATTGGCAGGCGGATTCTTAACCACTGCACCACCAGGGAAGTCCCTTGTTGGCTTATTTTTTAAATGTCCTATCCAAATACAATATCCTGAAGACTTTTCTGTATTTTGTTTGTTTGTTTTTTGGCTGCACTGTGCAGCATGCGGGATCTTAGTTCCCCAACCAGGGATCAAACCCGTGCCTCCTGCATTGGGAGCGTGAAGTCTTGAACACTGGACTGCCAGGAAGTCTTTTCTGTATGTTTTCTTCATTTTGAGTTAATTTTTGTATATGGTGTTAGGTAAGAACCCGACTTCCTTTTTTTTTTTTGGCTGCACCCGGAGGCTTGTGGGATCTTAGTTCCCCAACCAGGGATTGAACCCAGGCTAAGGCACTGAAAGCACTGAGTCCTAACCACTTGACTGCCAGGGAATTCCCCCTACTTTTTTCTTTTGCAGGTGGATATCAAATATTCCCAGCACCATTTTTTGAAAAGACTGTCCTTTCCCTGTTGAATGGTCTTGGCACCTTTGTCAGAAAATCAGTTGGCCATATCAATTACAGATTCCTCAATAGCACTGAAAAAAAAATCAATTAACCATATGTATAAAGATTTATTTGGGAGCTCTCTAGTCTATCTCATTGATCTGTATGTCTGTCCTTATGCCAGTACCACACTGTTTTGTTTTTTTAAATGAATTTATTTATTTATTTATTTATGGCCACGTGAGTTCCTCACTGCTATGCGAGATCGTGGCGGGCGGGGGCTAGTCTTCATTGCGGCGCGCAGGCTTCTCTTGTTGTGGAGCACGGGCTCTAGGCGCGCTGGCTTCAGTAGTTGCGGCACACGGGCTCAATAGTTGTGGCACTAGGGCTTAGTTGCTCCTCGGTATGTGGGATCTTCCTGGACCAGGGCTTGAACCCATGTCCCCTGCGTTGGCAGGTGGATTCTTAACCACTGTGCCACCAGGGAAGTCCCACCACACTGTTGTGATCACTGTAGCTTTGTAGTAAGTTCTGAAATAAAAAAGTGTAAGTCTTCCAATATTATTCTATTTTTTTCAAGACTGTTTTGAGTATTCAGGATCCTTTGAGATTTCATATAAATTTTGGAATGGGTTTTTCTATTTCTTCAAAAAGTGATATTGGAATTTTGATAAGAATTGCATTGAAACTGTAGATCGCTTTTGATAGTATCATCATCTTAACAGTGTTAAGTCTTCCAATCCATGAACACAGGATGTCTTTCCATTTATTTAGGTCTCTTTTAATTTCTTTCAGCAATGTTTTGTAGTTTTCAGTGTACAAGTCTTTTGTCTTGTTGGTTAAATTTCTTCCTAAATATTTTACTTTTGTTGATGCTATTGTAAATAAAATTGTTTTTTAAAATTTCCTTTTCTGATTATTCATTGCTAGTGTATAGAAATGCAACTGATTTGTGTCTGTTTAGTTTGTACCTTGCAACTTTGCTGAATTCATTTATTAGCTCTAACAAGTTTGTGTGTGTGTGTGTGTGTGTGTGTGTGTGAGATCTTTAGAATTTTCTTAAAAAATAAGATCATGTAGTCTGTGAGCAGAGATAAGTTTACTTACTCCTTTCCAATTTGGATGTCTTTAATTTCTTTTCCTTGCCTAATTGCTCTGGCTAGCACTTATAGTACTATGTTGAAAAGAAGTGGCAAAAGTGAGCACCCTCATTTTGTTCCTGATCTTAGGGAAAAGCTTTCATTCTTTCACCATTGAGTATGATGTTAGCTGTGGGTTTTTCATATATGGCCTTCATTCCCTCTTCCACTTTGATTAAAACAAAGACTCCTTGAATAAGGTTGTGAACATTCTTTGGTTATCCATGCAATAAATATTTATTAAGTTTCTATTCTGTGCCAGGAAGTTGTTTTATGCACTGAGGATAGAGTGATGACCAGACAGACACAGTGCCTACGAGAAGGCAATAAGGGTTCTAAGCAGGACTTCCCTGGTGGCGCAGTGGTTAAGAATCCGCCTGCCAATGCAGGAGACATGGGTTCGAGCCCTGGTCCAGGAAGATCCCACATGCCACGGAGGAACTAAGCCCGTGCGCCACAACTACTGAGCCTGTGCTCTGGAGCCCGCGAGCCACAACTACTGAGCCTGTACTCCACAACTACTGAAGCACACGTGCCTAGAGCCCGTGCTCCTCAACAAGAGAAGCCACTGCAATGAGAAGCCCGTGCACCGCATCAAAGAGTAGCCCCTGCTCGCCACAACTAGAGAAAAGCCCGCGTGCAGCAAAAAAGACCCAATGCAGCCAAAAATAAATATAAAATAATAAATAAATTTAAAAAATAAGGGTTCTAGGCAAAAAAAGAGAGATATGATAGGTGTGGACTAGTACAGTGAATATAGAGAGATGCAGATGGATTTGAGATCTGTTCTGGATCGCAGTGCTGTAACGAACTGGATGACAGAGAAAAGGAGAAGGAGGAGTTAAGGATGACTCTTAGGCTTCCGACATGGGCAGAGGGTTGGGCAAGTCCCCGAGGTAGAGAGCACAGGAGGGACATCAAGTCGTGAGAGGAAGAGGACGACTCAGTGTTGGACACATTGAGTTTGAGCAGCACATGAGACCTCAAAGTGGAGATGTCAGGTATGCAGTTGTATGTGCTGATCACAAGTGCAAATGAAATATTTGGGCTGAAGATAAACATTTGCGAGTCAGTGCAAGTGGATGAAATAGACTAGCGAGAGAATGTTTGGGAAGAGAAGGTGGCCTAGGGAGTAATTTCAGCATCAGATTGAAGAGGAAGAGTTTATAAAAGAGACTGAGAGGAGTGGCCAGGAAGGTGGGAGGAAAGTGAGATAGTAAGGAAGCCAAATGAGTGAATTAAGAAGGAAGGAATGGTAAAACTGTCCAAGGCTGCTCAAAGGTCACATATAGTAACCCTAGAGTATGTTTCTGTATTTCTTAATCTGGATGGCAGTACATGGATGTCTATTGTATGATTCTTTTTACCTTTATATGTAATTAATATAGTATTATATATGAGTAATCAATTATAGGTATAATTAATATGAACAATTATTAATATATTAGGTATTAGCTTAAGATAAGAAGGGCACAATCTGTCCTTCTTATCTTTGAATTTGTTGTAGTGCCAAGCTCCAAGTTTGACACATGGCTGACATCCAAAAAATATTTGTTAGAAACATAATGCTATTTCCTAGCAACATGCTGAGTTAATACTATGTGCCTGGCACTGTGCTAAGCAATTCACCTGTATTATCTCATGTAATCCTCATGTCCACCCTACGATTTTGGTCCTACTCTTGGTCCTATTTTACTGGTAAGGAAATCAAGACCGGGAAAGATTAAATAACAAATACAAAGATGTCAAACTGAGTCTGTCTGACTCAAAACCTTCAAAAATTTATTTCATTTTATTTATTTATCCTTTTAAACAGCCTTATTGAGATATAATACACATGACATATAATTCTCCTACTTAAAGTGTACAATTCAGGATTTCCCTGGTGGTCCAGTGGTTACGACGCCAAGCTCCCAATGCAGGGGGCCCGGGTTCGATCCCTGGTCTGGGAACTAGATCCCACAAGCATTCCGCAACTAAGAATCTGCATGCCACAACTAAAAAGATCCCACATGCCACAGTGAAGATCCCACACACGGCAACTAAGATCCCATGTGCCTCAGTTAAGACCCAGTGCAGCCAAATAAAATAAATCAATAAATAAATATTTTAAAAAATGAAGTGTACAACTCAATGTTTTTTTTAGTATATTCATAGATATGTGCAGCCATCACCACAGTCTATTTTAGAACATATTTATCACCTCAAAAAGAAACACAATAACCTTTAGCTATCACCCCTCTATTTCTTCATCCATCTCCTATGCTCCCAGCCCTAAGCAACCACTAATGTACTTTCTATTTCTATAGATTTCCCTATTCTGGACTTTCATATAAGTGGAATCTTATAATATGTGGATTTTTGTGACTGCCTTCTTTCATTAGCATTGTTTTCAAGGTTCATTCATGCTGTAGTATGTATCACTACTTTATTCCTTTTTATAGCTGAATTATATTCCATTGTACGGAGATACTGAATTTTGTTTATCCATTCATCCACTGATAGACATTTGGGTTCTTTCTGCCTTTTAGCTATTATAAATGATGTCTCTTTAATATTTGTGTACAAGTGTTTGTGTGGACAAATATTTTTATTTGTCTTAGGTATATACTCGGGAGTGGAATTGCTGGCTCTTATGGTAACTCTATGGTTAATCGTTTGAGGAACTTCCAGAATGTTTTCCAAAGTGACTGTATCATTTTACATTCCCACCAGAAGTATATGAGGGACTTTCCTGGCAGTCCAGTGGTTAAGACTCTGTGCTTCCACTGCAGGGGGCACGGTTTCGATCCCTGGTCTGGGGAACTAAGATCCCACATGTCGTGTGGCCAAAAAAAACAAACAAACCCCAAAACCAAAAAACAAACAATGCTGTTCTTCAATTAAAATTGAATCTTAAAAAAAAAATTGTATGAGGTTCTGATTTGCTCACATCCTTGTCAACACTTGTTATTATCTGACTTTTAAATTCTAGCTGACTGAAAAGCTTTTAATCTCTGTGCTATATTGCTTGAAATTTAATAAAATTATGTTCAGCATGATCCAGAAAAGTGTATAATATATTTAGCAAAGAGACTCATGAAAACGGTCAGTATAAATAAGGTTTTTTCCTTGGAGGAAAATTTCAGTTAGCAGAAAAAAAAAAAAAGATATACGTAACACCTTCCTTCTCCCATAAGTAACACCCATCTCCACGGGGTGGGCGAGGTTACCACACATGTAAATTATTATCATTATCAGGCTAACAGTTCCTGAGCACTTCCTGGGTACCGGGACTGAGCTAAGTACATCGGATAGTTTTCTCAGTTAATCCTCACAATAGCCCTGTGCAGTAGAAACTCTTACTATTCCCATTTTACAGATAAGGAAAAATGAGGTTGGAGAAATGGGGTTTAGAGATTATCCAAGATCCTCAGCTGGTCAATGGCAGAGCTGGATTTGAATTCGGGCAATTTGGCTCAGGAATCTGCTTACACATGTATGTCTGCACATATGTATACAGCTACATATACAGGAATGATTGCTAAAGAGCCAGCTAATGGACATAAATGGAGTAAACGATCAGCAATGGGAAGGGTAATTATTACTCAACCCTTATTCTGTGAAAATCCAGAGTGTAATGCAGCTTCTGCTGGGAAGTGAAAGAACAAACAGCTCACATGTACTCGTGAAATCCAAGTTTAGACTATCTTCCAGGAAAGGTAAAATGGCAGACAGAGGTAGAAACTGCAGAGGCCCCAGCCCTGAGAAAGAATACTGTTGACGGCAGAAGCAAACTGGTCTGGAATATTAAGTCTGCTGGTAAATTGTTCTCTATTCCAGAACACTGTTTAGCCCATGAAGCCAGAAGGGGTCTAAGAGAGTGTCTAATAACTAAATTCTATTGCAGCCTGTTCACTTTATGGGTGATATAATGAGCTATAATTAAAAAACATATTCAGATGGACTCTTCTGTCTTGAAAAAAATGTGCTTTGGGAGAATTTACTTTTACATTTTTGAAACAAACACTCATGTAGGACCTACCACGTGTGGGGCATTGTTATAAACATTTTACATATGTAATGAACTTAATTCTCATAAAAATCCCATGAGGCTACTTTTATTTCCCCTATTTTACAGATAGAGACATTGAAACAGCGATGTTAAGTAATTTGTCTAAGGACACACAGCTAATAAGCGGCAGAGCTGGAAATTGAACGCAGGCAATCTGGCTCCAGAGTCTGTGTACATAGAATTATATTGTATATTGCATTTTAAACCACACTCTGAAGGAGTTTCAAGTAAATCCTTTAATAACATGGGTCATCTCCCTTCCCCACGTACTTAATAGTGCATCTATTTTATATATCTGAATTTTCAAGCCCCTAGTTTGTTTAATTTTATAATTGTGATGCTTTTTTTAGAATGTGGTAAAATGTACATGATATAAAATTTGCCATTTTAACCATAATTAAGTCTGCAGTTCAGTGGCATTAAGTACATTCACATTATGTACAACCATCACCACCATCCATCTCCAGAACTCTTTTCATCTTGCAGAACTGAAACTCCATCCCCATTAAACAATAATGCCCATTTCTGTCTCCCCTCAACCCCTGGCAACCACCATTCTACTTTCTGTCTCTGTGAGTTTGACTACTCTCTGTTCTTCGTATAAGTGGAATCATACAGCTTTTGTCCTTTTGTGTCTGGCTTATTTTACTTAGTAGCATAATGTCTTCAAGGTTCATTCATGTTGCAGCATGTGTCAGAACTGCCTCTCTTCTTAAGACTGAATCATATTTCATTGTATAGAGACACCATATTTTGTTTATCCATTCATCCAAAGAGGGACACTTGGGTTGCTTCCACCTTTTGCTCTTATGAATGATGCTGCTGTGAACATGGGTATACAAATATCTGTTTGAGTCCCTGTTTTCAATTCTTTTGTATATATACCCAAAAATGACATTGCTAGATCATATTTCATTTTAATTGTGCTGCTTTTTAGCAGTTAAAAAGTTATAGCATCCTATAAACATTACAAAAAGTGGAGATTTTATAAACCCTTTTGGAGAATGGTGCTAAAAATCCCTTCTCAAAGATGTGAGATACACACACACACACACACACACACACACACACAATGGATACAGTGGAATACTACTCAGCCATAAAAAAGCATGAAATTTTGTCATTTGCTACGACATGGATGGACCTAGATGATATTATGCTTAGTGAAATAAGTCAGACAAATACTGTATATTATCGCTTATAGGTAGAGCCTAAAAAATAAAACAAATGAATATAACAAAACAGAAACAGACTCACAGATATAGAGAACAAACTAGTGGTTACCAGTGGGGACAGGGGAGGGGGGTAGGGGATTAAGAGGTACAAAATACTATGTATAAAATAAATAAACTACAGGGCTATTATTGTACAGCACAGGGAATACAGCCAATATTTTATAACTTTAAATGGAGTATAATATATAAAAATATTGAATCACTATGTTGTACACCTGCAACTAATGTAATATTGCAAATCAACTATATTTCAGTTAAAAAAAATCCCTTTTCTGAGGGCCAACTCAGCTGGTGATGTGATGAAAAAGGGAATGGAAAATGTATTAAGCTCTGCTGCAGGTGGTGAATGGAGGGAGCCTGGGTGTTTTGTGGAGCTGGGGTTCACCTCCACTGTGAAAGTGGAGAAGTCTTCCCAGGCAGGATGAGGGTGCCGGGCCCTGGCTGGGGTTTGATCTTTGGGGTTGCTGCTGGCCTAAGACACTGAGTTCTGCTGATTAGAGGGGTCCCCATATTATACCTCAGCTGGCCGCATGCTGTCAACCTCCTCCCAGATGAGGAGAAAGGGAGGGGAAGGTTTCAGGGAATAATGAGCACCTTCCGGCAATTATTGATTAGTCAGGGCAGGAGGCCAGGGGAGGGGTCTGCAGGTCAGCCCAATCCCACTCCCCCACCCTGTTTCACTTCTTAGGATCATCATTGCCCCTAAAAGTGAATAGAAGACAAAGGGTATTGTTTTAAACTCTCCCAGGTGAGAATAGCCCTAACACAGCAGCCCAAGCCTGGAGGGCATGGGGGCAGGGAGAGAATTAAAAAAAAAAAAGAAGACTCCTTTGAGTCAGTGTATCTGGGATCTTGACCAGTGATCACTGCCTGTTTCATCTTTGGCAAACCAGTCTCCCTCAGGAGGTCTGAGGGCGGAGGAGCAGATGATGAATAATACGTTTTGGATTCAAAACAATCTGTATATTTATTCTATGGGGTCTCCAACAGACTTCTGTCTGTGGCAGACTTTAAGAGGCTTAATCTCGGGGCTTCCCTGGTGGCGCAGTAGTTGAGAGTCCACCTGCCGATGCAGGGGACACGGGTTCGTGCCCCGGTCTGGGAAGATCCCACATGCCGTGGAGCGGCTAGGCCCGTGAGCCATGGCCGCTGAGCCTGTGCGTCTGGAGCCTGTGCTCTGCAACGGGAGAGGCCACAACAGTGAGAGGCCCGCATACCGCAAAAAAAAAAAAAAAAAAAAAGAAAGAAAGAAAAAGAGGCTTAATCTCTTCAGGTCAAAGGTGAGAGAGGACTTGCTGGTTGGGAAGGAGTCTGATAAAAGGAGTACCACAAGGTCCTACTGTACAGCACAGGGAACTATACTCAATATTTTGTAATAACCTATAAGGGGAAAGAATCTGAAAAGAAAGTAGATATTTATATGTATAACTTAATCACTTTGCTGTACACCTGAAACTAACAGAACATTTTAAATCAACTGTACTTCAATTAAAAAAAAAAAAAGTGGCACCAGCTTCTCCCTCTAGGGGAGACCAGGGTAACTGCAGGGACACACACAGTGGAAGGAGAGGGTCTGCGAGGCCCAAGAAGGGGGTGTCCCAAATGCCAGGGACCCCCAGCCTACTCTCCCCTCCCAGCCTACCTATCCCTGAGTGCCTGCTGTGATGGGATCGACAGATGTCCTGAAGTGTCCTTGGTCCTGTGCGCACTGCGCCATCCTTCAGTGAGAGTTCTGGGTCAAGAGCCAGACTTCACTCCAGAGCTGCCAGGTACCAGCTGTGCAGTCTTGATCAAGTCATCTCACTTCTCTGAGCCTCAGTGTACTCTTCTGAAAACTGGGGACATTATCTCCTATTTCTCGGGGTTAAGAAATTCAAAGGAGATCAAGTTGTGAAAGCATTTTGTAAGCAGCACAGTTACCCAAGAGAGGTGCCCCGGTTAAAGTCCTAGCTGTCCCTTCTACTGCAGGATCACTGCAGTGAGTCTGACAATCGAGGTCCCCAGGGTGCTTCAGCCCTGTCTGGTCTTTTTTTTCTTTTTTAAATAAGTTTATTTATTTATTTAGTTAGTTTTGGCTGTGTTGGGTCCTTGTTGCTGCGCTTGGGCTTTCTCTAGTTGTGGCGAGTAGGGGCTACTCTTCATTGCGATGCGCGGGCTTCTCATTGCGGTGGCTTCTCTTGTTGCGGTGCATGGGCTCTAGGCACGCAGGCTTCAGTAGTTGTGGCTTGCGGGCTCTAGAGCACAGGCTCAGTAGTTGTGGCGCACGGGCTTAGTTGCTTCACAGCATGTGGGATCTTCCCGGGCCAGGACTCGAACCCGTGTCCCCTGCATTGGCAGGTGGATTCTTAACCACTGCGCCAGGGAAGTCCTTTGTCTGGTCTTTATTTCTGATTTCTGGTGACCAGATAGCCCCATCTGAATCACTCTGCAATTCACCCCAGAGCTCTTGCCAAGTCTATATCCCCTACAGGCCTGAGTCTTCTCCTCTTCCTGGGGGCAAAAAGCCTGGCCTGAGACACTGGTGACCCCCATGGGTGCTGGCATCAAGAACCAGGCCTGGGAGAGGGCAGCTCAGGCTGAACTGAACATGTATGTTTTCTTCTCTTCCTTATCAGTGTTTTTCATAACAAAGCCTGGAATGTTGGCCCATGAATTTTGAACCTTCACTTAGTGCAGAACTCAGGTGGGGCTTGAAGGAGTTCAGAGAGTTTGCTCAGACTGTACCCCAGGGGAGGCCACATCTCCCTGACAAAGGCCCTCCACATTCCAGGCCCTGCTCAGCTGTGTGAATACAAAGATGAGCTTTATGCTGTGGCAGGGAAGATGGGGTGTGAACAAAGTCAGGAGGGGGTTTTGAGGCAGCACAGAGACAGACCACCTAATCCAACCTCGTGGATGATAGGATTCCAGGGAAGCAGTCAAGCTTCCTGGAGAAGACATCATGAGTCTTAAGGGTTAGTAGGGTGTAGGACAAAGGAGGGTGTCAACTGAAAAAAAAAAGCACAACCTAAAAGTTGAGAGTTCTGTTTAATTTAGCAGACATTCTTAGGACTTCAAGACAGCATCTCAAATAAATCTGAGAGACTGCTCCGAAGAGGCAAGAAGGAAACCAGGATATACAGGAGTTTTTGCAACAAAAGACCAGGTAGTCGGAACATCAAGAGATTACTGTTAATAAAAGAAAACCAGACATCTCAAGTTAAGGAATTTAGTGTTTTTCTATGTATGGGAAGATGCAAGAGTCTGGGCTCACTGAAATCATTCCTTTGATATGCACCTCAGCTACCTGGGGCCAGGATCCTGTGCTTTCTCATCCTGAGTTTCCTCAGGGGGCACCATGGGGGTAGCAGGGTGATGGCTTGATGGCTGCAACATCCTTTGTTTACTAATATGGTAGGCAACACTTTAGTTCTCTAGGGGGATTTCTGGCAGAGGGAATAACTTGAACAAAGGTGTGGAGTTGAGAAGACATAAATCATGTTGTAGAAACAGAATTATATTCAAGCTTGGAGATGCAGAAAATGAGGCTGAGAAGATAAAGATAGGCCAGATATTTTCACATGAACCACAATGCCAGTAACTTGCATATTGTTGCTCTCGTCATATAAATCATGAAATAGAGGCTCTGAGAGGTTAAGTAGTTTGCCCTAGTCACACAGCCAGCAAATGGCAGAGCTGAGATGGGAACTCCATCTGTCTGACTCCAGAACACAGCCTCTGGCTGGTGGTTTGGAGAGGGCAGCCCACTTCGGTGCAGAAGAAGGGTGCGGTCTGAGACACCTGTTCTTGGGCTTGAACATCCCTCTTTCAGACTCTCCTCTCTGAGCAGAGGGCTTTCTGCAGCCTTCTGGTTTCAGTCCCCCTTTGATATTTTTCAGGTCTGTATCTGCCACAACTAGAGGGGAAGGGGGCAACCACAGTGGGAACCACCTTCCAGGTCGCCTGCAACCTCTTTTTAAATATCAGGAGAGAGGGCCAGTGGCCAAAAGATCTACCTTTCAACATGCCTTCCCCCACCCCCCCGTCTGTGGGTGTGGCCAGAGCAAGCCCACCCAAACGAGTCTCCGTCAGGAGGTGGGTCAGGGCATGTGCCTAGTTCTGCCAGGCACCGCTGATGGGTGGTTCCCACAGAGAAAGCCAGATGCACCTGGTCTGAGGGCTGCATTTCAGAAGCCCTGTTTCTTCAGACCAGGTCCTATCCACGGGGGGCTTCCGTCAGGCCACACCCATTCCTGCTGTCCCAGGAACCTGGATCCTGGTTAGGATCAGTGTGAAGCCCAAAGTGGAAACGCACATTCTAATTAGCAGTTGCTGGGCCAGAAACTTTTTAGCTGAGACCTTATTTCAGCACTTTGCGCTCCCTCCAAACTCGGCTCTGAGGCCACCCTGTCAGCTTCAGGCTCCTTGGGGAATCTTGGTGAGCCCTTTCGAGAGCTGGTTGTGGTTGCTTCTGAAAGCCAAGCACCAGTTTCTGTCTGTCTTATCAGGAGGGCGGACATGCACGTTTTGACATCGATTGAGCACCTGTGGTCTGGACCCTGTGTCATGTGTACAGAGCTTCACAACCACGGTATCTTCATAAACATCCCGACCACTACAGACTTTCTTATATCTGACAGATGAGGAAACAGAAACTCAAGGGATTTCAACAGTAGTCACAGACACAGTAGGTGGAGGTCTGGATGGGAACCCAGGTCTTTATCTGCTTCCAAAGTCCAAACCTTCTCCCTGCCCGTGCTGCAAGGAACAGACAGGCACGGAGAGAGAAGGTACCTTTACAGTAGTGAGTCCCCTGATGGCCCAAGCCTCATCCCAGATCCATTAAATCAGAATGTCTGGGGGTGGGACCCAGGCATCGACGGTTTTCAGGGCTCCCAGGTGATTCCAAGGGTCAGAAAGGGCTGCCAAGCACCGCTTTACTGTAACGGTAAAAGGCACATCGCCTCCTCCAGGGCTCTCCAGGTGCTCCTTTCACAGCGTAATCCTGGTCACGAAACCAAAAATCAAAACCGAGCCAGTGATGTGTTTAATTCCCCTGCTCTGATAAACAGAAGTAGGGAGGAGGGCCCCCGGCTGAGCTCGCCCCCTCCGGGTTCGGGGATCCTGCCCTCGCGGCTCAGGTGCGGCGCTGCGGCAGGAAGCCACCCCTCCGCTCGGCCGGTGCGCGGGGCTGTTGCGCCATCCGCTTCGGCTTTCGTAACAGCACCCTGGGACGGCCGAGAGACAACTCCAGTGCGAGTTCCTCAAATGTTTTCTTGCGTTGCCAGGACCGTCCGCTGCTCTGAGTCATGTGTAAGTGGGAAGTCGCACTGACACGGAGCCTGGCCAGAGGGAGCCGAGCCGAGAGCGGCGCGGGGCTCGGGGACTCGCCTTGCGTGCAGATCGCGGGCCCCCAGGGGATGGGGGCTGCCCTCGGGGCTTAAGCCCGCCCGCCGCCCCGCCCCGCCCCGGCCGCCGGCTCCCGACCCGCGCGTCCGCCCGCCCGCCTGCCTCTCTGGGACCATGGGGCATTAGCCGAGGAGGAAGCATGCTGGCCGTCCGCTGCGCGCTGCTGACCGCCCTGCTTGCGACGCCCGGGACGGCGCTGGCCCCGGGGGGCTGCCCCGCTCTGGGTAAGGGCTTCGGGCGCATCTGGAGGGCTGGAACAGCTGGCGGGTGAGGGAACCGCTGTGGGCGCCGCAGACGCGGGGCGGCGGAGGGAGGCCGGAGCCGTGACGGCTCCCCTTGTCCGGGGCTAGCTTGGGTTCCCGCGGCACGAGGTGAGGAACCGGGCTGACCCAGCTGTCCGGTGGCGGGCGCTCGCTCGCGCGCCCCCTGCTGCGTCCTGCGCCTTTGGCCGGGCGCGCTTTCCCCGTCACTGCCCTGCGGCCGGGTAGCTCTCTGCGGTCTGCGTACAGGACTTGGTGTGTTCTCAGAAACCTGATTCTCTTGTCTCCCTCCCAGTGCCCTCAGGAGTCCTTACACAACTGCGGCCTGGCTTACTTTAAAAGGAGATGCCCTCGCGGGGTGGAGTTCCTGCCCGGGGCGTCCTTTGTACCAGCGCCCCCTTTGCCCCTCAGCTTTGGGGAAGGCATCCCGCCTGGCTCTCCCCTCAGCCCCCCGGGTTTATGTGTGGATGACAGTGCCTTGACTGTGAAGGGAGTGACATCATGGGCGCTGAGTCACGGACCCTCCCGCTGTCCGCTGCCCGCACTCCCTTAGGCAGACGCCAGCTCTAGCAAGCCGTGTGCCTCAGCCCTGGGAATTTAAGCCAAGTGGGGAAGTTGGCCAGGGATTGGGACGTCTTGAGGCTGGCACGCACTGGACTCCACTTCCAGACGAGAGAAGGAGGGGTGAGGCAGAGGGCACGGGGCACTTGTTGCTCCTGTGGACTGTAATCTGCCTCTGGCCGCCAGTCCTTTCTCTGGGCTCTGGCAGCATGCCAGCTGCGCGTCTAGGCTCTCCTCTAGAGGAGCTGGGCAACTGCTTCTCCAGAGGTTTATTTTAGGGTCTGAGGGCTTCTTTGAGGACACAGCAGAAAACCAAGGGGGCAGCCGGCAGGCTTCTGGGAACAGATGGCTGGGAGACGGTGGCTCTGGCTTTCACTGCGAGACCGCACTGTGCTCCTACCCTGGGTGAACACCCTCAGCCTGACCCCTCCCTGCTGGAGAGAGCCAGAGGCTGGTGTGCCTGCAGGTCCCTTTGCCTTCTGAACGGTTGTGTTCCTCGTGCTTGGAAGAGGAAAGTAAAGGGGTTCTTTTTCTCAGCACACATTTATAACCCCTGCCAGTAACAGCCATTGTTGATTGAGGCCTCCTAGGCTTTACACACGTTTTCTAATTCTCCACTGGATCTAAATAATACTTTGTTCCAAAGAGGAGGCTGAGGTTCAGAGAGGTTGGGATGGGAAGTTGTCAGGCCTAGTTGGTGGAGGCCCACCCCTCCATGGCCCTGTGCTCGGGGGTGGTAGATCCCCAAGACTCCCAAATGTAGAACTAGCCCAGCAGGCAGAGCTGGGGGTGTTTGGGGGCCAAGATGAGAGTCACCCCTGGCTGGCTGAGTGCTGGGCAGAAGAGGCCAAGGGAAGGGAAAGCCTGGGTTTGCCCACTGTTCTATCAGAGGGAGGCAAGGCAGGGCTGAGGCCTGGGTCGCCTGCAAGGCTTCCCTGCCTGCCTGTGTTGCTATTCACACCACACCCCAGGGCACCTGCCCCAGGGAGGTTACTGCTGTAGCTGCTGCTTTCTTTTGCTCCTAAGTGGCTGCAAGGTACTGCGAGGGCAGCCGGTTGCAGCCAGATCTCCATTTTCCTGGTGCTCAGGTGGGACGGGCCAAGTGGTCTCAAGTCGTGGACAGGCTGTGAAAGGCAGAACTGAGAGTTTGGGGAGGAAGTGAAAGCCCTCCCAGTTCAGAAGGAAAATGCAGAGAAGTAGAAAATACCCAGCTCACCTCCCACACCCACAGAGACTCAGCCCACAAACTTGAGAGCAAAAATAAAGACATTGTACAGGAAGCATGGAGCAAATGACTGTGAGATGCCTTGCTTTGGAGAAGTAAGGGGCCGAGAGGGGTAGCAGAGGCTGGAGTTAGTTTAGAGGGGAAATCCGCTGGCTCTCCGGGCTGTGGGCCCACTTTCCTTGGGATCAGCTGCTGCCCACACGTCCGAGAGCTGGCAGGGCCACTCAGGTGGATCGCCGTCTAGGGGCCTGGATTAGCTGGGACGTAGGTGTCGGGTGTGGAAGGCCTGGACATCGGTGACTCAGGTTCCTTCCATGTTCTGCAACACAAGACGGTGCGCAAAACAAACACATACACCTTTAAATCTCTCAGAGTGCTGTCTCAGCCTCTGAATTTCCATTTGGGGCAACCGCTTTCAGCCCCCAATGTCTACCTGCATTCCTAGTCTCACCCTAAATCAGTATTTCTCAAAAGGGTAGTTCTGGGTCTGTTTGAATCAGAATTGGTGTGTGTGTGTGCAGGTGTGCCACATGCACTGGGGGTGGGGGTTGGGTGCTTGACAAAAATGCTGATTCTTGGCCCCCACCCCAGATTTACTGAAGAGAAATATCTGGAAGTGAGGCTCAGGAAATGTCCTTTTCGACAAACACCCCTTGTGATTTGCAAGTTTGAGGATGACTGGCTAAATGGTGTGATTGAGGAACTGAAGGAAGGCCCTCCCCCATCGGGCTTCTAGTTGCCAGAAATCTCTCCCCACTTCGGCTCTGCCTCTTGTTTACTCATTGCAGCAAACATTTATTGAGTCCTGTGAAGCCCTGGGATCAGCCACCCTGAGTCTACCCTAAAAGGAGCTTGAAAATGGTCAAGGTTAAATCCCTAAGAGGGACTGAGAAACCCTCTGACCTGTCCCGCTGGGTACCAGCTACCCAAGGACAAGGTGTCGGAGGAGCGGGGGTGGACCAAGACCCTGAGACAACAGGCACGTGGACCCTCACTGCATATCTCATCTCTGACCCTCCGCGTCTCTCTGCGGACTGGGTTAACAAATCCTCCCCTTACAGGGTGTTTGTAAGGATGACACAAAGCCACCCCGGTGCTCACTGCTGTCATTTCCCCTCTGCTTCTCCTGTCCCACCAGGCCTGCATGCCACTGGCCCACCCGTGAGCCAGAGCGTGCCCATCACCAAATCTGGGCTTTTCCAGGTCAGTCTTAAAGGTCTAGAGCTGTTCTCTCGAATATGGTAGCCATTTACTAAGTATAGCTATTTGAATTTAAATTAATTAAAATGAAATCAGATTTAAAATGTAGTGCCTTAGTTGCACTAGTCACACTTGGCTACCGTATTCGACAGCGCAGGTATAGAGCATTTCGCGATCATTGCAGAAAGGTCTACTGGACAGCGCTGGTCTCAAGTGCTAAACAGTTTCTTCCAGAGGTTTTCTGTTGCTTCTTCCTTTATCTGTCTCTGGACCTTCTCTCCACCTGAACACAGCTCATCCCACGCAGGTAATGGTTAAGGTTTTGGAGCCAGACAGATCTCTGCCTGGCCCTGCCGTGGAGAAATAACGTGAGCTTGGGTGAGGGATTTTACTTCTCAGAGACGCACTGTTCTCATCTGGAAAATAGAAATAATTCATATACTACCTTGCAGAGTTGTTACGACGATGAAATGCCCTAAGTAAGGTACTACAGAGTGTATAGTGAGCTCTAGCACAGAGCAAATGCTTAAATGCGTGTAGCTAATAACTTACTCATTTGAAAAAAATATTTTGAGCTCCTCCGATGTTCCAAGCACTATTCTAAGAGCTGAGGATACAGCAGTGAGCCGAATAGCCAAAACTCCCTGGCTCACTGGGGCTTCATTTTACTGGGGATGTAAATTATAGTATGATAGTGACTAGTGCTAAGGAGGAAAAATAAAGCAAGGGAGGGAGATAGGAACTGCGTACATGTTGAAGAGGATGTAGAATTGATCTTTTCGAGGGGAGGCCAGGGAAGTTCTCACCAAGAAGATGATGCTTGCATGAAGGCCTGAAGAAATATAAAAATATTTAGGGGGCTTCCCTGGTGGCGCAGTGGTTGAGAGTCCGCCTGCCGATGCAGGGGACACGGGTTCGTGCCCCGGTCTGGGAGGATCCCACATGCTGCGGAGCGGCTGGGCCCGTGAGCCATGGCCGCTGAGCCCGCGCGTGTGGAGCCTGTGCTCCGCAACGGGAGACGCCACAACAGTGAAAGGCCCGTGTACCGCAAAAAAAAAAAAAAAAAAAAAAAGTAGGGATTCTTTATACTCCCATATTGCGCAGGAAAATTCCTGCCTCCTCTTTAACAATATGGTCCTACCTGAGGGCCTGTTGGGCTCTGGAGCAGAGGTCTCTGTGGGGACACACGGGTGCCCTCTGCCCTGGTGAAGCTTGGGTTTGTCTCTGGGGAGACCGGGCCTCAGCCATGGGGCCCCTTAGACTCCAGCTGGACAGGGGAATGCTAAATGTCCTGTTGCTAACTGTCATTGAGGTACCAGTCTTTGGAAGAGGATCCTTGAGGGCCGGAGTGGCAAGAGGAAGATGGCAAAAAAGAGGCTTTTAACTCTTAGACTCTGTTTGGTGAAGCCCTGGGGAGTTTCTTTTGGGTCATCTGTGTGCTTTACTCTCTTCTGCACTTGAGATCCAAAAAGGTCCAAAGTCTCTGGCATAGTCAGAGGCTTTTCTGGCACGGTCCTGGGTCTGGCCTGACTTCTAGCTGCACCTCACTCCTACCTGCCCCCGCCAGCTCTGCCCTCTGGCTCTGCTCTTAGGAGTGTGCCCCCTGAGGCCCTGCATCCAGGCAGTCTCCCAGCACCTGTGCTCAGTTTCCCTCCACCTCCCAACTTCCTTCCCGGAAAAGCATCCTCTGGTTTTCTCTCTCTATGTATGTGATGGTTACAACAACCATTACCATACTGAGTGACGACCGTATACGGTACTGTCCTGGGCTCTTTGCATCTGTGACCTCATTTACTCTTCACAGCAGCCGTGTGTGAGAAGAGTCTGAGGGCATTGCATCGATGCGGTAGACTGTAGGACAGCAGGTCTTGTTGGGGGGAGATCAGGAGGTCAGTTCAGACACGTTGAAACTGAGCTTTCTATTGGACAAGGCGAGAAGATGCTGACGAGCTGGGTACGGGAGTCCAGAGTTTGGGAATGAGGACTGAGTTGAGGTATGAATTTGGGAGTCGACTGATGGCAGATATTACTTCAAGCCTTGAGAGTGGCTGAGATCACCGAGGGCGAAGGTGTAGATGGAGAAGAGACGAGGCCCCGGGCTGAGCCCTGGGACACTCCAACCTTCTCAGGCTGGAAAAGGAGGAGGAGACTGAGAAGGTGAGACCAATGAAGCAGGAGGAGAACCAGGAGAGTTGTTGTCCAGAAAATCCAGTGAGGACGGTGCGTCAAGAGGCAGAAGCAGGGGCTTCCCTGGTGGCGCAGTGGTTGAGAGTCCGCCTGCCGATGCAGGGGACACCGGTTCGTGCCCCGGTCCGGGAAGATCCCACATGCCGCGGAGCGGCTGGGCCCGTGAGCCATGGCCGCTGAGCCTGCGCGTCCAGAGCCTGTGCTCTGCAACAGGAGGGGCCGCAGCGGTGAGGGGCCCGCGTACCGCAAAAAAAAAAAAAAAAAAGAAAAAAAAAAAAGAGGCAGAAGCAGTCAGTGGTGTCAAACGCTGCTGAGAGGCAAGAGGACAACCTAACCAGTGGACTTAGCTACACGCAGGCCACTGGTGACCTTGACTTGATGTGAGGAGTTTCGGCGAAATGGTGAAGGTCTAAGGCTGACAGGAGTAGTTTGCACAGAGAGCAGGAGGAGGGAAACTGGAGCCGGCTAGTAGAGGCTACTCTTTGGAGGATTTTAGCCGTAAAGGGGAGAAAAGAAATGGAGTGTTCATTGGCTGGAGAAGTGGAGTCATGAAAAGAATTTTTAAAAAAATGACTGAAATCTCAGCATGTTTGCTTGCTGATGGAAATGATCTAGTAGAGATCAAAAATTGACCGAGAGGTGAGAATCGCTGAAGCAGTGTCCTTGAGTAGGTGAAAGGAAACCGAGGCTCAGAGAGATTAAGTAACTTGCTCAAGATCGCACAGCAAGGAAGTGACAGACCTTGTTCTGAACCTTGCTCTTTCCACTCTATCACGTGTGTCACCCACAACTCCCACCCTTCTCAAAGCATGGTGACTTCAAGGATATCGTCTCTGTTCTCAGTGTCCTCAGACTCATCAACTCCATATGCACTGGTGTAGCAAAGACAGCCTCACTTTTGCCCCAGGAAGTGTCCTTCTTCAGTACTTCTCTTAAGAAGAATAGTTAAGGCCACAGTGTATGTTTAAGCCATTGCACTGTAACCCCCTCCTCCCCCATATCCATTCATATCACTTTGGGTCAGGGGAATGTTTTGCAACCACATGTCACTGTAAATGATCTTTCTCTGTCTCTTAGCAAGGCAGCTGGGACAGCAGAGAGAGAAAACAGCTCAGGGGTCAGACAGTCCAGGCCTGTCTCTCTTTTTTTTTTTTTTTGCTGTACGCGGGCCTCTCACTGTTGTGGCCTCTCCTGTTGTGGAGCACAGGCTCCGGACGCGCAGGCTCCGCGGCCATGGCTCATGGGCCCAGCCGCTCCGCGGCATGTGGGATCTTTCTGGACCGGGGCACGAACCCATGTCCTCTGCATCGGCAGGTGGACTCTCAACCACTGCGCCACCAGGGAAGCCCCAGGCCTGTCTCTTGACTGCCCACTTAACAAGCCAGCAGACCTTGGGCCAAGTCACTCCAAGCCCAGGCAGAGCAGCACGTCTTGAGGCTGAAACAAACAAAAGCAGGTGCTTGATAGCTGCTATTGATCTGAAGGCCCCATTTTGATGGGAGGAGAGGGGGAGGCTATAGCATGAAGACTTTCTCATAGAAAAGGGGAAAAGACCCACTAATGCAGTGGGAATAATAATTACAATTGTTCACATTTTTTTGAGAGATTAGGTATGTCCTGAAAATAGTGCTAAGTTTTTAACATTAGTTTTTTTTTTTATATATATTTAAATCTTTATTTATTTGGTTGCACGGGGTCTTAGTTGCGGCACGTGGGATCTTCCTTGCCGCATGCAGGATCTTTAGTTGCAGCATGTGGGATCTAGTTCCCTGACCAGGGATCAAGCCCAGGCCTCCTGCATTGGGAGTGCGGAGTCTTAGCCACTGGACCACAAGGGAAGTCCTTACACAGTTTCCTTTTGATGGATGTTGGCTTTGGGCTTGTTTCCTGTCTTGCCATTACAGACAGTGCTTTGGGGAGTAACTTTGCATATCCATCATGTTGCCTGAGCGCAAGAACATCCACAG
Source organism: Mesoplodon densirostris (assembly GCF_025265405.1). NCBI lineage: Eukaryota > Metazoa > Chordata > Mammalia > Artiodactyla > Ziphiidae > Mesoplodon > Mesoplodon densirostris. Next base: position 114,685,039 of record NC_082662.1, read on the forward strand.
GATAAATTTCTTGAAGGTGAACCTGTGGGTCGAAGGCCATGTGCATTTGTACTTTTGAGTGAGAGTGGAAGTTGCACCAATTCATACTCCCCGCAGCAATGAGAGAATGCCTGTGTCCCCACACCTCTGATGAAAATGTGTTATTAAACTGCTATTTACACAGAGATGGCATCTGTGTGGAATTAATTTGCATTTATCTTATCTGAGTGTGAATATACAGGTTTTCCCATGTTTAAGAGACATTTGTGTAACCTGTTTCTATGAAGTGCCTGTTCATATTCATTGCTCATTTTTAAAAACTGGGTTGTTGGTTTTTTTCCTCTTAATATATTAAAGAATTTAGTCCTCTATGATATGAGCTGTGAAGATTTTTCTCTAGTTTGTCATTTGTCTTTTGACTTTTTTGGGTGGGGGTTGGTTTTTGTGTATTAAAAAAAATTGTAGTTGGGCTTATCAGTTTCTTTTATGACTTGTACGTTTTGTAGCATACTTAATAAGATCTTCCCTATGCCAAGATTGTCTTAAAAGATTCTTTTTGGGAGGGAGTAAAAAAAAGATTTTTTTTTTTCCGGTGTCTTTAAGAATTTTTTGTATTTAAATGTTTGATCCATTTTGAATTTATCATGGACTGAGGTATGGCTCTAACTTTTCTTCCCCCAGTTATCACCTGATGTCCTTTTTTATAGGTTATTGAATAATCCATCTTTCCACCACTGATTTTAAAACCCACCTTTAAAATCTACCAAATTACTCTATATACTTGGGTTTATACTGCTTGTCGGCAGATTGAGTAGTTAAAAAGCACAAATTCTGAGGCCTAACTGCTTGGGTTTGAATCTAGGCTTACCCCTAATTAGCCATGTAACCAGCCTCCTCTTCTGTAAGATAAGCTGTTGGGAAGATCAAGTTAGGTCATCCATGTGCAAGCTTACAATAGCACCTCTATATAGCCAACACTCAAACTAAGCTATTTTTAAATAATTGTAGTAAGATACAAAAACATAACATTTACCACCTTAGCCATTTTATTTTATTAAAATAAAATTTATTTATTTATTTATTTATGGCTGCATTGGGTCTTCCTTGCTGCACGTGGGCTTTCTCTAGTTGCGGAGAGTGGGGGGCTACTCTTTGTGGAGGTGCGTGGGCTTCTCACAGTGGTGGCTTCTCTTGTTTTGGAGCACGGGCTCTAGGTCCACAGACTTCAGTAGTTGTGGCATACGGGCTCAGCAGTTGTGGCTCATGGGCTCTGGAGAGCAGGCTCAGTAGTTCTGGCGCGTGGGCTTAGTTGCCCCATCGCATGTGAGATCTTCCTGGACCAGGGCTCGAACCTGTGTCCCCTGTATTGGCAGGCAGATTCTTAACCACTGCACCACCAAGGAAGTCAGTCATCTTAGCCATTTTAAAGGGTACAGTTCAATAGTGCAGACAAAGCTATTTTTGGTTACTATTATTTCTGAACTTTCCAGTCTCCTCCATAGTTTTGTCTGTCTACTCACGTGTCAGTACCACACTGTTTTAATAACTATAGCTTTATAATATGCTTTAGAGTTTGGTAGGGCTAATCCTCCTCTCAGTTCTCTGCTTTTTCAGAATTTTCCTGGCTATCCTTGCTTGTTTACTTTTCTGTTTGTACTTTAGAATCAGCTTGCCTACTTCCAAGAAAAAAAAGTCCTGTTGATGTTTTTATTAGGATCAAGTAAAATTTAGAGATAACTTAGGGAGCACTGACATAGTTATAATGCCGAGTCTCCCTAGCTCAAAACATGGTAGGCCTGGCCTGGCTTATTTATGAGGGGAACAGGCTGGGGGCAGGAAAGCTGGAAACCAGGTTTCACAGTTTCACTGAGGGTAGATATGCCTGCTCTTCCATTCTGAGCTGCTTTCTTCATGGTGACATGAAGCTAGACCAGTGTGTGTGTGTGTCTGCTCATGGTACATGGGAGTAAGGAGAAGAATGTAGGCTTGAATTCAGGCAGGAGGACTTGGGGCTTTATAAAATGTGTATGGCAGTGTAACACACATACGGGAGAGTGCGCTCAGCATAAATTTAACAGCCCGATGAATTTTCACAAACTGAGCACAGCCGTGTAACCACCACACTCAGCTACATGACCAGTCCCAGCAGGCTCTCCTGTGTCCCTTCTAGTCACTCCCTACCACACCTCCACTTTGTGACTTCTCAAATCTTTAGCTTTGCTTCCTCATATCTAAAGGGGTGGAGGAGTGGAAGCTGGAGCAGGTGGTGGGGGTGGATATGGTTTGGGATGGGGAAGGGGGAATAGATATCAGGTGTGTGCTGCACCCTGCCCCCACTTTGCTTCCACAAAAACATGAAAGACCCTGATGTGGGTCAGGCTCCTGGTTAGACTCCAAGGCCAAGTTCAGAGACAGGAAGACAGGACCCTTTGTGCTGTGCTCCTGGGAAGGCAGTGGGCTGTGGGGCAAGCATGACCCAGAGTCCCAAGGCCCAGGGTTCCAGTCCTGGCTACACCACACACTGGCTGTGTGACTTCTGGGCCCTGGTTCTCCTCATCTATATAAATGGGCAGGTTGGCTGAATCATCTTTAAGGGCCTTTATAGCCCTAGAAGAGCAACTCTTAGATCAGCACCCACTCTGTGGCTGTAGCCCCAACCTAGCCCCTTTCTGGATCCAAGTCCTGTCTGTGTCCACCTGTGGCCATGTGCCCTTCTTCCCGGCCTGCTTAGTCTTGCCTTTACTCTTTTTATTTCTCAATCTGCTTCTTGGGGTTTGGTGGGGGTGGGGGAATTGAATTGTTTGCCCTCCTTTGATATCTTTTCCTCTAATTAGTTTATAATCTCTGAGAGGTGACCCAGGCCAGACCTTCTGGGCCCAGGGCCAGCTGATTATCTGTGATGCTGCCAGGAGAGGATTGAATGTTTTTCTTGTGAGGAGTTGGTCACACGCGCTGGTCTCTGAGTCAGCAGCCAGCGTTACCTTTTTATGGTCCAAAGGAGCCTCCCATACCCTCTGTCCAAGCAGTAAGTATACAGTCCCTGGTGCGGATGGAGGGGAAGGCCGTGCCAAGGTAAATACTGACTCCACCAAATACAAGACAAATACAAGCAGGTACAGAAGTACAAACACATTAGACGGAGAGGAGGGCAGGAGTCAGCAACCTGAGGAGCAGGCTGTGGAAGAGGTGGGGCTGGGAGCTGAGTTAGACAAGGTGGCAGGGGCCACAGAGGCCCAGCCCTAAATGGCAGGGGAGGGCGTTCTGGGGATTTTAGGGAAGTGAGTGGATGATCTGGTGAGTGCGTGAGATTGGGAGTCCGACCGGGGAGGGGGGCGCTTTTAAACTATAACTCATCACAGGAGTGTTGCTGCTGTAGGGTAGAAGGAGAAAGATCAAGAGTACTTGGCCCCTCGTTTCCTGGGAGAGCCCCTGAGGGACTAGTTGGTGTGGCAGGGCTGCGTGGGAAAAGGCTCGCTCCCCCTTCACACAGACCCCTCAACCCCAGGACTCCCGTCCCTGAGCCTCTGTGATGGGTAGAAAGGCCTGAGGAGAGCAGGGAGGAGGAGGGGAAATTGGGAGAGATGGGGAGACTCAGGGTGGTGGGCAGCCCAGAGAAGCGGGGCTGGGCTGGAACACGGAGATGCGCCTGGACCCCCGGAGAGAGGGGGGCTTTGGCCAGACTCCCCCGGAGCCAATGCAGACTCCCTCCCTCACTAGCTGTGTGAATTCGGGCCAGTTCCTTAACTTCTCTGAACTTCCACGGAAATGGGGACCAGCCTCCCCCATAGCAGGGTTGTTGTAGGAGCGGAGGGCTCTTAGGTAAAGCGCCTGACACCTGCTAAATGCTGTAGGTGGTGCTGAGTGTTACGTTTATTAGTTTATTATTACTCAGGAAGTCAGGACATTGGTTTCAGTCCTTAGATGGGGATGCAGGGAGAGAGGGGACAAAGCACACTGGGGACTTGTTCCAGGCCCCATGGGGTCAAATTCTGCATGTGTTTCCCTCTGAACATGAGGTGCCCATGTTCTTCTTCTCCTGGAGACTTCTCAGCAGCTCCCTCCTTCCAGATCAGGGTCTTTACCGCTGACAGGGCCCCTGCGGTTCCTCTGTGACCCCTTCTGAGATCCTGCATCTCTGCAGCCCCAGAGGCTGGAGGCCGTCCTGTGCTGCTAGCTGGCCCAGCTGCCAGCCCGGACGACTGTCCCTGCTCAGAAACCGGGGCGGTGGGATTAGCAGGCGTGAGCTAAACCCGTGTTGCGGTGGCACTGGGCAGCTGCTTCACCGCTTACATAAACGGGTCCAGGAAGCTGAACTTGTTTTTGCTGGCAAGAGCAACAACAAGCTGCAAGAGAGTTGAGAAATATGTGTCTCCGTGTGCGTGTTTTTCTCTGGTTATTGACATTTGCAAGTTTACTTGAAGAAGGAAAAAAGTAGAAAAAAAAGAAAGCTGTCTGGGTTTCTGGCACCCAGCCTTAGGTCTGGAAGGGGGAAGAGTCTCACTTCCCAGGGAGGTACTGCAAAGTTCCCAGGCTTGAGAGGTGTCGCCCATGGTGGGGGGCCCAGCGGCCCAGGTAGTGGGATTGCGTGAGCGTTGGTCCGGGAGGTGTGGATTTGGTTGCCAGAGGTTACTAGGACCTAAACTCTCTCCCCCTTGAGGAGTGAGAGGCGAGGGAGATTATGGGAATTTCCCTCTCCTGGGGCTCTCTAGGGATAAGGAGACTCGTCTGTCTGAGGGCACTGGGATGCCCCGGGCATCATCCTTCTCCAAAAGTCATTGACTATTAGAATAATAAGTTCATAGATTAATTGTATTTTCAAGCTGGGCTGTTGTCTGAGATAAACAGACACAGACATGCTTCCTGCCCTCTGTGAGCTAGTGATTCAGAGTGATAAGATGCTAGACGACAGGAACAGGGGCAGCAGGGAGCTTCAGATTGTAGTCTGAACCCTCACCTCCTAGAGAAGGTGAGTGGGGCTCTGTCAGGGAATGTGACGTGCCCAAGGCTCATTGCAAGTCAGTGGCAAGACCAGGAATAGAACTCGGGTCTTCTTCTTTTTTTTTTTGCGGTACGCAGGCCTCTCACTGTTGTGGCCTCTCCCGTTGTGGAGCACAGGCTCCGGACGCGCAGGCTCAACGGCCATGGCTCACGGGCCCAGCCGCTCCGCGGCATGTGGGATCTTCCCAGACCGGGGCATAAACCCGTGTCCCCTGCATCGGCAGGCGGACTCTCAACCACTGCGCCACCAGGGAAGCCCCAGAACTCAGGTCTTCTGATAACACAGGGCTGCTTCCCCTCTGTCAGGCTGCCTGCCACTCTTAGAGATGTGTTTTATGTTAAAGGACAAATCAAGACAAGAGTGTATCATCTTGGTGTCAGTCCAACCCCACCCAGTTAGTTGTCAGTGACTAAACGAGACCAGACCAGATACTGAGTTCATGGACAGTTGAGGAGGAGATTTGAGGGAGGTTTGTTTTCAGGAGGGGATACTTTTCTGCTCTCAGTCCCAAGTGAGGTGCTTTGGTCCTCTGCACAATCCCTTTTCGTAGGCAGCTGGGATGTAGGGTGCTGCCACCCTGCATCTGACATTGACCTTGGTACAAACGAAGGAGGCTCAACAGTCCTTCGCTGCCTCCTCCTCTCTGCTGCCTCTGGGATGCTTTGTGATGCACTTGGAGGCCAGGAAGGGGTGGGGGGTGGGGGGGGCAGGCACTGGTGATTGGAGGATTAACAGAAGGAGGAAGCGCTGTTGGCTCCTGTCCTGGACGCTGGGGTTGGAGGTGGGTGGGCACTGAGCCTGCACATACCTCTGCCTGCAGAGTCAGGTTTCTGATCCCCTTGGAGGACAGCAGATACCTGCCCTCCCCGGGCCCTCACTTCTCAATGCCTTTCCATGCTGTTCCCTCTTTATACAATGCTGTTCCCTGTAGCTCCACTTATCAAACTCCTACTCATGTCTCAGGGCTCGACCCAGATATCTCTTCCATTGAATCCCTCCCTTTTTGAGTGTTCCACCCCTCCTCTTGGCTCCCTCCATATGTCAAGGACATTTATCACAGGGCGGCCTGTGTTATAGGTAGTTTTAAGTTTTCCATGGGGTTTGGTGGAGAGGAGTGTCAGTGTGTAGTAGGTGTTCACCGCTAACTGTCAGTTCTCTCTCCAGGATTAAGATTTCTGGCCTTGCACTTGATGGTGCACAAAAGAATTCTTGAATCTTAAGGAGGGGACAGGCATGGGCTTGCAATGCTGGCCTCAGATGGCTGAGCAATTAATTGCTCAAGGGCAGATGCTAAACTGCATGCTGTGCTGGATGTCAGAGTGTGCAGGGCCAACCCCTCCCTCCCGACCTGGTCTCCGCACCTCCCAGAGTGGGAGTGTGAGAATGGCCGGGGCACATCTCTGGGGAGCAGGATGCTCTCAGGAGCTCCCTCCTCGCCTGTTCCCCACTGTATCTCTTCCCTTTGGCTCTTCCCCATCAGGGAGGCCTTCAGGAGGGCCCTGGCAGACTCCAGGGAGCAGACAAACAGGGCAGATAGGGAGGGACGGTGACCTTGTGTCCACCAGGGGAGGAGGCCAGCATGGTGAAGGCTAAGTGTGTAGCGTGTGGCGAAAGTGACAAAACAGAGCTGCAAGGGTTGGAGGGCAGAGCTGCAAGCGTGGGGGTGAACGCTCTTTGACCTGGAAGGTGCCGTCAGAAGCAGCTTGTCCTGAAAAATCCACTCTCACCCCACCCCTTTCCTGGTGTCCACTGCATTCTGCCCCACCTCCTCCCTCCCTAGGCGTGATAACTTGGACAGATCCAGGCTATGTAGCTTCTTTGTCTTAAATATATATATATACATATGTATGTGTGTCTGTGTGTGTTCATTATAAGAGTACTACAAACAACTTGTAGAAAATTGAAAAAATACAGAAAGATGAACGGAAGAGAAAGAAATTGCCTCTAGTCCCATCATTTGGAGAGGTGGGTGGAAGTACCAGGAGGGCATTCTGTGAACATCACTTCTTCCTTTTCAAAGAGTTGCTCAGGCGGGGGTTCCCTGGTGGCCTAGTGGTTAGGATGCCCGGCTTTCACTGTCTTGGCCCAGGTTCAGTCCCTGGTTGGGGAACTGAGATCCCGCAAGCCGCAAGGTGCAGCCAAAAAAAAAAAAAAAAAAAAAAGAGATGCCCAGGGCCTCCTACGCAGCCCCACGGGCGTCACGGGGCTGACTCATTGATTTGGGTCAGGAGGCAGAAGTCTGGGTGGCTGGGTAGGGGCAGCATTGCCCACTCTGACTGTAGCAAGGGTATTTTCTTGTGGTCTTTCCTCTCTGAGTGTTTGATTGTGATCATCCTGCATAGAATGCTTTTAAAAGCATAGTTAACACAGCATTGTTCACAGGTTCTAGAAGAAATGTATTTTGAAGAAGTGCAGGGACAGGCAATACTTGCCAATGGGTGTTTTATAATTAATCATTCCCCATTAAAAAAAAATAGTGACTCAGTTTTAAAGATTCAGAAAACTATTACTCAAGTTCTTTGGCAGAGGAAGTGGCCATTATGTTGCTCCTGAAGCTCTGCTTTAGTAGAAGGGAAAAAAAGTCTTTTTATTTGTGATTTCTCTGAGCTGCCCAAATACTCTGGCCATTGTTAGTGAATTCAGGAACAGAACAGCCCCTGCTATTGTTCAAGCTGGTCACTAGCCACGGCAAGAGCTTCCATCTGAACTGGGGGTAAGGGAAGTGACCAGAGAAACATATTTCCTGGAACTGGCAAAGGCAGAAGCAGAAAAGAGAGTCCCTTCTGGCTCCAGGCTTATAGTTTCTTTCCTCAGCATCTCCTGGCTGTGACAAGCTGGCTCTTCTGGTCTCTAGTGTAGGGCTTGCCCACTGCACCACACGAGGGCCACCACGTAGACCGCTGTGTCCTGTGTGACAGGGGCTCCTGGGAGTGTGCACTGTGGAGGCCCTGACCTTGTGGGTACCTCTTAGGCACCCTACATTAAACATTAATTAAGCACCTACTGAGTTCTCTGAGGAGTGCTAGTAGGAGTTCACAGCCTCATAGTCATGACTGGGGAGGGGGACCTATATACAGTTAAGGATGGTGCCATGTGGAAAGTGCCAAGGAAAGGATGAGCCTGCCATGGTCCTTGACCCCTACGTGGACTTTCAGGCAACCCTGAGAATCTATTGTGTATTGGTGCCTTGTGAATTCCAACTTCTGCTCCTCAGCTTATGGAGGGATGTTGTAAGCACTGAACAGCGGGGCCACCCACCAGAAGACTGTCCTACTCTGACAGCGTCTCCATCTTTTTTTTTTTTGGCCTCGCCATGCGGCTTGTGGGATCTTAGTTCACCGACCAGGGATCGAACCCGTGCTCCCTGCACTGGAAGCTTGGACTCCTAACTACTGGACCACCAGGGAATTCCCGACGGTGTCTCCGTCTTTGTTCCTACAATGTTGGTAATTTGTGCATGAACTTGACATCCATGTTAGGTTTTGTACTTACAGCTGCTTTATTAAGTGGAAAATGGAAAAGTGAAAGTATCGATATACTGATTCAAAGTGTTGGTGTGTCTTCTAGACCTAACCTGATTCAGGCACAGATGTAATTCAGTATGTGGACTGGGCATGGCAAGCCATAGCCACTGTCAGGTGCACATAAGACTTAAAAGGTTTGGACTGTGTGTCAATTATGAAGGAAAAGGACATGTGTGACATGCACACACACCAGGACCAGCAATTCTACTCAGGGAAATTCTTGGGCAAATGCACCAAGAGCCACCTTCGAGAAAGTTAATAGCACACTCTTTGATATAGCAAAACACTGGAAACGACCCAAAACCTCCCTCAGCAGGAGAATGATATCATTGTCCAGTGGAATATTACACAGCAGTGAAAATGAATAACTATAGCTACATGAATCATGGAAACAATGAATGACAAAAACATGTCACAGAAGACTATAATCTATTTACATAATTCTCAAATATCACACAAAATTAAGAAAAATTTAGGGATCCATGAGTAGCGAAACCGAACCCATTTACAACAGAAACTAACACAGTATTGTGAAGCAATTATACTCCAATAAAGATCTATTAAAAAAAAAAAAGTGAGGGAGCGATAAGTCCAAAATGTAACACTGTATAAGCAGGGAGGCTGGGGGATGCAGAACACAGAGGGAGCTTCAGAGACAATGATTGTGCTAGTGGTTTTGTTGGTAGGAGTTCGGGGGCGTTTCATGCTTCATAGCTTTCATGTACATTGCATATATTAATTTGCATGTGTTCAATATCATATAGTACATTTAAAAATGATACTTGAAATGCTGGAAATATATTACTGAAGATTATATATGAAAGGTGTCCTGTAGTTAGGGCTTTTCATACCTCTTTTAAGCCCTCTGGGCGTGGAGGTACCCTCAGTGGACTTGGTCTCCTAGGGACTGGGATTTTGCTGATGTTCAGGGGCGTCCTGTGTCCTCTGTCCCAGTTCTGCAGCCGTGAATGCGTCTTACATGTCTTGTCCTTGAGGGCAGGGTCTCTCTGCCACCTAACTCTGTCCTCTTCACTGGTGCCTGGCTCTGGGGACCTCCTCAATTTGGCCCATAGTGGGGGAAAGTGAGGCAGAGGGGTCTAAGGAACCTGGCCACACTCGCTTCGCTGCATGGTGAGATTCAGCCATTTTTCTCACCCAAAGTCGAAGCCTCTGATAGCGAAGAGAAAGAAACCTTAGGTGACTGGCTGCTATGCTGCCCTTGCACCTGTCCCTTACCTGCCAACCTCAGGGCAGAGGTTGCCAGGGTGGAGGGCTCTGACTCCAAGTGATAAGGTGAGAAGGAAGATTGAAGGGAGTCTGTGTAGCCAGACAGAAGCTGTCGCTGTCCCTTTGATGCTCATGTCCCTGGTCTCTGGACTGTGGCTGGTGGTTGGTCTGGACAACCAGCCCCGCTGGCTTTGAGTGGTATCCTCCTGGGAGTCACTGAGCCTTATTCTCTCCTCTTCAACAGCTACCTTGGCGGGAGGAGGGACAGTCAGTTAAGCGTGAGATTAAAAAATCCTCCCAAGCAAAAAGGCTTTGTAGGTCGGGGGGACACTAGTGCTGGTCCTCCCAGCCCAGGAGCACAAGTGGGAGGTGAGGTCAGGTGCCCAGGCTGTTGCTGGGCCTTTCGGAAATCTTTGACCAGACTTATTGCTGCTATTTGCTAATAAATGGCTACACATTTGGTTAGAAGGACCAAGTGTGCTTAACATGAAAACCTGCTATTTTCCCTGGCTTCAGTTTCCTCAGTGGGCTAGACTAATTTAAATCTTAGATTCTGGGCTTCCTTGGTGGCACAGTGGTTAAGAATCTGTCTGCCAATGCAGGCGACACGGGTTCAAGCCCTGGCCAGGGAAGATCCCACATGCTGCGGAGCAACTAATTGAGCCTGCGCTCTAGAGCCCGCGAGCCACAACTACTGAAGCCCGCGTGCCTAGAGCTCGTGCCCTGCAACAAGAGAAGCCACTGCAATGAGGAGCCCGCGCAATGCAATGAAGAGTTAGCTCCCGCTTGCCGCAACTAGAGAAAGCCCGGGTGCAGCAACGAAGACCCAACGCAGCCAAAAATAAATAAATAAATAAATTTATTTAAAAAAAATCTTAGATTCTATGAATCTATTTAACCTATACTAAAAAAAAGTTTACTTGTATCTTTAATATCCTTTCCTTGAGTAGCATATTTTTCAGGGATGGGGACTGCATTTGTTCTCTTTTACTTTCCAATTTGGTCCCTAGAATAAACATAGCATTACCCTAAGTGGTTTAATAGGTAGGTGTAGGGTTCTGGAGGGAGCACTGAACAGAGTTGGAAGACCTGGTTTGCCTCTCAGCTGTGCAGCTAAGTTATTGGTGATCTTGGGCAAGTCCCCTGATTCCTCTGTGCCTGTTATTACCTGTAAAATGGAGACCCTGGGATTCTGAGACTTCCTGTGTACTCATACATCTTGTGAGTCCCACTGGGTACCTGGCATTCATTCCTGTGTGTATACATTCATTTATACATTCATTAAGTGCTCAGTGGGCCACCGCCATGTGCCAGGCAATGATCTAGGCACTGAAATACGACAGAGAACAAAACAGGGTGCCTATTCTTGTGGCACTTGGAGTCCTGAAGTGAAGATGGATACGAAATTGGTAATTATATGGCAGTGTGTGATGGGTGACGTGGTGGGGGAGGTAGAATGGGGGCCTAATGCAGCTGAGGAGATAGGGAACGCCTCTGAGGAAGGGACATTTAGGCTGAGACCTGCAACAGGAGGAAGTTGTGTGGGGATGGGGTGGGGGGACTGTGTCTCTTCTAAGGCTGAGCAGGGACAGATGAGGCCTCAGAGGTCAGCAGGGGGCAGGTAGTGGAAAGCCCTGTGGGCCAGGCCTCTAAACTTGGACTTTATGCTGTGGACAGCGGTAGGCCCTTGAAGGGGTTTCTAATCAAAGGAGTGGGGTGACCAGAGAGCCACTTTGGAAGGCTCCCTGGGCAGCTGGGTGGAGAGGGCCAAGACTGGGGCTGGGAGGCCACAGGGAGGCCATTGCCATAACCCAGGAAGAGGTGATGTGATGGTGGCCTGGGCCAATGGATGGACTTGAGAGATGTTTAGCACTAGAGCCTTTTGTGGCTTCCCGAATCTGATGAAGTCCCTTTGTCAGGTTGCTGTGGGCTTACCCAGTGTCTTCTCCCCCTGCAGAGGTGGCAAGCGATGTGCTGACCAGCCTGCCAGGGGCCAGCGTTACCCTGACCTGCCCAGGTGGGGAAGCGGGGGACAACGCCACCGTTCACTGGGTGCTCAGGAATCAGGTCACAGGTTCACGCCAAGGCAGATGGGCTGGAGTGGGAAGGAGGCTGCTTCTGAGGTCTGTGCTGCTCAGCGACTCTGGAAACTATTCGTGCTACGAGGATGGCCGCCCAGCTGGAAGTGTGCGTTTGCTGGTGGATGGTGAGTTTTGTCCTCAGAGCTCCCAGAGACGGCTCCCAGCACTCTGCGCATTCCAGAGAGAGATTCCCTGCTTGACCCTTTAAATTCCTGTTATTTCCCTGGCCCAAGCATTTCGGGGAAAGGCCCAGTGACGTTTGCCAGCGAGATTGGTAGAGCTTCCAGCTGGGTGGGGGCATCTGGCTGATGGAGACACCGTCCAGCTGGCCTTGCTGTGTGGTTAGGGCTTGGGGGTCGAGGGCAAGGGGCCTGGGTTCGCAGTGTTCCAGGGGGAGGCAGCAGTATTATGGTGACTATTTTATCATCATTTAATCTTATAGTAGAAAACTGGAGAGAGGTTGGGACTTGCCCAAGGCCACACCACCAGGGCTGTGGGACTCCAAAGCCCCGACTTTTGGTGCCAGTCTTGCTCCCCTTTAGGCAAGTTGGCCCCCAGGCACCTCCCCGCACTTGCCCCACCTCCTAGCCTGACATGAGGACTTTGGCATCCTTTGATTTCCCGAGCACGGTTAGATCTGCGCGTGGCTGTTTGGCTGTGGTACAGGCTGGTGCCAGGGTCGGGGGAGGGCACTGAGTCAAGGGCTCCCCCGGACGGGCGGTGAGGTGTGCTGCCTCCTCAGCCTTTGTGCTCTCCTTCCAGTTCCCCCCGAGGAACCCCAGCTATCCTGCTTCCGGAGGAGCCCCCTCAGCAAAGTGGGGTGTGAGTGGAGTCCTCGGAGTCCCCCGTCCCCGACCACCAAGGCTGTGTTATTGGTGAGGAAGTTGTAAGTATCTTGGGCTGGGCTGTGTGTCTGTCTTCTCCATCCTTCCTGACTGAGGCCCTGGGAGTGGTGGCGGCTCTCTGAGGAGCCCAATGGGACCGGCTGGCCAGTGATTCCAAAATGTTATTGGAAAGTAAGTAAGTACTTTGGACTGAGGAGAAGGGAATGAGGGAGGGAGCTGAGACTTCACAGCCAGTGCTCACCCTGTGCTGGTCACTGTGCTACAATATTTGTCCTATTAACCCACACAATAGCGGGGGTGGGTGGGGGTGGGTGGGTGTTGTTTTTCTTGTTAACAGATGGAGAAACTGTGGACCACGGAGATTGGTTAACTTGTTTAAGGTCATCTAGCTAGTAAGTAGCTCTGCCGGGAATCAAACCCCAGCCTATCTGATTTCATTCAAAATACAAAGGTTTTGGGCGTTGCTCTTAAGAAGATGCAGATGTCCTGGGAGGGGAAGGGCAGCTTGTGATCAGTGTCCTGATTGTGAGCTTATCAGGCTTTTCCCATTATAATGGCAGATGAGAGGAAGTGGTGATAGAGTGGGGAGAGGGAGCTAGGGGCAGTGGGGCAGGAAGTCACCCCTGCCTGGGGGTCCCTGTGGCACAAAGTGAGGGGACCTGGGATGAGTTCAGGCACAGATGGAAGGTGGAAAGTTACATCTCTGCAGTTTTCTCTGTCTCCATCCCAGAGCCAAGGTCCCCGTAGTCCAGATGTTTGTTTACCACTGAGTTTGAGTTGGCAATCATCAGAGTATCAGAAAATCCGAGCAGTGACAGACGTCATCTGGGTGTTTTGGTTTCCACTTGTGTCTGTCTCCAGAGAGTCACCTGGTGGTGATATTTATGTTTTGGTCTCTGCACAGGGACATGTATAGGTTGCCCATCTGCACATGATACAGCTGCTATTAGGACTGATGGTTCACACTCCAAGTAGAGGAAGGTCAGAAATCTCCACAGCCCGAAGCTGAGTTGGGATATAATTGCGTGACACCAGGAAGGCGTTCCTCCATAAATGGGATGTTCTGTACAGTGGCCGGCAGCTGCCCAGCCCGCCCCCGGGAAAGCTTTATTCAATTGACACTTGGACTAGAGTAATTTGTGTGTTGACAGTAAGAATGAGAGAGGACAGGGCATTTAAGCTCACAGCCTCCTCCTGCCAGCAGCTTCGGGCATGTCCATCCTCCTCCTGGGCTGTCTACCCTGAACTGAGGAAGGGGGAATGGGGAGCCACTGTGAGAGCCTTGGGGCCTCCAGAACTCGCTCAGGCCCATCCTGGGACTGCGGAGGTGAAACAGGCCCCTGGAAAGAGGTTTCGTATGTTCTGCTCTTTTGCTCGTGTGTGAGCCCGCAGTCACACCCTCGCCCCACTGCGCTTGCTCGCTTGCTCTCTCCGTAAGTGTTTGGCGAGTTCGGCGTCTGCCGTGGGCTGGGTGCTGTACTAGGCTGAGGGAGAGGCACAAGGCAAACAGGACTGGGCCCCAGCCCTCAAGCCCCATGGGGGTACCCACCTGTAAGCAGACGGCCCCACCTTCTCAGTGTTAGGTGGGATGGGTGCCTGAGTGACGGTGTAGGGAGGGAGGGAGGGAGGCCCTAACTCAGACCGGGAAGGTGGGGGCAGGCTTCCCAGAAGGAAAGTCTGTGCTCGGCCTGGGGTTCAAACTCAAATCAGGGGTTGATGGGTGATTCGTCACTGAGGCGGCAGGCTGAGTGGCTGCCCTGGACTCACATGCCCACACATGTCACAAGTGGGTGAAGTCTCAGGCTTCCAGGCCAGGTGGGACAGTGTCTGACTCACCTCTAATATCTTCATCACCCAGGATTCCTTTCTGGGCTCACGGCCGGAAATACTGCCACCTCTTTGCAAACCCTTCCAGTGCTTCGAGGTTCTGGGATGGCATTCTACTGGCTGTCCTAGTCCTCTGAGGGCAGGTCTTTTCTGTTAGTGCCTTGAGGCCAGGGTGGGGCCTCTTGATTCCTTTCTGCATCCCCTGCAGTGCCAAGAGCCCAGGACCTGGCAGGGAGCCCGAATGCACCACCTCTCTGATGCCACAGTGATTGAGTGTGCCCTCTAGTTCAGCCCCTTAGACTGCCATGCCAGATGCTAAGCTAGATGTTTTAACACTCATTTTTCAATTAATCCTAAGAAACCCCTGTGAGTTGGGTACTGTTAATATTCTCATTTTCGAATGAGAAAACAGAGGCTTGGAGAGGTTGGATAATTTACTCAAAATCCCCAGTGCTACTCAGTGTGAAGTGGAGATTAAAACCCCCCTGGGGACGGGACTTCCCTGGTGGCACAGTGGTTGAGAGTCCTCCTGCCGATGCAGGTGACGCAGGTTCGTGCCCCAGTCTGGGAAGATCCCACATGCTGCGGAGCGGCTGGGCCCGTGAGCCATGGCCGCTGAGCCTGCACGTCTGGAGCCTGTGCTCCGCAACAGGAGAGGCCACAACAGTGAGAGGCCCGCGTATTGCAAAAAAAAAAAAAGAATCTGCCTGCCAATGCGGGGGACACGGGTTCGAGCCCTGGCCCGGGAAGATCCCATAAGCTGCGGAGCGGCTAGGCCCCTGCACCACAACTGCTGAGCAACCCCCACTCGCCATAACTAGGGGAAGCCCGCACACAGCAACGAGGACCCAATGCAGCCAAAGATAAATAAATAAAAATAAATTTATAAAAAAAAAAACCAAAAAAAACCCCGGGGTCAGACCGCAGAGCCTGAGCTCCTAATCCCTGCCCTTTCTTCTCTCCTGTCCTGAGTAAGTGCAGCAACTGATAGCGAGCCCCGCCCTTGTTTTGTGTCTGCAGTCCAGTGAAAGACTTCCAGGAGCCTTGCCAGTACTCCCCGGAGTTGCAGCAGTTCTCCTGCCAGTTGGCAGTCCCAGAGGGAGACAACTCTTTGTACGTCGTGTCCCTGTGTGTCTCCAACAGTGCCGGGAGCCAATCCAGCAGACCCCAAACATTTGAGGGTTATGGAATCCGTAAGTAAGCTCTTCAGGCTTCATCTCCCCTCCAACTGTTTCCTTTTTTTTGATTTAATGCTCCTCATGGACTGGCCAGTGAGGGGTTTGGTGAGCTGGTGCCTTTTGGGCTTTACTTTTTTCTAATAAATTTATTTATTTATTTATTTATTTATTTATTTATGGCTGTGTTGGCTCTTCGTTGCTACACATGGGCTTTCTCTAGTTGTGGGGTGAGCAGGGGGTACTCTTCGTTGCGGTGCGTGGGCTTCTTATTGCGGTGGCTTCTCTAGTTGCGGAGCACAGGCTCTAGGCGCGCGGGCTTCAGTAGTTGTGGCACGTGGGCTCAGCAGTCGTGGCTCGCGGGCTCTAGAGCTCAGGCTCAGTAGTTGTGGCACACGGGCTTAGTTGCTCCACGGCATGTGGGATCCTCCCAGACCAGGGCTCGAACCCGTGTCCCCTGCATTGGCAGGCGGATTCTTAACCTCTGCGCCACCGGAGAAGCCCTTGGGATACTTGCCAGAGGTCTGATTGTGGCAGGCGAGCGCCCTGTCAGGGTGTGTCTGGGGAAGTGGTCTGGGGCTGGAGGTGGGGTCCTGCCTGCTGGGGACTTGCAGTCTTCATGGGTCTATCCTTGGCACCAAACTTGCTGCCGCATAGGAGCTGTGCTCCCTTTTCCCACAGTGCAGCCTGACCCACCCGTCAATGTCACGGTCACCGCCGTGGACAGAAACCCCCGTTGGCTCAGCGTCACCTGGCAAGACCCCCCTTCCTGGAACTCATATTTCTACAGGTTACAGTTTGAGCTCCGATACCGGGCTGAACGATCAAAGACATTCACAATGTGGATGGTAAATTTTTCTTTTACTTCTGGACACAAAAGAGCCCCTAGATTCAGTGGTAGTAGAAAGGGTACTAGAAAGAAAAAAATGAGTTCTGGGTCCTGGTCAGCCACTCACTACCTGCATGGCCTTGAGTAAGTCTCTGAACCCTTCTGAGTCTTGGCTGCCTCATTTATAAAATGGGAATAATAATGCCAGGCCAATCTCCTCTTTGCAGGGCAGTTTGTGAGATCGAGTGTGAGCTGGGAAGAGAGATGGGCTGCCTGCAAGTCCAGGATGTGGCTTGCAGGATTCTGTGTTACATGGGGGCAGGGGCTGTGACTTACAGTTTCTGCACCGGTTGGCCCAGACGGCAACCCCACCTGGCTCTGAGCCTCCAGGGTGGTGTGAGCCTTTGCAGCATCTCTGCCCAGCTGAGTCATCCACTGGACCTGAGAGAGGGAGCAGCTGAAGGGCTGGGGTTGTCCCAGGACTCCCATGTCCCTGTGGAGCTGCTTAACCTGGTGCCACCCAGGCCCCACCCCAGAGTCACCTGTGCCTCTCGCCCTCAGGTCAAGGAGCTCCAGTATCACTGCATCATCCACGACGCCTGGAGTGGCATGAAGCATGTGGTGCAGCTTCGGGCCCAGGAGGAGTTTGGGCATGGCTTATGGAGTGAGTGGAGCCAGGAGGTCACGGGCGTCCCTTGGACAGGTATGTGATAAATGCGGAAGGGATGTTTCAGCTTTGTTACTTTATTAATTATCTGTTGTTATGTAACAAGTCACCCCCAAACTCATGGTAAAATAGCAACCATTTATCTGCTCAAGACGTTGAAAATCAGTCAGCTGGGCAGCTCTTGTGCTGGTTTTGCCTGAATCATGAATGCAGCTGCATCAGGTTTGCACTGTCCAAGATGGCCTCACTGCCACATCTGAGGGTTGACTCTGGCTGGTGGCTGGAGCTCTCGGTTCTCCCTGAGGCCTGTCATCTGCCAGCAGGCCAGCCCAGACTCAAGGGGGGAAAGTTCCTCCACAACTTGATGGGAGGAGCCACAAAGAATTTGTAGCTATATTTAACCTACCACAGTTAACTAATGCTTTTTACTTGAAAAAAAAATATGTTAAAGGTAGTAATAATCATCTGTAATTACTGCAATCAGTGAAAAGTTCCAAAAAAAAAAGAATAATTATCACCAGTATTCATACCACCTAGAGAAAACCAGTGAGAACATTTTACTATACGTCTTTCCTATTCTAAGTATATTTACATGTGTGTAGATTTATATATAAACTTTTGTGAGCATTCCCATGTAATTAAATATTTTTGAGAAATGTATTGTTTAGCAACTGTGTGACTAATGTTTTTTTTTTAACCCATGGGAATTTTTTTAACTTAATTTTTATCAAATTAATACATTCTCATGGCAAAGAAGCAAAGAAGGGCTTATAATAATGTGTCCCTTGCCCCACCCCTTCCCATTTCCAGTCCTGCTTTCTAGAGGAAGCAGCTCACTTTCTGTTTCTAGTTCTGCTGGTGGCCTCCTTCACTCTGAATAACAAACTAATATGGCTTTTTTTTTTCTGAGAAAATAATTTGAGACATTATCTTTTGACTCCTTCCTATGAATAATTAGGATGTAATAGACCTATACCCAGTGCAGGAATCTCCCAGAGAGTGGTTACCCAGCCTCTGCTTGAATGCTTCCAGAGATGGAGAGCTTACTATCCCTTGTAGCAGCCCATCCCATTGTTCCCAGTGTTCTTATTTTAGAACAGCTTCCAGGCTTGCTTCAGCGTCAGATCTTTTTAGTCCAGCAGCATAATTGGGCCAAATTAGTTGTTCTTAAATACCAGACAATTAAAAAAATAATAAAATACCCATTTATTGAGTGTGTATGGAAAAAAAAGCAAAAGATAGAATGATATAAATTGTCCAGGCCCATCCCTACCCCTGCCACTTTCTTCTACCTCTGGCTTCAGGGAGAATTTTTTTTTTTTTTTTTTTTTGGCAGCGTTGGGTCTTTGTTGCTGCGTGCAGGCTTTCTCTAGTTGCGGTGAGGGGGGCTACTCTTCATTGTGGTGAGCAGGCTTCTCATTGTGGTGGCTTCTCTTGTTGTGGAGCACGGGCTCTAGGCAAGTGGGCTTCAATAGTTGCAGCGCATGGGCTCAGTAGTTGTGGCTCGCGGGGTCTAGAGAACAGGCTCAGCAGTGGTGGTGCCCGGGCTTAGTTGCTCCGTGGCATATGGGATCTTCCCGGACCAGGGCTCCAACCTGTGTCTCCTGCATTGGCAGGCAGATTCTTTACCGCTGCGCCACCAGGGAAGTCCCTTCAGGGAGACTTTCATATGTAGGCTGGCATTCTTCCCCCAGAATGGATGCTGTAATGTGATGGCCTTTTCTCTACCCTGGCTTTGCAGTGTGTGATCCTTGTCTTTCCTGTCCTGGGAGAGCCAGAGGAGTGGGCTTAGGGCTTAGGGTGTCTTGTTAATTGGATGTAGGCAATGTCAAGTGCAGGCTCAGATCTTTTCTTGTGCTGTCCCCCTCTCCTGTCCATCAAGAGCAGGAGGCAACTTTCTATTGAATCCTCTCCTCAAAAGTTCATTTCCTGCTAAGATGTGGACAGGAAGGGAGGCCTAACTACTATATCTTACTTAGAAAGACCATTTAAATAAATCAGAACATCCTTCAGGCTAGATTGTGTTGCCCTGTCCATGATTGTCTTTGGTTTGTATACACTTTGAGCGAAAACACGCTCATTATCTGAAGGCCAAACATTAACATGGCCTTAGGAGCCTTTGCAAGGGGAGCAAATCATTTATCACATTGTGCAGAGGAAATGTTCTGGATACAGGCCGACACCTGTTTTCTTTTTATCCCAACCACTTAATTTAGATGGTTACAAACAGCTTTAGGAAATCCTGTTTTGTTAGAAAGTTCTTTCTTGTTTTTTTAAAATTTTAAATTGTGGTAAATTATACATAACTTATAATTTACCACTTTAGCCATTTTAAAGCTTATGGTTCGGTGGCATTAAATTCATTCACATTGTTGTGCAATCATCACCACCATCCATCTCCAGAGCTCTTTCCGTCTTGCAAAACTGAAACTCTATACCCATTAAATAGTAACTTCCCATTCACCCCTACCTCCAGCCCCTGGTGACCACCATTTTACTCTCTGTCTCTATGAGTTTGACTACTCTAAGTACTCTAAATACCTCATATAAGTGGAATCATACAGTATTTGTCTTTTTGTGACTGATTTATTTTACTTAGGATAACATCCTCAAGATTCATCCATGTTATAACCTGTGTCAGAATTTCCTCCCCTTTTAAAGCTGAATAATATTCCATTGTACGTATATACCGTATTTTGTTTATCTATTCATCCATAGATGGACACTTGGGTTGCTTCCACTTTTTTTGACTACTGTGAATAAAGCTGCTATGAACATGGGTGTATAAATATCTGTTTGGGTCTCTGCTTTCAATTCTTTTGAGTATATACCAAGAAGTGTAGTTGCTACATCATATGGTAATGCTATTTTTAATTTTTTGAAGAACCACCATACTGGTTTCTACAGTGGCTGCACCTTTTTACATTCCTACATTCCTATCAGCAATGTGCAGGGTTCCAATTTCTTCATAGCCTAGCCAATACTTAGTATTTTCTTCCTTCTTTCCTTCCTCCCTCCCTCCCTCTCTCTTTCTTCTTTCTTTCTCTCTCTCTCTTTTTCTTCCTTCCTTTCTTTCTTTCTTTCTTCCTCCTCTTTCTTTTTCTTTCTCTCCCTCCCTCCCTTCCTTCCTCCTTCCCTCTTTCTGTCTTTCTTTCTTTCTTTCTTTCTTTCCTTCTCTTTCTTTCTTCTCTTTCCTTCCTCCCTCCCTTCCTCCCTCCCTCCCTACCTTCCTTCCTTCCTTCTCTTTCTCTCCCTCCCTCCCTTCCTCTCTTTCTTTCTTTCTTTCAAATAGCCATCCTTATGGGTGTGGTATTGTGGTTTTGATTTGCATTTCCATAATAAATAGTGATGTTGACCATCTTTTCATGTGCTTACTGGCTCTTTGTATATCTTTTTATGAGAACTGTCTATTCAAGTAGAAAGTTCTTTCTCATGTGAATCTAAATCTGACCTCAGTGGGCCTTGGTCTCCAGAGTAACCCCTGATAAATCTGCTAGTCTGCTCTCTCTGAATTCTTCTGGAATTCCCAGGGGACTCCTATCTGCTTGGGCTTCTGTTCCCAGGCTGTCGTATGGGATGGCTTGTGGATTCCTTACCTGTCTGGTCACCTTCCCTTAAAGCTGGTCTCGTTTGTGGATGTTCTTCTTTAAATGGTTGACGTTCTCCTGACAGTGGAAGATGGTGTAGCAGAGACATGTCTCTGACTTTTCAGCCTCAGGTCCTGTGCTTCTGTGACTTGCTACAGTGACTGTGTAAGCTCAGACAGAACTCTTGGCCTCTGTTCACGTAAGCAGCTGAAGAGGTTGAGCTCCCCGTTCTGTACATGTGTGGTTTTTTTTTGTGGGGGGGCGTTTCTTCAAAACCCCAGTGGTGAATGTCCAAGAGAGATACCAGCTTCTCCCCTCTCCACTGAGGGCAGAGCAAGAGGAACTTGGTTGATTCTGATGCAAGAGGGATTTAGGCTGGAAATTAGGGAGCACTTCTGGAAAATGAGAGGGAGGTTAGGTGTGTTTTACTGACGGTAGAGTTATTTGACTGTTTGGGACATGTCAGTGCACTAGATACTGCATCGATGGGCTTTCCAACCCCAAGGACCTGCCTCTAGCCCTCAAAGCTCACACAGATAGGATGCCCCTGCCTAGGTGTGGGGGTTATGACACAGAGGTCAAGGGAACTACATTGCACCTGGGAATCATGTTGTATGACCTTAGTAAAGTTAGTTTACCTCTCAAAGCCTCAGTCTTGTCATCTGTAAAATGGAGATGACATGACCTGTCTTGTCCCCTTTGGGAATTTTTATGAATTTAGTGAGAAAACATTCTTTAGAAATAATAACCTGTACTGCAAATGTAGAAAGATTAGCAATTTGCAGTGCCATGTTGATTGGTTCTTGGTATAAAGAGAATGGGGCTATGGGAATCCTAGAATTGCCCTAGGATACAATCCTGGACCCACTGAATTAGAATGTGGAGGGGAATGTGGAATGGTATTTTCGAAAGCTTTCCCAGTGATTATAGAATGTGCTGTGGGGCTGGGGGAGCATCCCATTGTACTTGATAAGGCTGTGGAGCAGACAATACTTGGGGTAGTTTAGAAAGAGCAGGAAAAGCTTCATGGAGGAGGTGACATTTGAGTTATGTCCTGGAGGATGTGTAGGAGTTTCCCAGGTAGAGAATGGGGCTTATAGGCAGTGGGAACAGCAGGTGCAAAGGCACGGACTGTGAACAAGGGCAGGGCCTTTTGGTGGGGCTGGAGCACAGATGTGTGGGTGGGAGGTCCCAGTGGGGCCGGTGGAGGCAGGCTACTCCTGCGGGAAGGCCTGCAGAGAGTGGGGGTGGAGGGGGGCTGGTAGAGGCCTGGGGGAGGGGATTGAGGAGCCTGGACTTCAGTGAGTGCTGCCCCCTTGAGGCCAAGGCCTGGCCGCACACAGTCTGTGGCCACAGCAAGGTTCCCTGTGTGAACGCGGGGTGCAGAGTCACCCAGTCTGGGGCCCCTGCTCCAGCCAGCAAGGCCAGGTGACTGCTGACAGCACCTGCTGCCGGGACTCATCGAGTCCCTGCATGTCAGGGCTGATGTCACCCTGATGTCAGGGCAGGAAGAAGAGGTTACACATTGACAGGCGGCTGGTCAGCCGCTCTTTCCAGAGTGGAGTTCTCCCAGATTTGTCCTTTCCGGTAGCACCGGCAGGACTGGCATCTAGCAAGTCTGTGGACCCTTTGCACAGCGAGCTTGGGGCAAAGTGCCAGGGAAAAGCCCATTAGGCATAAGAGGGTTATTTCTTGCTCCCTTTAACTCCCTCTCACACCGTGCTCACTGACACCTGGAAAATAATTAGAACCACTTGTGACAGGTAGCGAGTGATGTGGACCCATTCTTTGGAATCACACTGTTGAGGAGGTGCTAGAGGTTTGCATCCGCAAGGCCTTTGGGGCGCCCAGAGGCCAGGTCTGCGGACTCTCCAGGCAGGTGGGTCTCCCTGGCCCGATCCCTGAAGCCACGTACTGTCACCTCAACCCCTCCGGTCCCATTTTGGGGGCATTCACTGTGTTCCTCTCCTTTGCACCCCTGAGGGAGAAATTGTGCAGGTTAAAGGGCACTTGGGGACATGTTTCTGAAAAGACTGTGCCCCATTCAACCATCAGTGTGCATGCATCCCTTGCCTCCACTCTCGTGCTGTTTGCCACGGCGTCTCCATGTGCCCCTTCCATGGGGTGGCCTCTCCACGTCCACTCTGTGCATTGTCCTCAATGGGCATCAGGCGGACTGGACTCTGGTTGCTGGCCCTACCCCTTCACAGTGCGACATTAGGGAAGTGCCTGACGGAGCCCAGGTGTGCTTAGTTGTCGAATGGGAATAATAGGCCCGCCTCAAAACCCCGAAAACCAAAAAACCCTCCTCACAGGGTTGTTGTGAGGATTAAACGAGATGGAGAGCCGTTTGCACCCAGCCCTGCACGTGGTAAGTGTATACCAAATGCCAGCAATTCACATGTGTCTCAGACCACACCTGTCCCTTGAGCTCTGGATTCTTCTCTCCACTCTGCCCAGAGCTGGGCCCACATCCTCCCTCACAAACCTCCCTGTGTTCCTCGTCCAGAGAAGGACACCACCACCCAGCCCGCTCCCTGAGCCGGGACATCCCCAGGACATCAGGCTAGACAACCCCCCTTCCTTGGCTCAGGTTCTTGTCCCGTCTCGAAAGAATTCTTTTTTTAAAATAAATGAATAAATAAATAAGTTTATTTATTTTTGGCTGCTTTGGGTCTTTGTTGCTGCGCGCAGGCTTTCTCTAGTTGCGGCGAGCGGGGGCTACTCTTTGTTGCGGTGCGTGAGCTTTTCATTGAGGTGGCTTCTCTTGCTGCAGAGCACACGCCCTATGCGCGCGGGCTTCAGTAGTTGTGGCATGCAGGCTCAGTAGATGTGGCACACGGGCTTAGTTGCTCTGTGGCATGTGGGGTCTTCCCGGACCAGGGCTTGAACCCGTGTCCTTTGCATTGGCAGGCGGATTTTTAACCACTGCGCCACCAGGGAATCCCTCGACAGAATTCTTATAACGACCCCTGAAACTGATCTCTGTCTCTGGTGTGCGAGCACCAGGTGTCCTCCACGCCACTGCTACAGGCATCTTTCTAGATCACAAGCCTGCATGTTGCTCCCACACCCTCCCTGATAGCTCAGAGCTTCCTGGGATTTCTGTAAAATTTCAAAAAGAATTTTGGGGACCAAATAAGGTCACCAACTTTTAATTTTGCAAAGTAAGGACATAAAGTTAAATGGTTAAGTAAAAATTTGCTATTGCCATTGACGATCACCATTATTTCATAAAAGAGAGGATGAAACAAGGGCTTAAGCTCAGAAGGAAGACACTTTGGCAACCTTACACCATGCAAATATCCACGCTGCCTTGTCTGTCTTTTTCTCCTTTGGCCTTAGACAAATAGACTTCTCCACAGACCATTCTGGGTGGTGTTGGGGCCCAGCTGGAGATTACTTCTTTCTCCTCAGGAGACTGTCAGCTCCTTGGTGAGGTTTTTTTGTTTTGTTTTGGTTTTGTTTTTCTTTCATGAATGGAGGAGCCGTGATTAACTTTCTGGTTGGTGGTTTACAGGTTGTGAGGGGAGGTGTGAAGCTCAGAGTGGAAGGGGCTGCTCAGCTTGTGGGTCCCTGTGTCCCCGCCCCCAAACCCTCTCTGGGAATGTCTGGCTTTGTGGTTTCTCCCTCTTCCCTTGTTTCCTCATCTCCCTGCCACTCTCTGGCTTCCTTTTTCTTTCATTTTCCTCTTCTTATTCTCAGCCCACTCCTATTTTCCTCTCTATGTACTCCAACCCTGGAGCCCAGTGGCCCATATCTTAACCAGTCATATGATACAATTTAAAAAGATTGTGTTAGTGGGACTTCCCTGGTGGCACAGTGGTTAAGAATCCGCCTGTCAATGCAGGGGAACACGGGTTCAAGCCCTGGTCCAGGAAGATCCCACATGCCGCGGAGCAACTAAGCCTGTGAGCTACAACTACTGAGCCTGCACTCTAGAGCCCACGAGCCACAACGACTGAAGCCCCCGGTGCCTAGAGCCCGTGCTCTGCAGCAAGAGAAGCCACCGCAACAACAAGCAGCTCCCGCTCTCCGCAACTAGAGAAAGCCCACACACAGCAACGAAGACCCAATGCAGCCAAAAATATAAATAAATAAATAAATTTATTAAAAAATAATAAATAAAATAAAATAAAATGTTATCGCTATACCCAAGGTCATCTAGGTTTAAAAAAATTATTGTGTTAGAAAATGTTTTATATTCTCTGCTCTGAATTTTGAGAGTTGGGTCAGTTTTTTTTTTTTTTTTTTTTTTTTGCGGTATGCGGGCCTCTCACTGCTGTGGCCTCCCCCGTTGCGGAGCACAGGCTCCGGACGCGCAGGCTCCGGACGCGCAGGCCCAGTGGCCATGGCTCACGGGCCCAGCCGCTCCGCGGCATATGGGATCCTCCCAGACCGGGGCACGAACCCGTATCCCCTGCATCGGCAGGCGGACTCCCAACCACTTGCGCCACCAGGGAGGCCCCTTGGGTCAGTTTTTAAACAGATATTATTGTGTGCCTCGTGAGTGCTAGGTCCTTTCAGCCTGTGATCCCAGGTGATCTGTGCAGGAGGAAGTTATCCCCTTGCTTAGAAGTGAAGAAACAAGGCCTAAAAGAGGTTGAGTGTCTTGACCAAGGTTACACGTCTGTATGAAGACCCCTGCCATCTTTTATATTGGATTTCTCTATTCCAAATCCCAAGCAATCAAACCCAAATCCATTCTCAAATTAACAGAAATAAGTCTCTTGTTTTAAAAACTTGTGTGGAAAAAACTCACAGGTGGTCTTTATCAGTCTCACTTATTAGAGTATGGTCATTCATTCATTCACTTTGTTATGAATATAAAAGTACACCTTACAATATGGAAATATTAATACAAGGGACACACTCAGTGTTGATGTTAATGTACTGAATAGTCTTTTTTTTCCAAGTGATTTTTTCCATAATTAAAAATTTTCTAACTACACAGTTTTTCAGCAAGATGCCAGGCCTGTGTTAAGAAGTGAGTTTACAAAGATGAGTAAGATACAGTCCCTGAATTTGAGAAATGTTCAATCTAGAGGTGATTTTTTTTTAATAAAGGGGAAAAAAAAGTATTCTTGGAGTCAGAAAGTCTTAATACTTATTTCTTACAAAACTTCAGGCAAGCGATTTAACCTCCCTGTGTCTCATTCTCTCCATATGTAAAGTGGGGATAAAAATGGTACCAATCTCAGAGTATTGTTGTGAGGATTAAATGAGTTAATTCATGTAAGGTAGGTAGAATGGTGCCTGGCACATAGTAAGTGCTCAATAAATATTAGGCATTGTTATTGTTGCTGTTTTGTCTAGTTACCACCACCACTATCCTTACCCCTGTAACTTCCTGGCACATGGGGGGCACATGGGGGCACAAGGGGACCAGTGAATGATGGTTCCTTCCCCTCTTTCACCCAACATGCTAGCTGAAGGGAGGCATTGGGAAATATAAAATACTTTAGGAGAAATATGAAATACTTCTGTCCAAACAGAAAAAAAAAATGTGCTCACAGATGTTGCTAATGCTTTATAACCTTCCTGAGCCTCCATGTCTTTGTAAACCTGAGATAATAGTACCTGCCTCGTATATTGCTGTGAGGCTTCAGCATCACATAGGCTAAGAATCACTTGGAACTGGAGTAGGGCGAGCTTCCACAAAGGTCGGTGCTAGAAATACTAGTAATATTCTATTAGTATGCAGTTAATATTATTAACCTAACTTATTTCCTCCGACCCTGAGCCCCAGTTTTTTCATCTGTAAAATGGAAATGATTATTAGTAATAATGATGCAAAAGTTGCTCCATCTCAGGGGACAAATGATCTGAATCAGGGGTCCCCATCATCATCTAGGGAGCTTTTTTTAAAAAAATTATTTATTTATTTATTTATTTATTATTTTTTGCGGTACGCGGGCCTCTCACTGCTGTGGCCTCTTCCGTTGCGGAGCACAGGCTCTGGACGCGCAGCCTCCGGATGCACAGGCTCAGCGGCCATGGCTCACAGGCCCAGCCTCTCCGCGGCACGTGGGATCTTCCTGGACTGGGGCACGAACCTGTGTCTCCTGCATCGGCAGGTGGACTCCCAACCACTGCGCCACCAGGGAAGCCCCAAATTTATTTATTTTTAAATTTTTATTCTTTTTGACTGTGTTGGGTCTTCGTTGCTGTGTACAGGCTTTCTCTAGTTGTGGCGAACGGGGGCTACTCTTCGTTGTGGTGCGTGGTCTTCTCAATGCAGTGACTTCTCTTGTTGCGGGGCATGGGCTCTAGGTGTGCGGGCTTCAGTAGTTGCAGCATGTGGGCTCCGTAGTTGTGGCTTGTGAGCTTAGTTGCTCCGTGACATGTGGGTTCTTCTCAGACCAGGGACCGAACCCATGTCTCCTACATTGGCAGGTGGATTCTTAACCACCGTGCCACCCGTGAAGTCCCTAGGGAGCTTTTTAAAAAGTCTTGTTATGTAAGACAATCTTACTATGCATTAGAAAAATTTTGTCCATTCTGGTAACATTCCTGGGTTACTTGAGATAAAATTCCTACTTTATCCCTGGAAATCTGAGCCACCAAAGGTTAAACATCCTTTTCTGGACCACATACCATGTTGGGGGGTCAGAGCTGAGGGTTGAAAGTATACTGGTCTCCCTTTCTTCCTGAAACATCTCTCTGGGTTTGGGGAACCTTTTCAAAACCCTGATGTCTGAATCCCATCCTGGAGTTCCTGAGACCATAGGTCAAGGATGGGACCTAAAAAGCCACCGATGATGCTGAACATGTCTGGGTTTGGGAACCACTGCACTGAATGACCATCCATGGTCAGCCATATTTCCTATGTAGCGTTGCCCCTGTCTCCTGGTTTTAGCTTTCATTCTAGTATCCCCGCACCCCCCTTTAATCCTTCAATCACCCGCTGCTATGAGTCTAACTGTTCTCTGCTAGGCTGGTCTGGGAGGAACACACAGGAATAAGAGACTGTGTTCCTCCCATTTATCCTAGGTTCATTTGGGGCTAACTTGATGTATGACCTTGGACAAGTTGCTTTCCCTCTCTGGGCCTCTGTTTCCTCTCTGTACAATGGGGAGGGTGAACATGCTCTTGTGTCCCTTCCAGTGCTGCTAGTGTGTGGTTTTTCTCCCCTCCTGGGAAGGCACACTCCCTCTGGAAATTCTGTCCTGAGCAGAAGTAGGGTCACCCTCTCCTCCAACCCCTTGCTAGCCCTTCTACTCCTGGCTCAGGGAGGCTCGACATCTTTGTGTAAACCAGTTCTGTGGTATTTTTAATTTCTTGATGGAAAAATGATGAACTGAAAAAAAAAATATTTTAAACTCCAGAGCATTCCACACATTGCCTGTTAGGATTCAGCGCCTGGTCCCTCGGGCCCACATTTGCCGCTGAGCCTGGCCTTGTGTCAGCACTCTCGCTTTGATACTTGGCCTTCTGCAGCCTTGCGGGTTTCTGCAGAAACGTGGTTCCCATGGAGGGAGAGGGGCCTGGGAGGGTGCCCAGTCCACCTCCCTTCTCGAGCAAAGTGTATTAAGCCCACCCAGTCAGGTGAGAATCTGTTGTTTATATTTATTTTTTTTAAGTATGTATTTATTTGGCTGTGCCGGGTCTTAGTTGCTTCATGCGGGATCTAGTTCCCTGGCCAGGGATCGAACCGGGGACTCCTGCATTGGGAGTGTGGAGTCTTAACTGCTGGACCACCAGGGAAGTCCCTAGAATCTGATGTTTAAATAAATATTTTTTATTGCAAAAGTGTGCATAAAGGCAATTAAAATGTTAATGGTGTTTATATCTAGTGCTGTGTATCCTTCCAACTTTTTTCTCTGTGTGAATATATATTGCAATATATCATATAACATATA
Organism: Mesoplodon densirostris; assembly: GCF_025265405.1. NCBI lineage: Eukaryota > Metazoa > Chordata > Mammalia > Artiodactyla > Ziphiidae > Mesoplodon > Mesoplodon densirostris. Next base: position 114,713,641 of record NC_082662.1, read on the forward strand.
ATGAAAAATGATATAAATGTGTTTCTTTAGAAGCTCTGGATCAAACTCTGTGGCCTTTTTCTTGTCTTGCATTTTCATAAAACAGCATATTCTTAGCTGTTTTCTAAAATATTTTTAAAGGCTATTACAATATGTGGCTATATCATAATTTATATAGCTAGTCCTCTAGGGTTGGATATTTGTTTGTTTCCAGCATAAAATTCATTGTGATGAATTTTATTCCATCAGATAGGACTTTCAGCATCCATGAATCATTAATAATGACTCTTCTATCCACAGAATCCAAGAGTTCTCCAGCTGAGACTGAGCTGCCCCGCTCCACGCAGGTGAGCTCATGTTCTTGTCAAAGGGTCACGGCAGCAGCACCTAGTGTTAAGGGTTGTGGGCTGGCATCAGGCAGAAATTAGTTTAAATCCCAGCTCTGCCACTTACTAGAAACATGGCCACGGGCAACTTGCCTGTCCTTTTCACACCTCTGTAAAGCAGGGTAAGAGCAGTTCTCATCCCGGGGATGTGGGCCATGGAAAGTGTGGAGCGGTGCCGGCCTAGCTCACTGAGCTGCTTTGTGTCTGGTGCCTGCTGTTTCATCTCTGAACCTCTGGGCACCACTAACAGCTTAGCTTGTGACTCAGATTCAGTTTTTCTGAGCTCTTCCCCTATGGACTCCTGGTGTCATAATTTTCTGGAAAGAGGATTACTTCTGAAGCTGCTCAACAAATCCTTGAGTAATCCAATTTCCCATCCAACTACAACTCTTCTCCTGGTCCTTAATCCCCTAAATGCTAAGCTGGGAGGCTCAGCCACTCCTGGAGCTGGACAGCACAGGGAAGGAGCCTGGGGTCCTGCACCTTGGCTATATTGGATGCAGGACTGTCCAGGCACCAGTGGAAGCAGCTCCAGGGTGAAGCCCACGCCTGTGGGGCTGGAGCGTGGAGGGAACTGACACTGAGAACTTGCCACGCCGTGCTAGGCTCTGAGCCTGGCGTTTGCTAACTCATTTCATCCTTAGGATAACCAGGATTTGGGTGTCAGGATGGTTGTGCCTACAAGGGTGGAAAAGTGATGCCCACGTGGGTTAAGAAACTGGCCCAAGGTTACATAGCTAGTAAGTGGTGGATCCAAAGTTCTAGCCTGTGCTTTTCCTAGTAAGTGGTGGTATCCACGCCCTGGGACCGAACCCGTAATACAACTGCTGCTTCAGGGTATCTATTGATTCTCCTCTGTGGAAGGTGCTGTGCCCTTAAGCTCCTGGTAGAGAGGCAGATGGGAAGAAATGCCCACCTTGAGTAGGCAAGCTGTTAGATACAAATAATAGTGCAAAAGTTGAGATTGACAGGTCAGACATGGAGAGGTCCATGAGATAGAGAAAGGAATGCCTCGGGTGGATCAGGCAGGGGGTTAAGGAGGAGGTGGCACCTGAGCTGGGTCCTGAATGATGGAGAAATCTGCAGAAACAGGCTTACAGTCAGGAATGTCTCTTTTAGGCACCTACTACTAATGAAGATAATGAAAATATTTTCTCCAAAGATTCTGCAAATGCAACAAACCTCCCAGGTAAGGACTGGATATTTTTGTATTTCTGTGGCCTATGGGATGCAAAAGAACTTGTCTCTGCAGAAAGTCCTTTTCTTTTTGGAAATATGGGCAGAGGACCAGTCTGCTTAATGAAAAGGATCAATAGCAGAAATATTCTTTTTGTTTACTTTATACCTCCAAGTTTGATATTGTTAGCTATGATATAGTGAAGAAACCATAAGAAGGGTGGGATAAATCAGTAAAATACTTCACAATTGGCCCAGAATACAAATGAATGTGCTACCAACAAAATTATTGGAGTCTGAAATGGAATACACTTTGAGGAATGGAATAAATCTTTGCTTTGGAAACCCTTGGTTTCAATGGTTCTGATTCCCTATACCTGTGAGACCAGGAAAACTTAGTAACATTCTCATCAAGAAAGATCCCAGCCAAAAAAAGAAAGAAAAAAGAAAGATCCCAGGTCCTGTGTGTTTTTTTTACTATATGTATGGGACTCATGGGGTCCAGACTCTGGAGGCTCAGTAGCTGAGTAGATCCATCTGATGGCTCTTGGGCTTTCTGAAGAAGGCCTTGGCCTCCGAACCTTTACCTGGGCAGATTCCTGCTGCACCTGATGCTGGATGCCCATGCTCTGGCATCCCAGTTGCAAAGCCCTACCTAGTGCAGTGCACCTGGGGGGACCTACTAAACACCTGGGGCTAAGCTCTGCCTGCACAGCTGGGGACTCAGAGGGAATTGAACCCATCCCTGCTCTGCAGGAGTCTACCATCCAGGGGGCAGGCTCTGGTAAAGAGGAAAGTAGTAACTAACAGAGAGCAGAGTGTGAGACTGGCCAAAAGAGAGCCAGAGATAAAGCAAAGTGGGATCTAGAGACTTGAGAGAACATGTCCATTGGGGGAATCAGAGAAAGTTCATGGAGGAGGTGCCATTTGAAATGAGCCTTAAATGATATGGGTGGAATGGCAGGAGGTTGGGGCAGCAGTTCAGGGGCTGGCTGTGGAGGAAGGACCTTGGAGTCTTTTCCATCTACTCTCACTGATGATCTATCTCATTCAGCCCCATGTCTTTAAAGGCCATCTATGGGCTCATGACTCCCAAACTTATAGCCCCATCTCTGACCTTTCCACTAAGATCCAGACTCGTATATCCAACTGCCTAGGTGACGTGTCCACCTGGATACCTACTAAAAATCTCAAACTGAATGTGTCTAAAAGAGAATGCTTGATGCCTCCCCTCTTCTTCAGCCCAAATCTGTTCTTGTCCTTCTTCCTCATCTCAGGAACTGACACCACATCTTCTGGGTTGCTGGGGCCAGGGAATTAGACATGCTTCCTCTTCTATCCCTCATTGCATGTCCAGTCCCTCAGCAGGTCCTGCCAGTTGTATCTTGAGGCATGTCCAGGAGCTGACCACTTCTCATCTCCTCCACTGCCAACACCTGGTCCAGCCACTGCTGTCTTTCCTCCTATAGGACTTTAGGAGCTGCCTGCTGGTCTGCTGGCTTTTAGTCTTGATCCCCAATAGACTCTTTTCCAGCCACCAGCCAGAATGATTCTTTTTTTTTTTTAATTTATTTATTTTATTTATTATTTATTTTTGGCTGCGTTGGGTCTTCATTGCTGAGCGTGGGCTTTCTCTAGTTGCGGTGAGTGCGGCCTACTCTTCGTTGTGGTGCGTGGGCTTCAGTAGTTGTGGCTCGCAGGCTTCAGAGCACAGGCTCAGTAGTTGTGGCGCACGGGCTTAGCTGCTCTGCGGCATGTGGGATCTTCCCGGACCAGAGCTCGAACCCATGTCCCCTGCATTGGCAGGTGGATTCTTAACCACTGCGCCACCAGGGAAGTCCCCAGAATGATTCTTAAAACACAAATCCAAGCTCTCCTTGAGTCAACACCATCTTTTCTCCTGGAGTAAAAGCCAAAGACCTAAGGAAGGCCCTAGTCTCCATGGGTTCAGGCCCCCAGTCTTAGACCTCGCCTCCTCCTTTCTCCCTCTCACCCACTCTGCCCTCCTCACTCTTCCACACATGCCCTACCTCATGGCCTTCGCGTCTGCTGCTGGCTCTGCCTTGGATGCTCTTCCCCCGACCTCCACTCGGCCAGCCCCTTCATCCAGGCCTCTGCTCAAATGCCCCCTCCTCCCAATCTGACAGAACCCCCTACTGTCACTCTTCCTTTCCTGTGCTTTGTTTTCCATCATTGCCCTTGTCACTGCTGACATCATATTACATACGTATTTGTCTGTCTCCCTTGATTAGAATGTAAGATCCAGGAAGCCAGGAGCCTTTCTGTCATCCAATTCTCTGTATCCCCAAGGCTTAGAACAAAGCCTGGCACATGATAGACACTCAATAAATATTTGTTGAATTAATGAAGGAACAAATACAAAAGGTGATGAAATATTAGTAAACGAGTCAGCCAAGCATACATGAAATGGCTGTCTCTGCCAAGAGACGTAGGACATACTAGGAGAGACCCGTCCTTGTGGTCAGTGCCCACTACCAGTTGGGGCTCAAGGCAAAGCCTGCATCCACTGGGCACTCGAAGTGATGACTGGTAGGTGACATCTTCATCAGCACTGGGTACTGTATGGGGCGGAAGGGCCTGAATCCCAAGTCCATGAGAATGCAAGTATCTGCATTTCCAGCAGGAGAGAATGATGCTAGACAGATGTACTCTCTGTTTAGTCCAGGGTCTCTCTCTGGCAGCCATGGGAAGGAGCTTTCTGTGGGAGGACGTGGCTGCTTGTGAAGCTATTTTTTTTTTTTTTTTTTTGCGGTACGCGGGCCTCTCACTGCTGTGGCCTCTCCCGTTGCGGATCACAGGCTCCGGACGCGCAGGCTCAGCGGCCATGGCTCACGGGCCCAGCTGCTCCGCGGCATGTGGGATCTTCCCAGACTGGGGCATGAACCCGCGTCCCCTGCATCGGCAGGCGGACTCTCAACCACTGCGCCACCAGGGAAGCCCATGAAACTAGTTTGTTCTTTTATTCATTCAATGAAATATTGGTGAGCCTTTGTTCAAGGCACCACGCGAGCCGTTGGGAGCAGTTGGGAAAAAGACACATGTGGTCCCCGCTTTCAGGGAGCTCAGACTGGAGGGGGTGGAGTAACCAGGAAGGGCACGTAGCCAGCTTGGAGCAGGGTCACTTCTCAAAGGAAATGACATCACCTCATGTGAGACTCAAAGGTCCATGAGGGACTGGACAGCAAAGAGGTGCAGTGAAGGTGGACGAGCGTTCTGGGGCAGAAGAGGACATGTGGGAAGAGCTCTGGGAGGAGAGGGAACATGGCATGAGGAAGATGGAATGAAGTTCATATGGTTGGGGCTTGAGTACCAAGTGGAGAGACAGGCAAGAGGTGACATCCCACTGGGGAAAACTGCACCTGAACACTTGATTTAAAGCACCTGAGTCTCCGTGGCATTGTCCTCGGTAGCGCTGCCATCAATGAGGTCCCCCAAGCCTCTGTTTCTGGCACTCCCTCTGTGCCTTGTGGGGCAGGCTGAATGCCACTAGAAAAGCCACTTTGAAAGTGAGTGGGAGTCTGTGGCTGGCCACAGGCGCTCAGAAGCTCTGAGCTTGAGGTGTATCTCTTGCCAACTGGTGGAATCCTGGGGTCTGTCAGGTTGTGCTGGGGGTGACTCCTGTAGAGGTGGCTTTGGCCAGAAAACTGGCAAGCTCGTCAAGTGGCCTGTTGGTTAACGCAGAGCTGTTTCCTCCTACAGGGGTGAGGTTCTTTTGAGGTTTTGACAGCACCTGCTGAGTGGTTTTTTTCCCTTCTTTCCTTTGCTCCTCTCTTCCTCCTCCTCCTCTTCTTTCTCTTCCTTTTTTTTTTTTTCCTAGTGCAAAATTCTACTTCGGTACCACTGCCCACCTTCCTGGTGGCTGGAGGAAGCCTGGCCTTTGGGACGCTCCTCTGTATTGGCATCGTCCTGAGGTGAGATGGGCCCGGGGGGTGGTCCTGTGGTGTTCTCATGTTTCTGATCTAGCTTTGCCAGGGCTAGGATGCTGCCAATGGGTTGGAGAGCCATGAATGGATTCAAGGTATATATATATATATATTTCTTTTGCAGTACGTGGGCCTCTCACTGTTGTGGCCTCTCCCGTTGCGGAGCACAGGCTCCGGACGCGCAGGCTCAGCGGCCATGGCTCACGGGCCCAGCCGCTCCGCGGCATGTGGGATCCTCCCAGACCGGGGCACGAACCCGTGTCCCCTGCATCAACAGGTGGACTCTCAACCACTGCGCCACCAGGGAAGCCCCAAGGTATATTTTAGAGGTAGAATTGACAAGATTTGATGACAGCTCAGAAGAGAAGAATGGAAGAGAGGGAGGAGTCAAGTCTGACCCTCAAATTTCTGGCTTAAGCAATTGGGCAGATGGTGGGTGTCGTCCATGAAGAATGGAAAACACTGGAGGTAGAACAAGTGAGTGAAAAGTGACGATTACATGTTGGTGCCACTGGGGAAACCCCAAGTGAACAAGTTTTGGAGGTAATTCAGATCATTGGCAGCAGGCAGATGATAGTTGGGGCCATGGGAGAGGATGGGGCCAACAACGTAACCTGTGGAATACAATTGAAAAATTGTGTAGAGGAGGCGATGCGAAAGGGGCTGAGAAGGAGTGGCCTGACAGGGAGGAGAAGAAGCAGGAAAACCTGGCTGTGAACACCAGAGGGAGAAGTGTGTGTTAGACACTGAAGAAACCCCTTAGGCTCTGGGATTGCAGTACGAATATGACCCTCCCTTTCCTCCAAGAGCCACGTACTAAAATCAGTAAAATACCACGAGAGGAGCACCACACCAGGGGTATGTGCACAGGTAACTCTGAAGTGCCTAGCTAGACATTCTTGGGAATATTCCGTGTCTCCAAATAAGCAGACCTAGTGGATCACCTTTAAATGCCCTGTCCTAGTGCCCTCGTCTGGTGGTGATGAGGAAACACCACAGGTGAGGGCTCGGTTGGTGCCCTGGTCACTGTAATGCCCATGCCCATTTCATCTGAGTCTCTCTCTCCATTTGGTCATTGGTTTTGTCATTCGTTCCCAAGCTTGCAGAGAGATCACGTAACAGTGCTCCCAATGAATGGGCAATAAAGAAAACTTGCTATGTTCATGATTTTACTGCAGAAACTGGTAATTTTGCATATGCTGAAGCCCTAAAGGAAATCAGGCTGGGCTCTGGCTTTGGATGGTGGTTAATTACAATAATATACGTAGAGGAGAAACTTCACTGTGTTTTTCCTGTCTCTTCCCTTGTGTGTAACTTTCAAGGACTCTACCTGGTGGTTGTGAGAGGTGGTCTTTGAGGGTGCTTGGGAAGGAGGGGTAAAACCTTGGCAGAGAGCTTTTCCACATGTTACAGCTCATTGGATTCTCACAGTGACCCTGAAATAGCTTGCCCACCGAGGTGGTCTGGGTTGGAAGATGAGCAAGATGACAACTCAAGCTGTGTTCGGGTTGTTTTGCTTTGATTTTCCAGTGAAGTAGTGAGCAAGCTGTCTAAAGGGTGTGCAGAAGGTAAAGTTCCTTAAGAGTGTAGGTAACTCCTTGGAGGAACCAAGAACTCACTGCCTTTTATACCTTTGGGTCAGAGAGGGGCCATGGCAACTTTCCGAGGTCTTCCTACTGCCTTCTAAGGGATCCCTTGCCTCACCTCAGACACATACTTCTGTGTTCTCTTTCTATTTCTATATCATTAGGGCTTCAAAAAGCCTTTCTTATAACCTACCACAGACCCTATAGAGTAAATATTGTGATTTCTACTTGACAGATGAGGAAATGAAAGCTCAAAGAGGTGGAGTGATTACAGCTAGTAAGGGTAAGGCCAAGATTCAAACCCAAAGCTTGTGCTTTTTGGATAGGGCCTTACGGGTCATTTAGTCAAACTCTTTAATTTTACAAATGAGAAAACAGCCCTGAAAGGTAAGATGACTTGCCCAAGGACACACAACTTATTCATAGCAGAGACAGGCCTAGAACTTGTGTCCTGAGAGTCCCTGCCCACTGCAGCAGCCTGTTGTCAGCTAAGAGGTGGGCCCAGTTGGTCCTATCAGTCCAGTGTTGGCCAGTGGCCCCACTAACAAGCAGCGCCATCTTGATGTGCTGTTAACCCCTAAGAGAGAAGCATTAGGCTGGGAATTGGCCACAGCGCTCATCACAGACTTAGCTTGCTAATGTGCTGATGGTGCTTGTACACTGGCTGGTTGCTACACAACCAGAGTCCCCGAAGGCACAGTGCCTTGTGCAGAGAACATATCAGTAATTTATTTCCTAGCCTGGTGAGTTTCCATTTTCTCTCATATAAGGCAAATTTATTTGGAAAGAGGCCAGTTATTTCAAGTAATGAAAAACTCCGCTACTCCCAAAGTCCCCCGTGTCAAGACAAGAGTATAAATGTAGAGATGATGTGGGAGCCTGGGGTGCCAAAATGGTTGGGCCACTGTACAGTTGGGGTGGCCAGATTACAGTGGACAGAATGAGAGGCAGGTGGAGGAAGTAAAGCCCGCCCACCTGTGACACCATCTTTTTATTTTTAGTACATTTATTTTGTGTCTCAAGCAAAGCATAGTATTTTTCTAAATATTTTTCCAGCAACATCAGTGACAATTTTTTAAAATTTAAATGTGCTGTTGAAAAAGGTATGCCATCTTCTTAAGTGGATGTTATAACTTATAGGGGCCAATTCTCCCCACCCTACTCCCTGAGCCCCACTGCTTCTCTCTCTTTATTTTATGCTATCAGGCACTGAGAAAATAGGTTTCTCATAGCAGAGAATTGCTTTTCTGCACATTTATCGAGAATGGCTAACACTATTAGGTGAGGACTCCCTATATGTATGCCTATGATTTAAATCATTTTGTATTGAATGTATTGTCTCATTTCAATTTTTTTTTTTTTTGGCGGCACTGCGGGGCAATGCGGGATCTCAGTTCTGTGCCCCCTGCAGTGGAAGTGCAGAGTCTTAACCACTGGACCACCAGGGAAGTCCCTCATTTCAATATTTTAAAATCACACTTTCCCACTTCTATGGTTAAGGGATATTATAAGTGTTTTTTTTTGTTTTTTGTTTTTTTTTTGCGGTACGCAGGCCTCTCACTGTTGTGGCCTCTCCCATTGCGGAGCACAGCCTCCGGACGCGCAGGCTCAGCGGCCATGGCTCACGGGCCCAGCCGCTCCGCGGCATGTGGGATCTTCCCGGACCAGGGCACGAATCCGTGTCCCCTGCATCGGTAGGTGGACTCTCAACCACTGCACCACCAGGGAAGCCCTATAAGTGTTTTAAAAAAATTTCTTTTAGCTGCAGAACCTTTTCTTTAAGCAAAACATTACGAAGCCCAAGTATGTAAAATAGGTAAAAGGTGGCGGCTGAGGTGCAAATGAAGTCTGACAGCTCAGCTCTTTGTTCCTTCTACCCACCCTGCACCCTCTCCAGCCCCCAGGCCCTGCTAAGACCCCTGCTCAGGGCGGGGCAGTGCCAAGTGTGGATATACCCCAGGCCCTGGGGTTTCAAAGGCCCCTTTGAGCTTAGTGATTTGCCGAAAAATCTCATTCACCTCAAAATTTTTCCAAAGAAGGAAGGCTCATCTTTCTCAGTTACCCATCCAATTGCTTTGGAAAAAACCTGAGGACAGAGACTGCTTTCCATGTTGGTTAGGTAACATCAATAGAGACATTAAAAAAATTGTGATACATGATTGCTAAAAATTGGTAATTTGCTAAACACTGACAAATAGGAAGAAGGGAGAAAAATGACACATTATGCAAAGACAGCCACTGTTAATTTTTAAAATGTAAATGTGATCGAAGTCTAACAAACATATAGGAAAGTGCAGATATCATAAGTGTACAGTGCCATGAATTTCCACAAAGTGAAGATACCCATGCAATTGACACCCAGCTCATGAACACTTTATATTTAGATGAATTTCCTCTGAGTCTTTTTCCTCTGCATAGTTCCTTGTTTGTTTTTATGTAGCCATGATTATTCTGTCTCTACAGCTCTGAATCCTGCCTTTTAAATTTAGTATCAGTTATATAACATAAGCACTTCTTCCCATTATTACAAATTCTTTGTAAACCTCACTTTCATCACTCCTCCATTAGGTGGCTATAATACCCAAGATCACTTAACCAACTTCCTATTATTGGGCATTTGGGTTGTTGTTTTGCTTTTGTAAATAACACTGTGTTGAACATCTTTGTGCATAAAGCTTTTTCCGTAGCTATGCTCTTTCCTGAGGGTATATTCCCAGAAGTGGAATTCTTGGGTCAGAGGATCTGAATATTTTGAAATCCAGAGCATAATGACTCTATCCTCAGTTCTCTCATGAGGGAGGAGGATTCCACCCAGGGAACCAGCGTAGCTCCAGTAAGCACCCCTGCTGTGTTCCCTTCCTGTGCAGTGCCTGAATGGCGAAGCCTAAGTCACATTCTGCAGATTGTTTATTCCATTTGGATGACAGGCTAAGAGCCAATGTCAGATTTGGAGCCAACTATCAATTATTTATCATAACAAGGACAGGAGTAGCCTGTCGATATAAAAAGAAACCTAAGGAAAATCCCCAAACCTTGTTTTTGACATTGGTTTCCCCTCTTCCCTCCCAGCCCTTCCTGGAGTAGCTGACATTTAGTAGAATTGAGGGAGACCACCTTGCTCCCACTTTGAGGTCAGTGGGCAGTAAGTTAGTAGGCGACAAAGTGGGAAGCAGGAGGGGGAGATGAGCTGCCCCACCCGACAGAAGGTCCCCTTCAGGGAGGAGACCTGACTGTACCTTTGAAGATTGCTATCACCATCTCATCTTTCTCTGGGCTGTCAAGTGACTTTTCTCAGTTACTGAGCCCTGGCTTTGGGCCCAGAATGGAGCAGGGTGAACGAAGCTATGATCAGAGAGATGTCTATCTCCTTCCTGTTTAACATTGACTTTCCTGTCAGATGAGTCACTTGTGCCCAAGTGGTGCCCACGGCCGAGTCTGAGAACGTGCCAGCATGGTGTGAGGGGACCCAGAGGTGTAAGGAGAATTGGGGACGCTGGGAATATTAGAAGCAAGAGGAGCAGGAGGGCTGCTGAGGGAGCAGTACAGCCTTTTCCCTGCTGTTAAAGGCAGCTGCAAATTCTCCACCTCTGGCCAGTGTTAATTTGACTGAGGGGCCCCTCTGGGTAGCCTCTGGAGCAGGACAAACTAAATTCTCGGTTCTGTAAAGGGACACTCAAAGCCACACTCTCAAAGCCTCAGTTTCCCCACTGGTAAACTGGACCCACAACACATACCTATTCTCTTGGGGTATTTTATTTATTTATTTATTTATTTTTGTCTGCGTTGGGTCTTCGTTGCTGTGCGCGGGCTTTCTCTAGTTGCAGCAAGCGGGGACTACTCTTCGTTGTGGTGCGCAGACTTCTCATTGCGGTGGCTTCTCTTGTTGCAGAGCACGGGCTCTAGGCGTGTGGACTTCAGTAGCTGTGGCACGTGGGCTCAGTAGTTGTGGCTTGCGGGCTGTAGAGTGCAGGCTCAGTAGTTGTGGCACACAGGCATAGTTGCTCCACGGTATGTGGGATCTACCTGGAGCAGGGCTTGAACCCGTGTCCCCTGCATTGGCAAGCGGATTCTTAACCACTGCGCCACCAGGGAAGCCCTCTTGGGATATTTTTGATGACTCTTCAGAGGATTGTGTAACTCCTGGTAACAATAAACAGCCAATGAATAAATAGTTATTACTTCTTGGAGCTGAAACCCAGGAGTGCCAGGCCACCAGGGCAGCCAGCTGTTGGTGTTTTTCTCGCGGGTTTATCACAGAGGGAACTCAACATTTGCATGGTTTGTCTTTGTGTGTCTGTGTGAAGGTTCAAGAAGACGGGGAAGCTGCAGGCTCTGAAAGAAGGCAAGACAAGCGTGCACCCACCGTATTCTTTGGGACAGCTGGTCCCTGAGAGGCCCAAGCCCACCCCAGTGCTCGTGCCCCTCATCTCCCCGCCGGTGTCCCCCAGCAGCCTTGGGTCTGACAACACCTCGAGGACTAGCCGACCAGATGCCAGTGGCCCTCAGAGCCCTTATGACGTCAGCAACAGAGACTACTTCTTCCCCAGATAGCTGGCTGGCCGGGCGGCACCTGGCAGCCTGGGGTGTCAGGCCCCCTGGACTGTGTGGATGCTGAAGCACAAACTGACTTAGCAAAAGACGCTCCGCACTGCCATGCCAGCTCATCTTGGGTGCTCGGGGCCTCTGGCTTCACCTCTACAGAAGGGCCTCGCAGAAAGTTCTGTGCTGGGTGAAAAAAAGTTTTGCTGCGTCTGTTCAGAAGGAAGAGATGGTTGAGTTTTTGAACCACTCTTCCTCCAATGCCCTGCTTACAGGGCTTAGAGTGAACTCAGGCCCCCGTGAAGAGAGGGCTGTCAAGACTCTACCGGACACTCAGGTGGGCAGAGCTGGGTGGCTGCACAGGCCTCAGACTCCCCTCTGGGCTTGGTGTGGACAAGTTGCTGGCCTCCCGCGCACCCCGACCCACCTCCAGGAGCTGCACCCTCAGGCGGGTGGGATGAATGTCCAGCCAAAGACTCCCCGAGTCACTTATCTCTTGGCCCACCACACAGTTTCATCTTCTAGCTTCTTGAAGCCCAAGTGCCTTCGCAATTCAGTTTTTCTAGGCCTGAGATTGGCTTTTCTTAAACCACTGTGGCTGGGGGAAAGTCTTACCTGCTTTTCTTCACTGAACAGCTGAGAGGGGGGTGATAGTATCTCAGGGCCTGATGGTTTGAAATGGAATTATAATTAGTTCCTCATTAGCATTTTTATAAATGTGAATGATAGTCCTGGGCACTTGCTGAATCCAGAAGCAACTGCACTGGCTCGATTTCCCTTTTTGGATCCCAGGACTTCAGGAAAGAAGCCGCGGGGAAGGAGGGGAGTGGTGGGGACAGGGTCTCCATGCTTGTCTGTCATAGCATTGCTGAGGGGGACAGTGGCCTCTGCAAACCACCATTCTCCATTCTCCCCCTCCCCTGGCCCTCCAAAATGAGAACTTGCATTAGGGAGAGCTTCTGCCAGTGGTGAAATCAAAGCTGCCTTATTCCAGCTTTGTTTATTTTGGTTTCAGCTGAGCCTGAGTAACCAGGGAAGGTAATATTTATGCGAAAAGACAAAAGAACCCGGCAAGAATGGATTTTAATTTGGTTTTTAAAAGCTGCTGACTATTTTATCTTCAGAGGGTGGAAGATCCAGTATTAGCTGAGGGTCAGTATAGAAATAATGGGGGAAAAACACAATAGCTTTGTTTAGCACAAAACTGAGTCAAGTGAAAAAGGAGGAGAAAAGCAGATTTTGCCCTATTAGAGAAGAGACTCTGGTTTCATTCTAAATTTTGTTTTTGCCTTAAAAAGTGAAAAAAAAAAAAAAGTCTGCCTCTTCTCTAATTTAGCGGAAAAGCAGCTTGTTACTACTCCCCCAGGCGGCTGAGAAGGAAATGGTGTCCAGCTCCGTGTCACAGTGCTGGGAAGCAAGCCTCCCACGATTACCCAGCAGATCAGCTGAAAATCCCCACCCCTGAAAGCCACGAGCCCTTGGGTATCAGAGGAGGTTCATTAAAACAAACAAACAAACCCTAAACTTGGTGCCTTCCTCTCTTTAGTTAGTTCCTTGAATGTGATTCAGTTCAGCTAGTTTGAAGCACCGAGTAAATGTCTAGCCGTGAGACTACACTAACCACTTCAGTTCACTTTTCTGTCTGGGCTTTGAAAATTCAGTGATGTTAGTGGTTACCCAAACAAGCACCCTCAAGTATTCTGGGATGTCCCAGAATGAAGCTGTGATTAAAATCAGTCGTGTAACCACCACTAAAAATTTACCAGACCACAAAACGTTTCTAGTAGTCTCCCCTTTTAGAAAAATAACCACCAGCACCAGATAGGTGGGGAAAGGATGGAAATGACCATGTTTTATTTACCGTTTGCCAGGTTCAAACTGTTATGATGTTGGACTACGCAGTGATTTTCATTGCTGGCTTTGGCTGTAAATTTCAGACCCTGTTTCTGCTTTTGGCAGCTAATCTTAACTTGACAAAAGTGAGGCAGGTGGTTTTGTTTTGTTTTGTTTTTCTCTAAATTTTCCTTGACTGAGAACAGCAAAAATGCTGTTAAAGGGAAATATAAAAAATGAGAGTCTGCATGAGATAGGGTGATTCTGTGCCCACGGTTCTTTAACTCTTGACAAAGTTTTACCCACGTGTAATATTACCAGAGCCAGGCAGAGCGGTGCTAGTGGAAGATGTGAAATCCAGATAGCTCATGATTGCTGAGAGCTAGGCAGCTTTGATCTCCAAATTGTTATTGCTTTCATTATTATTGGAACGGAACTGCATTTTTTTTAATTGAAGAGGGGTTTTTTCCCTTTATTTTTTTATAAGCTAGTATAGATGAAGGAAAAATATTTGTCTTCTCTGGGTTGTAGGCCTTGCTCAGTGTACACAGGTATACACCCTAAGCTTTCTCTGTCCTTCAATCTGTGGTCAGTGAATGTGTGTTTCAATCCACAGGTCATTCTTGCCTGTGTTTCTGCAGCACATGTGCTGCCTTTTATCCTCAACAGTGATGCTACTCACCTAATACCTGTAGCAATCTGCTACACAGCCAGATGTGAAATGTTAGCACAGCGACAATTTTTGTTAAAGACGGGCAACTTATCCTGCTGGGTGGGAAAAGTTGAAAATATGCTAGATCAAGGTCTCAGTTAAAGTGGTCATTAATTTTTGTAGCATTAATGAAAAAAAAAAAAGGTCGAGGAGGTAGCATTGAATGTGTCTACAAAGCCCTTGGTGACTCTGAGAGCTCTTTGCCCCGATGGAGCCTTGCCCTTGCAGTTTGTTGGCCAGGCTCTTGGCTCACCCCGAGTGTCTGCCATTTCCCAGCTGCCCCCAAGGGAAGGAAACACCATTACAAGGGGTGGAATCTGATGCTGGAATGGATTGGGAGCCCACCTGGTGGTGAACAGAGCTGAGCAGGGCAGGCTGGGAGTGGTGGTCATGGTTTGTGGGTTTCCTGCAGAATGTTCAGGAATGTCTTGCCTGGCTGCTTTAGTGCTGCGCTATGTCGCTTCATCAAAGGCACTTAAGATTGACCCAGTTGGGGAGGAGTTGGTGAGAAATTTATCTTAATTTGGAGAAGCAGGGGCAACTGGTGGTCCTTGGGAGCATGAGCCTGGATTCCAGCCTTCTATGCAGCAGTTGGCAGTGGGGCTGTTGCTGAAAGGGAGCCCAGCTGGCTCAGCTTCTGTGCCAGACACTCCTGAGCATCCCCGAAAGGTCCTTCCAGCATCGTGTCCTTGGTGTAGCCTGGCCCCAGCGCCAGTGAGTTTCTATGGCAACCTTAATGATTATTAAGGAACATTGTCAGTTGTATGAACATATGCTCAAATGCTGATATACTTCAGAAGGAAAGGATTGGAACAGCATGTAGCAAGGCTGTTAATTAATAGAGAAACCATATTTGGATGGAGATCACACATCCGTTAAATAGAATACCTCAACTTTACATTGTTTTTTTCTGGAGAGAAATAATAGTTTTAAGTTTTTGTTTTTATTTTTTTACTTAATTACCTGAAAGCAAATACCAAAGGCTGATGATGTCTGTATATGGGGCAAAGGGTCAGTATGATGTTTTTCAATGTTTTCTCTTTTTACCAGCTACTTTGCATTTAAAGTGAAAATTGTAAATGTTTGAAATAAATAAGTTCCAAAAATTATGCTTGAGGGATAATTATGCTTTGGCACCTGCGTCATTTCAAGGAAAGACTTGAATGATTATGGGGGAAAGGGGTAAGGAAAGATGGGTTTAAAATTAAGGAGGACCATTTTGGGGTGAGCTTCCCCTTAATGCAGGATTAAATTACCTCTGGGAAAAAAATCAGGTAAGTTTAAGAAATAAGTAGCAATCTCTCAAAGACTTTAATGATGAAAGTATTTCCCCAAATGAGCCCTGGGGTTTCTGGAAGGGGCGTAGTTGCTTCTGCCATGTTTACATCATTATCAGGTGATGGACCTGTGGGGAAGGAAAAGGAAGGGCCATTATTCATCAGAAGACTGTTTATTGGACAGGAGGGTGTTAACGGAATCACAAAGGCAACCTTGTACTTCTTGATCATCAGATAGGCTGCATCTGTCCCCTATTGAAAAGGGTCCTCAATAAGAAAAACTTGGGACACAGCCATCCCATATCTTCCAAACAGAGGAAAGTCATCGTGTGGATGCTCTGTGGATAAGAGTTGCTGTGTAAACAGTTCAGGGCTGGGGAGGAGGAAACTGCATGGAAACCTGGAAATTGTGTAACTCAGACCAAAAGCTGAAGTGTGAGGCCCTGCTGTGTGACCCCACCCCACCCCCGGCCGCCTGGGCAATCAGAGGAAAGCCTCACGACCACACCTACAGGGCCCATCGACTCCCTGAGGATGCCACTGTCTCATTTGAGGTTGGTCCCTGTCTTGCAGAAAGCGACACAGGAAACAGATGTCCCTATGGTGGCTTGGCTGTGTGGGCCCCACGGAGGGTGCAGGAGTGGGTGTAAGGGGCAGGAAATGGGAGAGGCTGCCTCCCTCTTCTCCACGGTGTCACTGTTAGGATGACATGCTTATGATGCTCTTTCCAGAAGAATTTGGGGGAGCAGATGGTGAATCTTGTAGAGGATGGCAAGGAACACTCAATTCCTGGAACAGCCACTAAGGAAAGCATTTTCCTTATTTATTAATGCATAAGGAGACCAAACCTTTCTCCATGTCTGTGAGAAGCACAGGCCAGAGGCAGGGAACTGTGTGCCTTCCTGCAGTAGCAGAAGTGTGCCGTTGAAGGGCCTTAAACTGGTCCATGCAGTGTTCAAGGGCTGGGCTGGGGGCACAGCAGCCCCTCCAGCAGAGTGGTGACCAGGTGGGCTGCCTGAGTGGCCTGTCGCTTCAACAATCCTGAGCATGAGAGTGAGCCCTGCACTATCCTTCAAATACTGCCAACCCTTCCTTTCTCTGTGAAAGTTCTGTCTTCTTGCTGATGTGTATTACTTAAAAACAACAGAACAACCTCAGCCACATCTTATTTCATACCAGCAGTTTTCCGTGACCATCCAAAACATGAATACAATGAAGTTTTTCAGTAAAATCCGGAAAGACTCATACTATGGGAGTATGCAATATTCAGTTAGGATATTTCTTCTAAGGTAACTTCAAATTGCTTAGTAAAGCTGCCCAATGTCCACAAAGAAAATAGCTTACTATTTTCTTTCTTTTTTTTTTTTTTTGGCGGTACACAGGCCTCTCCCTGCTGTGGCCTCTCCCGTTGTGGAGCACAGGCTCCGGATCCGCAGGCTCAGCGGCCATGGCTCACGGGCCCAGCCGCTCCACGGCACGTGGGATCTTCCTGGACCGGGGCACGAACCCGTGTCCCCTGAATTGGCAGGCGGACCCTCAACCACTGCACCACCAGGGAAGCCCTTCTTTTTTTTAAAATTTATTTTATTGAAGTATAGTTGATTTACAACATTGTGTTAATTTCTACTGTGCAACAAAGTGATTCAGTTATACATATATACATTCTTTTTCATATTATTTTCCATTATGGGTTATCACAGGGCATTGAATACAGCTCCCTGTGCTATACAGTAGGACCTTGTTGTTTACCCATTCTATATAGTTTGCAACTGGGAATTCCCTGGTGGTCCAGTGGTTAGGACTTGGTGCTTTCACTGCCGTGGGCCCAGGTTCAATCCCTGGTTGGGGAACTAAGATCCAACAAGCCATGCTGCATGGCCAAAAAAAAAAAAAAAAAAAGTTTGCATCTGCTTATCCCAAACTCCCAATCCTTCCCTCCCCCACCCCTACCCCCTTGGCAAGCACAAGTCCATTTTAATATTTCATTATGATTTTTTAAAGAATGAAATTTATTGGGAGGACAGTGAATTCTACTTTGGTTTTTAAATGCCTGTGCTGCACAGTGAGGGTTTTGCATTGATGAATGGTATAAGTGAGACATTCTGGAGTCGGTGCCCAACCATAGATGAAGAGAGGAAGGAAAGGTGGAGGAGGCCGGCGTGGGCACACCCACTTGTGTGGGCAGCATGTTTGCCCTGCAGAGCGCAGGTATACACGGGTGTACACTGGAGTCACCACAACCAAGCAGGGATTCCAGATCAGTCTGATGTGGACTGAGATGCTTCTGAGGAAGGTGGTGGTGATGGACCCCGAGGGTGACTGTGGACCGTGATTGTATAAGGTGGGTGTTCTGGGGCCTCGGACTTCAGGCCTTGGTGAAATTCAATGGATCATGTCCATGGATGGGTCCAGGGATTAGAAGAAGCCCAGGCCCCACCCCCAGGCCCTCTGAATCACAAAAGTGGGTGTCTGTTTACATGAGTGTAAGGTCCTCGGTTTCTCCTGCTGTGCAGCCGGCTCTGAGGGTCTCTGTGCTGGAGACCACAGGGCAGGAGGTGAGATTCTATAGCAAGATGTTACTGTGGGTACTAATTGGGTAACAAAATCTGTGGACAGCAAAGAGCTACACCACTGGCCCTACTGGTTACCTAGAAGGCCACCATCCCCTTTTGTTCAAGATGGTCTATTAAAATTAGCTAATAGGGCTTCCGTGGTGGCACAGTGGTTGAGAATCTGCCTGCTAATGCAGGGGGCACGGGTTCGAGCCCTGGTCTGGGAGGATCCCACATGCCGCGGAGCAACTAGGCCCGTGAGCCACAACTACTGAGCCTGCGCGTCTGGAGCCTGTGCTCTGCAACAAGAGAGGCCGCGACAGTGAAAGGCCCGCGCACTGCGCTGAAGAGTGGCCCCCGCTTGCCACAACTAGAGAAAGCCCTCGCACAGAAACGAAGACCCGACACAGCTAAAAATAAATAAATTAATTAATAAACTCCTACCCCCAACATCTTAAAAAAAATTAGCTAATAATAACGACAACCGTTTATGGACCCTCCACCATGTGCTTGACAAACAGGATATTCTTTCTCATAATGGCACTGCAAGGAAAGTGTTTTCACCTGTTTACAAGTGAGGTCACAGAGGCTCGTATTGGTGAAGATAGTGATCTAAGACACCTGAGCTAAGAGGCTGAACTAGACCCCAAACTTATGTCTGCCTGACTCCAAGGCCGGTGCTCTTCGTCCTCGCTGTGTGGCCCCTCAGCCCCTGGTGACAATGAAGATGGGCCTATCTTTCCAACCCCTTTTCCAGGCCAGGTGCCCTCACCCTGTGCTGGGTGGGGCCTGGTCCTCTCACCCCTGAGAGGAGATGGACCTGGATTCCTCATTTGGTTTATCACACCCGTCAGTGTGGAAGCTGAGACCCTGGGAGTCTGAGCCACACGCTGGTGGCCTCAGCGTGTCCCTGAGGCCACCAGACCCGGGCGCTGCTCACATAATAGGCAGCCACAGAGAAGATGGGCCACAAAGGGGAGGGGCAGCAAGCAGCTCCTTACACCTAATTGTCCTTGATCAGAAACCAAACCAAACCACTTCCCCTCCTCTGTATCAGCCCTGTATCTATTCCTCTGAACTCTGTGTTCTGTTGCTTCCTTGGTGTAAACTTTAATGAACTTCCTTGAAATCCCCTAACTGTGCTTTTTTTTTTTTTTTTTTTTTTTTTGCGGTACGCGGGCCTCTCACTGTTGTGGCCTCGCCCGTCGCGGAGCACAGGCTCCGGACGCGCAGGCTCAGTGGCCATGGCTCACAGGCCCATCCGCTCCATGGCATGTGGGATCCTCCCAGACCGGGGCACGAACCCGTGTCCCCTGCATCGGCAGGCAGACTCTCAACCACTGCGCCACCAGGGAAGCCTTAACTGTGCTTTTTTTATGGCGTGGGAATCTTTTTCTGTCCACTCTGCCTCTGAAAGGGTGAATGATCACCACACTAAGATGTGGTTCTCTCTGGGCCATGAGATCCATTCAACCACCATGCCACCGGCTGCAGGGATATAAGAGGAATCAATCCCTCCCCCAAGTGTCAGTCCACCCACTGAGCCACACAATTAAGGTGCAAACGCTCTCTCTGGGAGCAAGTGACTAATCTGGTCTAGGGAGTCAGGGAAGGAAGGGATAGGGAGAGTGAAGACGGAGGTGGAGGGCTCCGGGTGGAGGGGGCGGCCCAGGGAGGCTGCTGGTGCAGGGCCTGGGGCTGGGGGGAAGGCCTGCCTTGGACATGCTCTGCGGTGAGCAATCTTTTGATATTCTAAGAGCATTAGGGAGCTGCTTGAAGACCGGATTTGCACCTTCTTTTTTCTTTTATGCATATTAAAAATTTTTTCATGAGCCTGTATGTTTTTACAACTAGAGTAAGCTTTTCACTGACTAACTTTTGGGATAGTTCAGCCAGGTTGTACTGCTTATGAAAAATTATTTATTAAAAAGTGCAAGATGGGACTTCCCTGGCAGCAAGGAATCTGGTTAAGAATTCGCTTGCTGGGGCTTCCCTGGTAGCTCAGTGGTTAAGAATCCGCCTGCCAATGCAGGGGACACGGGTTCGAGCCCTGGTCCGGGAAGATCCCACATGCCACAGAGCAACTAAGCCTGTACGCCACAACTACTGAGCCCACGTGCCACAACTACTGAGCCTGCGCTCTAGAGCCTGCGAGCGCAACTACTGAGCCCACATGCCACAGCTACTGAAGCCTGCGTGCCTAGAGCCCGTGCTCCGCAATGAGAGAAGCCACCGCAATGAGAAGCCCACACACCACAATGAAGAGTAGCCCCCGCTCACCACAACTAGAGAAAGCCCACATGCAGCAATGAAGACCCAATGTAGTCAAAAATAAATAAATTAAATAAATAAAATTTAAAAAATGCTTTAAAAAGTACTATATTGCTAAAAAGTGCTAACCAGTGTCTGAGCCTTCAGTGAGTTGTACATAATCTTTGCTGGTGGAGGGTCTTGGCTCGTTGATGGTGCTGACTGATCAGGTGGTGGCTACTGAAGGTCGGGATGGTGGTGGCAATTTCTTAAAATAAGACAACAATGAAGTTTGCTGCATGGATTGACTCTTCCTATCATGAATGATTTCTCTGTAGCCTGCAATGCTGTTTGATAGCATTTTACCCACAATAGACCTTCTTTCAAAACTGGAGTCAATCCTCTCAAACCCTGCTGTTGGTTTATCAACTAAGTTTATGTAACAGTCCAAATCCTCTGTTGTCATTTCAACAACTGTCACAGTTTCTTCACCAGGAGTAGAAGAAACATCTACATCTCTGCTCATCCATAAGAAGCATCTCCTCATCCATTAAAGTTTTATCATGAGATTATAGCAATTCAGTCATATAGTCAGGCTCCACTTCCAATTCTAGTTCTCTTGCTATTTCCACCACACGTGCAGTTACTTCCTCCACTGAAGTCTTGAGCCCTTCCAAGTCATCCGTGAGGGTTCCAATCAACTTCTCCCAAACACCTGTTAATGTTGATATTTTGATCTCTTCCCATGAACCACAAATGTTCTTAATGGCAAGCAGAGTGGCAAATCCTTTCCAGGAGGTTTTCAATTTCCTTTGCCCAGATCCATCAGAGGAATCACTATCTACAACAGCTAGAGCCTTATGAAATGTATTTCTTAAAGACTAAGACTTGAATGTGGAAATTACTCCTTGATCCATGGGCTGCAGAGTGGATGTTGTGCTAGCAGGCATGAAAACAACATTAATCTCGTTGTACATCTCCATCAGAGCTCTTGGGTGACCAGGTGCATGAGCAGTAATTGTCAATTAGCAGTAATATTTTGAA
The DNA here is from genome assembly GCF_025265405.1 of Mesoplodon densirostris. Taxonomy (NCBI): domain Eukaryota; kingdom Metazoa; phylum Chordata; class Mammalia; order Artiodactyla; family Ziphiidae; genus Mesoplodon; species Mesoplodon densirostris. The sequence goes on from NC_082662.1 coordinate 114,734,919, forward strand.
AGGAATCTTTTCTCCTGAGCAGTGGGTCTCAACAGTGGGCTTTGTCAACAGATGTGCTGTCGTCCAGGCTTTGTTGGGCCATTGATAGAGCACAGGCACAGCTGATTTAGCATAATTCTTAAGGGCCCTAGGGTTTTTGGAATGGTAAATGAGCATCAGTTTCAAGTCACCAGGTGCATTAGCCCCTAACAAGAGTCAGCCTGTCCTTTGAAGCTCTGAAGCCAGGCATTGACTTCTCCTCTCTAGCTATGGAAGTCCTAGATGGCATCTTCTTCCAATAGAAGTCTGTTTTGTCTACACTGAAAATCTGTTTAGTGTAGCCACCTTCATTAATGATCTTTGCTGGATCTTCTGGATAACTTGCTATAGCTTCTACTTCAGCACTTGCTGCTTCACCTTGTACTTTGATGTTATGGAGATGGCTTCTTTCCTTAAACTTCATGAACCAACCTCTGCTAGCTTCAGACTTTTATTTATTTTGTAGCTTCTTCACATCTCTCAGCCTTCACAGAACTGAAGAGAGTTAGGGCCTTGCTCTGGATTAGACTTTGGTTTATGGGAATGTTGTGGCTGGTTTGACCTTCTAGCCTGACCACTCAAACTTTCTCCGTGTCAGCAATACGGCTGTTCTGCTTTCTTATCATTCTTGTGTTCACTGGAGTAGCACTTTTAATTTCCTTCAAGAACTTTTCCTTTGCATTCACAACTTGGCTAAAACTTTTTGGTGCAAGAGGCCTAGATTTCAGCCTGTCTCGGCTTTAGGCGTGCCTTCCTCACTAAGCTTAATCATTTCTAGCTTTTGACTTAAAGTGAGAGACTCTTCCTTTCACTTGAACACTTAGAGGTCATCGTAGGGTTACCAATAGGCCTAATTTCAATATTGCTGTGTTTCAGGGAATTGGGATGCCCGAGCAGGGGATGGGGGAAATGGCTAGCCAGTGGAGCAGTTAGTACACACACATTTATTGATTAAGCCCATCATCTTATATGGGCATGGTTCATGGTGCCCCAGAACAATTACAAGAGTAACATCAAACCTTACTGATCACAGATCACCATCACAAATATAATAATGAACAAGTTTGAAATACTATGAGAATTACCAAAATGTGACACAGAGACAGGAGGTGAGAGGATGTTGTTGGAAAAATGACACCAATAGACCTGCTTGATGCAAGGTTGCCATAAACCTTCAACTTGTAAAAATCGCAGTATCTGTGAAGTGCATTAAAGTGCAATAATACGAGGTATGCCTGTCTAGGTACACCAATTAAGAGCCACTCCAGAATTAGACCTGGGCTGCAATCTGGGCTACCACTTACTATGTGACTGACCCAGTGTCTTTACCTGAAAAATGAGGCTACCTGGTTCACTGAGTTGTGGAGGATTAAAGCAAGATAATGTAGCATGAAAAGCATTTGTTTAGGAGCACACCTGGTGTGTAGCCAAGAGTCTATTCTCATTACTTACATCTTGGCCTTTCACAGGGTCAAAATCCAACACTCAGCAAACCCTGGGCTCTTGTAAATGTGTTCAACCTGAATTCTGAAAACAATTACTCAATTGCTCTGGTGATGTTGGGGAGGTGAATATTTCTCAATGCAAACTTCCTTTTCGGTTAACACAGATGGGAAAAAACAATAAGCACTTGTACCACTGGGTGGCAGTTTATATAAATGTTCAATGGAAATTAAGACTTTGATAGTGAAAGACTCAACACTATAGCCTTCTTCTAGAAACTCAAATGAATTTATTTGTGCGTTTCTAAACAGTTGCTTCCAGTGGTGGTTCTCAGCCCTGGCTGGGTATCAAAATCACCTGGTAGGGGTTTAAAAAACTTAGATTCATCACAGATTGCAGCATCACATCCCATGGATGGACTGGGGGCAACTGTATATATAAATAGCAAACAAAGGTAAAAACAAAAGCAAAGCCACAACTCTGATGCCTAGTCAGGGACAAGGACAAATGTAAAAACCACCTACTCAGGAAGAAGACAGCCGAGGAAATGGAAGAGGAGAGCTTCAGTGTGGTCCTGTTTTATTTGGGAAGGAAAACATAACAGGAGGGCTCTAAAGGTGAACTCAGAAAAAAAAATTAAGGTCACGTCTGCTGGTTATGTTCAGTTGTGGTTTGTTTACACATTTCATCAACGGTGATTGCAAATGAAACTTCTGACCCTCTCTGCTATAGCAGAAAAGTGTTTTTTATGAAGGGAGGTGATTCTCAAAACTAATTGACTCAAGCAGAAACACTGGTTTTCCTGGAATAATGTTTATTTAAAGTTACATTTCAGAGTAAACCAATCTTCAGGAGGGCATGCAGCTTATATTGGCTACTGCAATACATCCAGAAATTTTTATAAAATCTTTCTGATATAATATAAATTACTAAAGCACTACCGATAGGCACCTGTATTACATACAATCTTCAGATATTTTCAAAAGTTAAAACTATGTATTAGTTGATACTTAAAATGTTAAGGCCCCCTGACAAAATAACTGAATGGGTAAGAACATGACAAAATGAGATGCCTGTCTCAATGATCTGTTGCCAGCATATTCATTAAAATTTCAGATTCTAAATGACATGATCCAGCCATAGTCCAGAGGCCTCGTGACGATGGTTGTGTTAGGTTGCAAATCACCCTTTCCGCAGGAAAGGGCAGATTTCAAGATGGCAACTGCTGTGTCATCATTTTCTTGCTAAGGATTGTATCAGAAATCCTTCAGAAAACCCTGCCCTAAACGCGCTTTGTTTTCCCCTGCAGTTTTCTTTCTCTCCATTAGATGGCAGTAACACACCACCGTTTTCTTTCTATAGGGTCAGAAATTAAGGAGAATAAATTAAGGTTCACTGCAGGCCAAGTTTCTCTAAGTCCAAGTTAATGGGGGTACAAAAATTGGAGACAACAATAAAGAAGAGTGATTCTAAAGAGATTATAAGGCCAAAATAGTGCTGGTTACAAAAAATAAGAAAGAGACAACGAATGAATGAGATGTGTGAGAAAGGTATCAAATAAATTCTGCTAAATATTAAAAGGATGAGGAGAGAAGGGAAATGAAATATCTCCCTAGACTGAAGGAAAAATGAGCCATTAACCTTTGACTGAAAAAGGACATTTTAATAGAATAGAAAGGCTACTCTCATTTAAAAAGCAACTTGAAGAATGTCTCAAATGCTCAGTTGTTCTTCTGAATTAAGTATTAAGATTTATTCACTAACAGTGGACATTAACAGACTAATGACATAGTCAAATGACCCAATTAATAAATTAGGATTATTTTCCTACCTATCTCAAAATCTTCTGGCTGTCCCTATGGATTATCTGCCCACCTCCCCGTCCTCTGGCAGAGGCCAATAAATGAGTAACAATTCGGCAAAGCATGGAGACTTTGAACAAATAAGAATAAAGGCTCTTTTTATATATGATTCTTAAGAAAGTACTTTGGATAACTAAAAAGGACACTTCCATCCTCAGAACAGGCATATCAGCATTTACCTTTCTGTACATATATTACCATTTCTCCATTATTTTATTCCTACTTATTTAAATACACCAACTCCAGTGGTTGAAATCCATCCTGATAGAAACAGCTATGGTAGCAAAATAAATAGAAATGTCCCTTTACCCTCTGTTCTTATAGGCCTGAAATGAGCCAATAAAATAAACTCATAACCTGGAACAGAGCATTTTTTTAAAAGGAGGTGTGATAAAGGGGAAGGAACAGTTGTAGGAAGCTCCATGGATGCTAAAATTCAAGGCAAATGAGAACAAATTTGCTAGAAGACATTATTCTCTCCAGAAAGAATCAGAAAATATTCTGGGAGACTGAATGAATTCAAAAGAATTACGACTACAGGAAAATACTTGTATCAAGACAAAATGACAAAAAGCACAAGCATTCAGAGCTCAGAGAGGAGACATGTCAAGAGGGCTTCAGGGCCTCCCTGGTGGCGCAAGTGGTTGAGAGTCCGCCTGCCGATGCAGGGGATACGGGTTCGTGCCCCGGTCTGGGAGGATCCCATATGCCGCGGAGCGGCTGAGCCCGTGAGCCATGGCCGCTGAGCCTGCGCGTCCGGAGCCTGTGCTCCGCAACGGGGGAGGCCACAACAGTGAGAGGCCCGCATACCGCAAAAAAAAAAAAAAAGAGGGCTTCAGATCAGCTGGCCCTGGAGGCTTAACAAGGAAGCCATTAGGGAAGCCCTGCTGGGCCTAATTGTTTTTAGAACATATGGTACTTTGTGCCACCACCCAGCTGTGAATTCCCTGGCTTTTGTCAGCTTGTGTCACAACCTTAAGAAGAAAATAGTAGCTTACCCCCCTTCTACGAATTTACTATATTTCTTCTTATTATAACCTCCTGTACAGTTGTGAAGGAACTGGACTATATATAAACTCCACATCTCCACTTTTAATTATATAAAGAAAACAGCATGACTGTCACAGAAAAACAATATAGAGAAAGCACAATACTGAGCCTATGATAGAAGCTCAATAAATACTTAATGTATCAGGTCTGCTTTCAAAATGTTATTTCATTATTACATTCATCACAGTTGCTGGGTACGGGCCAAAAATCATTTAGTGCACAAAGAAAAACTTTACAAAGCTTTCAGCATTTATTAAAATTAGGGTAACTGCCGTATTTCCTTTGTAGAATAAGTTTAAGTAAAAAATAAGGTTTCATTTCTAGAATGTTGAACTGAAAATAAGTTTAACAGAATGAATTATTTGTATATGGAAGATAATAAATATTCGTTTAATGGAATTAGAACTACAAATGCTAAAAATTAAAAAAAAATCTCGTACTAAAGATATAGTACGTAAACCAATACATTAAAAAATTCTATCAGTACTTAAAAAACAGAACATTCTTGATTAATAAAATCTTTGACATCCAGTGAGGAAAAGTTCCTTTCAAATTTTTAAAAACAAAGATCACATGACTCTTTGCTACAATCTTAACTGAATAAAGAAGCGAATATTTACTAATCTCTAAATCATAATAGTAAAATGATAACTAATAACTAGAAGGATATGTTTTCCTAAAAATTAACCGAATCAACATTTCTTTTGTGTATTTAACATTAGTTACAAAAGTTAACTTTTCATTGATGACAGTCAGCACATTTGCATCTGGACCAGTTTCAAGAACCAAATTACAAACCCCAGAATACAGAAACATCTGCTCAGTTGTAATTATAGCGCCACTCACTGTAGCCTTCTCACAGTATGCCATTCCCACGTTTTTTTTTTTCACAGTTAAGTACATTGGCGATACAAGTTCACGATAAATCATAATGGTACTATGAATATTATTTTAATATCTTTAAGCAGTAGTAGATAGAGAAAATGCCAGTCTTTTAAAATATTTTTATACGGTGCCAACCGGTCTGCTTTGTACAGCATGAGAGAAACTTTGCAGGTTTTAGAGACCCAGTTCACACAATCATATTCTAGAATATATATATATATATATATATATATATATATATCTGCTGCACGACTTGTGGGATCTTAGTTCCCCAACCAGGGATTGAACCCCGGGCCCTGGGCAGTGAGACTGTGGAGCCACTGGACCGCCAGGGAACTCCCTATATATATATATATATATATATATATATATATTTTTTTTTTTTCTTTTTGCGGTACGTGGGCCTCTCACTGCTGTGGCCTCTCCCGTTGCGGAGCACAGGCTCCGGATGCGCAGGCCCAGCGGCCATGGCCCACGGGCCCAGCCGCTCCGCGGCACATGGGATCCTCCCAGACCGGGGCACGAACCCGTATCCCCTGCATCGGCAGGCGGACTCTTAACCACTGCGCCACCAGGGAGGCCCTATATATTTTTAAGTTACTCTAAAATACAAAGCGAATCCAATTTTAGGGATAAAAATTAAAAATGGCTCCAATAACTAAAATGAACAAAAGTGAAACAAAAGATATCAGAAGTTCTGTATAATTATTCAATAAGAAAACAGTTGTTGAGCTTTGTAAATTTTCAGATTTGTTAAAAATCAGAAATAAAATCTTCGTTGTATATTTTATTCTGTAATTCAGAATAATGGTAATGCTGCCAATACTTAATTATATTGGTGATTCTTAAATCAGAGGCATCTTCCTTCTTATTTATGCTTATATTACTGATTTGCTGAAAAAGTCCACAGAAATTGAGAAAACACAAACTTTCTTAATAATCCTTTTGCCAGACCCTACAGTTGTGAATTTTTATGGACTCCGGAGCTGAACTAGGACCCTCAAGAGAGAAATATAGCTTTCTCCAAAGTGCCCACTCTTTACTTATTTTCCACTGATCATGCTTTTCCTCCAATGAGGGGTCCTGTATTACATGCTCTTTGGGTCCACATGATCATTTTTTGTTGTCTTATGTAAAAGCCAAGTGCATTTTTGTTGGTTTGTTTGGAGACCAGGTATTCCACGGAACAACTAGCACATTTTTGGAGAATCTTAGTATTTCTGGACTCCTGACTTACCTTTCCTGAGGGTCACGCCCCACATAGAGCACCCTACTCCAGGACTGGAGGCAACTGGCAAATTATGGTTTCTCATTGTAGACTACTTAGCAAGGAGAAAAGGGACAGGTCAGTAACCAAGTGTCATGGAATGGATTCAAGCCCGAAGACTTTTTGACTCCTAAATGAAGCGTCCCGCTTCCTCCAAAATATTGTGGTGCAGTCCAGCCTTGTCCCCTGAGATACTGGTTGGGTGCTGATGCCCTCCTAGGTGTGAGAGGCCCCGCTGGGGCTTTTGGTGGCTGAACCTTAGTGCAGCTTGCTGTGCACAGGGTAGAGCAAGGTCATATGTTCTGCCCCCTTGAAAGGCAGCTTCTCATTGGAATAATAGTGTACCACTTCCGGGATGCTGTCAAAGACAGCACTCGTCTGATTCAGGGTATACTTGTTGTCTTTGGTCTGAGCCACTATGATGTGGACACATCCTTGACTAGTCCTGGAACAAAACCAAAATTGAGGAGAAGACATGAATGAGTGAGCAGAGGGATCCCTCCCCACTGAAAACAATCTCAGCCAGATTCACAGGCGAACAGGTTCCCATCCGTTCCTGGAATTGTGATATACAAACAGAAATGCATTCAGCACTCCAGTGAAGCTCTCAGAAGCTTCACAGCCCTCAGCTAAATGTGTATCATCCTTGGGTTGTTTATCCTTAATACACACAAGTCATCAGGCACTAGACCAAAAAGAAAAAAAATGTCCAGTCCCTCCTGGCCCCCAAATTGCCAAACTAGTGCTTAAACCCAAGTATGAGACCACGAAGGTGAGGTTTAAACTCACCCTCTTTGTCATGGCTAAAAGGACATGTGTAAGGTTTCCTCCCCAAAGAACACATTAAGAATAATAATAATAATAAAACTGTTTCCTTCCTCCCCGCACGGCCAACCCAATCTGGAAAGACTGTTCCTGGTTGTGTATAATGACAGCTGGCACCGAAGGCTCAAAGATCTAATCCACGAGCACCAGTCTCAGGAACACAGCAAAGCTATTCCTGGTATTGTGTATCTGGTGGCCTATCCCGTTTTCTGAGCCATGCTGCTCCCCCCGACAACCTCTTATCCCCTCCAGTCTGATTGTTTCAGCTGCAGGGGCTCAGCTTCCTCAGGAAGGAAATGCTGTTAGGGCTCTTGACAATGATCCTCCAATATAGCACCACTGAACTCGCAAGAGCAAAGAGAATTTCCATGACACCAGCTCCACCAGGCCTACCAGGCCAAAATGAATGTTCTGTGTACAACTGGGCAGGGGAGTCATTGCAAGGCAGTGTTTCCTTTTTCATCAAAAGAAACTAGTACCAAAATTGCAGCTGGCATTTTGACAATCAAGGGATCTGATTTATTCAAGTCCCAAACACTAGGGAATAAAAGAACCACTGAACTATCCTGTTAGAAATTATTTTTTTATCAAGAACTATTTCTCTGCTGAGAGGACCTACTTTAGATCACGTAATGTAAGGCAGAAAGTGATCAATGTACAACGGTAATAAAATAGGACTTTCTTTATCATAAGAGATATTGCGACATTTACCCAATACCAATTCGGTATTCTTTTTTTGTTTTTGGCCATGCCATGCGGCTTGCAGGAACTTAGTTCCCCAACCAGGGATTGAACCTGGGGCCACACGTCAGTGAAAGTGCTGAGTCCTAACCACTGGACCGCCAGGGAATTCCCCCAATTTTGCATTCTAATCAGAGCATGTCATGCTCTGTTGTCCAAGCAAATGCATCTTATTTTCTGACAGTACATACCCCTGTGAACCACCTTCAAAGTATAGCTTTTTTGCCTGGTCATCTACCCATGATAGGAAAGTCTGTACCCATCTCCTGCATCCAGACAGGGAGGCTTCGATACTCACTTTAGTGCAATGGAGTACCTACTGGTCCCTGACTCGCTGTTTCGAACCAGGTACCCAGCTTCTTTGCAGGGTTGTAGTCGACTCTCAGCCTCAGCACGGGTGATGGCACCATGATACCAACTGAAAAATGGGGCAGGGGGAGAAACCATGAGCATCAAGATACCAGTCCAGAAAGGGCGTCGTTCCATAAAGCATTATTTGAAATGAGCTTCTAGTGAAAACTCAAAAGCCGGACTAGATCCTGCTTCCCATTCAAAATAGACAAAATGAGATTTGGGTAATCCTGGATCACAAAACCTATCAATCACCTAAGAGGGAGTTAACAGGGCTAGTGTTATTTTAAAAGTTTTCACTCTATGCAGAGGAATGGAATTTGAGATCAGGTTCTGGGGATGCAGTGCATTTTCTACTCTGCACAAATGCACTGGGCTTTGAAAATGGGTTTTCACTAATAAGTCCCACCCAGACAAGTATTCAGCACCAAAAAGAATCATGTAAAATGGGCCAGTGTGCCCCGACCAAGTTCCCGGCCATTGTGTGTTACACGTATCTGTGGAGGAGACTCACGGCTGCTTCTCCAGTGGCAGGGCTGGGTCCACTCTTTCCCCCTCACTGTGGTCAGAGAGGGTTGGCTTCAAGATCTTCTGGGTCCAACTCTTCTGTCGGTGATGTTGCCTCACTGTCTCCTCCTTGACGGAAGGTCGCTCAGAGCCTTCAAACTGAACTGGAAGAAAGGCTCCATTTAACATCAGAGGCCACTGAGGTGACCCATGTAAACTTCAAAGAAAAGACCTTGTCTGCCTCATCTTAGGAAAGAAGCTTTACCCCCTCTTTAATTTGAGCTAAAATACATTGCAAGGGACTTCCCTGGTGATACAGTGGTTAAGAATCCACCTGCCAATGCAGGGGACACGGGTTTGAGCCCTGGTCCAGGAAGATCCCACATGCCGTGGAGCAACTAAGCCCATGCGCCACAACTACTGAGCCTGCGCTCTAGAGCCTGCGAGCCACAACTACTGAGCCCTCGTGCCACAACTACTGGAGTCCACACGCCTAGAGCCCGTGCTCCGCAACAAGAGAAGTCAGTGCAATGAGAAACCCGCGCACTGCCATGAAGAGTAGCCCCAGCTCACCGCAACTACAGGAAGCCCGCACGCAGCAACGAAGACCCAACGCAACCAAAAATAAATAAATAAAATAAATAAATTAAAAAAAAATACTGCAAAAGGCCCTGGGATAGCTGAGCTCCTGCTGTCTTTGATATCTGATCATACTGTTAGCATCCACATGCAGCCACTTTTTCTGCAAGATATTTATTAATGTAGAACAGTTTTAGAATATAAGAAGAAACCACTTTAGTATATTTCAGCATGTTCTTTTTTTTTAAGATTTTTTCGATGTGGACCATTTTTAAAGTCTTTATTGAATTTGTTACAATATTGCTTCTGTTTTATGTTTTGTTTTTTCTTGGCCACGAGGCATGTAGGAGCTTAGCTCCCCGACCAGGGATCGAACCCATACCCCCTGCATTGGAAGGGAAGTCTTAACCTCTGGACCACCAGGGAAGTCCCTTCAGCATGCATTTATAAAAAACTCTTCGTTTTGGTATATTTAGAATAAAAGACTAAACAAGAGTTACAGGTAATCACTCCCTGAAAGAGTGCATATCATTCTATGACACCAAATAAAGTTTTCACTATGAAATAATAAAGAGAAAAATCAACTCAGAAATAGAAAGAAACTACTAATAGTGCCTTAAAGATGCTATGACATCTAGGTTGGATAGAGGATAAAGAGATAAAATGAGCAGCATCTAGCAGTGTAGCAGGTGCCCAGTAGGGATTTGTGGAAAACAATTCTAAAATAAAACAAAAACTGATTTGGGGGTGGGGGAGGGAAGGATTGGGAGTTTGGGATTAGCAGATACAAACTATTATATATAGGATAAACAACAAGGTCTTACTATATAGCACAGGGAACTATATTCAATATCCTGTGATAAGCCATAATGGAAAGAATATGAAAAAGAATATATATATGTATAACTGAATCACTTTGCTGTACAGCAGAAATTAACACAACACTGTAAATCAACTATACTTCAATAAAATTATATAAAAAAAATTAAAGCACACAAACAGAAAACCTGACTCAAATGTTTACTATCAAACAAATTACCTTTTCTATTCACCCTTTACATTGACTATACTTTTTGTTTGTTTGGCTGTGTGGCTTGCAGGATCTTACTTAGTTCCCTGACTAGGGATCGAACCCGTGCCCCCTGCAGTGGAAACACAGCATCTTAACCACGGGACCGCCAGGGAATTCCCTACACTGACTATACTTTTAATCAAAAACATAGCTTTACTGTTAGAGGGAAAAGATATCCCTAACTTTTAAAATCAAAGGCAAAAGAAATTCGGTGGCCAGCTAAGTAGAAAAACTATGTCCTGGGAGAAGCAGGAGGGAGAATTACCTTTAATAACTATTGACAATCTACTTATCAACTTCCTCTTAAGTTATTTAAAAAAGTTCATACTTGAAGAATTGATTCCTTTAGGAGGATTTTCGACAGGAAAAAAAAAAGCTAGCTTCCTCCAGCTTTCCAACCACCTCTCCTGTAATCCATTTGATCCACTACTGGCATCTTATAAACAGGGATTTTAACAGGTTTGAAGAGTAGCACGAAGTAAGAGTTAGAAAAAGCTGCTCTCAATTTGATAGCGTTGGTGGTAATTAGATAAGATTTTTCAATAGTGACTTAAGGCATTTCCAAAACAGTCACATACTGCCAAGATAAAGGAAAATAAAGATACCCAGAAGGATACAGGATACATGCAACATTAAGGGCTCGTCTTCAGTCCTGGTCTTCCAACCATAGCCAAAAATTCTCGTTTCCCCATATCATCAGATTTCTTGGGAAAAGAGACTTGCAGTTGAGGTACATAAAGAAAAGCGCCTTGGCTGCAAAGCCCCGGCTGCGGCTGGCGGGGTTTTCCATCAGGGAAGCAGAAAGCAGGAGGGAGAGGGGGGGCGCGGACCCAGCCCTCACCCGACAGCGCCCGCACGATCTGCTCCTTCTTCCACTCCCAGGGCTGCTCGTACTCGGCGGCGGGCCTCTCGTCGTCCTGGGGCAGCCGCGCCTTCCGCTCCGGCCCCTCGGCGCGCGGGCCGCCTTCGGCCGCCGGCTCGTAGGGCGTGTCGTACAGCTGCGGCGGCTTCCCCAGCAGCTCCTTGGAGCTCCGTCTCTTGGCCAGTGCCTCGGGCTTCGTGCCGTTCTCCCCTGGCTCACAGGGGCTGTCGAGCAGCTGAAGAGCCTTCACCAGGGGGTCTTTGGAACCTCGTCGTCTGATTTCTGAAAAACACACACCGTTCACAATACTTTTGAAGAAAAGGTGTCATGGAAGCCCGGTGATGAACCCAATTACCGCTGCACCCCCAACCGACAGGTCTGTCTGGTTGAAAGTGGCCTAGAACGCCTGGATTGTTCCTTACCGGGCTGATGGCTGCCCAGCTGGGGGAAGGGCCCTAGAACTTCTTCCCGCCAGTTGCCTGAGCCAGATAATAGGATCAAGTCCAACGATTAGGGGATCGCAACCGATTAGGGGATCACAACCGAAGACAGGCCTGCCTCTGGGGCCGCGCGCGTGCAGTTTGGAGAGGTGGCCTCAAGGCAACCTGCTCCACAACTCCCGGTCCCCCTGTCTCCTTTTTTTTTTTTTTGCGGTACGCGGGCCTCTCACTGTTGTGGCCTCTCCCGTTGCGGAGCACAGGCTCCAGACGCGCAGGCTCAGCGGCCATGGCTCACGGGCCCAGCCGCTCCGCGTCGTGTGGGATCTTCCCGGACCCGGGCACGAACCCGCGTCCCCTGTATTGGCAGGCGGACTCTCAACCACTGCGCCACCAGGGAAGCCCCCCCTGTCTCCTCTTGAGTGTGGTTCACCTTCAAAGTGTTTACATCTTGTTAGGAAGCTGTGATCAAAGTATGTTAATAAAAATTGAGTGTTTACTATATTCAAGCACTGGGCCACATACACTGAGGTAAGATACTTATGTGCGTTAGACAGAGCTCTTGACTTCTAGGCGGTTTCGACGTAGTGACACATTCACAAATAATACTTAACAGGCTAACAATGACAATAAATAAAAGTAAAAGAGGAGTTGGGGGAAAAACAACAAAAATAATATCTCAAAAGCTAACATTTAGCCATAGTGTACTATGCATTATGCATTTTTCTAAGTGCATGGTAATTTTCACAACCACCCTATGAGATGGGTTCTATTAGTTCCTCATATTATAGAAGAGAAAACTGAAGCACAAAGAGTTTAAGGAAATTGCCCAAACCAGCAAGTGCAAAGCCTGGATTCAAAAGCAGGAAGTTGGGCTCTAGAAGCCATACTCTTAGCCACCACACTTGGACTGACTCCAAGTGGAAGAGAAATGGAAGATGCATTGACTTTGATAGAGAAGGTCATTTCCAGTGGAGGAAGCTGCATGAGTGAAGATATGGAGGTGGGAACCAGAAAGGGCTTGTTCCCATCAGGGGGAATCGAGAGAGAAGTTCAAAGGACAGAGGCCAGGAGAGGAGAGGGGTAGCGGGAGAAGAAGCTGGAAAAGTAGACAGGACAGGCACCAAAGTGCAGAAGTTTTAAAAGCCAGAATTAAAAAGTTTATATTGTGGAGAACCATTGCTAGTTTTTAAACAGGTAATAATAATTATATTTGTGATTTGCTGGAAGATAACTCCAACACAGTGTACAGGATAGAATAAAGGTATGGTCTGAACGGAGGCACAGAAATGGATGCAAAAAACCGGATGCAAATCACCCAACCACCAGCTAACCAGCCAGCCAGCCACAGTGGGAAGGAAGCAGCAGCATCTTGGGACTGACCAGCTTGGGGCCCAGAGGCCTTGGCAGGTAGAGTCAGAGATGACTAGTCTCTGACAACCAGAGCTGGTGATATAGGCCAACAGAAGCATCATGCTCTGGTTCCTCTAAATGCCCATGAGGAAGCCTTCAATCTGTCCACCCAGTCACAGTGAAGGAGGACTTTTCTAACACAAACATCTCACCTCATCACTTAACACCCAATAAGTTCTCAAATGTCCACTTACAAAGTGCAAACTACTCAGCATGGCGTGGGACACCTTCTGTGGTCACATCACTGCCTCCCTCTCTAATTTCTTCTCTCAATACCACCCTATCCCTGAGCCCCTTAAAATCCAATTCTTTGTTCCAACCAAACGGAACTTCTGAAGTTCCCTGTACACTGCACTGTCTTATACCCACCAGTGTTCTGGTGATCTGCCAATCCTTTGGAGTCTAGCCTAGCACCTCCTCCTCTTTCCTGCCTACCTTCTCCTCCAATGCCCCATGTCCCCCAGGTGCCACCGCTTTGCCAACCCACTCTCACCTTGCATCTCTCTCAGTGTATGGATTTATTTGTTGATGTGTCTGTATTTCCAATTTGGTGGAGACTGCCAGGCCAGGGACCCCCATGTCTTGTTTGACTTTGTAGGAAACAGTTGTGCCAAATAATGGTTGGATGGATGGATGGGAGGGGAGAGGGAGGGGAAGGAGCTCTAGAACTTCTCCAGGCAGGTGACAATATGGATCTGGAGCTCGGCAGAGAGATGAAGGTCAGAGGTACATGTCAAGGAGTTACTCACAAATGGATCATTGTTGGTATTGTGAGAATGAAAGCCATCACCAGAGAAAAGGAAGCTGATTGAAAAGGAAAGAGGATCAAAGGCAAAATCTGGGGCTTCTTCAGTTAAGGGTGGATGGAAGAAGAGGTGCCACCAAAGAAGACTGAGAAGGAATGGTCAGGTAAGGATGAAGAGAATCAGGAGACTTACAGTGCCATAGAAATGAAGGAAAGTGAGACTTTCTACAGGTAACTGAAAATGGGCATGGTGACTCTCTATAGAGAAGAATCACTGACTCCATAAGACTTCTATAACAAGGAAAGGATACATTCTAGGGAAAAGTTATTAAAATCAGGACACTAAATTCAAAGGGGCAGAATTTATTTGTAGGGTGAGGTTCTAATTCTGCTAGATAGGGCCCCTTACTGCAGCTGACTCCAATCCTATAAAACTGCAGTTCTAGTGCATTAGAATCACCTGGGGGAGCTTTAACAAATACTCATGGCTGGGTCCCATCACCACAGGTCCTGACTGAACTGAGCTGGGGTACAGCCTGGGAGTCAGAGTGGCAAAAGCTCCCCCAGGTGATTCTAATAAGAAGCTAAGCCTGAGAAGCACTCCCACAACACCTGGGTCCCCACAGTCCCCATCCCAGTTCCTCCTGCCCTCCAGAGCTAATCTTATCATTGCTAGCCCCAGCGCAAGGAAAAGGGTTCTCCTACTATCAAAAACTTCCACATCCGAATGTGAGAGTTAGAAGGACTATTCCCCATCCCCAGGCCAGGAAGGTGCCTGGGGTTATTTGAGGTCTCCTGCATCTCTGGTCCAAGCCTCCTGACTTTCAATCGACAGTCTTTTTTCTTCATTGCTTATTCTAGATGGAGTTATGGAAAACAAGAAACAAAAAACTCACTCTGCTCTTGGTTCAATTAAGATAAGCCTGGAATTTATGAAAAAGAACTTTTCTACAGAACTAGGAAAGAGGAAAGAGAAAACACAAAGGAGTTCAAAGGACGAATTTAGAATTTTAAAGTTTCTGATCAAAACCTAAGTTTACCCTCAGACTGGCATAGGCTGGGGAAACCTTTCCTAAGGTCCTTGCTTCAATTCTGTCCCAGTCGAACAAAATAGAAAAAGGCTTGACTCCAACCTTAAGATAGGAGTCCTGCTCACAGGAAATTTCAACGAGTTTGTGTTAAAATGATGTACAGTGATTAGAATCTTGAGTTCTTATTACACATGTATTTGGGTTTTTACTTTTGAAATGAGGCACTTGTATTCCTTCTATTTAATTTTATTAATTTTTTTTTGGCTGCACTGCGTGGCATATGGGATCTTCGCCCCCCAACCAGGGATTGAACCCGTGCCCCCTGCAGTGGAAGTGCAGATTCTTAACCACTGGACCACCAGGGAAGTCCCAAATATATGATTGTTTCTTTTCTTTTTTTTTTTTTGGCCACACCACGTGTCTTGTGGGATTTTAGGTTCCCGGACCAGGGATCGAACCCAGGCCCTCCGCAGTGAGAGCACGGAGCCCTAACCACTGGACCGCCAGGGAATTCAGTATTCTTCTATTTTAGATAGTCACTGCACACTTAGAGCTCTGGGAAAAACACTGGAAAGTATACAGCTGAGAATGTTCCTTCCCAGGATGATCCTGGGATTGGGCAAAATCTGCAGAGTATGATCATCTTTTTTAAACAATGTTTAATTACGGGGAAAAATAGGGCTTGAGCGCAGGGCCTATCTGCCCCTTCAAGGGGAGTAACCTTCCAGTCCCTTCCAGCACCTGGCTGCCCCCAACCTGAGGTGCCATAGAAACAGAAACAATTGCGGGGGCTGCAAGCCGACCCTTCCTGCAGGGAGAATAGCCCCTGACGTGCAGAGCTGGCTCCGAGAGGAAACGAGCCTGAGAAGGAGGAAATGGCTAGAGGAAGCTACGCCCTGGCTCTGCCGATAGAGGCCATTTACCACGGCAGACAACAGAATACAGCCAACGGGCTGCAGATAAACACCCATCTCACCAAGGGCTGAACTGAGGCCTGACCTGCACCAGTTCATATCTGCAACTGGTTGCCGTGAAACATAATATTGGCCGAAAATTTTCCCTTCTCAATTCCCAACTCTCACTGTACATAAGTATGCCATTTATATTTAAAAACATCAGCAGAAGACTAAGACTTTCTTTTGCTAAATTAATTCTAGTTAGCAATTAATATTCCCCTACACTTGTTGAGAATTCTCTTTGAAAATGGAATTCTCTCTCCAGAGTGTCTAAATAATTGTGATATTTTTCACATATGCATGTACTAGGCATGTTACACCTGCAGCTCAGTGGAGCCTCATAATGCAGCAAGAGATGTGTTAGCCCATTTTCACAGGTGAAAAAACTGAGGCTGTGTAGCAGTCAGCAGGGGAGCCATTCACTACTGGCTCCAGAGCCAATGCCTTCTCTATCATATCTTACTTTATGCCTCAAAGATTTCATGTAGAATGCTAGATACAATTTCTGTAATGTACATTTTCACTTAATCCATTCCATGTATTCAAAACATCAAACTTAGAGTCTCATAAGGCTCTATGTTTCTCTTAGAATCAGCAATAGGGATCTTTTACTGATGCTTAAAATTTTGATTTAAAATTAATATTTTCCTGTCGAATAAATCTAAATATCTGAACAAAAGCAGATATAATTCAGAAGTCCTGAAACTTAAGTTTAACAAGCAAAATATAGACAAAGTAAATATATCAAAAAGTCTTCTATTTATATTTTTTCCATAATGGATAATTTTTTAAATGGAGACTGAAAAAATGAGGTTCTCCTTTAGATTTGACTATCTACACCAACCAATAAAACCATTTGGAGGCAAAAATAAAAATTTAAAAACAATCTGTGACTGGAGCTCGGTAACTAAAACCAAAGGGTGTTGGATGACCTGGTATCCCCACTCTCCAGCTGCATAACTTGGGCAAGTTATTGAATCTTTCTGAACCTTGGTTTCCTCATCTGTAAAACACAGCCTTCTCTGTAAAACAGAGCCTTCTAACACCCACTACACAGGGTGGTAGGATTTAGTGGGGTAATCTGGCAACTTGGCACCTAATAGACGCTCGACTTGTGTGATATCAGCTGCAGAAGGAGTTATCATGCTGAATGCTGGCTCATCTTAGGGAACTTCTAAAGACCCTCCCAATGCTAACGTTTTAATTTGGTGGCAAAAACTTTTCATACTAAATTAAGTCGAATGTTTCTGCTAATTATTTAGCTAAAATGTTCCTGCAAATCTAACAGAACAACAACAGGTTTAAACTAATATTGCTTTGTACTGATTGTCATATCTTTATTAACAATCCTTTGGAGAAATCTTAAGTGAGCATTTATTCATAAATTTATAAATCCTTAGCTTTTAAAAGTTAAGAGCAAAGTTTTGGGCAGTGGGGAATCCAGGGAGCCTGGGTCCCACAGTTACTTGGCCATAAGAAAGTAATAAATGTCTCAATTTCTGTTCCTTCCTCTGTTCCCTGAGGCAGACGGTGATTCTTATTCTCTTCTTCATGGCTAAGTGCTAAGTGACATATTTTCTGCTCTGTTAGGTCTGTTTGCCCCTTGGGTTGTGAGGTCCATAAGGACATGGGTCCTGTGCATCTTGTTGCCTGGATGCCCAGAGCCCAGCACAGGGCTGGGTGCATGGTAAAGAAATGCCTAGGAAATATTTGGTGGTCGTTACAAAATACCATCATGAACAGTGTTCTATACATCCAAGATATTGCTGAAATTAGGCATGTTACTTCCACTTCACAGGTATTAAAAAGGCAGTACTGGGAATTCCCTGGTGGTCCAGTGGTTAGGATGCCATGCTCTCACTGCCGAGGGCCCGGGTTCAATCCCTGGTCGGGGAACTAAGATCCCACAAGCTGCATGGCATGGCCAAAAAACAAAACAAAACAACACACCCAAAAAGGCAGTACAGAAGTTGGGTGCTCCACAGTTAAATCATATTCATCAGAACCCTCTCTATCTCCTGCTGAAATAAACAAAATCCCTAACATTTCTCAAGAAATGTGAGACATTTCTGAGCTTGGACTTGACAAACAAGCCCACAGGGAGCAAACTGAACAGAAAAAAGTAAAAGGTTTAAAAAAAAAACCAACAAACCACCCAGCAGCAAATCTTTTATTCCCAGCTTCCGATAAACCCACTTCCTGTTATTCTGTCCAGCTGTGTAACCTATGCGTAGAATAAGAGGTATATTCTCTTATACCTTTGTGATATATATTTTATATATATATAAAGCACATAAATATATATCACAAAGCACAAAGAAGGTGCTTTGTGATATATATTTTAAATGAAGGACTTTTTAAGTTCACCAATATAATATTTTTTAAAAGAGCAAAGGAAAAAAAGCTAGTAATTCTTAAATGTTAGTAATTTAAATTTTTAATAAATTTGAATTTATCCTCCAATTGAATATATTAGTTTTGTATTACTAAGTAAATTTATTCAGATAAACTGTTTAAAACAGAGCCTGGAACTTAATAAATGTTCAAATATTAAATGCTAGCTACTACTATTATTACATTTATTTCGTATTGGACACTTTGACTTTTATTTTTTTAATTTTTAAATTTTATTTATTTATTTTTTGGGGAAAAGCAACAAGTTACATACTAACTTTTGACTTTTAAA
Organism: Mesoplodon densirostris; assembly: GCF_025265405.1. Taxonomy (NCBI): domain Eukaryota; kingdom Metazoa; phylum Chordata; class Mammalia; order Artiodactyla; family Ziphiidae; genus Mesoplodon; species Mesoplodon densirostris. The sequence continues at coordinate 114,753,649 of NC_082662.1, forward strand.
TACAACTTTCCTTGTGAGTCTGAGTGGAAAGGTGCCTTGCTTATATGTAAAGTTTAAACTTTTTCATACATCATTTCACATGTCCTGAGGCGGCTTGGTGTAGAAGGCAGACCACCCAGTCTGGAGTGGGAAGAGCTGGGTTCCAATTCCTGCTCTGTCTCTTGAAGAGTCTTATGAACATAGGAGAGTCAGAATCTCTTTGATCTTATTTTCTACCTTGTAACAAGGGGGTAGTATGAGGGTCCCCTAGTTTCAGGGCTTTGTGGTGATTATATGGGGGGAGAAAAAGACATTCACTTTTAAAAAGCAAAGCACTTTCCCTATTATCAGTGTGGCTCCACAAAAATAAAAAACCAAAAACCTGAGATAATATAAACTACTTACTCCAACTAAAGAGAAAGAGAGGAATAAAAACCAAAGGACAAAGAAAGGTGAATCAAAACATTAATTTTTTGTTTTTTTAGAAAATCTTTTCCCTCAGTTTTATGTAAAAGAAAATCTTTCCTCCTATTCCTTTCAAGCCTCTGATATTTTTTAAAATTCTGACTAAGTTCATTTTCACTTCCTTTCATTCACAGATTTCATTAGAGGTCACAGTCCAGTGACCTTCAGGGTCACAGCCTGGTCAGGGTACACCCTTCCCAAATGTGCTGCCTTATCTCTGTAAGCAGAGAGCAGGAAACAGAGCAGTGCTTTCCTGCTGCAGCTCAGTCTCACTCTGAAGCCTGTCTTGACCCTTCCAGGGTGCTGCAGTTACCCTCATGCTCAACTCTTCTGAGACTATGCTTATGGAGCCTGAGCTTGACAGCTTTTCTATCTGTTTTTAAACAGAAGAGACAACGTCTTTAATGTGTGACCAATTATTCCTTTCCCAGGCATGAAACCCACAATGTTCAAACAAGGCTCCCTTGAGTCAGCACTTAGAAACTGCATTTTTTCATTACAGATTAAAGAATGTTTTAAGGAAGATTAGGTGAATAGATAACTTACTCTAAAATTGCACAAATAAATCTAAATAATTAGTTTTTAAAGTACTGTTTACACCAACTTAAGAGAATTATGAATAAAAGGGAAAAGTGTGACAAAAAAATGACAGAGTGATTGCTCGACTCACAAGTTGGAATTATTCCAACTTGAAAAGTTACAAGAGTGGTCAACTTTGGTTTTAGGAGGTTTGCCTTGAGTGGCTTGGTTCATGCCAGTGATTAATACTCATTCCTTAGTAATTAAATTTTTTTCCTCCAATATCATAAAGCTTGTTGAGAAATCAATCTTCTACTATAAAACAGAGGATCACATCATGTCTGCAACTTTTAACAACTTAAAGTACTTTAAGTATGTGTTAGTCCCTTGGTACAGATTTATGACTCCCATTATGGATGTCAAAGCTTTGAAAGTGGCCAAAAAGTGTATTTAAATAATCTTAAAACTGAAGATCACATTCTGAGCAGATCTGCAAATTCACAAGTGTCTTTTTGCATAGAATTAGGAAAACTTTAAAGACTCCCACAAATTCTAAAACTGAAGGACACAAAACCATTAGGGATGTTAACCAGATATTTTGACTTTAGTTTTGAGTCTAATTTCTGTTTCTTCCACTCAGCAGGATCTGGTATAGTCCCTTCGCCCCTCTTCCCAAAATACACACTGGTGATTATTTTTTACTACGTTCCGAGTGAGTGTGAGATTTCAGTCTGTATAAAGCAGCTCCTGGTTACAAACCTGTTATCATTTGCTGTGCATCATAGGGTTCCATGTATCCATCATTCTCCCCTACTCTCTCTGCATCCCTTTGGCCTTTCGTCCGTTTAGCATCATAAGGGTCAGCATAGTCTTCTAAAATGATGACCTGTAAAAGAACCAGACAGGGGAGTTGCTAAGGACTGTCATATACCAGAGTGACAATGGTATCAAAAAGACTGCTAAAAAACCTGCAGACCCAAAAAGAGGTCAAAATTTCCAACCAGTTCTGAAGAGCTTTTGCACTTGATTACACTATTATCCACCCAGTTGGACAAACATCTGGTTTATTTTGGTAGTATAATTGATTGGCAACAATCCATCTAAACTCTCCTGCTTATCCCCAAGGCTCTTTTCACCTCCCTCTCTCTCCCCAAGCAATAAGGCATTTGCTGGTTAAAGTGTAGCAGGGGTGGATGGCAGAAGGTGGAAGATGTCTATGGCTTTAGAGCACAAATAAATGAACTGGTCTACTACATTTTCCATGATTTTCGTTTTTTTAATGCCAACCAGTTGAGCAATAGAGCCATGGTTAAGTCAGCCCATCACCCACTGACACTGAACATCCACCAGCACTGGCTAGGCACTGAGAGGGAATAAAATAAGACCAAGACTTACTTTTTGTCCTCAAGGAATTTGTAACAGCTCTAAAGAGGCAGGCTTCATAATAAGAAGCCTAAGAAATAGGTCAGAGCTAAAGAGTACTGTGGGAGTTCTAGGTTCAATAATTTATAGGCAGACTGATTCTCACAGACTACGATCAGATAGAGTTTTGATCCGTATTTGCTACAGAAAGCATCCATCCTTCCAAAAATAGAAGAGTGCCTGGGAAGGCGGTGTGAGTGCAATAGTTCTGTTCTGCAGCAGCTGGGTGACAATGTGGGAGCTTAGGGAGCCTGAGCTTGACAGGTGCTTCTCAGGGAGGAGGAGTTTTATGGGGAAAAAAGATATATTCATTTTTAAAGCACAGCACTTTCCCTATTATCAACGTGGCTCCACAAATAAACAGCTAGGATAGTATAGATAAACTACTTATTCCAGTTAAAGAGAAAGAGAGGAATAAAAACCAAAGGTGAATCAAAATTAAGGGAGGAAGCCCCAGGCCTTGGTACAATCTCTGATTACATTCTCCAAAGAGTTCATGGAGAAGCACCACTGGAGCTGGCAGAAGAATCCAGATAAACAGGGAGAAGTGAGGCGGAGGGGACAGCCTGGATGAGAGTCCTCTTCCTGGGAGGAGATGGCCTAAGAAACTTTAGACATCTAGAAGCGATGACCAATAACCGGGCAATCACTGCAGAGGACTGTGATTACCATTCACTCCCTCACTCCATTCTTCTTGCCTGAACATGTGTACTGCATCCCCAAGGTACAGCAAGGAACACGAAGCATGATACTCAGTGCTTGGCTGCAAGGTGCTTATGATCTAGTTAAACACATGGAGAGACCACCGACTAATGTCTGGATGAGCTGATCATCTTTCCACGGCTCTCCTGGCAGTGTCTGGCAGGGAGGTAGGCATGCTGTAAATACTTGTGGACAGAATAAGTGGAGGAATGAATAGAAGTGCCAGTGCAGACACACGTGGTATGTGCTACCACTCCTGACTCCATCCGGGTGGGCCACATGTTTGAAGCCTGTGCAAGAGAAAATTAAAGTTCTCATGACAGGGAAGTGATCGTCTGGGCTGGAGGCTGAAAGCTGGGTGTAAGCTCTTCTCTCTCTCCTTCACACAGAACAGCAGATTTAAAAACAAACGAACAGGGACTCCCCTGGTGGTCCAGGGGTAAAGAATCCATCTTACAATACAGGGGACAGGGTTTCGATCACTGGTGGGGGAACTAAGATCCTACCTGCAGGGCTACTGAGCTCTCGTGCCTCAAACTACAGAGCCCACGTGCTCTAGAGCCTGCGCACCACAACTAGAGAAGAGAAAACCTGCACACCACAACTAGAGAGAAGCCTGAGCACTGCAACTAAGACCCGACGCAGCCAAAATAAAAAATAAATAATAAGAAACAAACAAAACCCCAACTCATCTCTGTAAGAATGAGCGGGTCTCTTCACATGTTCACACTCCTTTCCTTAACTGTCTCACATTGGACAGCACCCAGAAAACCTCCAGTGTGTAAGAAGCAGGAAACACCTTCTGTCCTGATCTGTAATTTCCCTTCAGGGCATTTCCTTGTCCTATTCTGTAGCCTCCGCAGTCCTTAGAGCCCTGTGCCCCTTATCCTATATGGCTCCTGCACAGCAAATGTTCATGGGATGAATGAAAGGGCTGTAATCTTGTGGTACTAGTGAAGGGCTTAGAAACCCTTTACTGGGCTGAAGTGCAAAGAACGATAGCGCTTCCAAACTAGCAGAGAAGGGGGGCAGTTGACATCAGTACTTAAACAGTTTAGAGGTTACCATTCCTTATGCTCAAGAAGGATAAAATTTACACACAAATCTAGCTTTGCAATTCCCCTGGATTTCTAGATTAAAATAAACCACATCTACAAGGGGATCACATTTAACAAAGCACCCAACTGTCTCATTCAATTATTCTTCTAAACTGGTAACAAAATTAAATGGAAAGTACATTTCTGCCAAGTTCCCCAACGCTAGAATGAGAATTCTTCAAGATTAAAAAAAAATCTAATTATTTTAAATGGTCACTTAGGAGTCAAATGTTAGAGGGGGTAAATACAGCCTCACCTTCTCTGAGGTATAAAGACCCCTAGAGTTTAGCGGGTTCACGATGCTCCCTTCCCACTGTTCTGCTTCAGTAGGGGAGAGGTGGTCCAAGGGAGGTTGTATTCTTACCGTGTCTTGCTGCTTAATAATCTTGCCCTTGTCCAGTTCGGGTCCCAGGGAGGAAGGGGAAGAGGACGCGGAGGAAGAGCTGCTGTTGCTACTACTGCTGCTACTACTGCTGCTGGGGTAGTTGCTCTTCCCATTCTTCTCCTGAGTGTCCACCTTGATGAGCCTGTTGATGTAGGTGCTGCAGCCTGAGCTCTTGGCCGCGCCCCGGTGGGGCTCCTCCTCGGTGGCCCGGGAGTTCTTGCGGCCCTTGCCCGCGGCGGCCTGAATCAGACCCTGCAGGCTGTCTCGGGATAGCCGGCTATCCTTGGGGGGGCCGACCCCGGCCCGGCTGCCCCCGAGCTCGGCCGCCGAGTTCTTTCGGCCCTTGCCCGGGGCGGGCCCCGCGCCGCCCGCCTCCGAGTTCTTGCGCAATTTGCCGCCTCCCCCGCCGCCTGGCTTGGCCCGCTCCGACACTGTCTTCAGGTTCAGGGGGAACTCCTTGAACCACTTGGCCGCCATGAGGGGGGCCCGGCCGGCGCGGCTCAGGAGCGTCGTGGCCGCGGAGCAGGCGAGCGAGGAGGCCCAGCTTAGATACGGAGAAGCGCCAGGGGCCGTGGGCCACTGCATTCCCCGGGGCTGGGGCGCTAGAGGCCGCGGCGAGGCCCCGCGACGGCTGCTCCGCTCGTCCCGGGCCGGCCGTCGCCTACACCTCGCAGGGTGGGGCCCCTACGGCCCGGGGCGGGGGGCTTGGGGCGCCGAGCGGGCGGGCGCGAGCCGCCGCTCCGGACACGGACGGCGACAGGCACGACGCACCGGGGCCCCGCCCGAGCTCGTCTTCAGCGCCTGCACGGCCGGGGGCTCCGCGGGTCTCCGGGGGCGGCGGGCGCCGGGGCTTCCCCTGCGTTTTCCTCCCGAAGTGGGAGAGGCCGGGCCCACGGAAGCCCCGGGACAGCCCTGCCCACACTCCCGGGGACCAGGGGAGACGAAGCGGAGGCGGCGGGAGTGTCCCCGGCGCCGCGACGGACAGTGGGCCGCCAGCGGGCAGCCCGCCCTCTCCGCGCGCCCCTCCCCTCCGAGGCTGGCGCCTCCCCGCCCGCCACCTCCCGCCCAGATCCGGGGGCGCCGGGGTCAGTGCCTCTGCAGAGGCGGGTCCGGGGTGGATGTTCGGGGGAAGGTAGCAGCAGCTCTACGTGCTGACCGGTTGCGCCCGCGTGGTTAGGGCCCCCCACTTTTTGGGCAAGCAGCCCCCCATCTGCACTGTGCCGGTCTCGGCCGGGCGCTGCCTTCAAACGCAGCCCAAGTGCGCCACGTGCACTTCTCCGACCCAGGATGGGAGCCCCTCCACTCCTAAAAGAGCTAGGCGCGCGCCACTGTCACTCGCTCCACTCTCTCTGCAAGCATATTTTGGGTGTGTGTGTGGGGGGGAGGGTGTCTATTAAAAGCGGGAACAGGGCCCGCGGGCGCTTGCTCGCGAGCCGGTGCAGTTACCGTCCCAACGAGCACTGCCCGCGCGGCACAACGAGCACATAGGTCTTCCCGCCCGGCCGGGCTGCAGCCGCCTGGGGATTGGGTGCTGAGGGGCGGCCCCGCCCCGTGCCCCGCAGGCGTCGGAGGAGTAGGAGCGCGCAGGAAGGAGCTAAGGCTCAGCGTCTGGGCTGCAGGCTGGATGTACTTGGCAGGGGGGAGGTAACGGCTTTTTGGTTCCCGGCCCCGGGCTGCCGGGCGGGCGGTGGCGGGGACCTGGGCGTTGGGAAGCGTTTGTGGAAACTGCACCTCTCATTTCCCCTCCAGGGTGGCGGGGCGCGTGTTACCCCTCGGAGCTTGTCGCTTGTTCTCGCCAGGTGCGTCTGCAGAACTAATTTTTAGTGGGGTTGGTGGGTGGGAGTGGATAGCAGACTGAATTTAAAAACTTTAAATTTAAAAACTTTTTAGCTTAAAAAACTAAACGTGCTGTTGAGGCTAACGCAATACGTTCTAAATCCAATGCAAGCCATGGGGACTGAATGATCCTGGCCACTCATTGGCTTCATTTGTGTGGGCGTTGGTTTGTGAGGTGGAGTGGCAAAAGAAATGCTTGCTTATTCCAGCCATTCTTGAAAATGTGCCTTACCTTAAAAAAAAAAGCTATTGAGATATAATTTGCACACCATAAAATTCACCTGTTTTAGGTGTACAATTAAAGGGTATTTAGTATATTTACAATGCAGCCATCACCACAATCTAATTTTAGAACATTTCCCTGTTTAGAGCATTTGGGGCGCCAAAAGGAAACCTTGTTAGCAGCCACTCCTCATTCCCCGCCCCCCCCCCAACCTAGGCAGCCACCAATCTACTTTCTGTCTCTACAGATTTGTCTAGTCTGGACTTTTCATATAAGTGGAATCATACAATATGTGGCCCTTTGTGTCGGGTTTCTTACTGTAGCATCATGTTTTTGAGATTCATCCATGTTGTGGCATTTACCAATATTTTAGTCCATTTATATTGCCAGATAATATTCCATTCTTTGGGTATACATTTTATTTATCTGTTCATCTGTCAATTGATGATCATTTGAGTTGTTTCTTTTTTTTTAAATTTGTTTTTGGCAGCGTTGGGTCTTCGTTGCTGCGTGTGGGCTTCCTTTAATTTCTTTCTTTAGTTGTGACCGGGGCCACTCTTCCTTGCGGTGTGCGGGCTTCTCATTGCGGTGGCTTCTCTTGCTGCGGAGCACGGGCTTTAGGTGTGTGAGCTTCAGTAGTTGCAGCACGCAGGCTCAGTAGTTGTGGCACAAGGACTTAGCTGCTCCATGGCAGGCATGTGGGATCTTCCCCGACTAGGGATCGAACCCGTGTCCCCTGCATTGGCAGGCAGATTCTTTAACCATTGTGCCACCAGGGAAGTCCCTGAGTTGGTTTTTTTTTTTTTTTTGGATATTGTGTACAATGCTGCTGTGAATATTTGTGAACAAGTTTTTGGTGGACATCAATTTTAATTTATCTTGAGTAGATACCCAGGAGTGGAATTGCTGGGTCATATGGAATTCTCTTTAACTTTTTGAGAAACTGCCAAACTGTGTGCTAAACGGCACCACTTTACATTCCCACCAGCAATATGAGGGTTCCCATTTCTCCACATCTCAACACTTATTGTCCGTCTTTTAAATTATAGCCCTCCTAGTGGATGTGGTGTATCATTGTGGCTTTGATTTGCATTTCCTTAATGGCTAAATATGGTGAGAGTCTTTTTCATGTGCTTATTGGACATTTGTTTATCTTTGGAGAAATGTCTATCAGATGATTTGTCCACTTTTAATTGGTTTATTTGCATTATTATTATTTTGGCTACGCCTGACTGCATGCAGGATGGTTTCTCTGACCAGGGATCGAACCCAGGCTTCTGCAGTGAAAGCGCCGAATCCTAACCACTAGACCACCAGGGAACTCCCTATTTGCCTTATTATTGAGTTGTAAGAGTTCTTTATATACTCTTTGTCTTTTTTTAAATATAAATTTATTTATTTTTGGCTGCGTTGGGTCTTCATTGCTGCACGCGGGCTTTCTCTAGTTGCAGCAAGCAGGGGCTACTCTTCGTCGTGGTGCACAGTCTTCTCATTGCTGCGGCTTCTCTTGTTGTGGAGCACGGGCTCTAGGCACCAGGGCTTCAGTAGTTGTGGCTCGCAGGCTCTAGAGCGCAGGCTAAGTAGTTGTGGCGCACGGGCTTAGTTGCTCCGTGGCATGTGAAATCTTCCCGGACCAGGGCTTGAACCTGTATCCCGCATTGGCAGGCGGATTCTTAACCACTGCGCCACCAGGGAAGTCCTACTCTTCGTCTTTTTAAAAACACAAATAAGACACTTTTCCAGACCAAGCAATAGGGTGGAAGCTCATGACTTTTGGGTCATATAGCTTGAATTCAAAAAACAGGCTTCTCTATTTATGAGCATAAATTAAGTGATCTTTGACAGACTACCAGATTATGGTCTCTGAGCCTCCAGGACTTCATCTGTACAGTGGGGTAATAATGGCAAGTTCTGAGAGTTTCCATGAGGATTAAATGAGACAATGTACATTAGCTGTTTAGTTAGCATAGCACCTGGCAGGCCCTTAAAGGCATCTTTGAAAGATTTATGCTGGGCCCTTGCTTGGGAGGTGTTGGTGCCCTCCCTGTTTCAGAAGCCCATAGACTTTTCCAGGGTTACCAGGAAATTGGGAGGAACAGCCATAGCCTGATTCTGCCCATAAACCTCTCTATTTTTATTCATCAATACTTAAGCCTTTTAATTATCTTAACCACTGTTAGTTCTGTTTAAATTTAGTTGCAACTAAAGCGGTTTCCTCCTACAGCTGGGAACAATTTAGAGGACAGCGTTACTACTTTCTTTTAAAATGTAACGTTTTAATTTTTGTTTCGCCCAAAGTAAAGGAAAAAAATCCCTTTAATATGACTTTGACAGCCTTCTTATCTGCAGGAAAAGAACCGAGGGCTAATCAGTCATGCCTCTGCAATGAAGCCTCCATAAAAACCCAAAAGTATGGGTTCTGAGAGCTTCCGGGTTGGTGAACACAGTAGAGATTTGGGGACAGTGACGCACCTAGAGAGCATGGAAGCTCTGTGCCCTTTCCCTGTACCTTGCCCCATGCATCTCTTCCATCTGGTTGTTCCTGAGTTATATACTTTTTAAATAAATGGCAATCTAGTAAGGAAAATGTTTCTCTGAGATGTGAGCCACTCTAGCAAAGTGATGGGACCCAAGGAGGGGTCGTGGGAACCTCCAGTCTATAGGTGGTCAGTCAGAAGCACAGGTGACAACCTGGGCTTGCAGGTGACTGGCGTCTGAAGCGGGGCAGAATTGAGTTGCATTGTAGGCCACCCAGCTGGTGTCTGGAGCAGTGCTTGGTGGTGTGGTAAAACTGCTCCCCCCTACATGGGAATTGGTGACCAGAACCTTTAATAGGTTCTGGGGATTAAGATATGGACCACTTTGCTGGGGGGCATGCTGCTGCCTGCCACAGTACCTATTCAGTAATGTGATGGTGAATGATCCTGGCATTCCTCTAACTGTGGCTGGTTGGCTTTGCAGGAGATCCTGTTGGAAAGAAACTGCAGCATGTAAGTTGTTTCCTTTTGCTGATAAACAAGCCTCCTTCCACCCCACAGCCTTCTCTTCCTTCTGCTCCTGCCTCCCAATGCCCAGAGCTTAGGAGTCAACCCCAGCATTTCTTGCCTGTTGATTCTGACCCTAAATGTGCTTTAACAATTAGCGATTAAAAAGGTCCAGTGGAGGGCTTCATGCTTGGAACCCGAGTCTGGAAGGAGGAAGGGAAACCGTCTGTCAGGAAGGGGGTATGGAGGCTTCTGCCGGGCCCTGCTTGTTATGTCCAGACTCCTTCTGTTGGAGTTTGGCCTTGGGAGGTGCAACGCTAAGACCTGTGTTTGACAGGTCCTGGAGCAGCAGTGACTTCCGACCCTCTGCTGAAATATTTGGGAAGAATGGAGTGTTGGAGGAACAGAAATCTCCAAGTGAGTTAGCTTGGGGGTTTGATTGGTGCTGGGACGCTCGGTCTATAACCTGGATCCTAATTAATCTACTCAGTTTCTCTTCAAGCATGAAACCTGAGATCCTGCCCTTGCTCCAGTCACCACGTTTCCTTTCACGTGAGGGATGCATCCCTCTGCGACACACACCGTGCAGACCCTCAGGCGCTGTTGCACTGGCTGCTCCTAACCCCATACTTCTCTTTAATCCTTATCTCCTTCCATTTCACCCTCCACCATCTCCAAAGTGATCTCTCTGCAACCTAGCTGTGTTGATGTCACCTCTCTGATTAAACCCTTCACCTCCTTCTCACAGCCAGTGGACTCCGCTGCGACTGCTGTGGGCAGCAGTCAGCGATTTCAGCAGTTGGCCTGGCCTGCCTTTCTTCCCTCTGCTCTTGCCACTCACCCACCTGCAGCGTGTGTCTAGCTATTCCTAACTCCAGGCAGCCTCCCAGACGCGCCACTGGGCCTTTTCGCATCTCCATGCCCTTGCGTGTGCTCTACCCTCTGCCTAGATTCCCTTCTGCCTCCCTCCTGCATTAACCCCCACTTCCTTCCCTCCTTCAGCTGAATGTTAACTTTGAAATACTACCCCCTTTGGTCCTGAAACTACATAATACCCCATTGAAAGCGCTGGATTCCTGGTGTGCTGATGACTCGCTGTCCTCCCAACCCCCAGAGGGTACGCTCCTGCCTTGAAGGCAGTGATATCCAAGGCCAACACTTAACACTGGACCACTCCCATAACACTGATAAGTGTTTGCTGACCGATTGAGTGCTGTATAACCCTTCATTGATCACGGGGGTGAGGGGTGGGGGTGGGGTGGGGAATGTTTGTAAGGGACTGTGTGTGTATGTTTTAACATTGAGGAAAGTGTGTCATCACTTATCACAGTTCTAACTCCTCTGAATCCTCTAGCCTTACACCTGCCTCTTTTTTGGCTATTTTTCTTCTTAGGATTCAAGAAAAGAGAGACAGAGGTGTACGTTAGCAATCTCCCACTGGATATCTCTGAGGTATGCTTCACTCTCTGTGAACGGTTGCTTCTTATCTTCTTTGGTCTCCCCCATATGACTTAAACCTGCCAGTAACAGTTTTACCAGCTTTAAAAGGTATTTTAGAGCTACGAATGTGCAAGTAGTCGCTGATTGGTGACTATGCTGACCAGCTCACTGGTGGACTTCCCACTTTTAGTGTGGAGCATCCTGCATCCAACCCTCTGTGTAAACCTGGATGGATGGATGGATGGGTGGTCACCCTCCTTATCGCTTTGAATGGAGGGGCCATGGTGAGGCAACTTCCCTTTAGGAAGGGGGCCTTGTGAGGGTTCAATTGCCGATCCTTTGGTCATAGGGAGCAGTGGGGTCTCAGCCAAGAAACTACACTCATTTCACTTTGAAATGAACCAGTTCAGTCAGTTGGCTGTGTACTTAGAGAGTAGAATATAAACAACCATATTTGACCCCTGGAATCTTCCTGTCTATTTGGGGAGGCGAGACCACCAAACCTGAAATAATTATAGAACAACATAAGTACTTAAAATTTGTAATAAGTGCATTTGAAGTACAGATGAAGAGAGAATGGAAGTGTAATCTACTGATTTGAAGCATCCCCTGACTTTTTTTTTTTTTGCGGTACGCGGGCCTCTCACTGTTGTGGCCTCTCCCGTTGCGGAGCACAGGCTCCGGACGCGCAGGCTCAGTGGCCATGGTTCACAGGCCTAGCCGCTCTGCGGCATGTGGGATCTTCCCAGACCGGGGCTCAAACCCGTGTCCCCTGCATCGGCAGGCGGACTCTCAACCACTGTGCCACCAGGGAAACCCCATCCCCTGCCTTTTAAATTTTTTTGGAGCATTTAAAAATTTGCGAGTAACGCAGAATAATGTGCCTGAGGCTCACTCAGCACGCTAAAAGATAACCTGGTCCTTTCGCTCAAGCTCAGTCTTAGATGAAGGATGAGAGAAACTAACTTTTGTGGAGCCCCTGCTGTATGTCAGACATTTTTCAAAAATGTCCTGGTCTCGTGCCCCCTTGCCAATTAGCTAAACTCAATCTTCTCTGCCCAAATTGTGCCTTATTCCTTTTACACCAGTTACTATATTTTAATTATCAGAGATGCTCCGGGAAATAGGCTAAATGCTTCATTAGTGTGGTTTTATTAAATTCTTATAATAACTCTGGGTGGTGGGTGGTATTTCCATCTTGGAAATGAGGCAGCTAAGGCTCTAAGAGGTCCCCCTACCCAAGTACACAGACCCAGTGAGTGGTCAGCCAAGAGTTGAGTCCATGTCCAGTTGCCCCCAAGTACCAAACCACATAATCCATAAGACGTGTAAATAACTCACCATAAAAAGAGATGAACCTATTATGTTTTTATCTGACAAAGAGAGAAGAACATGGTATTGGAGCCCAGAGAATGAAGTAATTCATTTTGACCCAGTGAATTAAACCAAGAGTCAAAGGGGTGGGTTGGGGGATTCTGGGCATCTGAGAGAAGAGAGTACTGGGGCTGATTCCCCTTCCCCTTGTTGGCAGGCTGCTACAACCCATTATTTGACAGTGAGATGAGGGCAGGAGCCCTGCAGGCAGTTCTGCAGTGGTCTTGGGGAGGCGAGGCACTGAGAGACTCTGCCACCTCTCTCCAGGAGACTCTGTTTCGCAGCCAAGCACCTGGGGCTTACTTGGCTATGCTGACCCACACCATGGTATAGGGGGCCTTTGATCCTTGCCCCCTTCACAGGAAAGCAGCAGCCTTCCCCACGGTGCTTTCTTCCAACTTAACAAACGCAGACCAGTGTCATAGGAGAGGAGAGACATGAGCTAAAGAAGTAGGTTTTTAAAAAGAAGTTTCTTATTTTAACATTAATGCCGGACTTCCCTGGTGGTGCAGTGGTTAAGAATCCGCCTGCCAATGCAGGGGACACGGGTTCGAGCCCTGGTCCGGGAAGATCCCACATGCCGTGGAGCAACTAAACCCATGCACCACAACTACTGAGCCTGCGCTCTGGAGCCCACGAGCCACAACTGCTGAAGGTTGCGCGCCTAGAGCCTGTGCTCCACAAGAGAAGCCACCGCAATGAGAAGCCCCCGCTCGCCGCAGCTAGAGAAAGCCCGCTCAGCAACGAAGATCCAATGCAGCCAAAAATCAATCAATTAATTAATTTATTAAAAAAAAAAGAACAGAAAAACATTAATGCCTCATCAAGAACCGTGAAGTAAGTGTCTGCGACTTTACCCTGCTTGCAAACCAACAGATTAGCCTGCAGCAGTTTCATGGCTGTTGGTAGAAGATCAAAGTCTTGGATCAGAGATGAAAGATAATTTATTATTCATAGCAATAACAGTAGCCAGGATTTTTTACTTTATTAACATTTCTTTTTTTATTGAGATATAAATCACATACCATAAAATTCATTATTTTAAAGCATAAAATTCAGTGGTTTTTAGTATATTCACAAGGTTGTGCAGCCATCACCACTAATTCCAGAATATTTTCATCACCCCCAAGTAAATCTCATACCCATTAGCAGTCCCTCCTCCTCTCTTCCTCCAGCCCCTGGCAACCACTAATTTACCTTCTGTCTCTATGGATTTGCCTATCCTGGCTGTTTCATGTAAATGAAGTCATACAACGTGTGGCATTTTGTGTGTTCTTTCACTTAGTGTAATGTTTTCAGGGTTCACATGTTTTATAGTATGTCTCAGTACTTCATTCCTTTTTATGGCTAAAATATTTATATGGATATACCACAATTTATTTATCCATTCATCACTGGACATTTGGGTTGTTGCCACTTTTTGGTTTTTATGAATAATGCTCCGCACATTGGTGTACACGTTATTTGTAAACATATGTTCCAGTTGTCTTTGGTATATACCTAGGAGTGAAATTATTGGGTCACATGATAACTCTGTGCCAAACTGTTTTCCAAAAGAGCTGTAACATTTCACATCCATACCAGCAATGTATGGGGATTCCAGTTTCTCCACTTCCTTGCCCAAATCTGTTATTGTCTTTTTTTTTTAATAAATTTATTTTAAATAAATTTATTTTATTTATTTAATTTTGGCTGCATTGGGTCTTCGTTGGCTGCGCACGGGCTTTCTCTAGTTTCAGCGAGTGGGGCTACTCTTTGTTGCAGTGCGCGGGCTTCTCATTGCTGTGGCCTCTGTTGTTGCAGAGCACGGGTTCTAGGCGCACGGGCTTCAGTAGTGTGGCACACAGGCTTCAGTAGTTGTGGCAGGCGGGCTCAGTAGTTGTGGTGCATGGGCTTAGTTGCTCCGCGGCATGTGGGATCTTCCCAGACCAGGGATTGGACCCGTGTCCCCCTGCACTGGCAGCGGATTCTTAACCACTGCGCCACCAGGGAAGGCCCTGTCTTTTTTTTTTTTTTTTTTTTTTTTTGCAGTACGCAGGCCTCTCACTGTTGTGGCCTCTTCCGTTGCGAAGCACAGGCTCCGGACGCGCAGGCTCAGCGGCCATGGCTCACGGGCCTAGCCGCTCCACAGCATGTGGGATCTTCCCGGACCGGGGCACGAACCCGTGTACCCTGCATTGGCAGGCGGACTCTCAACCACTGCGCCACCAGGGAATCCCGTCCCTGTCTTTTTGATAACAGCCATCTAGTGGATGTGAAGTGGTATCTCACTGTGGCTTTGATTTGCGTTTTCTTAATAATTAATGAGCATCTTTTCATGTGCTTTTTGGCCATTTGTATATCTTCTTTGGAGAAATATCTATTCAGATCCTTTGCCCATTTTAAAATCAGTTTGTCTTTTTATTATTGAGTTCAAAGGGTTCTTTATACATTCTGGATACAGGTCTCTTATCAGATATATGATTTGGAAATATTTTCTCCCATCAGTTGTATTTTTAGTTTCTCTATAGTGTCCTCTGAAACACAGAAGTTTAATTTGGATGCATTCCAATTTTCTGTTTTTTTCTTTGGTTGCTTGTGCTTTAGGTGCTATATCTAAGAATCCATTGCCTAATCCAAGATCACAAGGATGTACACTTATGCATTCTTCTAAGAGTTTTATAGTTTTAGCTCTCATATTTAGGTCTATGATCCTTTTTTAAAAAATTTATTTTTGGCTGCATTGGGTCTTCGTTGCTTTGTGCAGGCTTTCTCTAGTTGTGGCAAGTGGGGGCTGCTCTTCATTGTGGAGCACAGGCTCTAGGTGCACAGGCTTCAGTATTCGTGGCACGTGGGCTTAGTAGTTGTGGCTCGTGAGCTCTAGAGTGCAGGCTCAGTAGTTGTAGCACATGGGCTTAGTTGCTGCATGGCATGTGGGAGCTTCTTGGACCAGGGCTTGAACCCGTGTCCCCTGCATTGGCAGGAGGATTCTTAACCACTGTGCCACCAGGGAAGTCCTGTGATCCTTTTTGAATTCATTCTTCTGTGTGGTTTGAGGTAGGGGTCAGATTCATTCTTATGCATGTAGATATCCAGTTGTCCTAGCATCATTTGCTAAAAAAATTATTTTTCCCCAATGAATTATTTTGGCACCCTTGTTGAAAATCAATTGACCATAAATGTAGCAGTTTATTTCTGGAGTCTCATTCTATTCCATTGATCTGTATGTCTTTCCTTATGCCAGTACTGCACTTGCTTACTGTATCTTTGTAGTAAGTTTTGAAATTGATCACACACTTACTCTTGAACCCATTGGTTTGCTTTCTGCCCTCACCAGTTTTCTCAAACTGGTCTTGCTGAGTATATGAGTAACCTTCATGATGCCAAATGGATTTAAAATCTTCAAATGCCTCTGTTTCCATAATTATGATAGGTTGGATAACCTGAAAACCCTCTCACAAGAAAATATTTGGAAATAGAGGCTAAAATATAGGAAATACCACTTTTAAATACATATCTGACTCCTAAGAAAGTAAGGAAAATTAAGAGGGCCCCAAATAAGCAGTAACTGAAAACCAGGAGAGTCTGGCCATTGCCCTAGGATCTGTGCCTACCTCAAAACCTAAAGAGTAGATTGGATTATAACAGCCATGTCAGGACAGGAGATGACACTCTGGGCCTATGTGAGGAGGGGAATGGTAACTGACATCCCGCAAAAGCAGGATTGTTGAAGGGCTGGACCCTTAGTGAAAGTGTGAACCACAGAAACTTTGCTCATTGGTCCAGGGTGGTGTTGAGGAAGTTAATCTGTCTTGGCCTGGATCTGGGGCTGGTAGGGCTAAGCAGTCTCCCCAAGAATATGTAACAGTAGGCCTGATTTCATGTGACTTGGGGTTTAAATTCATATTACTTACAAGGTCTGGGAATCTTCAAGCTAAAATTTAACCTTTGATAAAGTTAAAAACCCAATTCACAGAAAAACATTTAGACTGTGAATGGAAGGAAACCTCCAAAATCTGATGAAGAGTATCTACAAAAAATACACAGAAAACATGATCACTTGGGAAACAGAAGTATTTTAAAATCAAGAACAAGACATGAGTGCCTCTATCACTTCTGTTTAACATTTTATGCGATTTCTTAGCTAGAGCAAGTGAGAAAATAAAAAAAATAAGAGGTGTAAGAATTGGAAAGGAAAAAACAAAGCTGTCATTATTTGCAGACGATTGCCTAAGTTGAAGCTTAAAAGACTCTTGGACATGTTAGAATTATTGAGAGTTACGTTGGTTGAATATAAGCTAAATATACAAAAGTCAATTGTATTTCTATACAAGAGGAACAAAAAATACAAAGAGCTAGAATATAATAAAAGTTGTGCAAGACATATACACAGAAAATTATTGAGACTTTACTGAAGGTCATTAAAGAAGACCTAAATAAAGAGATGGATAAGAAGAATCAGTTTTATGATCCTTAAATTGATATATAGATTCAATGCCATTGTGATCAAAATACCCAAAGGTTTTCCAAAGAACTTGACAAGGTGATTCTAAAATTTACATGGATCAGAACAGTCCCATGAATAACTGCACCCTTCTGAAGAAGAATAAAGGGGACAGAGAGGAGAGCAAATTTTCCACTGTAATAATGATGACCTTGATGTGGGTGCATTGCTAATAGTCAACATATGGAACAGAGTAGAAAGTCCAGAAATAGACCTACACATATATGAAGTGTGTAACCAGGTGGTATTGTAGATCAGTTGGGAAAGAAGGGACTAGTCAGTAAACTGGTTCTGAGACATTTCGTTATCCATACAGGAAAAATGAAAATGGGCCTTAACCTTATAACATACATGGAATGGATTCTAGATGGATTAAGGACTTAACAATGTACGGCAAATATAATACTTAGGGACACAACTTTGATAGGTTTCCCTCTGAGATCGGGAAAAAGATATGGACACCAGCTATTGCTGTTACTGTCAACATTGTACAGGTGGTCTTGGTCAGTGCAATAGGCAAGGAAAAAGAATAAGAATTGGAAAGGCAGAAATAAGTGTCATTAGTGCAGGTGATATGATTGTGGTAGTAGAAAATCATGACCAGTTATCTGTATTCCCAGATTGTACCTTGCCCATGAACTCTGAACTTGTATATTCAATTGCCTAGTCCTTACCTCTACTTGGGCAACTAATACGCATTTCAGACTTAATGTGTCCAGCCTGCTCCTCCCACAGTCTTCCCCATCTCAGTACATGGCCCCAAACCTGGGAAATATTCTCGTTTCATACCTCATATGTTTTTCACACTTCACATTCAGTCTGTCAGCGGGTATAAGAATACACCTAGAATCAAACAATCTTGCATCAGAAGGGAGGAAGAGAATGGAATATCTCTTTAAATTTGCCAAAATTAACAATGGAAGGATAAAAAAGGAGTAAAGACGGTGACCTCTGGGGAGGGAAGGAAAAAAGGGGTAGAAGGGAGATGGTGGCACTATTTCTGAACTTACCTTGTATTTTAAAAAAAATTTTTATTTTTTGCACTCAAGATAGTTTTATTCATTGAATATTAAATCAGTATTAAAATCTCACCTCTTTTTAAAGGCATTAATAAAAATAAGACTTTAAATTTTCTGCAAATAAAAAGTCAGTGCAAAAAAATTCCCAGGGCTGCAAAGCCCTGCTCTGTTGTCTACTAAAGGGATTTCTAAACTGAGGCTGATTTCAATCTCAGGATTCTCCCTGGGGGCCCCAAAGGGAAACAATCCATCAGAAAGGGCTCAGACTTTTCTCCCCATGCAGACATCTTCTCCTGGAACACCCTCTTCTCTGTCCCTACCCACGACGCAAAACCTTGTATTATTGTTTTGACTTTAAAATATGTAAATGTGCCAGAGAAAAGAATTATTCCAAGTGACCTCAGAATATGGTATTTTGACTGTAGATCCTCAGTAGGATATACTACAAGCATAAAAAGAACTGCAAAGAAATCTTAAACTTTACTCAATAATTTTGTTGTCTGTAGTAATCCTGGTATTGTTATTCGAACCTGTTACATATTTAAAATAGGATACAATAAGTATTTAATGTTAGGAATAAAGATTTTCAGCATAAGAGAAAAGACATAAAAATAAAAGAAATTAAATAAAAACTATCTGTAGCTCTTATATATGAGTTAGAATCCATGATTACAATGATTATTTTCCCTTTCAAAGATACATATCTTCTAACTCTGTTCATTGAAAGACCTTGGTACTCTAACAACCCAGTGGCATTAAGCTCCTACCTGCTAGATATCTCACTTTAAATACCATTCCCCACTGAAAGGAACTAAGCCTTCTTAAGGAAATGCCTCATTCCAGTCTGGAACTGTTATGCCAGAAAGCTAGAAAGTTCTCAAAGGCTATTAGGGTTTGGTTGAAGGGATGGGAGAGGTTGTGATTAGAGGTGAGATAACTTGTTTCTTGGAGCTATGTGCTGGAATGTTTGCAGATGTAGTGATGCGGTGTTTGAGATTTGTTTCACAACAGCCTAGTGGTAGGGAGAGGTGTAGATGAAATCATGTAAATGTCCATGACTTAAGAATTTTTTTTTTTCAGGCAAGCCTTTATTGGGGTTTGTGCTATAGCACAAAGGAGTGAAAACAAGGAACAGGTGCCCTTGCTCGCTCCTTTTTTTTTTTTTTTTTTTTTTGAGTTGAGAATTAGTAAGTCTAAGTGATAGGTATATAGGGATTTGTTATACTATTTTCTATGTGTTTGAAAGTTTCCAAATAAAAATAAAAAAGCATAAGAACAAGGGAAAAGGGGGTCCTACAGGCCAAAGATGGGACAATTTGTGTTTCAAAAATACTAATGACTACCTCTGATTAAAACTTACTGTGATAAAAAGCAATAATTTGTAGTAATATCTAAAGAAGTAATACCTAAAGATAGTAAAGCTCGCTGGACACATTGAAGATTGCAAGACAATAGTTCATTAATATAAAACTTGATAATTAAAGGGAAAGAATAAGTGTTTATCTTGCTTTTCCAACACCAGTGCCATTTTCTCACCCTAGTGGATGAGAAAAAGTTCTTTACAGAGCAACTTTAGCTCATAAATGCCAAAGAAACAATAGAAAATCATCATTCTGCAAGCCATAATAAAATACCTGTTTCAGACAGTAGTTATCAGAGCATGGTAAATGCATTAGGTAAAATATTTTTTAAAAATAAATTTATTTATTTATTTTTGGCTGTGTTGGGTCTTTGTTGCTGTGCGCGGGCTTTCTCTAGTTGCGGCGAGCGGGGACCACTCTTCATTACAGTGAACGGGCTTCTCATTGTGGTGGCTTCTCCTGTTGCGGAGCAGGGCTCCAGGTGCACGGGCTTCAGTAGTTGTGGCTTGAGGGCTCCAGAGCTCAGGCTCAGCAGTTGTGGCGCACGGGCTTAGCTGCTCCGTGGCATGTGGGATCTTCCCAGACCAGGGATCGAACCCATGTCCCCTGCATTGGCAAGCAGACTCTCAACCACTGTACCACCAGGGAAGCCCAGTTAGGTAAAATATTGATGGGCAGTTTTAATCAGGCTGTTACTATCTGAATTTGTTGATTAATTTAGCATCACTAAAAGTAAGACAACCAGATACAAGCCTCCTAAAGTGATATAATATTATTGAAGAGTATCACACCATCTATAAAGTATTCTAGCCAAAAATGTAAATAATAGCATGAAAGGAGCCATAGACAATAAGTAAATGAATGTGCATGGCTGCATTCCAGTAAAACTTTACTTACAAAAAGGGTGGTAG
Organism: Mesoplodon densirostris; assembly: GCF_025265405.1. Lineage (NCBI taxonomy): Eukaryota > Metazoa > Chordata > Mammalia > Artiodactyla > Ziphiidae > Mesoplodon > Mesoplodon densirostris. The sequence goes on from NC_082662.1 coordinate 114,773,849, forward strand.
GTTGGATTTGGCCCAAGGCTGTGGTTTCCTGACATCTGCTATTGAAGGTACAAAAATATGGGAGTTTTCTCCTTTATTTTATTATTTATATATCTATGTATTTTTGGCTGTGCCCCACGGCTTGTGGGATCTTAGTTTCCCAACCAGGGATTGAACCTGCGCCCTTGGCAGTGAAAGCACGGAGTCCTAACCACTGGACTGCCAGGGAATTCCATCTTTTATTTTAATTATGGTAAAATTTGACAAGAAGAAAGGTATGGTTTTGCATGATATCACGAAATGAATGTAGGATTTGAAGTTAGAAGCCTTGGTTTCAAATCCTGACTCTAAATTGGCTGTGTAATTTTAGGGCAGTCACTTAACCTTTCTGATCCTTATTTTATGCTTCTGAGAATGAGGACAATAATAATGTACACTTCACAGGGTGGTTTTAAAGATCAAGTGGAATAAAGTATGTGAAAGTGCTTTATAAACTGAAAATGCTAAGCACATATTGCTTGTTCTCACAAATTGCTTGTTGCTCAGCATCTTATAGATTCGTGTGTAATAAACATTAAATATTTAAAAGTAAAAGCAAATTAGAAAATTTGAATTTAAATGTAATATAAATAGGAAGACTGAGAGAAATGAGCTATATATTATGCATTTCTCTTTTCCGAAGCCAACAAAGTGACTTTAGATTGGTAAAAGCTGCTTTTAACAGAAGATGGTATAAATATATTTTTCCAAAGTAGAATTTTCTAGGGAAACATTGGTTTTCATCACAGGTGTGGGATTTATAGTGGTAACGTGCTGGTTGGGGAGCTGAGGAAGGAGGAAGTAGAGAAGTGCAGGTAGGTGTTGACAGGGAGACCTGAGGGGAAGCCTTTGCAGTGGGCAGCAGGAGTGCATCCGTGACCTGCAAGAAAGCGTTTTCAGTAGAGCAGGAACATGGCCAAACTGCAGGCAGCCGGGAGGGAGTGGGCGGGGAGGAAATGGAGGCATTAAGCGGACACGGCTCTCTCTACACCTTTGGCAGAAAAGTGAAAAAATAGGGTGTCGCTCAAAAGGGCATCAGGGTTGGGTAGATGCTGTCTCAGAAAAGGGAGGGCAGCCCAGGGGAAGGAGTGGGACCAGGGTCCACGGGGAAGGGAGGCAGCCTGAGGGCAGGCAGGAGGGAGAGTTGAGAGTGGGATGGAGAAATGTCCAGGGAGGGGAGGTGGCCATATACCCGGCCAGTGGAGGCCAGGCTGCAGTGAGGAAAGTGGGGAGGGGAGCCTTGCAGAGAAGGGCGTGGTGGATATGAGAGCTCCCTCACGGGCCGACCAGTGACGGTGTGTCCTCCCTCAGTGCACTGCCCACTCCGGGCTTTACTTTTACCCTCAGACTTCACTCCGCCCCATCTGTTAGAGATCACGCATTTACAAACTATAAGCTCCTTGAGTGCAAGGCTTATGTCAAATTCAAATCAGTATCTCCTGTAACACTCAGCATAACGCTGTGTATAACCCATGTTTGCTGAATGTCTGTTGGACCTGTGAGGAAAGAAATGAAGGGAAATTGCCACGAATACAGGACTGAGTCAGCAGGGGCAGTTGGCCTTGCATGGTTGGTTTGGTTAAAGCAAGCCTTCCCACCTAGGTAGCGATGAAAGGGAGATAGCCTAGATTCCTAATAAATTAAAAGTCACTTCCTCCTGGGAGCTCACCGTCTCCAAATTTGGGTTAGATACCCATACTGTGTGCTCCTGGAGGCACGTGTACTTTCTCATTATGGCATTTTGCACCCTCTGGTGAAATGGTCTGCTTACTTGATTGACTTGTCTGTACCCCACACGTCTGTTGAGCTTCAATTGAAGGCAGGGCTCATATCTTTCTTGTCTCTGTATTTGCATCACTGAGCACAAAGCCTGGCACGCTCAGCACATCATAGGTTCTCATTAAGTATGTGTTCAGTTGATTACAGATTAGCTGGTTGGGGATCTGAAACATTGAGAACTGATTGTAAGTATTGTCTCTGGGTCTCTTTCTCTTTTAAACCCTGCCATTGTAGGAGGAAATTCGGTGCCTTCTAAAGGACTTCAACCCTCTCCATGTCCACAAAATCCAGAACGGCTGCAAATGGTAATGACTGTTCTTCCTTTGTTTTCTTTGGGAAGCAACTCCTTTCCTCTTTGTCCATTTTGCTGATGCACTGATGTTACAGACTAGCTCAACAACTCCCAAAGCCACACCCACTGTGACTTGGCAGAGTGACATTTGGGAAACCCCCTTTCCACATTCAACCCTCTGACTTGGCAGCTAATGCTGCCTTATCCATACAACCTTGGTTTAGAAGTCCAGAGACCTGGGTTTGCTTTTGGTCATGTCCTTGCTCTGTTTTCTGACTCGAGGCAAGTTACTGTACCTCCCTCAGCCTTGGTTGCCCCTGAAATCTGGACCTACTCATATTTTCCCTTTCTTATTTTCCAGGCAGTAAAAGGGCTTTGAAATTTTGTGGGGAGCGGTGTGAAGGAAACCCAGAGCCGTACCATATGTTATATGGTGATAGGGTCAGCATGTGTCTCCTGATCCCCAGGACACCCAGGACAGGCTGTCCCACTGCCCATCCCAGCCCAAGTCTGGATGTCATTGTGACCTTCTTGTGTGTTAGGGTCAGCCCAGCTCCTCTCCTGTCCCCACAGAGGGGAGAGGAGACTCTTCCTAAGCTTGGGCTTGGTGCCCTCCTGTGGCTCTGTTCTGAGCCGGGCTCAGAGCTGCCCTCTCCTTCCTTTGCAGCTTCGCATTTGTAGATGTGGGCTCCATGCAGAAAGTGGCACTTGCGATCCAGGAGCTGAATGGGAAGCTCTTCCACAAACAAAAACTGTACGTGAATTCCCACAGAAGGTCTCCCAAGAGGACCCTTGATGTGACTGAGTGGACCCAGGAACTGCTGGTAGTGTCTGGCCTCTCTGCACTCTGGTTTGCTCTGTGCTCGCTCTTCAGAGCTTGGCCGACTTTGCTTTCTGTCCTTTCCTCCTCCTTCCATCCCAGTCGTACTGTGGACAAAGCAGGGTCTGGGATGAAATTCGGGAACTTTTATGACCTTTAACCGTTGGAAGCAAGGTTAGTATAGAAAACTTGGAATTTTGAAATGAAAGGAAGGCTGTATTCTTAGCAAGGACAAAAAAAGGGTTATTAGGCAATTCAGTCAGGGCTTTTTCAACGTGGGTTATTGAAATTGAGGCTTTTACTTGTTTAACGTAGCAGACATTAATTGAGTATCTATTGTTTGCACAGCCTTGTTCTGGCTGCTGGTGTGAGGGTAAGTAAGACAAAAGTGAATAAAATCTGGTCCTTCCTGGCAGGAAGACAAATGTGAGATATTGGAAGGGGAGAGTTAATGGTGGGTTAGCGCCTGGTGGGGGCTGCCTTTGTGGACAGAGATGAGAAGGCCCATAACTAAGCCCTGGGAGCTTCCTTCCGGTGAGGTGGTCCCGTTCTCAGTAGGTAAAGGTGAACCAGGAGCAAAGGATCCCACTTCAGAGCCTGAATTGTTAGCGATTGACTTGTTCTGATTTCCTCATATATACAGCCGACAGTGACTTAAACAAGTTAGCTATTTGTTTTTCTTTCCTGTAGAAGAATTGAGGAGGTAAGGAGTCCAAGGTTGGTATGGGCACTCCATGGTGTTATCAGAGTTCCAGGCAGGAAGAAGGGGAGAGGCAGAAGGTCGAGAGGCTGTATCCTCATAAAAGCTGCGTTCTCAGAAGCCTGACCACAATTCTCCTGTTGTGTTGGAGAGAACTACAACTGGTGACCTTCAGTGCAAAGGAGGCTGGAAAATATAACTTTTAAAATAGGTACATTGTTGCTAAACTTGGGGATCTGTCAGCAAGGGAAGGGAGAATGCCTGTTGGCAGGCCGTTAGCAAGGTCAGCCATTGCTGCAGAAGTTGGAGATAGGAATTGAGAGGTGGATAGGAATCACCACAGTAAGATTGTCAGAGGTGGCTCCCCTTGCTAGTCCAAACCATTTTTTCCCCATTCTCCTTAAACTCTAGCTCTTGGAAGGGCAGGCTGTCCGATTATACTACGTACTGACCTTCTTGGTTGCAGTCATCTGCCATTCTCGCTGTCATGCCCCCCTGATAACTTCAGCTTCTGACTCACTGTCTTTCTCTCTTACTGACACTCACATTGTGTCCCTGTGGATGATCTAAGAGTCTGGCCCCTTATTTCTAGACCATTTATCTTTAATGATCTTTTCTTCCATTCAGTCACAGTTTCCCATTCCCTGAGTTATATCTCAGACCTTGTCATTGCTCATAACTGAACATCTCCAAAATATCCATTTCAAGCATCCCGCTCTGCCCCTGTCCCCTTCTTTGCAGCTCTCTTACTTTGGAGGAGCAGTTCTCAAACTATAACAGCAGCAGAATCACTGATGAGCTTGGTAAACAGCTTGCTGAGCCTCACCTGCAGAGATACTGATTGAGTGCATCTGGGGCAGGGCCTGAGAATTTTCACAGGTGCCAGGTGGTGCTGGTGCTACTGGTCCTGGGACCACAGTTTGAGTAGCAAGGCTCTAAAGCCCCCAGTCTAATGATTAGACACACTGGGACCCAAAATCCACTGCCTCACCATTTCTTCACTATTCAACACTCTTTGCTCCATCACATCCCTTCTTAGCTTAGATTCCGTAGTTATAACTACCTTAGTTCAAACGACCTGAATTCCCTTACCTTACTAGGTCATATCTTGCAAAACCCCTCTCTCAGTTGAACCCAGCCCTCAACCTCTTCTGAAGCTGCCCTGTGAGCTGCTAAAGATATTCACACCACCTTGCCAACTGCTCTCAGTATAGGTATGGCCACAGCTTTCCCACTCTTTCCAACCGATCTGTCTTGGAAATCTCTAATCATTTCTGCTGTTATGTCCAATCTGCTATTAAGCCCAGCTAATGCATTTTTCATTTTAGATAGTGTAGTTTTCAACTGCCATTTGGTTCTTTTTTCCCCATTTCTCAGCTGAACTCTTCCATCTTTTCATCCATTTTGTTTATCTTTTCTTCCATGTTCTTTAACATACTTACTGTAGTTATAAAATCATTTTCTGCCAATTCCAACAGCTGGGTCATTAGTGGCTCTGCTTCTATTGACATTTACCTCCTTTCTTAAGGGTCAAGACTTCTTACAAATATGGTAATTTTTGATTGTATGTTGGATATTATGGATGTTGTTTTGTAGACACTTTATATTATCTTCTCTAAATAGTATTGATTTTTTTTCCCTAGCAAAAATGAAATCACTAGCTGGCCTTCTGATCTTATTAAAGTTGGTTTTCTTTGTTCGAATTAGTATACTTCAGTTTGAGCCGTAGTTTTTGGGCAAAATCCTTTTCCTAAGGCTTGACCTTCTAGGGTGAGGGTCTCAGGGTGCTTACCAAGGTCTCTGCACTCTGGCCGGATCGGAACTCTGTGAGATCTTTGATTCCTGTATTCATCTCTTAGCTCCCTGTCCTCTACCTTCTACAGCAGCTCTTCTCTCGAAGGCCTCCCAGAATTTGCCCTGCACACAGGCAGCCTAGGATTCAGCCAAGGACCTGGGGTCAGCCTCTAGATCTCTGGGGCTTTTCTCTGACTCCTTTCTCTCTGGTACCCTGTCTCACAAATTCCTGGCACCAAAACTCTTATCTGGGTTTCTTCTGCCCAGGAAGACTGCCACTGACTGCCCAAGCTCTGCTTGCCTTTGCTGTGGTTTGGGAAAATGCCCAGAGTAAATGTGGGCTCACCGCCTGAGCTTTCCTTTTCTCAGGCAAACTGCTGTCTGCTATCCACTATCATTAGCCTGTGCCAGAAACGGTTAATTCATATAGTTCGTCCAGTTTGAGGGTTATTTGGGACGGGCGAGTACTGTCATGCCAGAACCAGGTACTAGAAAAGAGTGTTAAGAGGCTCGCCTTCTTCCTTTTGGGATGGCTATCATTTCTCAGGAACATTCCTAGTGCTTTTACATTAGAAATGAGTAACCAAAAGATGAACACTAATCTCCATACATTTGGAAATCTAAAAACATATTCCTAAGTAAACAACACATGGGTCAAAGAAGAAATCATAAGAGAAATTTAAAAGTACTTAGGGGACTTCCCTGGCCATCCAGTGGTTAAGACTCCATACTTGCATTGCAGGGGACACAGGTTCAGTCCCTGGTTGGGGAACTAAGATCCTGCATGCTGCATTGCACAGCCAAAAAAAAAAAAAAGTACTTAGAACTGAACGATAAGGAAAATTTTTCTCATCAAAAGTTGTGGGATAGGGCTTCTCTACTTAACTACTGGTGGCACAGTAGTTAAGAATCCGCCTGTCAGTGCAGGGGACACGGGTTCGAGCCCTGGTCCAGGAAGATCCCACATGTCTCGGAGCAACTAAGCCTGTGCACCACAACTACTGAGGCTGCAGTCTAGAGCCCGCGAGCCACAACTACTGAGCCCACATGCGGCAACTACCGAAGCCTGCGTGCGTAGAGCCCATGCTCTGCAACAGGAGAAGCCCCCACAATGAGAAGCCCGTGCACCGCAACGAGGGTAGCCCCCACTTGGCGCAACTAGAGAAAGCCGGCGCTCAGTGACAAAGACCCAACGCAGCCAAAAATAAAATAAATAAATTTATATTAAAAAAAAAAGTTGTGGGATACAACGAAAGCAATACTTATATGGAACTGTATAATATTGAATGCTTAAATGAGCTAAGAAGACAGGATGAAAATAAATGAGCTTAGAGTTGATTGAAGAAGTATATAAAAAGTAAAAATAAACCCAAATAAGGAACAGACAAAATTTTTTTTTTTTTTTTTTTTTTTTTTTGCGGTACACAGGCCTCTCACTGTTGTGGTCTCCCGTTGCGGAGCACAGGCTCCGGATGCGCAGGCTCAGCGGCCATGGCTCACGGTCCCAGCTGCTCCGTGGCATGTGGGATCTTCCCAGACCAGGGCACAAACCCGTGTCCCCTGCATCGGCAGGCAGACTCTCAACCACTGCGCCACCAGGGAAGCCCAGACAAAATTTTTAAAACAAAGTTTTTTAAAATTTAAAATTTTGTAAACAAAGCTACAATTATATGTTAGTTACATCTCAGTAAAGCCAGGGGGAAAACAAGAAGCATAAAAAACAAAGCTACAATAGAAGGGATCAGTAAAGTCAAAATTTCATTCTTTAAAGAGATTAATGAAACAAAAACCTTTGGAATGATTAATCAAGAAAAAAGAAGAAAAGGGCATAGGTAAACATTAGTAATAAAAATCATAACTATAGATGTAGCAGATATTAAAATATAAGCTAATACGGTAATAAACTTGAAAACTTAGAAGAAATGGACACATTTCTTAAAGTATATCATTTTCAAAACTAATAAAAGAAACTGCTAGTCCTATATCTGTAAAGCAGTTGAATCAAAGTTTAGAATCTTCTTATAAAGAAAACACCAAGCCCAGATGGTTTTATAGGCAAATTTTACTGAATTTTCAAGGAACAAAAATTCCAATATTATATAAATTCTTCTAAAGAATAAGTGAGATACTTGCTAGTTCATTCTATGAGGCCAATATAACCCTGATATCAAATCAGACAGGAGAGCATAAGAGAGAAAAATTGCAGGCTGGTTTCACTCACATGAATACACATGCAATGTTTCTAAACAAAATATTGGCAAAATGAAGTCAATATTGGCTAATGAAGATAGTATTATACATCATGGCAGTTGGATTTTTTTCTAGAAATGCAGAAGTAGCTTAATATTAGATAAATGATAAATCAGGAGTTCCCTGGTGGCCTAGTGGTTAGGATTCTGGGCTTTCTCTGCCAAAGCCTGGGTTCAGTCCCTGGTCAGGGAACAGAGATCCCACAAGCCATATGGCACAGCCAAAAAAAAGGAAGAAAGAAAAAAGAAAGAAAAACGATAAATCTTTCACTACATTAACAGATTAAAGAGTGAACACTATATGATCATCTTATATAGACACAGCAAAAGCATTTGATAAAATTCACTACTAATTTATGATTTAAAAAATAAAGTTTCTTAGCAGCTAGAAATAGAAGGTTATTCTTAACCTGATAAAGGCTATCTCCCAAAACTCTACAGAAAATAATATTTTAATAGAAAAACATTATAAGCATTCTCTTTAAAAATAGGAACAAGACAAGGATATACTGGAGGTCTAGTTTTATCTAGTGAGGAAGGGAAAATAAGTTAAAGGCATAAATATTGGAACAGGGTAAATAAAACTCATTATTTACAGATGATGTTTCTTTACATAGAAAAACTTAAATAATATGTAAATTATTAGAAATAACATTTTAACAAGGTAGCTGGATATATATTGGGTATATAAAAATCAATTCTATTTATATTTCCATGAATAAACAACAAAATAACTTTTAAAATATACCATTTATAAGAGCAGTTTTAAAAATTAAGGTACCTAGGAATAAATCCAGTGAAAGGTGCTCATGGCGTACCTGGGGGAAATAATTTAGCTTTATTGAAAGTCTTTAAGGAATTCTAAAATAGGAAAAGTTTCATGTTCATGGATAGGAAAACAATAAGAGTTATTTAAGAGTCATTCTTCCAAAATTAATCTTTTGATTCTGTATAATTTCAATAAAAATTCCCACAGGCTGATTCTAAAATTTATATGGAAGTCCAAAAGCCTATGAATATTTAAGACATTTCTTCCTGAAAATAAAGATGGGAGGCCTTGCCCTACAAGAAGACGTTGTACTATTGGCCTAGGGTTGGACAGTTTGACCAATAAAATACAATAGAGAGCCCCCAAAGGAGGCTTATGCAAATGCAGAAACTACTGACTATTCTGGTAGAGTTGTACATCTCTGGTGAAAGGATGGACACTTTAGTTATTGAATCTGGACAATTGCTTATTCATGTAGAAAAATATGAAATTATATCCCTGCCTTACCTCATGCACAAAAATAAACTCTAGGGCTTCCATGGTGGTGCAGAGGTTAAGAATCTGCCTGCCAATACAGGGAACACGGGTTTGGGCCCTGGTCCGGGAAGATCCCACATGCCGCGGAGCAAATAAGCCCGTGTGCCACAAATACTGAGCCTGCTCTTAGAGCCAGTGCTCTGCAACAAGAGAAGCCACCACAATGAGAAGCCCACACACTGCAATGAAGAGTAGCCCCCACTCACTGCAACTAGAGAAAAACCCGTGCGCAGCAACAAAGACCCAACGCAGCCAAAAAAACAAAAAACAAAAAACCCCCCCAAAAAACTCTAGATGGACTAGAGACTTAATGTGAAAGACAAAACTTTAAAACTTTTAGGCAAAAATGTACAAGAATATCTTTAGGACCTCAGAGTAGAATAAGACTTGTTAAGGCATAAAGAGTTAACTGGAGACTTCCGGGGAAGTCACGGAAGAGTAAGACGCGTAGATCACCTTCCTCCCCACAGATACACCAGAAATACAGCTACATGTGGAACAACTCCTATAGAACACCTACTGAACGCTGGCAGAAGACCTCAGACCCCCCAAAAGGCAAGAAACTCCCCACGTACCTGGGTAGGCCAAAAGAAAAAAGAATAAACAGAGACAAAAGGATAGGGACGGGACCTGCACCAGTGGGAGGGAGCCGTGAAGGAGGAAAAGTTTCCACACACTAGGAAGCCCCTTCGCGGGCGGAGACGGCGGGTGGCGGAGGGGGACAGTTTCCGAGTCGCAGAGGAGAGCACAGCAACAGGGGTGCGGAGGGCAAAGCGGAGAGATTTCCGCACATTCCACACAGAGGATTGGTGCCCACCGGCACTCATCAGCTCAAGACGCTTGTCTGCTTGCCCGCTGGGGCGGGCGGGGCTGGGAGCTGAGTCTCGGGCTTCCGTCAGAGTGCAGGGAGAGGACTGGGGTTGGCAGCGTGAACACAGCCTGAAGAGGCTAATGCGCCACAGCTAGCCGGGAGAGAGTCCGGGAAAAAGTCTGGACCTGCCGAAGAGGCAGGAGACTTTTTCTTCCCTCTTTGTTTCCTGGTGCGCGAGGAGAGGGGATTAAGAGCGCTGCTTAAAGGAGCTCCAGAGACGGGCACAAGCCGTGGCTGAAAGCGCGGACCCCAGAGACGGGTGTGGGACGCTGGGGCTGCTGCTGCCGCCGCCAAGAGGCCTGTGTGCGAGCGCAGGTCACTGTCCACGCCCCCCTTCCGGGGAGCCTGTGCAGCCCGTCACTGCTGGGGTCCCGGGGTCCCGGGGTCCAGGGACGGCTTCCCCGGCAGAGCGCAGGGCGCGCCTCGGGCTGGTGCAACGTCATGCTGGCCTCTGCTGCCGCAGGCTCGCCCCGCGCTCCGTGGCCCTCCCTCCCCCGCAGACTGAGTGAGCCAGAGTCCCCAAAGCGGCTGCTTCTTTAACCCTGTCCTGTCTGAGCGAAGAACAGACGCCCTCTGGCGACCTACACGCAGAGGCCGGGCCAAATCCAAAGCTGAGACCCGGGAGCTGTGAGAACAAAGAAGAGAAAGGGAAATCTCTCCCAGCAGCCTCAGAAGCAGTGGATTAAAGCTCCACAATCAACTTGATGTACCCTGCATCTGTGGAATACATGAATAGACAATGAATCATCCCAAATTGAGGAGTCGTGTGGATGAAAGGTTCTTGGTGCTGCAGGCAGGAGTCAGTTCTGTGCCTCTGAGGTGGAGAGCCAACTTCAGGACACTGGTCCACAAGAGACCTCCCAGCTCCACATAATATCAAACGGCGAAAATCTTCCAGAGATCTCCATCTCAACACCAGCACCCAGATTCACTCAACGACCAGCAAGCTACAGTGCTGGACACCCTATGCCAAACAACTAGCAAGACAGGAACACAACGCCACCCATTAGCAGAGAGGAGGCCTAAAATCATAAAAAGTCCGCAGACACCCCAAAACACACCACCAGACGTGGACCTGCCCACCAGAAAGACAAGATCCAGCCTCATCCATCAGAACACAGGCTCTAGTCCCCTCCACCAGGAAGCCTACAGAACCCTCTAAACCAACCTTAGCCACTGGGGACAGACACCAAAAACAATGGGAACTACGAACCTGCAGCCTGCAAAAAGGAGACCCCAAACACAGTAACATAAGCAAAATGAGAAGACAGAAAAACACACAGCAGGAGAAGGAGCAAGATAAAAACCCACCAGACCTAACAAATGAAGAGGTAATAGGCAGTCTACCTGAAAAAGAATTCAGAATAATGATGGTAAAGATGATCCAAGATTCTATTTCCCAGATCCAAAATCTTGGAAATAGAATAGACAAAATGCAAGAAACAGTTAACAAGGACCTAGAAGAATTAAGATGAATCAAGCATCGATTAAAAACACAATACATGAAATAAAAAATACTCTAGATGGGATCAATACCAGAATAACTGAGGCAGAAGAACGGATAAGTGAGGTGGAAGATAAAATAGTGGAAATAACTGCTGCAGAGCAAAATAAAGAAAAAAGAATGAAAAGAACAGAGGACAGTCTCAGAGACCTCTGGGACAACATTAAACGCACCAACATTCGAATTATAGGGGTTCCAGAAGAAGAAGAGAAAAAGAAAGGGACTGAGAAAATATTTGAACAGATTATAGTTGAAAACTTCCCTAATATGGGAAAGGAAATAGTTAATCAAGTCCAGGAGGCACAGAGAGTCCCATACAGAATAAATCCAAGGAGAAATACGCCAAGACACATATTAATCAAACTGTCAAAAATTAAACACAAAGAAATCATATTAAAAGCAGCAAGGCAAAAACAACAAATAACACACAAGGGAATCCCCATCAGGATAACAGCTGATCTCTCAGCAGAAACTCTACAAGCCAGAAGGTAGTGGCAGGACATAATTAAAGTGATGAAGGAGAAAAGCCTGCAACCAAGATTACTCTACCCAGCAAGGATCTCATTCAGATTTGATGGAGAAATTAAAACGTTTACAGACAAGCAAAAGCTGAGAGAGTTCAGCACCACCAAACCAGCTTTACAACAAATGCTAAAGGAACTTCTCTAGGCAAGAAACACAACAGAAGGAAAAGACCTACAATAACGAACCCAAAACAGTTAAGAAAATGGGAATAGGAACCTACATATCAATAATTACCTTAAATGTAAATGGACTAAATGCTCCCACCAAAAGACACAGATTGGCTGAATGGATACAAAAACAAGACCCATATATATGCTGCTACAAGAGACCCACTTCAGACCTAGAGACATATACAGACTGAAAGTAAGGGGATGGAAAAAGATATTCCATGCAAATGGAAACCAAAAGAAAGCTGGAGTAGCAATTCTCATATCAGACAAAATAGACTTTAAAATAAAGACTACTAGAAGAGACAAAGAAGGACACTACATAATGACCAAGGGATCGATCCAAGAAGAAGATATAACAATTGTAAATATTTATGCACCCAACATAGGAGCACCTCAATACATGAGACAAATACTAACAGCCATAAAAGGGGTAATTGACAGTAACACATTCATAGTAGGGGACTTTAACACCCCACTTTCACCAATGGACAGATCATCCAAAATGAAAATAAATAAGGAAACACAAGCTTTAAATGATACATTAAAAAAGATGGACTTAATTGATAGTTATAGGACATTCCATCCAAAAACAACAGAATACACATTTTTCTCAAGTGCTCATGGAACATTCTCCAGGATAGATCATATTTTGGGTCACAAATCAAGCCTTGGTAAATTTAAGAAAATTGAAATTGTATCAAGTATCTTTTCCGACCACAATGCTAGAGACTAGATATCAATTACAGGAAGAGATCTGTAAAAAATACAAACACATGGAGGCTAAACAATACACTACTTAATAACAAAGTTATCACTGAAGAAATCAAAGAGGAAATAAAAAATTACCTAGAAACAAATGACAATGGAGACACGACGACCCAAAACCTATGGGACGCAGCAAAAGCAGTTCTATGGGGGAAGTTTATAGCAATACAATCCCACCTTAAGAAACAGGAAACATTTCGAGTAAACAATCTGACCCTGCACCTAAAGCAATTAGAGAAAGAAGAACAAAAAACCCTCAAAGTTAGCAGAAGGAAAGAAATAAAGATCAGATCAGAAATAAATGAAAAAGAAATGAAGGAAACTATAGCAAAGATCAATAAAACTAAAAGCTGGTTCTTTGAGAAGATAAACAAAATTCATAAACCATTTGCCAGACTCATCAAGAAAAAGAGGGAGAAGACTCAAATCAATAGAATTAGAAATGAAAAAGGAGAAGTAACAACTGACACAGCAGAAATACAAAAGATCATGAGAGATTACTACAAGCAACTCTATGCCAATAAAATGGACAACCTGGAAGAAAGGGACAACTTCTTAGAAATGCCCAACCCGCCAAGACTGAATCAGGAAGAAATAGAAATATGAACAGACCAATCACAGGCACTGAAATTGAAACTGTGATTAAAAATCTTCCAACAAACAAAAGCCCAGGACCAGATGGCTTCACAGGTGAATTCTATCAAACATTTAGAGAAGATCTAACACCTATCCTTCTCAAACTCTTCCAAAATATAGCAGAGGGAGGAACACTCCCAAACTCATTCTACGAGGCCACCATCACCTTGATACGAAAACCAGACAAGGATGTCACAAAGAAAGAAAACTACAGGCTAATATCACTGATGAACATAGATGCAAAAATCCTCAACAAAATAGTAGCAAACAGAATCCAACAGCACATTAAAAGGATTGTACACGGGCTTTCCTGGTGGCACAGTGGTTGAGAGTCCGCCTGCCGATTCAGGGGACACGGGTTCGTTCCTCAGTCTGGGAGGATCTCACATGCTGCAGTGTGGCTGGGCCCGTGAGCCATGGCCGCTGAGGCTGCGCGTCCAGAGACTGTTCTTCACAGCGGGAGAGGCCACAACAGTGAGAGGCCCATGTACCACAAAAAAAAAAAAAAAAAAAAAAAAAAGATCCTCTCTTGCTTTGGGCTTCCCTGGTGGCGCAGTGGTTGAGAGTCTGCCTGCCGATGCAGGGGACACGGGTTCGTGCCCCAGTCAGGGAAGATCCCACATGCCACGGAGCGGCTGTGCCCATGAGCCATGGCAGCTGAGCCTGCGCGTCTGGAGCCTGTGCTCCACAGCGGGAGAGGCCACAGCAGTGAGAGGCCCGCGTACCGCAAAAAAAAAATAAATAAATAAAGGACCATACACCATGATCAAGTGGGGTTTATTCCAGGAATGCAAGGATTCTTCAGTATATGCAAATCAATCAACATGATACACCATATTAACAAACTGAAGGAGAAAAACCACATGATCATCTCAATAGATGCAGAGAAAGCTTTCAACAAAATTCAACACCCATTTATGATAAAAACCCTGCAGAAAATAGGCATAGAGGGAACTTTCCTCAACATAAGAAAGGCCATATATGACAAACCCACAGCCAACATCATCCTCAATGGTGAAAAACTGAAAACATTTCCACTAAGATCAGAAACAAGACAAGGTTGTCCACTCTCACCACTCTTATTCAACCTAGTTTTGGAAGTTTTAGCCACAGCAATCAGAGAAGAAAAGGAAATAAAAGGAATCCAAATCGGAAAAGAAGAAGTAAAGCTGTCACTGTTTGCAGATAACATGATACTATACATAGAGAATCCTAAAGATGCTACCAGAAAACTACTAGAGCTAATCAATGAATTTGGTAAAGTAGTAGGATACAAAATTAATGCACAGAAATCTCTGGCATTCCTATATACTAATGATGAAAAATCTGAAAGTGAAATCAAGAAAACACTCCCATTTACCATTGCAACAAAAAGAATAAAATATCTAGGAATAAACCTATCTTAGGAGACAAAAGACCTGTATGCAGAAAATTGTAAGACACTGATGAAAGAAATTAAAGATGATACAAATAGACGGAGAGATATGCCACGTTCCTGGATTGGAAGGATCAACATTGTGAAAATGACTCCACTACCCAAAGCAATCTACAGATTCAATGGAATCCCTATCAAACTACCACTGGCATTTTTCACAGAACTAGAACAAAAAATTTCACAATTTGTATGGCAACACAAAAGACCCCGAATAGCCAAAGCAATCTTGGGAACAAAAAATGGAGCTGGAGGAATCAGGCTTCCTGACTTCAGACTATACTACAAAGCTACAGTAATCAAGACAGTATGGTACTGGCACAAAAAGAGAAATATAGATCAATGGAACAGGATAGAAAGCCCAGAGATAAACCCATGCACATATGGTCACCTTGTCTTTGATAAAGGAGGCAGGAATGTACAGTGGAGAAAGGACAGCCTCTTCAATAAGTGGTGCTGGGAAAACTGGACAGGGACATGTAAAAGTATGAGATTAGATCATTCCCTAACACCATACACAAAAATAAGCTCAAAATGGATTAAAGACCTAAATGTAAGGCCAGAAACTATCAAACTCTTAGAGGAAAACATAGGCAGAACACTCTATGACATAAATCACAGCAAGATCCTTTTTGACCCACCTCCTAGAGAAATGGAAATAAAGACAAAAATAAACACATGGGACCTAATGAAACTTCAAAGCTTTTGCTCAGCAAAGGAAACCATAATCAAGACCAAAAGACAACCCTCAGAATGGGAGAAAATATTTGCAAATGAAGCAACTGACAAAGGATTAATCTCCAAAATTTATAAGCAGCTCATGCAGCTCAATAACAAAAAAAGAAACAACCCAATCCAAAAATGGGCAGAAGACCTAAATAGACATTTCTCAACAGAAGATATACAGACTGCCAGCAAACACATGAAAGAATGCTCAACATCTTTAATCATTAGAGAAATGCAAATCAAAACTACAATGAGATATCATCTCACACCAGTCAGAATGGCCATCATCAAGAAATCTAGAAACAGTAAATGCTGGAGAGGGTGTGGAAAAAAGGGAACACTCTTGCACTGCTGGTGGGAATGTGAATTGGTACAGCCACTATGGAGAACAGTATGGAGGTTCCTTAAAAAACTACAACTAGAACTACCATATGACCGAGCAATCCCACTACTGGCCATATACCCTGAGAAAACCATAATTCAAAAAGAGTCATGTACCAAAATGTTCATAGCAGCCCTATTTACAATAGCCTGGAGATGGAAACAACCTAAGTGTCCATCATCAGATGAATGGATAAAGAAGATGTGGCACATTTATACAATGGAATATTACTCAGCCATAAAAAGAAATGAAATTGAGCTATTTGTAATGAGGTGGATAGACCTAGAGTCTGTCATACAGAGTGAAGTAAGTCAGAAAGAGAAAGACAAATACCGTATGCTAACACATATATATGGAATTTAAGAAGAAAAAAAATGTCATGAAAAACCTAGGGGTAAGACAGGAATAAAGACACAGACCTACTAGAGAATGGACTTGAGGATATGGGGAGGGGGAAGGGTAAGCTGTGACAAAGCAAAAGAGAGGCATGGACATATATACACTACCAAACGTGAGGTAGATAGCTAGTGGTAAGCAGCCGCATAGCACAGGGAGATCAGCTCAGTGCTTTGTGACCGCCTGGAGGGGTGGGATAGGGAGGGTGGGAGGGAGACGCAAGAGGGAGGGGATATGGGAACATATGTATATGTATAACTGATTCATTTTGTTATAAAACAGAAACGAACACACCATTGTTAAGCAATTATACTCCAATAAAGATGTAAAAAAAAAAGAGTTAACTGGAAAAAAAAAGATAGGTGGATGAATTAAAATTATGAATTTATCTTCTTTGAAAGATAATATAAAGGAAGATAAATTCAAGCCCAAAACTGGGAGAAGATATTTGCAATAATATAACTAACCAGGAAAGGGGTCAGCAAACTTTGGCCAGTGGCCCTCTGCCTGCTTTTATGCTGCTGGCACAATAAGAACTTTTTTTTTCTTTCAATTAAACTTTTCTTTTTGAGATAATTGTAGATTCACATGCAGTTACTTGTAAAAAACAATACAGAGATCCCCTGTACCCTTTGTCCAGTTCCCCCCAATGGTAACATCTTACAGAATTTCACAACCAGGGTATTAACGTTGATACAGTTAAGATACAGAGCATTTCCATCACCACCACAAGTATCCTTCCTGTTCTTTTTTATAGCCACACCCATTTCCCTCCCATCCCCATCCCCACCTTAGCCCCTGGAGCAATTAATCTGTTCTCTATTTCTTTAATTTCAAGAATGTTATATGAATGGAATAATATAGTATATAACCTTTTGGGATTGGCTTTTTTCAATCAACATAATTTTTGGAGATTCAAAGGTGTTGTTGCATATACTAATAGTTTATTCCTTTTTTTTTTAAGGATGTTGGGGGTAGGAGTTTATTAATTTATTTATTTACTTTTGCTGTGTTGGGTCTTCGTTTCTGTTCGAGGGCTTTCTCTAGTTGTGGCAAGTGGGGGCCACTCTTCATCGCGGTGCACAGGCCTCTCACTGTCGCGGCCTCTCTTGTTGCGGAGCACGGGCTCCAGACGCATAGGCTCAGTAGTTATGGCTCACAGGCCTAGTTGCTCCGCAGCATGTGGGATCCTCCCAGACCAGGGCTCGAACCCGTGTCCCCTGCATTAGCAGGCAGATTCTCAACCACTGCGCCACCAGGGAAGCCATAGTTTATTCCTTTTTAATGCTGAGTAGTATTCCATGGTATGGATGTACTACAGTTTGCTTAACCATTTACCCATTGAAGGATATCTACATTGTTTCTGGTTTTTGACTGTTACAAATAAAGTTGCTGTAAATATTCATGTATGGAGTTCGTGTGTTTCTCTGGGATAAATGCCAAAAATTAAAACTGCTGAGTGGTATGGTCATTCCATGTTTACTTTTTTAAGAAACAGCCAAACTGTTTTCAGAGTGGCTGTACCATTTTACATTCCTGCTAGGAGTGTATGAGGGGTTTTCTGCATCCCCTCCAGGATTTGGTTTTGTCACTTTTTTTGGCCACACCCCTCAGCATGTGGGATCTTAGTTCCCTGACCAGAGATTGAACTATGCCCCATGCATTGGAGGCGTGGGATCTTAACCACTGGATCACCAGAGAAGTCCCCTGGTATTGTCACTTCTTAATTTTAACCACTCTGATAGGTATATAGTGATATCTTATTATGGTTTTAATTTGCATTTCCCTAATGTTGAACACATTTTCATGTGCTTATTTACTATTTGTATATCCTCTTTGGTGAAATATCTCTTTCTTTCTTTTGCCTATTTTCTAATTGGATTGTTTTTTTTTGCCATTGAGTTTTGAGAGTTCTTTATGTATTCTAGATACCAGTCCTTTGTTGGATACATGGTTTGCAAATGTTTTCTCCTACTCTGTAGCTTGTCTTTTTCATTTTCTTAACAGGGTTTTTTTCAGAGCAGAAGTTTTAAATTTCAGTGAAGTCCAGTTTATCAATTTTTCCTTTTATGAATGATGCTTTTGTTGTCAGGTCTAAGAACTTTTTGGCCAGTCCTAGGTCTCAAAGAATTTATCCTGTTTTTTAAAAAGTTATATAGCTTTACATTTTAAAGCCCATGTTCCTTTTTTTTTTTTCTTTTTGCGGTATGCGGGCCTCTCACTGTTGTGGCCTCTCCCGTTGCGGAGCACAGGCTCCAGATGCGCAGGCCCAGCGGCCATGGCTCACGGGCCCAGCCGCTCCGCGGCATATGGGATCCTCCCAGACCGGGGCACGAACCCGTATCCCCTGCATCGGCAGGCGGACTCTTAACCACTGCGCCACCAGGGAGGCCCCCATGTTCCATTTTGAGTTAATTTTTATATAAGCTTTGAAACTTAGGTTGGATTTTATTATTTTCCTATAGATGTTCAGTTTCTCCAGCACCATTTCCTCCATTAAATTGCTTTTGCAGTTTTATCAAAAATCAGTTGGACAGGGCTTCCCTGGTGGCGCAGTGGTTGAGAGTTGGCCTGCCGATGCAGGGGACACGGGTTCGTGCCCTGGTCCGGGAAGATTCCACACGTCGCGGAGTGGCTGGGCCCGTGATCCATGGCCGCTGAGCCTGTGCATCTGGTGCCTGTACTCCGCAGCAGGAGAGGCCACAACAGTGAGAAAGAGGACTGTGTACCGCAAAAAAAAAAAAAAAAATCAGTTGGACATATTTGTGTGGGTTCATTTCTGGGTCCTCAGTTTTGTTTCACTGATTACATGTCTATGCCTCCTACTATCTCAGTTACTGTAGCTGTAAAAAGTATTGAAATTGGGTAGACTGATTCCTCCAACTTTATTGTTTTTCAATATTGTTTTAGCTGTTCTATTTCTTTTGCCTTTGTATATAGATTTTAGAATAGTTTTATCTATACGTACCAAAATTTTGACTGGAATTTTGCTAGCAATTGCATTAGACCTATATGTCAGTTTAAGGAGAATTAATATCTTTATTATATGTTGGGTCTTCCAGTCCATGAACACAGTATAAATTTCCATTGATTTAGACCTTCTTTGATTTCTTTAATCAACATTGTATAGTTTTCAGCATACAGGTCCTAATATATTTTATTAGATTTATACTTAAGTATTTCATTTTATTTGAGTGATTATAAGTCGCACTGTAGTTTTGGTTTCTGTGTCTCCTTGTTCATTGGTAGTATATAGAAATACAATTGATTTTTGTATATTTATCTTGTATCCTGTTACTTTGCTGAACTTGCTAGTGATAGGAATTTGGTTTTTGTCTTTTCTTTTTTGTAGATTTCTTGGGATTTTCTGTGTAGGCAATAATGTCATTTGTAAATAGGGCCAGTTTTATTTTTTCCTTTCTTATCTATACGTCTTCTGTTTCTTTTTCTTAGTACTGGCTAGGTTTCCAGCACTATGTTGAATTAGAGTAGTGCGTGTGGACATCCTTGCCTTATTCTTTTAGTGTAGAAAGCATTCAGGCTTTCACAATAAAGTATGATATTATCATAGGTTTTTGGATGGATGTTCTTTATTAAGTTGAGGAATTTCTCCTCTATTCCTGTTTTTCTGAGAGGTTTTTCTTTTTTATCATGAATCATTGTATTAGTTTCTTAGGATTGCTATCACAAAGTACCATAAACTGGGCTGCTTAGAACAACAGAAATTGATCATCTCACAGTTCTGGAGGCTAGAAGTCCAAAATTAAGGCATCAGCAAGGCAAAGTTCCCTCTGAAGCCTGTGGGGGAATTATTCCTTGCCTCTTCCTAGCTTCCAGTGGTTTGCCAACAATCTTTGGTATTCTTTGGCTTATAGGTGTGTCAGTCCAATCTTCTGTCTTCACATAACATTCTCCTTGTGTGTCTTCATATTGTCTTCCCTCTGTGTCTGGCTCTGTGTCCAAATTTCCTCTTTTTATAAGGACACACTCATATTGGATTAGGACCCACCCTAGTGACTGTTTTACCTTGCTTACCTCTATAAAGACCCTATTTCCAAATAAGGTCGCATTCTGAGGTACTAGGGGTTAGGCATTCAACATACATTTTTTGAAGGGGGGAAATAATTCAACTTATAACAGATATTGAATTTTGTCAAATACTTTTTTCTGTATTGAATGATATGATCATGTGATTTTTTTCCTTTAGCCTGTTAATATGGATTACCTTGATTGATTTTTCAAATATTGAACCAACCTTGCATTCTTGGAATAAACCTCACTTGGTCATGGTGTATAATTATTTTTATATATTGCTGAATTCTATTTACTAATACTTTGTTAAGGATTTTTGCATCTATTTTCATGAGAGATATTGATCTATAGGCTTTTTGTTTTGTGGTACTACCTTTGGTTTTAGTATCATGAAAATACTATCCCTATAAAATGAATTGGGAAGTGTTCCCTCCTTTTGGAAAAGACTATATAGAACTGTGTTAATTTTTCTTAAATGTTTGGTAGAATTCTCCAGTGAAACCATCTGGGCTTGGAGATTTTCTTGCTTGCTTGCTTGCTTGCTTTCCTTTCTTTTCTTTCTTGCTCTCTTCCTCTCTTTCTCTCTCTCTCTTTCTCTCTCCCTTTCTTTCTCTCTTTCCTTCCTTCCTTCCTTCCTTTCTTTCTTTTCTTTCTTTCCTGTGCTGCATGGCTTGTGGGATCTCAGGTCCCCAACCAGGGATCGAACCTGGGCCGCTGACCATGTCAGCGCCGAGTCCTAACCACTGACCTGACCACCAGGGAATTCCCGAGATTTTTTAAAATTAAGAGTTCAATTTCTTTAACACTAAGGGGGCTCTTCAAATCATCTATTTCAGATTGGGTGTGTTTTGATAGTTTATAGTTTTTGAGGAAGTGGTACATTTTGTCTGAGCTGTCAAACTTCTTGTTTGAAATTTATGTTTGTATTTATGTGTAGAGTTGTTCTTGGTATTTCTTGTTATCTTTTTGATATCTGCGAGGTCTGTAGTGATAGCCCCTTTTGTTCCTGATACTGGCAATTCGTGTCTTCCCTTTTTCTTTTCATTCTTGCTGGATGTTTATTAATTTTGTTGATCCTTTCAAAGAACCAGCTCTTTGTTTTATTGATTTTCTCTATTTTTTTTTCAATTTCATTGATTTCTGCTCTTAGTTGCTTTCTTTGTTCTGTTTTCTTTGGCTTTTAGCTTTTCTTCTTTTTATTCCCCCCTTAGGATCAAAGCTGAGATCATTCATTTGTAACTCTTTTATTTCCTAATATAGGCTTTTAGTGCTATAAATTTCTCTTTAAGTGTACTTGCATTCCACAGATTTTGATATTTTTCAGTTTCATTTTTGTTATGTTTTTTTTTAAACCCCACATTTGTTTATTTATTTATTTTTTTGGCTGTCTTGGGTCTTCGTTTCTGTGCGAGGGCTTTCTCTAGTTGTGGCAAGCGGGGGCCACTCTTCATTGCGGTGCGCGGGCCTCTCACTATCGCGGCCTCTCTTGTTGCGGAGCACAAGCTCCAGACGCGCAGGCTCAGCAGTTGTGGCTCACGGGCCTAGTTGCTCCACGGCATGTGGGATCTTCCCAGACCAGGGCTCGAACCCATGTCCCCTGCATTAGCAGGCAGACTCTCAACCACTGCGCCACCAGGGAAGCCCTGTTATGTTTTTATTGAGTTCAAAATATTTTCTAATTTTCCTTTTGATTTCTTCATTGTGTGGAGTTTTCTTGAAGTGTGTTATTTGGTTTCCAAATATTTGGATGTTTCCACATATTTTCAGTTATTGATTTCTAATTTAATTCTTTTGTGGTTAGTGAGCATACTTCTCATGATTTGAATCCTTTTACACTTATTGAGACTTATTTCATGCCCCAGGACATAGTCTGTCTTGGTATATGTTGTAGGGGCACTTGTAAAGATGTGTATCCTGCTGTTATTGGGTGGGGTGTCCTGTACACGTTGACTGGATCCTGTTGGTTGATGGTATTGTTAAGTTCTATATCCTTGCTGATTTTCTGACTAGTTGTTCTGTCAGTTGTTAAAAGGGGTGTTGAAGTCTCCAATTATAATTGTGGATTTGTGTAGTTCTCCTTTCAATTTATTAGTTTTTGCATTTTATATTTTGCAGCTCTATTGTTTGGTGCATATATATTTAGGATTACTATGTATTCTTGGTGGAATGATGCTTCTATAATTATATAATATCCCTTTCTGTGATTTTTCTCTTAGTGATTTTTCTTTACTCTGAGGTTTATTTTATCTGATAGTAATATAACCATGTCCTTTGATTATGTTTGCATGCCGTTTATCTTTGTACTTTAAACCCAACTATATCATTATATTTGAAACGAGCTTTTTGTGGACAGCATGTAGTTGGGTCATATTTTCTTTTTTTTTTGCGGTACGCGGGCCTCTCACTGTTGTGGCCTCTCCCGCTGCGGAACACAGGCTCCGGATGCGCAGGCTCAGCGGCCATGGCTCACGGGCCCAGCCGCTCTGCAGCATGTGGGATCTTCCCGGACCGGAGCACGAACCCGTGTCCCCTGCATTGGCAGGCGGACTCTCAACCACTGCACCACCAGGGAAGCCCTGGGTCACATTTTTTAATCTACACTGCCAATCTGTGTCTTTAAATTGGTATGTTTAGACCATTTACATTTGAAATAATTATTGATATGATACAGCTCAAGTCCGCCATTTTATTTTTTCATTTTTTATTTTGTTTTTTCTGTTTTCCTAAAGTTTACTTGAATATGTTTTTTAGAATTAAATTTTGATTTATCTGTAGTGGGTTTTTTAAAAATTTAATTTTATTTTTTTATATAGCAGGTTCTTATTAGTTATCTATTTTATACATATTAGTGTGTATATGTCAATCCCAATCTCCCAATTCATCCCACCACCACCACCACCACCACCCCTGCCACTTCCCCACCTTGGTGTCCATACGTTTGTTCTCTACATCTGTGTCTCTATTTCTGTCCTGCAAACTGGTTCATCTGTACCATTTTTCTAGGTTCCCATATATGTGTTAATATACGATATTTGTTTTTCTCTTTCTGACTTACTTCACTATATATGACAGTCTCTAGATCCATCCACACCTCTGTAAATGACCCAATTTCATTCCTTTTTATGGCTGAGTAATATTCCATTGTATATATGTACTACATCTTCTTTATCCATTCGTCTGTTGATGGGCATTTAGGTTGCTTCCATGACCTGGCTATTGTAAATAGTGCTGCAATGAACATTAGAGTGCATGTGTCTTTTTGAATTATGGTTTTCTCTGAGTATATGTCCAGTAGTGGGATTGCTGGGTCATATGGTAATTCTATTTTTAGTTTTTTAAGGAACCTAAATACTGTTCTCCATAGTGGCTGTATCAATTTACATTGCCACCAACAGTGCAAGAGGGTTCCCTTTTCTTCACACCCTCTCCAGCATTTGTTGTTTGTAGATTTTGTGATGATGCCCATTCAAACTGGTGTGAGGTGATACTTCATCATAGTTTTGATTTGCATTTCTCTAATAATTAGTGATGTTGAGCAGCTTTTCATGTGCTTCTTAGCCATCTGTATGTCTTCTTTGGAAAAATGTCTGTTTAAGTCTTCTGCCCATTGTTTGACTGGGTTGTTTGTTTTTTTAATATTGAGCTGCATGAGCTGTTTATACATTTTGGAGATTAATCCTTTGTCCATTGATTCATTTGCAAATACTTTCTCCCATTCTGAGGGTTGTCTTTTTGTCTTGTTTGTAGTTTCCTTTGCTTTGCAAAAGCTTTTAAGTTTCATTAGGTCCCATTTGTTTATTTTTGTTTTTATTTCCATTACTCTAGGAGGTGGATCAAAAAAGATCTTGCTGTGATTTATGTCAAAGAGTGTTCTTCCTATGTTTTCCTCTAAGAGTTTTATAGTGTCTGGTCTTACATTTAGGTCTCTAATCCATTTTGAGTTTATTTTTGTGTATGGTGTTAGGAAGTGTTCTAATTTCATTCTTTTACATGCAGCTGTCCAGTTTTCCCAGCAGCACTTACTGAAGAGACTGTCTTTTCTCCATTGTGTATCCTTGCCTCCTTTGTCATAGACTAGTTGACCATAGGTGCGTGGGCTTATCTCTGGGCTTTCTATCTTGTTCCACTGATCTATATTTCTGTTTTTGTGCCAGTACCATATTGTCTTGATTACAGTAGCTTTCTAGTATAGTCTGAAGTCAGGGAGCCTGATTCCTCCAGCTCCGTTTTTTTTCCCTCAAGACTGCTTTGGCTATTCGGGGTCTTTTGTGTCTCCATACAAATTTTAAGATTTTTTGTTCTAGTTCTGTAAAAAAAAAAAATGCCACTGGTAATTTGATAGGCATTGCATTGAATCTGTAGATTGCTTTGGGTAGTATAGTCATTTTCACAATATTGATTCTTCCCATCCAAGAACACAGTATATCTCTCCATCTGTTTGTGTCATCTTTGATTTCTTTCATCAGTGTCTTATAGTTTTCTGAGTACAGGTCTTTTACCTTCTTTGGCAGGTTTATTCCTAGATATTTTATTCTTTTTGTTGCAGTGGTGAATGGGATTGTTTCCTTAATTTATCTTTCTGATATTTCATCGTTAGTGCATAGGAATGCAAGAGATTTCTGTGAATTAATTTTGTATCCTGCAACTTTACCAGATTCATTGATTAGCTCTAGTAGTGTTCTTTTCTTTTTTTTTTTTTTTTTTCAAATATTTATTTATTTATTTTTGGCTGCGTCTGGTCTTTATTGCTGCGTGTGGGCTTTCTCTAGTTGCGGCGAGCGGGGGCTACTCTTCGTTGTGGTGCGCAGACTTCTCATTGTGATGGCTTCTCTTGTTGCAGAGCGCGGGCTCTAGGGCACACAGGCTTCAGTAGTTGTGGCGCACGGGCTTAGTTGCTTCTTGGCATGTGGGATCTTCCCGGACCAGGGCTCGAACCCGTGTCTCCTGCATTGGCAGGCGGATTCTTAACCACTGCGCCACCAGGGAAGCCCAGCTCTAGTAGTTTTCTGGTGGCATCTTTAGGATTCTCTATGTACAGTATCATGTCATTTGCAAACAGTGATAGTTTTACTGCTTTTCCAGTTTGTATTTTTCTATTTCTTTTTCTTCTCTGATTGCCGTGGCTAGGACTTCCAAAACTATGTTGAATAATAGTAGCGAGAGTGGCCATCCTTGTCTTGTTCCTGATCTTAGAGGAAATGCTTTCATTTTTTCACCATTGAGAATGATGTTTGCTGTGGCTTTGCCGTATATGGCCTTTATTATGTTGAGGTAGGTTCCCTCTATGTCCACTTTCTGGAGAGTTTTTATCATAATGGGTGTTGACTTTTGTCAGAAGCTTTTTCTGCATCTATTGAGATGATCATATGGTTTTTATTCTTCAGTTTGTTAATATGGTGTATCACATTGATTGAATTGTGTATATTGAAGAATCCTTGCATCCTTGGGATAAATCCCACTTGATCATGGTGTATGATCCTTTTAATGTGTTGTTGGATTCTGTTTGCTAGTATTTTGTTGAGGATTTTTGCATCTGTATTCATCAGTGATATTGGTCTGTAATTTTCTTTTTTTGTAATATATCTGTCTGGTTTTGGTATCAGGGTGATGGTGGCCTCATAGAATGAGTTTGGGAGTGTTCCTTCCTCTGCAGTTTTTTGGAAGAGTTTGAGAAGGATAGGTGTTAGCTCTTCTCTAAATGTTTGATAGAATTCACTTGTGAAGCCATCTGGTCCTGGACTTTTGTTTGTTGGAAGATTTTTAATCACAGTTTCAATTTCATTACTTGTGATTGGTCTGTTCCTATTTTCTATTTCTTCCTGGTTCAGTCTTGGAAGGTTATACCTTTCTAAGAATTTGTCCATTTCTTCCAGATTGTCCATTTTATTGGCATAGAGTTGCTTGTAGTAGTCTCTTATGATGCTTTGTATTTCTGCAGTGTCCGTTGTAACTTCTCCTTTTTCATTTCTAATTTTAATTGATTTGAATCCTCTCCCTCTTTTTCTTGGTGAGTCTGGCTAAAGGTTTATCTGTTTTGTTTATCTTCTCAAAGGACCAGCTTTTATAGTTTTATTGATCTTTGCTGTTGTTTTATTTCTATTTTATTTATTTCTGCTCTGATCTTTATGATTTCTTTCTTTCTACTAACTTTGGGTTTGTGTTTTTTTTCAATTGAAATATTAAAAAAAGTTTTTTTTACTGAAGTATAGTTGATTTACAATGTTTTGTTAATTTCTACTGTGCAGCAAAATGAGTCAGTTATACATATATGTACATTCTTTTTCATATTCTTTTCCATTATGGTTTATCACAGGATATTGAATATAGTTCCCTGTTCTATACAGTAGGACCTTGTTATTTATCCATTCTATATAGAATAGTTTGCATCTGCTAATCCCAAACTCCCAAGCCATTAACTTTGGGTTTTGTTTTTTCTTCTTTCTCTAGCTCCTTTAGGTGTCAGTTTAGATTGTTTATTTGAGATTTTTCTTGTTTCTTGAAGTAGGCTTGTATTGCTATAAACTTCCCTCTTAGAACTGCTTTTGCTGCATCCCATAGGTTTTGGATCATCGTGTTTTCATTGTAATTTGTCTCTAGTTATTTTTTGATTTCCTCTTTGATTTCTTCAGTGATCTCTTGGTTAGTTTTAGTAACGTACTGTTTAGCCTCCATGTGTTTGTGTTTTTTACGTTTTTTCCCCTGTAATTGATTTCTAATCTCTTAGCGTTGTGGTCAGAAAAGATGCTTGATATGATTTCAGTTTTCTTAAATTTACTGAGGCTTGATTTGTGACCCGAGTTGTGATCAGTCCTGGAGAATGTTCCATGTGCACTTGAGAAGAAAGTGTAATCTGCTAATTTTGGATGGAATGTCCTATAAATATCAATTAAATCTATCTGGTCTATTATGTCATTTAAAGCTTGTGTTTCCGTATTAATTTTCTGTCTGGATGATTTGTCCACTGGTGTAAGTGAGGTGTTAAAGTCCCCCACTATTATTGTGTTACTGTCGATTTCCTCTTTTATAGCTGTTAGCATTTGCCTTAACGTATTAAGGTGCTCCTGTGTTGGGTGCATATATATTTATAATTGTTATATCTTCTTCTCGGATTGATCCCTTGATCATTACATAGTGTCTTTCCTTGTCTCTTGTAACATTCTTTATTTTAAAGTCTATTTTATCTGCTATGAGTATTGCTACTCCAGCTTTCTTTTGATTTCCATTTGCATGGAATATTTTTTTCCATCCCCTCACTTTCAGTCTGTGTGGGTCTCTTGTAGACAGCATATATATGGGTCTTGTTTTTGTATCCATTCAGTGAGCCTGTGTCTTTTAGTTGGAGCATTTAATCCATTCACTTTTAAGGTAATTATCGATATGTATGTTCCTATTCCCCTTTTCTTAATTGTTATGGGTTTGTTTTTGTGGGTCCTTTTCTTCTCTTGTGTTTCCCACTTAGAGAAGTTTCTTTAGCATTTGTTGTAGAGCTGGTTTGGTGGTACTGAATTCTCTTAACTTTTGCTTGTCTGTAAAGGTTTTGATTTCTCTGTCGAATCTGAATGAGATCCTTGCCAGGTAGAGTAATCTTGGTTGTACGTTCTCCCTTTCATCACTTTAAGTATATGGTGCCACTCCCTTTTGGCTTGTAGAGTTTCTGCTGAGCAATCAGCTGTTAACCTTATGGGAGTTCCCCTGTATGTTATTTGTCGTTTTTCCCTTGTTGCTTTCAATAATTTTTTTTGTCTTTAATTTTTGTCAATTTGATTACTATGTGTCTTGGCATGTTTCTCCTTGGGTTTATCCTGCCTGGGACTCTCTGTGCTTCCTGGACTTGGGTGCCTATTTTCTTTCCCATGTTAGGGAAGTTTTCAACTATAATCTCTTCAAATATTTTCTCGGGTCCTTTCTCTCTCTCTTCTCCTTCTGGGACCCCTGTAACGCGAATGTTGTTGCATTTAATGTTGTCCCAGAGGTCTCTTAGGCTGTCTTCATTTCTTTTCATTCTTTTTTCTTTAGTGTGTTCCGTGGCAGTGAATTCCACAATTCTGTCTTCCAGGTCACTTATCCATTCTTCTGCCTCAGTTATTCTGCTATTGATTCCTTCTAGTGTACTTTTCATTTCAGTTATTTTATTGTTCATCCCTTTTGTTTGTTCTTTAATTCTTCTAGGTCTTTGTTAAACATTTCTTGCATCTTCTCGATCTTTGCCTCCATTCTTTCCTGAGGTCCTGGATCATCTTCACTATCATTATTCTGAATTCTTTTTCTGAAAGGTTGCCTATCTCCACTTCATTTAGTTGTTTTTCTGGGGTTTTATCTTGTTCCTTCATCTGGTATAAAGTCCTCTGCCTTTTCATTTTGTCTGTCTTTTTGTGAATGTAGTTTTCCTTCCACAGGCTGCAGAATTGTAGTTCTTCTTGCTTCTGCTGTAGTGTTTTTTAAGTGTATCTCTTTGTATACCTTTTTAAGTGGTTGCTCTAGATGTTATATATACATAGCATAGTCTGTGCCTGTTGACTTTACTGGTTTGAGTTAAGTATAGAAACCCTACTTCTCTTTACCCTCCCCTGTTTATAATATAATTTTCTTAAATATGTCCTCTGTGTTCATTTAGAACCATATTGGACAGTTACAATTTTTATTTTAACTGTCAAACATAATTTAGAAAACTCATGAGAAGAAAACCTATTGTACTTACCCATATTTTTTCTTACCATGTTCTTTCTTACTTTCTGATGTTTCAAGGTTCCAGTAAAGTCAGCCACCTCTGAAGCTACCGGTTTTCACAGCTTTGCCTATTGTGGTAGAACTATCAGCCAAAGGACCAGGGAGTGGGAGAAGCTCCAGACTGACGCACCTTAGTCTCATATTCTTATCCAAGCGCCTGTAGTTTTCTGTTGTTGTTGTTTTTTAACAGATACCCTGTTTGTTGTATGCTTCTGTTCAATTTCCAGAATACTGAAATGGTTGTTTTTGACAATTTTGTCAAATTTTATAATAGCTTTTGGGGGAGAGGATTTATCAATCGAAATATTTTGTAGTATTGTTTTAGAGAAGAGTAAAGGCAAAATGAGAGGATCAGTGGTGCAACATATACATGCAGGAAGAGTTCAGGTCAACATGGGAGAGAAAATATCAAATGATATAACAAAGTCTCCCAGGAGTGAAGGATATGTTTTTAGTTTGAAAGCAACCATTGAGTACCCAGGATAATGACTGGGAAAATAAAAACCTACACCAAGACACATTATAGAAATATTTTAGAGTATTGGATAAAGCTTCAGAAAGAGAATCCACATTGAAGGGTATAGGATTGGAATGTGTCATTGAATCTTGTAGGAAGATAATGTCTAACCCCAAATCTGTTCTTAATTAAATTACTCTAGAATGAAGGTAGAACAAGGACTTGTTCACAAATGTAGGGTCTCAAAAAATGTACGTCCCATGTAGCTGTTCTCAGAAAGCTATGGAGGGATATGCTCCAATACAATGAAGCAATAAGGCAAAAAATGAGGGAAACTGGGAGCAGGAGGTCCAACCCGGGAGGGGGACCTGAGACTTCCCAGATGATGACAAAGGGGTAGAACACTTGTTATACAGCACTCAGTCCAGCCAGAGCAGGATGATGTGAGGCTCCATGGTGACATTTGTATGAAGAAAAGTATAAAATCGACTGGAGAGGTGTTATAAAGAGCCATTGGAGGGTGTGGGAAAACTTAGCCAGAGATTTAAGGAAGTCCAAGTAAATGGAGGGGAAAAAAGGAGCAGTTAATTCCTGGAGAAGTTTGTATAAGCATAAAAGTAATCATAATACATACTTTTTTTAATATTAAATTAAAAAAAAAATACTTATTTATTTTAATTAATTATTTTGGCTGTGCCAGGTCTCAGTTTATGGCACGTGTGATCTTTGTTGTGGCATGCAAACTCTTAGTTGCAGCATGCATGTGGGATCTAGTTCCCTGACCAGGGATTGAGTCCGGGCCCCCTGCATTAGGAGCACGGAGTCCTACTCACTGGACCACCAGGGAAATCCCATTAATATTAAAGTTTTTAAAAACATTTCATAGGATGTAACTTGATTCAGCAGCAATTGGTATTTATATAGTCACATAATAATGAGAACACTGGACAGTTTGAGCAGGGAGCGACATAACCAGATTTCACAAATGTACACTAAAAAATCAACTATTGAAGTATTACATAAAATGAACCCCTTTTAGGTGTACAGTTTGATGAAATTTGACAAGTGTATGCAGCCGTGTAACCACCATCACAAATATAGACCATTTCAGTCACCCAAAATGTTCTCTTGTGCCCTCTCCTAGCTTTGTGCCCTGCAGGCAGTGACTGACCTGCTTTCTATCACTTTAAATGAGATTTATCCTTTTTAGAGTTTGGTGTAAATGGAATCATGCCATATGTGCTTCTTTGTGTCTCGCTTCTTTCACTCAGCAGAATGTTATTGAGATTCATCCATGCGGTCGCACCATCAGCAATTCTTTTGTTATTGCTAAGTGGTATTCTCTTGTATGGATGTGCCACCATTAGTTCATCTATTCACCGAGATTTAGGTTTTAAAGGGACCCTGTAGAATAGACTCCAAGGGCCAGAGTGGAAGCAGAAGACCTGTCTCAGGTGGTCCAGGTAAGAGATGCAAGTGTCTGTTACTCCAGCCCCAGTGCCATTCCCCAAACACACCAAGCACATCCCCACCTTAGGGCTTCAGGTGTTCCCAGCCGGAAGGCTCGTCTCCCAGGTGTCTGTGGGTTTGCCTTCTCACTTCATTTAGATGTCTGTTCAGCCATCACTCCCTCCCCCACCCCTGCCCACTTGTCCCCTCTCCTTGACTTGCGTTTCTTCTTTGCCCTTATGGTCATTGACCTTATACCTCTTTGTATACTTCTTGTCTGCTGCCCCCACCAAGAGTGTGAGCTTCATGGTGGCCATGTCTAGAATGTACGCATTTTATAAATATGTGTGGAGTGATTCAGTGTGGCTCCCTAAGAACAAGGTCTGTGTCTGTCCTCTGTGAAGTACAAGGTGTGGTACTGGGTGGCAGTCGAGGGTTAAAGCTGTAAGTGTTAAATTTCCATGTGGATGTGCCCTTCAGGTGACTCCAGGTGCAGTTCCCCAGGTAGAGACAGGGCCTTAAAAGTGATGGCCAGGGTGACCACAGTGGGCCAGGGGTGTGGCAGTGAGCAGTCTCAGGGAGGCCACCACTTTTCTGAGTGTCATGTGAGGCCTGTGCCCCCCACCCCCCAGTACTGGTTGGAGAGCTTCTCCCTGGTGTGCAGGGGGACCGGATGGGACCCTCCCCCAACCCCGCCCCCAAAAGCCTTCTGGCCACTGACCTTTGTGTGCCCTGTGTTTTCTCCCCCACTGGTGGGACTCACCAGCATGATTCTGGACCAGGCCACCTCTTGGAACGCTTGACCAGCTGGTAGTAATGTCCCAGAACAAAGTAAAGAGACCATTAACAGCTGTTGATTGATTGGGCATAGAGTAACTGCTTATAGCAACAATAGAACTTAATTAAAATCTGCTGGTTTGGCAGCTACTGAGGTGCTGCCTTGATCTCTGTAGCTTCCAGGTGGCCACTTCTGTGCTGCAGACATCCTGAAATTTGAGGTTTGTTTTTGGATGATGTGACTGCTGTGGTGGTTGAATGATAATTGTATAGATTTTCCTCTGAAACTTAATTTCACAAACTGGCAAAACAGGCTTGTTATATTTATCTCTTAAATCATTAGGGAATAATAATTAGACCCCAAATGGTTTTAAACGTTTCTGTATTAATAATAATTTTTAGCCTGAAACCACTGCTGATAATTGGTTCTTGGGATTGGTATTTGGAACTGTCTTAGGAGATTCTAAATAAAAAGGCACCTTCTGGGGCTTCCCTGGTGGCGCAGTGGTTGGGAGTCTGCCTGCCAATGCAGGGGACACGGGTTCAAGCCCTGGTCTGGGAAGATCCCACATGCCGCGGAGCAACTAGCCCCGTGAGCCACAAATACTGAGCCTGCGCGTCTGGAGCCTGTGCTCCGCAACGAGAGGCCGCGATAGTGAGAGGCCCGCGCACCGCGATGAGGAGTGGCCCCCACTTGCCGCAACTGGAGAAAGCCCTCACACAGAAACGAAGAGCCAAAACAGCTATAAATAAATGAATAAATAAATAAATAAATAATTTAAAAAAAAAATGTACTTTAAAAGGCACCTTCTGTGCTTGGCTAGAGGACAGTTTTTAACACTGTCACTTTGCTTTGTTGTAGGTAAACAGCAGGCGCAGAATGGTTTAGCGTGGAGATTTGATTTGGGCCCCATCGGTCGACAGTGGTAGTTCACTCACGGAGGGCTCACTCTGCGAGCTGTGTTCTGATCGCTTTGCTGTGTGAACCTGTTTAAATACAGCAGTAGGTCCTGCTACTCTCCCATCCTGCAGATGGGGACACCAAATAACCAGGCCAAAGTTAAGGAGCCAGTCAGTTCTGGAACCAGGATTGGAGCCCAGTCTGACTCCAGAACCTGCACTCTTAACCTCTCTTATACTGCTTCCATTTATTAAGCACCTATTTCATATCGTGTCCTGAACAGATACTGGCCCAACTAAATCCTCACATCAGGTGTGATTCATGGTATTGAAGAGGAAGCCAAGGCTTAGATTAAGAATTTGCCCCAGTTCATTTCTCCTCTCTCCCTCCTTCCTTCTCTTTTTCTTCTCTCTGTCACTTTCTTTCACATATATTTACTAAGAGCTTAATATGTATCAGACACTGTTCTGGGCCCTGGGGTTACCTCAGCAATGAAGGTAATTGTCAAAAGACAGATGTGATTCACATTCTCATAGTGTTTAAATTCCAGTGGAAAGACACATATAGTGAACCAATAAATAAGTGAATAAATAAGAAAATGCCCCCCCCCCGCAAAAAGAAAGAGAGAGAGAGAAAAAAAGAAAATGTCAGATGGTATTACCAACCAGGGTTCTTGGCATCCTTAATCAATAGAAATTGATAATGGGCCAGACAAGAAGTTCACACAAGGCGTTATTGGGGTCCCTCCAGCAGCGGGGGAGTGAAAACAAGCAACAGGTTCCCTTGCCAGTTCCCCGAGGCAGGGAGAGCTGGTTCCGTATACGGGGTGAGGGGAGGGGTGTGTCCAGCGCTCGGGCCAGAGGGGCGCTTAGGAGGTCTGCTCACCCCTTTGGTGATGGTGTATGCAGGGGGCTTGTGCAGTACCCTGCTTTTGCTCCCGGCTCTTCAGAAGTGGCAGTTGGGTTTTGGGTTTTCCGTCTTTTTGTATCTTTGCCCCGACTGCACATGCACGCAGTTATTTTTAGTTCCTTATAGTTTCCTTGTATTTCGTTGCTTGAGGAGATGTGTGCCCAGGTACAAGCACAGCAGCAAAGGGTCCCAGGGCCCAGCCTGTCTCAATAGTAAGTACCAGACAGAGAACTGAAATAAGGTGATGTGATAGAGAGGAGAGGGGTCACTTAGATGATTCTTAGGGAGTCCTCTTTGTGAGGAAGTGACCTCTCAGCTGAGCTCTGGATGACAAGTCAGCCTACCATGGGTAAGACCAGGGAAAGAACATTCCAGACAGAGGGGCCACCTACGAATGCCTCAGAGTGTGACATGGGGGCAAAAGGGGTAAGCGGGCAGAGAAGAGGTAAGTGGGAAGGAGGGTAGATCATGGCGGCATTGGTGAGCCCACCTGGAGACTTGGAGTTTTATTTGTAAGCACAATGGGAAGGTGTTGGAAGGTTTTAATCAGGTGAGTGATGTGATGTGATTTTGGTTTGTAAGAGGTTGTGTTGTCTTCTGGGTGGGGACTGGATTGCAGGAGGCTGTGTGGCAGCGTTTTTGGACACGGTTGTTACGGTCCTGGTAAGAGATGGTGATGGCTAATATTGGGGTGGTAGAGATGGAGAGAGAGGAGTATGTGGGTTTGGGTGTGTTTTGGAGGAAGAGGCGGCTTGACTTGCTGATGAATTTGATGCAGAGCTAAAAAGAGAGATGAATTTGGCCTGAGCCGCTAGGTAGATAATTATGCAGCTTACTAAAATTGAGAAAGCCGAGGTGAAGCAGCTTGCGGGGGGTCCGTTTTAGACATGCTGAGTTTGTGTACCTCTTGGTTGGCCTGTCAAGGAGGCGTCTCCATGTTGGAGTTGAATTCCACAGAGTCTTTGGGGCTGGAGATCGGGGTTTGGGAGTCTGTGGTCTGTTGTTGATACCTAAAACCGTGGAGCTGGAGATGACCTTGGAGAGAAGGTAGATGGAGGAGAGGACCACGTCCTGGGTTGTGCCAGCATGTATTGGTTGAGCTGAAAAGGGCCAGCTAGGGAAAGAGAGGGAAAACCAGATGTGTGCAGTGTCAAGGAAGCCCAGAGAAGAAATGTTTCCTAGAAGAGGGGATAGGTGGGATGCTGCCAGTAATTTCAGAACGGAGGACATGGAGGATTTGGCAACACAAAGACCATGGCTGAGCCCGTGCAGAGCCATTTCAGGGAGGCCTGACTGGAAGGAGACAGGACTCTATAGACACCCCTTTCAGTGAAGGGAGCAGAGAAAGGTGGTCGCCAGAGGGGCTGGGGGGCGAGGCAGGGTCTTTGCAAACATGGATAATGGAGCATGTTTGTTTCCTGGTGGGAGGTGTCCACCAGGAGAGAGATGGCAGTAGAGGAGAAGGGGCGTGGCTGCAGGGGTGTTGCCCTCCAGAAGGCAAGACAGTGCCAGCCCCAGAGCCAGACCCTTCTGAGAAGGTAACGGAGGGAGGGCAGGGAGGGCGGGGCTGGGGGGCGGCGGTTTGGGTGGTGAGAGGATGAGAGGGGCCTCCCATCCAGTTGCTTCCAGTTTTCTCCTGATGAAGAGGCAGGTTCATAGGGTGGGCGGAGGGTGGGGAGTATGGAGGGTTTGAAGAGAGGAGGGGGTGAGGTGTTGTCCATTGGAGGAAAGGAAAGGAAACTCACTAGGGGCTTACCATGGGATTGTGGCATGTCCATCTGAGAACAGTGGCCGCATGTGTTCTCAGGTAGCAGTCAGCAGGGAGTGGGGTAAGCAGCGAAGCAGCAGGGCGGGCAGATCCGTGGGTGTAACCAGGGCGGGGGGTTTTCCAGGTGTGGACGGTGGAGCAAGGGAAGCCAGCGTGGGTTGAGGGCTGCAGGATTGTAGTCTTTCTGTCTCCACCCAGCCCTGCTGCCAGAGTAACCATTTCCACCTGTTTCTCCCCTAAGAAGTGCCCGCAGGGGCCTCCCGGGCTAAGCAGTGCTGGGCTTCTGCGCCTGCAGGTACCGACGAGCACCCCCGGCAGCACTTCCCTCCCTCCTCCCTTCCTGTTCTGCGAACCTCTTGTCTTTGGTTGACTCAGGACCCCCCCCCCCCCGAGAGAAAGGAGAAAGTGGAGGGAGCCCCAAAAGTCAGCTGAAGCCTGTGTCTGCACAGGGGCTGTTGCTGCACTGTCTCCAGATCTGCTTGGAGAGACTCAACCTGTAAACCAGTGAAACGAATACTACTATGCCTGAGTGATACCTTTTCTTTTTCTCCCTAGGGTTTGGAGAAGGCCTCTGGTCAAGGATTTGCTAGAACCACTGGTGAGATCCTGAGCTGCCATCTGTTCCCAGGACATGTCTTTGCAGCTCCTGATTCACTTCTCCCAGCCTCCCTTCCAGCTTTGTCCCATGCTGACCCCTCAGTGTAGGAAATATCCCTTTTTATTCCTCTAGAATGCTTTCTTTTAATTAATTTATTTATTAATTTTTATATTTTGGGGGGCTGCATTGGGTCTTCATAGCCGCACGAGGGCTTTCTCTAGTTGCGGTGCGCAGGCTTCTCGTTGCGGTGGCTTCTCTTGCTGCGGAGCACAGGCTCTACGCGCATGGGCTTCAATAGTTGTGGCTCGCGGGCTCTAGAGCGCAGGCTCAGTAGTTGTGGCGTACGGGCTTAGTTGCTCCGCGGCATGTGGGATCTTACTGGACCGGGGCTCGAACCTGTGTCCCCTGCATTGGCAGGCGGACTCTCAACCACTGCGCCACCAGGGAAGCCCAGGATGCTTTCTTGATTAAAGAATGTCATCCAGCAAACCCTCCCCACCCAGCTGAGGATGTGGAGGCCGAGACCTAGAAGGATGTAGCTTCACTTCCCATCTCATCCTGCCCTGAGGGTGGGGCCAGGGCCTTCTGGGGGGCAGGTGGGGTACGGTCCTCTGAGACAGCCCTGCTGCCTCCAGAACACAACCTTCTGCTTTCCAGCTTGTACACAGCTCACTCCTAAAGCTTCTGTTGACCCCTGTAAGACAGAGAAACCGAGGACAAGCATCTTTGCAGTTCCCACGGAAATGAGGTGAGCGGAGGTGTAGAGAGGCCGCTGGCAAAGGACAACCGTAAACGTCTGCTCAGTCCCTAGAGGGTGGCGGCAGGGATGGTACTGGGGCGGGGGATAAAGTTTTCAGGAACTCCTGCATCAGACCCAGGCTCTAAGGCTGTGACCCACAGTGACTTACACAGTCTGTCTCCATTTCTGTACGGTGATGGCCTGTGACTCTCCCCTACCCTGGACGCCATGAGATCGGCATGTCCACCACATCTTCTGCTTTAACGGCAGACACCATTCTTAATGTCAGGGATGCCAGCCTATTCTGTTTGACTTGAAATGCTATAGGATGTATGTTTTTTGTTTCGTTTTTCTAAAGTGGCAGGTCTGCCTTTCTAACCATGTGTGACTTAGGTGATAGAGTTAGTGGAGTGGTGGGATGAGCTGTGGCATGTGCTTAAACACAGGGAGGGGTGGTTTGGGCGTTGCAGACGTGTCCTGCATTGTGGACGGTCCAAACTTGCATCACTTGCGGTTCATGAATCACTCAGCCAGGCCCAAGGTCAGCCCAGTGAGGGCTTTTGCCCATCTCTCTCTGTGGAGTTCCCTGGTGTGTTTTTATTTCCCTCTGCCTCTCCCCTTCCCCAAACTCTCCAACCCCTGTGTCCCCTGGTGTGGTGCTTCCTTTGCTCTGCATTATGATTACTTGGGCACTTGTCTTGTTCCCACCCTGGGGGGGGTGTACAGCCCTCTTCTCAGGGTGACTCCTGCCCAGCATCCTCCAGGACAGGTGTTGGTGAATCACTCCTGTGTTCACTCCCTTCCCTTTGTTCCCTGTTCTTCCTGCAGAGGGTCCTTCTTGGTGCTGCTCTTGAGGGAATGCTTCAGAGACCTGGGCTGGCTGGCCACCATCCACAGCATCAGCGGGGACGTGGGGCTGTTGGTGACTAGTATTGTCCCTCAGACCCCCTTCTTCTGGGCCATGCATGTCACGGAGGTACAGGCTTGTTGGTGGTCCTCTTGGGCTTCGGTGCCACCTCATGGGGCCCTGCTGGGGTAAGCGTGGTGATGGGGGCCCATCAGCGGTGGACATCCAGAGTGGCCGCACTCTGATCCCTGGTTGAGCCTCATTCTCTCTCCCATGTCATACCTTCAGTTCCCTTGGGGTGGATCAGCGGTGCTAATGTAACAGGTGACACCTGCAGAGACAGACGTGCAATGTGGGGTAGGCAGCGAGGCCCATGGCGTTTGTACCGTCCACAGACGCTGCACCAGGACATGCAGGCACTGTTCAGAGCCCTGGCCGAGGCGGAGGAGCAGCAGCCCTACCTGCACGACTCGGCTGTGCGGCGCGGGACCCGCTGTCTGGCCGAGTACCAACTGGGTGATTACGGATGGGCCTGGAACAGGTGTGTGCCAGGCAGGGCTGGAGGTTTGCTTCTCCATTCTCTGGACTCTTGTTTCTTTGCTGCTGCTTCCTCTCTCAAGATATCTCTCCTCTGATCACCTCTCCGTCCAAGGTGGGGAACAGCGCAGGAAACTCCCATTCCTCTTAGCCCAGACCTTCAAGCCCTCTCCGTGGGGGCTGCTGTGCGTGCCACCAGGTGAGACAAGCCTCCTCTCCCTCCCTCTGGCCAGGTGCTGGGTGCTGGACCGAGTGGACTCCTGGGCTGTTGTCATGTTCATCGACTTTGGCCAGTCGACCACCATCCCGGTGCAGTCCCTGCGCAGCCTGGATGATGACGACTTCTGGACCATCCCCCCGCTGGCTCAGCCATTCATGCTGGAGAAAGGTAGGGTGCCCTCCACCCTCCGGAGCACTCGGAGACAGGAGATGCTGCGCGCGCCTCTGGGACCTCGGCGGGAATGGCATCCGGGGCAGCCGAGGCCTTCAGGATGCCTGCCCTTCAGCCTCTATTCTTTTGATCTCACCCCGGTTTTCGGCATCTGCCCCTTGCAAAGCTGCTTCTTGAGAACTGTTTTTCACACCTGGTCTCTCTGAGCAACAAGATCTGGAAAGGAACCTCAGGTGCTGCCCGAAGGCTGAGTTCTCTGGGTGGAGTGAGGGGAGGGCAAGTCTCCCAGTCTCGCTTCTGCCAGAGTGGCTCAGCTACCATCTGTTTCATGTACATTGAGTTTTGCTTAAGATTTCTTTAGAGAGGCATTCTGTGTAGAAGAAAACTGGAATTTGAAGACCAACCATGGGGGTTAGAGCATTTGGACTCAGTATCTCCCCCGATGTGCTGTTTGTTACTTTATTTTTTTCTTTTCCTTTTTAAATTGAAGTATAGTTGATTTACAATATTGTGTTAGTTTCAGGTCTACAGCAAAATGATTCAGTTATACATATATATATATTTTTCAGATTCTTTTCCATTAGAGGTTATTACAAGATATTGACTATAGTTCCCTGTGCTATACAGTAAATCTTTATTGTTTATCTATTTTACGTATAATGGTGTGTATCTATTAATCCCATACTCCTAATTTATCCCTCCCCTCCCCACTTCCCCATTGGTAACCATAATTTTGTTTTCTACGTCTGTGAGTGTGTTTCTGTTTTGTAAATATGTTCATTTGTAGTATTTTTAAGATTCCATATATAAGTGATATATAATATTTGTCTTTCTCTGTCTGACTTACTTCACTTAGTATGATAATCTCTAGGTCCATCCATGTTGCTGCAAATGGCATTATTTCATTCTTTTTTGTGGCTTCTTTATGCATTCATCTGTTGATGGATGTTTAGGTTGCTTCCATGTCTTGGCTTTTGTAAATAGTGGTGCTATGAACATTGGGGTGCATGTATCTTTTTGAATCAGAGTTTTTGTCTTTTCCGGATATATGCCCAGGAGTGGGATTGCAGGATCATATGGTAGTTCTATTTTTAGTTTTTTTTTTTTTAAATATTAACACATTCTTCTTCTTCTTTTTTTTTTTAATAAATTTATTTATTTATTTTATTTTTGGCTGTGTTGGGTCTTCGTTTCTGTGCGAGGGCTTTCTCTAGTTGTGGCAAGCGGGGGCCACTCTTCATCGCGGTGCGCGGGCCTCCCACTGTTGCGGCCTCTCTTGTTGAGGAGCACAGGCTCCAGACGCGCAGGCTCAGTAGTTGTGGCTCACGGGCCCAGTCGCTCCGCGGCATGCGGGATCCTCCCAGACCAGGGCTCGAACCCGTGTCCCCTGCATTAGCGGGCAGACTCTCAACCACTGCGCCACCAGGGAAGCCCCTATTTTTAGTTTTTTAAGGAACCTCCATACTGTTTTCCATAGTGGCTGTACCAATTTACATTCCCACCAACAGTGTAGGAGGGTTTCCTTTTCTCCACACCCTCTCCAGCATTTATTATTTGTAAACTTGGTGAAATGGCCATTCTGACTGGTGTGAGGTGATATCTCATTGTGGTTTTGATTTGTATTTCTCTAATAATTATCGATGTTGAGCATCTTTTCATGTGCCTGTTGGCCATCTGTATGTCTTCTTTTTTTTTTTAATTTATTTTTTTGGCTGCGTTGGGTCTTTGTTGCTGTGCATGGGCTTTGTCTAGTTGTGGCGAGCAGGGGCTACTCTTCGTTGTGGTGTGCTGGCTTCTCATTGCGGTGGCTTCTCTTGTTGCGTAGCACGGGCTCTATGCACACTGGCTTCAGTAGTTGTGGTGCACCGGCTCAGTAGTTGTGGCTCACGGGCTCTAGTGGACAGGCTCATTAGTTGTGGTGCATGGGCTTAGTTGCTCCGCGGCATGTGGGATCTTCCCAGACCAGGGACTGACCTCGTGTGCCCTGCACTGGCAGGGAGATTCTTAACCACTGCGCCACCAGGGAAGTCCTGTATGTCTTCTTCGGAGAAATGTCTGTTTAGGTCTTCTGCCCATTTTTGATTGGGTTTTTGTTTTTTTGATATTGAGCTGTATGAGCTGTTTGTATATTTTGGAAATTAACCCCTTGTTGGTCGCATCATTTGTAAATATTTTCTGCCAGTCCATCGGTTGTCTTTTCGTTTTGTTTATGGTTTCCTTTGCTGCGCAGAAGCTTTTAAATTTTCATTAGGTTCCATTTGTTTATTTTTGCTTTTATTTTTCTTGCCTTGGGAGACCGATCTAAGAAAATATTGCTACGATTTATGTCAGAATGTTTTTTGCCTGTGTTCTCTTCTAGGAGTTTGATGGTGTCATGCCTTATGTTTAAGTCTTTAAACCATTTTGCCTTTATTTTTGTATATGGTGTGAGGTGTTTGTTACTGTAGATCCAGGCACCTGTGGAGCCTCAGTTTCTAAACCCTTGAAACGGAGAGGCCCCTTCTTTGCTCTGCCCCTTCTCGAGACTGGGGTTTAGGTGAGATGTGAAAGAGTGAAAGAATGCTTTGTGGGCTGAGGAGGAGAAGTGGATGTGAAGAAACACACATACACACAAAATAAGATGGAAAAGCACCTCCCCAAAGTGCAGGGCCAAGCCTCCCTGCTAGGCTGATGGGCACCACCCAGAGGTCACCTTGGGTCATTGCATGAAGAGGGCCCCTGCTGCTCGGCCTGGTTAATAATGCCAGCAGACAGGACCTGGGAGCTTCTGGTGGGCTGAACCTGACTGCTTGGGTGTTGGAGGGTGGCCCAGAGTAAGGAACCCCTGCCCCAAAGAGCAGCTCCCAGCCTGTCAGAGGGGTCAGAGTGTGCAGCCCAGATATAGGGGTTCTCAGCTCTTGTGTGTGACCCCGAGGCCAGGTGGGCAGGTGTACAATTTTTCTCCCTTTATGGATGAGGAAAATAAGCCTCAGGCAAATGAAAGGGACTTCTTCACGTTTCACAGCAAGAAAATGGCATAGCTGGGGGTGGAACTGAGGTCTGACCCTTGATATGAGCCAGTTTCATGCATACAAACAGTCCCGGAGTTTGGCGGGGTGGCGGGAGCTGAGTAAGGGCAGATGTCCTGGGGAAAGGTGAGTGTCTGACCAGCGCCGTGCCCTGCCTTGTCCCAGCAGGTAGGAATGTGCACTCGTCATGGTAAAAAGGCTCTCTGCCTTTTAACCTCCATCTCTCCAGCCAAAACTCTCAGAGCAGAGTTGAGTGAACAGTTTTCTGTCTCCAGAATTTCCATTAGGGAATGTAAAATCCCAGATCCCTGTACTTATTTTAACAACAATAATGCCTTCTGTTACTTGCTCTTGCTTTGCCCTCCCCTTCTCCTCCCTCTGCAGTGCTATTATCTCACGATATCCTGGCAGCAGGGCGTGAGCACTAACTAGCAGAGACTGGTCTGCAGGACCTGGTCTGCAGCCAGAACACTTTCCTGCAGCCCCGGCTTCTCACTTCCCTCCCTTGCTCCTTCTGCCTGACCAAGTGCCACCAAGGTTTTGTTGTTGTGTTTTGTTTTACAGATATTTTGAGTTCATGTCAGGTTATCCATCGCATCCTCAAAGGGAAAATCACTGGTGCTTTGAACTTGGGGGTAACTGCTGTATATCTACTGTTCCCCTCCCCTCCCCTCTCCTCCCCACCCCAGCGTCTCAGCTGCAGGCCCTGGCCTTGGCCTGGATGCTGCGGGTTTACCTGTTATTCCCTTAGAGGAAACAAACTGAAGTTGTCCAGGGGTTGTTGGGTGGACCACCTGGGGGCAGTCCTTCCTTCCCAATCAGATTTTGTCTTTCTCTTCCAGTCGCACATCCTGAAGTTTGAAGAGTTTAAATAACATGGTTACAATCGGCATGTTTCTTCTCTTGTCTACGTTCAGCCTGCTCTACCCTTTCACTCTTGAGGCCTTGGGGGTGAAAAAGGCCACAGCGGTGCCCAGGATTAATTGGATTCCCCTTTGCCTTTCCCCCAGCTCACTTCTCAATTTGTCATGTACCTTCCGTCCCCCAGCTCAGTGTGAACATTTGAACCAAACATGGGAAGCTTCCATGAGGTTGAAAGTCTGATGTAGCCAGTGTATTCTTTCCTGTGTTTCTTCTTTGTACCCTCAGAGCATGATAGAAGTTGACCTGACAGATTCTGGAGAATGGAGGGGCCCACTGATTAATTTTCCTGGCATTCTGTTGTAGAATCAGGTAGGGAGCATTTAAACATTGATGCATCACCTTGGTGAATAAATGTTGGCATGCTTCACGTTTGGGGTGATTGATTCCTCTGTCTAGCCACCCCTCCCCAGTGCTGCCCTCTAAAACCAAAGCAGCGAGACTGGGAAGCTGCCGTGTGCCGGCCGTGCGGACACTGCCTGGGATATAGATGCACGCTTGCATAGGGTATAAGTTTTGTTTCCTTTCTCTTTGCCTTCTTAGTGGACAGAACATTGGTTCAGGGTGATGTGGCCTTGATTTTATTTATTTATTTTTTTAATGCTGTGTAACTTCATTAGCAGCCTAATGTAAGGTTATGAAAGGGACTGTTAGGTTTGACAAGAAAAGTGGAAGACTTTCTTAGAGTTGGTGTTTATATAGCTATAGCGCACAGGAGCTGGTGCTTCCCCTTACATCAGGTGAATGTGGATCCCATTATTTCTTTAAATAATTTGATTAGAGCCAAACTATTTAAATAATTTTATTTGTTTCCTCCTTTGGTAGATGAGAAAAATACATTACAAAATACATTATACTGAGGACAGATCACAGTACACATTACTAAAAACACAATCTACTTTCCAGCCAGGGCTGGTGATAAGTTCAGAAGAACGCCTCGGAGGCCTTGAAAACCAGATTTCAGCTTCATGAAATGAGTTTCCCCCTTGGGTCCCCTCTTTATCTCCACCTCAGAATAAATTAGCACCCTGTTATCAGGTGGGTGTGGTGGGGTAGGAGCAGCATTGAGTGGGACTGGTGAACTCTCCGTCCACCTGAAGCAGCAAAACATTAAAATCCCAGTGTTAAAATTGCTGTGTCAAACAAAGCATTACAGAACTCTGGCATCTAACAGGTTCCCAGATGGCTGTCCTAAGTCTGGTCTTTCTAAGATGAGTGTCTTCACTTTTAGCCATCCCTGGCCTCTGGCGTTTGTCACCATCCAGTCTGTAGGCAGAGTAGGTCCAAAGAGGCTGCCTCTGCCTCTAAGCAAGCTCACTGACCAGGAGAGGCAGGCAGCGCATACCACATGCGAACAGTATGCCTGTACTTTTAAATAGCAGGGACAGATATGGCACCTACGGTTCAGCTCAGCAGACTCCCCTCCCCAGCAGTTCTCAGAGCCTGAGGTAAGGACGCAGGTACACAGACCAACCCCCTTAAAGCTGACCCTTTCCAGTAGGACCCACCTTATGAGTGCCTTAAAAGAATCCAGTCTCCAAGCCACACGGCTCCTCTTTGATAAGACCAGATGAAGCAAGAGACGGGAGGGGGGAACAAGGGAGCTACCAACCATCACCCTTCAGTGCCACTTGCTGGGAGGGAGGGGAACCAGTGAACACTGGAGTGTTAGCTACACAGCATGTTGCTGAGACCAGAAAGGTCACATACATGCTTGAGACTCTGCCCCCATCCCTACTCAATTCATTTGAAAGTAGTTCTGTGAAGCAGCTTCTTAGGCCTCCTTTTTATTTTTTTCTTAGAAACTTGAAAACATCTGTGACTAGAATAGTAGTCCTAAGAATTAAGGTCGTCATTTCAGCCTACTACTTTGTGGTTCAGCGGGCCAGGCTCTGCATTCCCAGGGGTACAAGTGCTGGTCACTCCAGAGGCCTTCAGGGGCGAGCCAGGTGCGTGCTTCAGCTCCACCTTTCTCTGGCTTTAGCAGCGAAGCGCAGCCCCTCATAGCTACCAAAGCCACGGAGGACCTGGTGCCCCTCCCCCACTGCTCAAGTAGTTCAGGAGTGGGGGTGGGGTGGGACGTGGGGATAAAAATAAAGATGAGTCAAGACCAGCATCTTCAAATTAACAAACTGTAATTGTTTTCCCAAAGATACATTTTTTTTTCATACACATCCATCATACACTGTAACCAAAAAAAGCAGTGTACATGAAATAAGAGAAAATAAATTAAAAATCCATAGCATAGGTAAGGAGGCTCTAGTCTGGAGCACAGCTGAGTTTCCAGCAATATAAGGAGGCTCGAAAGTTTCTTTTATAAGAATGCCTGCTAGCAAGGGTTCCAGCCAGGTGGTTGGTTGGTCTGTAAGTCAGTCTTGAGTACTTGAAACAGTT
Organism: Mesoplodon densirostris; assembly: GCF_025265405.1. Classification (NCBI taxonomy): domain Eukaryota; kingdom Metazoa; phylum Chordata; class Mammalia; order Artiodactyla; family Ziphiidae; genus Mesoplodon; species Mesoplodon densirostris. Next base: position 114,818,669 of record NC_082662.1, read on the forward strand.
CTGTGTTTGTTTGTTTTTTTCCTTAGCGTTTAGAATAGCCATCATTGTCCTGCAATAGGCAGAGCTATCACGTCCAGGAAAAATGAGGGGGGGAAACCACAGAGGCAGCGTGAGATCCAAATACAGCATTCAAAGGTAATTGGTCCAGTGGTGCCTGGGGAAGGAAGAAGGGGATGGCACTCCCGGGTTAGCCATCTTCCTTCGGGGGTGTGTACCAGCCTGCAAAGAAACCGAAGAAAACAGTGAGGCGGAGGCTGATGTCCACCCTCCTGGCCCCAGTCACTGAAGACATCTCCAGGGTCAAAGGTGAAAAGTCTAGAAAGGGCTCCCCAGTGCGGGGAGAAGGTGTATGGGAAGGTAAGAAACTGCCTACCTGGAGATAATAAGGAAAGGGAGAATGATGCGCCCAACCTGAGATGACAGCAGTGAGATGAGCGCCTCACAGGGAGGTGGGCAAGAGGGGCAGCACTGAGTCTACCGGCGCTACGGACCGCTGGTGCTTTACTGGAGAAGAGGTGGCAGACGTGAGCCTCCACCTCACTGACTTCTTTGGAGAACAGGGGCAGGTGCTGTGTTAATGGAAACCAAACCAAGCTCGGAAACCAAAAGGGGTTCTTGCTGTTTGGCTGGAAGTGGAAACCTCAGGCTTGGCGAAAGTCCAGATCTTGAGTTGTGGTGCCAGCCTCACCGTTTTTTTCGTGGATCTGCACCAAGGACTTGTAGGACTGCTGTGCTCTTGTCAGGCTGTATTGAGACTGGGGAGAGGAAGCCACTAAATCAGGCCACCAAGCAAGGCCACCTGTGGCCTTGTTGCCACCCAGGAGTCCCAGCTCCCAGCGCCCTGCTCTGCTGACACACTAAATACCTTCCACCTGGGAGGTCCCCTCAGGGCACAATCCCCTAGCTTTCCCTTTCCAGACCTGCACCCTCCCCAAAGTCCTAGGCTGCCCCTCAGACCAAGGCCCTGCCCCTGTTCCCACTGCGGGCATCCTAGGCCCACTCATCCGATGCTACCAGCCCACAGATTTTATCCTCTCAGTCCCTAAAAGAAGGCCACCTTGGCCTCCTAGTGGCCTAACGCGTGTAGGGCTCCAGCCAGTCCCACCAGGCCCAGGTCCAGGCTCCTTACTTTGTTGGCTCCAAACTGCACTCGTGCTTTTCCCTTCACCAGTGTGGCACTGATCTGCATGATCACTGACTCTATTGAGTAGGCACTGCTCCAGCCCTAAGTAACAACAGGGACAAAGCAAACAAGTCAGGAGAGTTTCCGGAGAAACCTTACGCTTGTTCTCCAGAGAGCAGCTGCACCTATAGAAGGGCCCCTGCCCTTCACTCCCAGAATGGCCATCACCTGTTTGCCCAGGTCAGTGGGTACAGGCCCTGCGAGGCAGAATGAAAGGGCCACGTTGTGCCCATCGCCCAACGCGGGGGGTGGGGGGGTGGCGGAGGGTGGTTAAAGCTCAGCGTAGCCCTGCCTAGGCCAGCCAGGCCAAGAATGAGAGACAGGCTCACCTGCTTGGTGAGAAGTTCCATGCAGATGGCACCTCCGCCCAGAACATACCTGTAGAAGAAAGGTTAGTCAGCTGTGACTGGCAAAAGCTCCCCACCCTTCCTCACCCTCTGCCCTTACTGAGCTACTCACCCTCCGGACAGGACTGGAGACACAACCCTGACAAACGGCGGGTCAAAGGGAAAGTTATCCTGAGAGAGACAGAGGCAACCATCAGGGAGGGGAGGCCAGTGCCCTCTGCAGCACTGTAAGGTGGAGAAGGAAGCCTAGGCCAGGGACGGACTTGAAAGGAAGACCTTACTTTAAAAGAAAAGTTTAGTAGGATGAAGTCAGCTCCTTCTTTCTCTTTGAGGATCTGGAGATCGTTGTGCAAAGCGCTGTCCTGGTCAACTCTAGGAAGCAACGAGTTCAGGCTCAGCTCCAGGTCCAGCTCAGGAGCCTCGAGGCTCCCACCAACCCTGGGCGAGCAGCAGAGGGCCAAGCCACTGCCCACGCCCGCTCCCTGGGACGGCCCCGGAGACTCCCACCACAGTGGCTCCACTCACTATTCCACTTCTTTTCCAATCCCACAGTTCCCACTCACTTGAGGAGTTTGACATTCCAATCATACAGACTGTCATTCACGAGTTCGACTGCATAGTTTCCTGGAGGGAGGGAAGAAGATGGGTGTCATTAGATGATGGTCCAAGTGGCGAGTGGTCCCCGATGCAGATCCCTCTCCCATGCTGAGAGAAAAAAAGGTCAAAGGCTCCAGGTTCACCCCAGATAGACATGCATCCAATCTAAGCCACTGGAGTGGGGGTGTTCTGTCCTTGGCCTGAAAACTTCATAAGCATCCGTGCACCTGCTGCCACCATCATGTCCTTCTTTATGAGAAGCTCGTGTTCAGAACCCTCTCTGAGGCAAACTCACCGCCTTTGAAACTCTGTGATCGGTATATATCCCTGAGCTCCTTCATCAGCCGGTCAGTAGCCTGCACCGAGCCAGACACCGCACCCTGCAAGGGAGGGATGGAGGACAGACCATCTCACGGTCATGTGCTTAGAAACACCATACTAGACCTCAGGGGCAGTCTGGCAGCCAGGATTTAGGCAAGGATGAGGCACACCCATAACCCACCCAAAAGTGGATTCTGTTCCCCAGACTGATACTCGATGCCTACCACCTCCCAGCCAGCACCAGCCGACCCCTTGGCCCAGCTTCTCCCTAGAGGGCACGTACATTTAAGTAATCTTGCCTCTGGTTCTTTTTAATTTTCTCTAGTATGGCCAAGTTTTCTTTTCCGATGCCGTCATCTTCAGATTTCTTACCCTCAGCTGGCTCTTCTTCTTTCATTTCATAGTGATCTAGGTCTTCTGTGTCCTGGGGGAGGTGTGGGGTGGGAGTGGGATAGAAGAGGAGAGAAACCAACACACGCTGTGGAGAGGGGCCATCGCCTTCCCAGTCCCACTGGACCTAGAGCTGCAGGTCAAGGAACAGTAGTCTATCTGGCAGGCTAATGAGTAAAATACCCTTTCCACTGCTGGAAGACTCCCAGTCCCATTCCCTCCACAATCTAAAGGCTGTGGCAAATCTCTCCCCCTATTCAATTCTCAAGCTGCAGAGCCGCGTAAGGGCCTAGGGAAAGCGAGCAGGCTCAGCTCTCTTGTTCCCCAGACCTACCCTGCTCCAACCATCCCAAAAGCTCTCCCTTGGCAGCAGAAACTCTTCCTTAATTCCTAGAATGACTTTGGCCTGACGCTGTGACTCAAAGCTCATGTTTCATCAGGTGACTTTTGTACCCAGGAGTTCCCAGGACTCCAGGTCTAAAGGAGAAAGCTGGATCAGAAATCTCCTGCCTTCCCAAGTGCTGGGCCTGATGAGGTATGCAGAGGTACCCAGTGCCAAGATGGAAATAAGGAAGGAGGTCCAGAAAGGCAGATGGTAGAGGTCAAGAACAGAATTTGTCCCTATTTGCCCTGCTCTAAGTGAGGAAGTAGTTCACTGTACATGGGGGAGGAGCCTATAGCCAGGATTCAGCCCCTCTCAGTCAGACTTGGGAGGGCTGTCCGCTGTCTGAGAGGAGAATGTTTCAGGTGTCCCCAGCCCTCTGTGAGGCTTAAGACCCTGACAGAGTTACAGAAGTTGCAGAACCTGGGACGTTAATTCAGTGCAGAGAAACAAAGTGATCAGTGATCTCACTCTAGCAAGATACGTTAATACTAACCTCCTAATTACTACATTAGTTGTTGATATCTACTGAATGTTTAATTATAGGTCAGATACCGTACTAGATGCTATACACACTAGCTCATTTAATTCGTATAACCACCATGCCGTTATTCTATCACTACCCCCATTTTACAGATGAGGAAGCTGAGGTCTAGGTGAGGTTAGTTATTATGCCCAAAGTCACACACCTCTTAATAGAGCTAAGATGTGAATCAAATTCTGACTCTGAAGTTCAAGTTCTTAACCATTATGTTATATTCTGCAAAAGTATGTTTTTAGAGAATATATCAGATAAATTATTTAGCATTTATCATGTACTGAATGGAGCATTTTACATGCAATCCCTTATTTAATCTTAAAGACAACCCTATGTAGTAGTTGTTATAATCACATTTTATAAATAAGGAAAACTGCAGCTTAGTGAGAGTAGGTAAAATTCCCCAATCAAGAGAGTTAGGAGATACAAGATGCCAGCTCAGGTCTGACTACAAAGCCATCTGCGATTAACTTCTTGACTATTCAGTATAAACAGATTTGCACTTAACTGTCTTCAGTGGTTGGATATGGGTGCCCTGTCTCCTCCTCTACTACACTGCTGTTCCTCCAGGTCAGTAAATCTGTCTTTATTTCCTTTGGTATTTTTCTCTCCCCAGGTCTAGACTGGAGCTCTGTACACAGTGGAGACTCAATGCTGCTGACGGAAAGAGCTTCCTACCAGTGCCGCCTTGGGTGGAAGCCTACCTCAGGCATCTCTTCATCTTCATCTTCCGAAGATACATCTTCCTGTGTACACTGCAGTGGGGAGGGAAAAGAGGGAGGTCAGACCCTGGTGGTTTCCTAGAATGCAGCCTCTGACCTACTCCCCTGAGCCTCTGGGTCTGGAAGCTGTGCGCCTGGCCATAATGCTACCAGCCTCTCCATCAGCCAGAACTGAGTGGAAGCAACAGCCTAGGGAATGACTTCACTACCAGCCCATTATTCCTCTACCACCATATGCCAAAGAATAAAAGAGAAGCACAATGGCTGTTTCCGTCACCTAACTCACAAATCCCAGTTTTATCTCCCCAAGAACCCCTCCTTTACTAAATCATGTCTAGACTGATACTGCATTCTTGGGTCTTAACAAGGGACCTCGGTCCCCAATGGCTACCTACTGCTAATGGTACAAATCCCCCCCTCATCCCCCCATGAGGGCTGATCCCGCCCAGAAGAGTGAGTTTTGATCAGAGAGGTGAAGCTACTAGTGCCCCATGTAGCTAGACTCCCACCTGGAGAAGAGGCCAAGAATCATGATATGTGTACGTGTTTGGAGTAGGGCTGGAGAGAAACTACTGCAGGTTCACCTGAAGTAACATGCATTTTCTGAGTGCTGTCTGTGGGGCAACTCTGCATGACAGGGTCCAAAGCCCCTCCATCGCTCACCTGCTCTGCTGGCAGGGGCTGATCCAGCATCTCCACATCTGGATGCTGAGGGAGGTTATAGAGCTTACACAGGTCGGAGATGATCCTCTTCAGATGCTGCAATAGCTGGGGGTAGGGGACCATAGTGACATCAAACACTCCTTCCCCACTCCAATCTGGACAGGTACATGGGTGAGCTCTTGTCTCAGCCCCCAAACCGGTAACTAGTTCTCTAAAACTCAGACCATACGGCCATGGGGAGGAGCTTAGGGGACGAACCCTGGGACTGGTGCAAGGCTCTCCCTCTGGTTTCAGGAAGCAACTCCCCTAAGACGTCTGCCTCAACTGTACAGGCTACTGCACCACCCATTTTCCAGAGACATCTTTCACAGGATGTTTTCATGGCATGGGTGTCACAGGAGGAAAATGCACTCCCACCTCAACACCCTGGCCCCCTCACCAAAGTATTCCCTTTCTTTATGTCCACCAGCCTCTCCAAGACAGCAGCCAAGTTAGGGTCATCGGACTCCACTGACCAGATGGGGGGCACAGCAGGGTATGACTCCTAAGGGGAAAAGAGCAGGGAGAGCAGTCAAGATGGGAGACTGGGGAAAGCTAGATTTTGCCTGCCTTCCATGCACCAAGACTTCTAGCCCCTTTGCTCTCCACCATCCCCCCCGCCCCTCTCCCCCCAAACACACACATACAAGCCCAGCGCAGCAGGTCATTATCTAACCAAGCAGCTTCCCAACAAATCCCAGACCAGGAGAAAAAGTCCCTGGGAGGACCCTTTCCAAGAAGCCCGGTCCCTTTCTTTATTTTCTCAAGAGTAAACATCAGAGAAAGCAGCAGAGCCAAACCCTGCTAACAGTGAGGGAGACTTCCTATCTCCTGTGCTGCCCCTACAAGTTCCAGACCTGAAGTTCTCCCACACCCAACACAGAGGCCCCTGACCCTCCTTAACCAGTTGGGGAAGGGATCACCTCATCACAATCACAATGACAGAAAAAAAGCAAAGACCACAGATTACTTTCATTTTAGCTGGGGAAGGAGGGATTAGAAACTAGATTATGTCTCCAGAACCTAAACGTAAAAGGGTAACAGGAAGAATCTTCCCACCTCACTCCCAACAGAACCCCTCAAAGGCCACTTCTCCCCACCTCTCCCTTGGGAAACTGCCACCCTCTCAGTCCAGGCGTAGGCTGTAGGGCTCCACATGGCAGGCTGGGAGAAAGAAACCTACGCTACTAACATTCCCAGCATTCCTGAGCCACCGGTGCCAAATGCAGCCTGACCAGACTCCCCCTCTGCCCAAACCAAGGGGGCCAGTTCAGGCCAAGTCTTCTTTATAGGGGCCACAGAGAGTCTGACTGAGAATCTTCTAACTAACCTCCTTCCAGGGACAAAGACAGTAGATGGCCTCTGGCAACTGGGAGGGCAGATAGAAGGGGGCAAGCCTACCCTTAAGGAATTGGAAGCATAATTCAGGTACAAAATCGACACCTGAAGTTTCCACATATGCCGAGGAAACCTTATCCTCTTCTACCAGGGGTCTTAGCTCTGCCATGGCTCTAATCCTCAATGCTGGAGGAAAACAAATTATCAAAGATGCTCAAGTCTTCAGCTCATGGCACCACACCGAGTCCTTCAATCTCAACTTTTTAGTACGAAAAAAGATGGGAGAGGAAAATGGAACACACGAGTTTTGGGGGCGTGGGGGACCATCCAACCCAAGCTGAGGCTTGCCTCACCAAACCTTGACCTGGTTTGATGGAAGAAAGGGATAGAAAACAAGAACCATGTAAATTGAATTCAGGCCCCAAAGTGCCACACAATTCACAAGTCTGTCTTTCCCCAGACTACTCCCATTTGCAGTGTGCCTGCCTGGATAAGTACTGTCTCCTGGCTTGCTATCCAGTGCTCCCAGCAGGGCGAGAACACTATCACACCAGGGGGTATCAATCACTGTAAGTGCTATACCATGCGGTATCAGGCATTCCCAGATTATCAGAGGCCAACCCTCTTCACAGGATGTTTGAGGGTAGCCTAGGCAGGAGAGGTAAGGTGTCTCCTAGTCCTGCACGCCTAGGATGGAATGATGTTCGCTGGGAGAAAAGGAACTGTTACCGCCCAGAATAAATGGGACAGCCCTTGCACATCACCATCATTAGCAGGAAAGGCAACAACCCAGGGCAACTGGAGATATCCATAGAGAACAGGAGGGGAGTGGCAGCTACCAGCTGGGGCAAAAGGAGGAGAGTTAGAGGTTACACCAGAATAAAAGGGAATCCAAAGGAGAGGAAGAAGAGGAGTCACGAAACTACAAACCATCACTTGGTAAAATTCAGAGAGCAAAGAGGAGTTGAATGAGAGATGCCTGGGCAGGGATCTCACAGGTGGCAACGTCCTAAATCAAAGGTACTACTGAGAAGGGGGCATCACTGAAACCTGCAGAGGTCCAAGCCAGGTCCTTTCCAGCTAAGGTCAATGCAGAGACATGGAACCTTAAGATGACAGTGGTGGGGACAGGGGCATTCCCAGGGGTCAAGGTAAAGTCGTGAAGTAGCCAAAATGAGCCAAAATCATGAATCTTGGGATGTGGGTGGGTTAGTGAAAAGGGGTAGTCGAGGCGCCATATGTCGGGGTGTCCCTGACCATGAAGAGCAGAGATTCTGGGTGCACAGCAGAAACAAATGTAACCTGGAGAAAAGGAGCCGAGCCCAGAGAGGGGATTCGGCCTCCCAGGTCTTTCGAGAGCAAAAAGCTGTGTGGGGTGATCCTGAGTCCCAGACAAGAGCCCCCCAGAGACGCGCACGCGAGGGTATCCTCACCGTGATGTTGCAGTGGATGCGGACGGGATCCCCAGGCACCGACCCCCGTGGGGGGAGATGCGGTCCGGGCGCGGCCCCCGCCCCGGCCCCTCCGGCCCCAGCCAGCAGGAACTCGCAGCTCAGCTCGTCCAGGCAGGCGCTGGCAATGCGGAAGCGCTCGTGGCCGCGGTGGAAGATGGACTCGAGCAGCTTCAGCTCCCGCCTCAGGCAGGGCCCCGGCCCCGGGCCCCCCCCCGGGCCGCCCCCGGCCCCCGGCGCCGCCCCCTGGCCCCCCAGCTGCTGCCCCGGCCCCGGCTGCTGCTGCCCCTGCGGCTGCGGCTGCTGCATCCTCCGCTCCGCTCCGCTCCGGGGCCGGCGGGCCGGGAGCCTCCGGCCTCCGCTCCGGGCTCCGCCGCCGCCGCCGCCGCCGCCGCGGTCCGCACTTCCTGATCCCCCCTTCGCCAAGATGGCGCCGCCGCCACCTCCGGGACAGGGCCCCCCCCTCCGCTCTCCGGCCCCCCCAGCCGCCGGAAGCCGCGCACCCCTCCTCCTCCTCCTCGGCGGCCCCGCCTCCGTCCCCCTCACGTGACCTCGCTGCTCTGACCTCCCTCACGTGACACCTCTCTCCTTCCCGCCCCCTTGTTCTCCCCTGCCACCCTCCACATGTGACCGGGGGCTTCGGGCTCGCAGCTTTCAGCGCCTCAGTGCGTGTTTACGTACGGCGTACGTGCGTGCGAGCCACGGCTCTCGCCGCCTCTCCCCTCTCACGTGACCCGGCGCCGCGTGCTCCCAGGGGCTACCTGCGCGGGACCCTGTTTCCTGCATTGGGCCCCTCTTCCCCTGCCCTGAGTTGCTGTGAAGGTGCCGGGCGCTTGGTGGGCAGAAAAGAAAGTGGGAGAGCTGCGGACGCCGCTGTACCGTATTTATCCTGCGCTCACACGCCTGTCCTCGGCGCAGGGTCCCTGATGCTTTGCCCCCTTGGGGACACACTGAAATGATGGGCGTGTGATTGGGGAAGGAGCCAGGGACCCGGTTACAGGAGGCTTGGGTTATCGGACGTTCCGTGACCTTGGATTAACCACCTTCCCTCAGTTTCCTCATCTGTACGATGACTTTGATGAGGATAATAATGCTTGCTTTGCCTGCTCCCAAGAATTGGATGCGAGGAGATCACGAAGGGATCGGTGGTCAATTAATGTACGACGGGTAGACGATAGCTCACTCTTCGCGCTTATCAGATTCCTTGGGTCTGGACGAAGGGGGTGGGGAGGGACGACATGGGCTTCCTCTGCCGGATCTTGAAAGGAGAGCAGCACTAGTCTAAACCATTGGTTAATGGTTGCCTGGTTAGGCAATAAGATGAAAGGAGACCACAATCCCAGTCTCAAGTCTCACCGGCTAACACCTTGTCGCAGTGGTACTGGCATTGCCGGGAGTAGGTGGCAGTGCCTCCGGGGCCTCGCTAGGTGGCACTATCACAAAGGACAAAACTGGCTGAGGTTCCTCTGCCAAGGGCTGGTGTTAGCCCGTGGTAGGGCCTGATGGATTCTACCGAGCCAACTCGGCGCTTGAGAACCTGGCCGGATTGCCACCTTCTCCTTTCACTTGGACTGAAATGAGTTAGCCTTTGTTGGAAGCTGACTGTGCACCTCGGTTCTTTGTGCTGGGCTATTCATTTATATTGTCAGTGGCGGTTGATAAAGGCCTTTTGCTAAGCCGGGCTCGGTATTCAAAGATGATTGAGATGTGCTCCTGGTCCTCCTGGGGCTATTTATCTCCTTTGGGGAGGCTGAACAGTTAGCTACATGTCACCTCTGTGTCTCAATGTGCAAGTTGGGGGCATAAAAGGCTGTGGTAAGAATTCCCGTTAATTGAACTATATTCAGTGTCTTGTAATAACCTATAATAGAAAATAATCTGAAAAAGATAATGATATGTATCTGAATCACTTTGCTGTATACCCAAAACTAACACGGTATTGTAAATCAATTAACATCAATTAAAAAAGAAAAGAATTCCCGTTTACTGAGCACTTCCTGAGTCAGGGTATCCTGCAAATATTTCTAACCCACCCCCCGCCCCCACCCCACCTCCCAGCCAGCAACACTGCAAGGGAAGCATTTTTATCCCTGTTTTACAAGAGGGGAAGAGGAGTGACTGCCCAAGGATTTACAGCTAGTAAGGAGAGTTCCTGGGCATGTCTCCAAAGTCCATGCCTTACCCATCTCTGCCTTCCTCTGATGCTTTTTCCAGAAGTTTTCACATGTCCACTGACTCTAGCCCTTACCCAAGAAAACCACAAATGCAGCCATTTGGATGATCCTGAATTCCATATTTTATAAAGAGTTTTAATTACAAGAAAACAACATGATGAAACAGTCTCACAATGTTGCACAGACTCTAAGGCCCCCAGGGAGGAAACTGAAGTCGTGGTCACTGGGATGAGCTCAGTCGCTTCCTCTGCTGGTGTGTTCAGCATTTCAGCTCTCTGGCTGGGAGAGTCCTCTGGCATCTAGAAGCCTAGTGGGGAGTCATACCTGGTGTTCTGCTGAGATGTGTAGGGCAGGCACATTAGAAATGGAAAGGAAGTTATGGATATATTAATTTAATGAACACTTGTGTGCTAGGGGAACAGGAGTGAATAAAACAAAAAAATCCCTGCCCTCGGAGCTTACATTCTGTTGGGGGAAACAGACATGATAAAGGTGGAGTTGACAAAGCAAACTCATTAGAGAAGAACAAATATGTACTGAGCATTTGTGACACGTGATGCACTGGGAATGCAGCACTGAGCGAGACAGACCCAGTCTTCACCTTTTCCATGTATTCAGGCTGGGAGGAAAGTCAGATACTTCATGAGTTGTTTGTTACACATCCATCCACTTAATTGCAGTTATGGTAAGTGCCTCAAAGAACAAGACTAGAGATCTGGGAAGGCCTCCCTGAACAAGTGATATGCTAAATTCTGAAGGTAAGTAGAATTACCTAAGGGAGGAGAGACTGGACACTGTCTGAGGCAGAAGGGGTGGCATGTGCAAAGGTACTGAGGTAGGACTGTGGCAAGCTGGAGGAACGGAAAGTAGGCCTGTGTCTAGGGTGAGGAAGAGAGTGATGCAGTTAAGCTAGGCAGGGGTTAAGTCTTGGCAGATATTCAAACCCATGTTTAGGAACTTGGGCTTTATTTTAAGATGCAGGAAGATCAAAAAGTCCCTAGAATTTTGAGAGGCTCTGGATGCCTGGGTAACTAATGGTAGTAGTGCTAACAGAGGGTAAGACTTCTCAAAGGAGAGCTAAACTTTGTGGGAAAGGTGGAGAGTTATAAACCCATTGAGTGTGTGGAGGAAGGGCGACGTGGACAATCTCCCAGACATGCAGTGGGGTGTGGGTTCTGAGTTTGGGAGAGGCAGAGCCATAGGTGTTAACGAGAGAGTCAGCTACAGCTCTCCTTTGAATTAGACCCTAAAGGGGGCAGCACAGCGAGTGGAAAGAGCATAGACTGGGGAGTCAGACAGAACTGGGTTTAGATGTGAGCTTCTCTGCTTTGGTAGCTCTGTGACCCTGGGCAAGTTATTTAATTTCTGTGAAACGCAGTTTCCTTATCTGTAAAATGGGTATGACACTCTGACTTGCAGCGTGGGTCATTGTGCCCGTGTAGATGAAATGGGATATGTAAGATGATTAACACATCTTACAATGCTGGGCACATAGTACATTGCTCAGCAAATGCTAAACCCTGCGACTGCTATGATTACTGTTACTGCCACAAAGTCAAGAGGTACTCACCATTCAGTAAACATTTATGGAGCTTTGTCATGTGTCAGACACTGGTCGAGGTATGAATATACAGCAGTAGACAAACAGTATCCCAGCTCCCATGGCACTTACATTCTAAGTGCAAGGAGTTATGAATAAAATAACCAGAGGAATATCAGACTGGTAAGTAGAGGCAAGGGATTAAAGTAGGGTCATGTGTGAGAGAATGACTGGGGGTTACTTTAAGTCCAGTAGTCAGGGGAGTTCTCCCTAGGGAGGTGGGGTTTGAGCTGAGATCTGATGAAGAGAAGGCAGGCCTGGGAGGAACTGGCAAAGAGCATTCCATCAGGGAGAGCCAACCTCCAAGACCCTGAGTGAGAACAAAGGTGGCGTGGTCTAGAAGCGGAAGCTCATGATATACCGGCTGAGAGCATGGGCTTTGAACCCCAGCTCTGCCAGCTGCTAGTGGTGTGACCCTGGGTAAGTTACTTAGCCTGTCATGCTTCACTTTCAGCATCCCTAACATGGAAACCACCCTACTTCATAAGGTTGTTGGGAGGATTACGTGAGATAACACATGAAAAGTGCTCAGTCCAGTGCACACAGTAAGAGCTCATTTTTTAAAAAATAGAGGATCAGGGCTTCCCTGGTGGCGCAGTGGTTGAGAGTCGGCCTGCCGACGCAGGGGCGTCGGATTCATGCCCCGGTCCGGGAAGATCCCACATGCCGCGGAGCGGCTGGGCCCGTGAGCCATGGTGGCTGAGCCTGCGCGTCCGGAGCCTGTGCTCCGCAGCGGGAGAGGCCACAACAGCGAGAGGCCCGCGTACCGCAAAAACAAACAAACAAAAAAAATAGAGGATCAGCATAGCTTGAGTCTCATGAAAGAAAAGAAAGAGGGGTAGGAGATGAGGCCAGTGAAGAATAGAGACCACAGTAAGTTGTTGGGTTTTATTCAAAGTACAGCAGGAAACCGTTGAAAGATTTTAAGCAGGGAGTGGCATGATCTGATTTCAAATATTAAAAGGTCACTCTGGGGAATTCCCTGATGGTCCAGTGATTGGGACTTGGTGCTTTCACTGCCGTGGGCCCAGGTTCGATCCCTGGCGGGGGAACTAAGATCCCACAAGGTAAAAACAAACAAACAAACAAAAATCACTCTGGCTGCTCTATGGAAAATGAATTACAGAGATTTTTTTTCTTCTCCAAAAGGTCATGTCTTATCAGAGTGAACAGATGCACTTGTTTTGGGCAGAGTGTGCAGCCTTCTCCTTTAAGTTGTTCCCAGAAGCACAGCATTCTGTCACTGACTCAACAAACGCGTCCTCAGCACTTGCTCTTTGCCAGGAACTGTAATAAACACTGGGAGTGCAGAGACAAGTAAGCTCAGTCCCTGTGGGGAGAGCCTGGCTTGATTCCTGGCTCCTCACATGACAGCTGCTACTCATGTTATCATTTTTGTTGTATTTCTTACCCCTGCTCTTAGGAGCAGGTGGTAATGGATGAAGTGGAGCCAGATGTAATCAACTGTAATACAATGTGACAAATGCAATAACAGGGATGAAGGAGGGTAAGGGCCTTGAAGGGTGCTAGTAGTCAGGATTAACTCCCAAGAAAGAATGTGAAAGTAGAAGTTACTTAGATGGAAATGGGGGGATGTTTTTAAAGATGTTTTTAAAGAACTGGCCCTAAAGTTGAAGGAGGTTGGGCAGAAATGCCTAAGACAAAGGAGGAATGACTTAGGAGAAGAGGGCAAGAGGACAAGGAAGGGGCTCAGCACAGGCAAGATCGTAGAGGTGTTGGTCATGGGTGCTTTAGCCTGGGGCCCCAGGGTAACCCTAATAGTATCAATCCTTCTGGAGGTCAATTTAGCAATAAATGATTAAATAATCAAAAAACTAAAAAAAACCTTTGACTCAGCAATTTCACTTGGAAACTATTAAAGGTATGTGCAAACATTTACCTACAATGGAATACTATGCAGCTGTTAAAAATAGTTATCAAAGAATAATTATTGGTATAGAGAGATGTTTCAGAAATAGTAAATGAAAAAGGAAGGTTACAGAGCTATTTTACAGTCTGCTCCTTTTTAAAAAGTAAATGAAAATACATATATTTGTACACCAAAAACATGAACAAGAATGTTCATAGTGGTATTATTTTTAATAGTCCAGAAGAGAAAACAACCCAAATTTCTATCTGGCGGAATGGATAAACAATGGTATACTTACACAGTGGAATAGTCTACAGCAGTGAAGATGAATGAACTACAACTACATTCAACAATGCCCTTGATTCTTACTAACATAATGTTGGGGGAAAAAAGAAAGCCCACAAAAGATTACGATTCCATTTAGATAAAATTCAGCAGGCAAAGTTGATCTATGCTATTAGAAGTCAGAATAGTGTTTACTTTTTTTTGGTCATTTTTTTAAATTGTGGGAAAATACCCATAACATAAAATGTATCATTTCAACCATTTTAAAGTGTGCAATTCCGTGGCATGCAATACATTCACAAAGTTGGGTAACCATTACCTCTGTCTAGTTCCAGAACTTCAAGCAGTACCTCTTAGGCAGTCATTCCCCATTCCTCCCTCCCCACAATAACGTTATTTTCCAAGAGGAGGGAATAATGCCTGGAGGGAACAGAGTGGGGGGCTTCTGGATATTGGTAACGTTGTCTTTTTTTTTTTTTAATCTAGGTGGGAGTTACACGGCTGTGTTCATGTTGTGAAAATTTATCTAGCTGTACATTTATAATTTACATGATTTTTGCATGTATATTATATCTAAGTACACATAGATAAATGTGGAGATATACTGTATATATATGAAATGCTAACAGCGATTTTTTTGCTAGGAGGTAAGATTATGAATCTAGTTTGTGTTTTGCTAACTTGTGTTTTCCAATTGCTCTTTATGGATATGTACTACTCTGGTAGTAAGTTTTTAAATTTAAAATATCTTAAAGGAAAATAACATTGTAATGCCTTTCAGGAGAAAATGTTCCTTACCATCAAAGGCACTGGGAGTGTCCTGCCAAAACCTTGCCTGGTCACTATTTTGCCTGAGGGCTGATACTCCTTTATGTATCCATCACCCTGCATGGTTCTGGACCTGTCCTCTCTCCCTGGTGGATATGGAAGGGGTGTGTGTGGGAGACATGAGGGAGTGAGGAATGGTGTTCCAGTTCTCCTCGGCCACTGAGTGGTTGTGCTCAGAGGACTCACTCCCTGCCAGGCTGGAATTAAACTTGAAATAAAAGCTGGGGAATTTGAAAAGAAAAGGTAGAGGTCAAGGTGAACAGGCTGCCCTGACTGACCTGAGAGGAGCATCAGGGAGTGACCAAGGGCTTCAAGCAAGCAAATGACTTTCCAGTCTATCAATACAGAGACAAGCAACCACTCCAGAGAGAGATTTTCATAAGAGAAGACTTTCACAGCCTTCTTCAATCACCCAGCTTCCACCAAAAGATGAAAGTACCATCTACATGTAAAGCTCCCTGTCTCTCTCTTTCAGGAGTTTGAATGCCTTTTTAGCCACCTTTGTCTTATTGGCTTTCTCATCTTTCCAATCTCAATTTTCATCTCCATCCCCTCCAGGCACTCAGGCACTATGAACCTCTTTGTCCTCTGTGCTTCCAAAGCACCTTGTTTATACTCTACTAGAGCAGCCACTGCATGGTGTAACAAGTCTTTGCCACCAAATTGTGATCTCCTTAATAGCTGGGACTAGGTCTTTTTGATCACTGCTTCAACACCCATACAGTAGATACCCAACAAACGTTGATCTGAATTACTGAAGGGGGTGTCTTCTTCCCATCTTTGACCCTTTTCCCAAGTGGAGTGACTATACACATTCCTTCCCTTTTCCTTAAGGCTTTTATTCTCTACATCTTTTGTTGGTTCCAAGATTTCTTGAATTCTTAAGAGATGATTACATGTTTACACACACACATGCCCTGGAGCTTGTGGTGCAGCTTTATGGCCACTTCCATGTGCATTATGGGGCCTGTAGTCATCCCACGTCCTCTCCAGCCCTTTGCTGATACTTGTCTTGCTTTTCCGCCTCAATTCCAGGAACTAAGTACATGTAAGTAAATTGCTTTTGGCTGAGCTTTTAGAGAGGAATTTTCCTCTACATGTTAAAAGATTACAGTCCTATACCAGCCCTTTTCCTTATTTGTTGAGCCCTCACAATACACCAGACACTGCGCTGGTTCATGATCTAGCAGGATAGACAGCCACCATCTTAGATTGATTTACTTACTCATTGATCATCCTCTGGAAACATGTAGCAGGGCACCTGACCTAATCTTTGGTCAGGCATAGCTTCCTTGAGGAACTGACGTTTCTGCCACGTGTACAAAGTAAAGTAGAAAGTGGTTGAGGGGAAATGCATGATAAAAGAATCAAGGAAACTACATGTTTAAAAGGCCCTGAAGTGTGGAGGTTGGGAGGATCTTAAAGACATTGCCAAGAGGAGTGTGGGGCTGGGGGTAGTGGTCCAGAGGAGGTTGAAGAAGTGGGCAGAGATGGAATAAGACAGTGCCTTGATGTATGATAAGGCTGCTTTAGTCAGGAATCTTTTGGTTGAAAATGACAAAAATCCCCCTAAGAAAAAAGGGAAACATTTATTGGCTCAGAAGTTAAAAGTTCAGGGCTTTCAAGATCAAAGATGTCATTGAGTTTTGACACCTCTCTCTGTCTCTGTCTCATCTTTGCTTTCCTTTGTGTTAGCTTCATTCTTGGGCTGGCCTCTGTGAAATCATCCTCTGATCCCCCCTTGTCACACAGAAGCCAAAGACTGGAGAGGAAGGGAATGTGGGTGAGAAAGACTAATTGATAAGGGCCATTTACCCTTCCACTCTTGAAGGTCACCTTCTCTTCAGGAGATGTCCACATGTCCCCACCTTAGATTCCCTGGGGGAGGGCAGGAAGCTTGGCCTTCTACGTTGGTAGAGAAGGAAACAGGTGAGGGGATCCTGTTTCCAGACTTGAAAACTGTTTGCATTCTTAAAATGGCAAACCTACAGCCCCCTGTCTCTTTCTCTAAGGGCCTAAAATGCATTTTTTTGGCTGCATCCTCAGCCTTCCCTGGAAGCAGGATCATTTGGGCTTGGTAAGAGAAAAGAAAGAAAGTGGGAACTCCAGAAACTCCTTCCGACTCCCACCCCCTCATTCTGGCCCTCGGTCCCCGGTGCTTGGTGGGTCCTGACCTGTTTGTCTTACTCGCGCTTTCTTCCGGAGCCTTTTCAGACCCCTCCAGGGTCCTGTCCCAACTCAGGGGCTTCAGAACTCCTCCACTGTCCGGTGAGCCGCCCTTCTTCCGCCTCACGTACACCCTAACTAAGCAGGACCAGCAGAATACCCAACCCAGGGACCCCTTTTATTCTGAGCTCTGGCGCTTCCGCCTCCGGGGCGGAGACTCCTCCCCCTCACCGTCCCAGTTGTATTCCCTGGAAGAGCAGCCGGAAAAGCCTCCTCCTGCTCAAACCGGGATAAACGAGACGCTGGTTCCTTCTCGCAACCAGCTCTCTGAGCCCTGGGAACCGCCGTGGCGGTCGGCACTGCAGCATCAAAGGCTGCGAGCACAACCTGGGCTCAGTTCCAGCTGGGCGCGGGCGGTGCGGGAGCGGCTTCAGCACCACGGACAGCGCCCCGCCCGCGGCCCTCCGGCCTGCGGCGCGCTTCGGCAGCTTTAGGCGAGTCGGCGAGCTATGCCAGAGGCATGGCCTGGCGCTCGGGCCCCATGGCGCTGCTCCTCAGCTTTGGCCTCCTCGGGCTGTGCTCAGGTAAGGACAAGTCGCCGCGCTGTGTCTCACTCAGTCTCGAAGGTGTACGGGAGGGATCCCTAAGGCGGGGAGTCTGTTAGGGGTTAGGGGAGAGACCCCCGCACTGCAGGGAGTACCTGGGAGACTGAACTGGGAGGAGGACATACCCGAAGTGATGCTGGGAAGAGAGGGCAACCTGGGCAGGGGTGGTGGAGAGGGTGTGGGCACAGAGAGGAAGGAGGGAGGGGATCCCCAGGCTATCTGGAGTGGAAGGAAGGGGAGAGTCTGATTGCAGCTGAGATGCCATTTGACTTCTTGTGAAACATTATCTCAAGACAATCTACCTGGTTCAGCACCCTCCCTTGGCTCTGCATCATTTTCTGTCCCTCATATTGGACTCCTGATTTTGCTCACTCCAAAGGGGCAAGGCAGGAGGGGGAAAGAAGCAACTTCTCAACTCTCTTGTAGGGGGGACAGGAGACTCGGAAGGGAAGAAGCTCTGCCAGGCGGAGGGCCAGGGAGGAGTCTCTGAGGGGGTGGGGTGCATTCGTGCAGGGTTGCAGAAGGAGATAGAGTGTGTGGTGGGGCAGGTACAAAGGGAATATACAACGAAATGAGCTTTCCATACCTGCCTGCAATCTCATGAGAGGTGGGCTCCCGTAGGTGCGCAACTTGGGACTAAATATATGCCCTGACCCAGAGCTCAGGCAGCCCACCTCTTCTACTCCAACCCAGGACCTATGGGGGGAGGGGGTCACGGCCAGTCACATGTAGAGGCACACAGGGTTACTTACACACATAGATGGGCATGGACTGAGGAGAAAGGCTGTATGGTGGGTGGGGCATGAATAACTGTTCCCCTTTCACCACCCTCCAGAACCTTCCTTGAATGGTAGGTATCTTCTCGGGGAAGCCATGGAGACAGAAATGTCAATTCTTTTGAAACCATCCTCTGAGACCTTGCAGGAAGAGCAGGGTCTCCACTAATCCTTGCAGAATGGGTTCTTAGTGGGGGACTGTGGGGGGCTGTCTGGGCTCCTTGGTCAGTGATCTCAGAGAGGGACTTCTCTATGAGGGGCCTCCATGGGGTAACCTAAGCATTTTGCTATATCCTTAAGGATGGGGCTGTGGGAAGCTACAGCCTCCTGTTTGGGCCTACGTTGTACCACTTGCCTAGGGAGAGTGGGATCCTGGGTGGGACCTCCTTGCCTATGTACTTACCTCTTGCCCTCTACCAATACTACCCAGGAGTCTGTGGTACAGACACAGAGGAGCGGCTGGTGGAGCATCTCCTGGATCCGTCCCGCTACAATAAGCTTATCCGCCCAGCCACCAATGGCTCTGAGCTGGTGACGGTACAGCTCATGGTATCACTGGCCCAGCTCATCAGTGTGGTGAGTGAAGGTCCCAGACTCTCTGCCCAGCTACTGAAGTCAGCATAGACAGAATGTGTTTGTGCTTATTCTTCTGGAGTTCCCAAGGCTTGGGGAGGCGGGGGAAGGAGCCTGGGTGGTGTAGTGGGACCACAGGCTTGAGGGGTGGGGGTGGGGCACTTCTCAGCAGCTTCTCTTCTTCCCTGCAGCATGAGCGGGAGCAGATCATGACCACCAATGTCTGGCTGACCCAGGTTAGCACTCTTCCTGTCCACACCCCTGGGCTTCTCTTTCCTCCTTTTTTTTTGGGGGAGAGGGGCATGTGCTTTTCCCTCTTTTAATGTCCTCAAGAGAGGCAGAAATTTATAGACTTTGGAGTCCTAAATAACTGTATTTGAATTTTGGTTCTTCTACTCACAGCTCTGTAACTTTGAATCTGTTAAACTCTGCAAGATCCATTTTCTCATTTGTAAAACGTAAATTCTAATACTTTGGCTTGGCTATGCAAATTAAATGAGAAGACACTTTTGCTGGGCAGAGAAGTCACTGTGGGGATGCAATGACTTTTCAAAACTTCCTCAAGCCAGATAGGCCTCCTCTTATCCCTGTCCTTGACCTTGAGCCCCTCCCAGGGCGGAGGTTGGTGCTGCCTCCCTCTCTCCCTTTCCCAGGAGTGGGAGGATTATCGCCTCACCTGGAAGCCTGAGGAATTTGACAACATGAAGAAAGTTCGGCTCCCTTCCAAACACATCTGGCTCCCAGACGTGGTCCTATACAACAAGTAGGTGACCCTGGAGGGATGGGAAGGCTGGAGGAGACCATGGGAGTACTCAGGTCTTGGGGAAAGTAAATTAGCTCATGCTGGGGGACAGAGGGACTTTTCATTGGCAAAGATAAGTCACTACCCAGACAGACAGACCCAGACAGACAGACCCAAACCAGTGAGGTACAATGTGGACAGCCAAGGTAACTTGGGCCATGGCCAGCTCCCTCTCAGCCAATTAGGACTCCCAGTGTTTGGAGCTGCAGTGGCATAAAAACGAGGATTGACAGACCCCAGTGCCTAAACTGATTCAAGAATAGGCTTTCCAGGAGGATTGGGGAGGGTCAAAGAACTTGAAGGTCCCAGTTTCTCCTCCAGGTTCCAGCCCCACTCCTGAAATAATCCCTCTTATCTCGAAGACCCAAAGCCACCAGTCCAGAGCCACTAGGGACCATCTCCTCCTCCCATCTGCCCCTGTCCCTCTCCATTGGTTGGGGCTCCTCATTCTGGCCTCCCTGGCTCCCCTAACTTCTCCACCTTCATGTGGAGCAACCAGCTTACAGAATGCATGACAAGTAGCAGATGTGCCCCCCTCTTCATCACCCTCTTCTGTCTCTGAGGCCTTCTGACCAGGACACCTCTTCTCCTCACCAACCCACCCAGATCCCCTTCTTGCTCAATTCCTGCTCCTCCTCCCTAGACCCCTGGATGGCTACCCTCTTCCCATATATCCCTTAGACTTTCCTCTCTTCCCACTCAGGGCTGGGTTGATGGGTGGGGTGGAGGAATGCTTAGGCCAGGGCTGACTGTGCTCATCCCTTGGCAGTGCTGACGGCATGTACGAGGTGTCCTTCTATTCCAATGCCGTGGTCTCCTATGATGGCAGCATCTTCTGGCTGCCACCTGCCATCTACAAGAGCGCATGCAAGATCGAAGTAAAGCACTTCCCATTTGACCAGCAGAACTGCACCATGAAGTTCCGCTCGTGGACCTACGACCGCACCGAGATCGACCTGGTGCTCAAGAGTGACGTGGCCAGCCTGGACGACTTCACGCCCAGTGGCGAGTGGGACATCGTCGCGCTGCCGGGCCGGCGCAACGAGAACCCGGACGACTCCACTTACGTGGACATCACGTACGACTTCATCATCCGTCGCAAGCCACTCTTCTACACCATCAATCTCATCATCCCCTGCGTGCTCATCACCTCACTAGCCATCCTCGTCTTCTACCTGCCCTCCGACTGTGGAGAGAAGATGACGCTGTGCATCTCCGTGCTTCTGGCGCTCACCGTCTTCCTGCTGCTCATCTCCAAGATCGTGCCGCCCACCTCCCTTGACGTGCCGCTTGTAGGCAAGTACCTCATGTTCACCATGGTGCTCGTCACCTTCTCCATCGTCACCAGCGTGTGCGTGCTCAACGTGCACCACCGCTCACCCACCACGCACACCATGGCTCCCTGGGTCAAGGTCATCTTCCTGGAGAAGCTGCCCACGCTGCTCTTCATGCAGCAGCCGCGCCACCGCTGCGCCCGCCAACGCCTGCGCCTGCAGCGGCGCCAGCGCAGGCGCGAGGGAGCCGGCGCCGTCTTCTTACGCGAAGCCCTGGGGGCAGACTCTTGCACGTGCTTCGTCAACCGCGCGTCTGTGCAGGGCTTGGCTGGGGCCTTCGGCTCAGAGCCGGGGCCGGCAGCCGGCCCCGGACGCTCCGGGGGGCCGTGTGGCTGCGGCCTCCAGGAGGCGGTGGACGGCGTGCGCTTCATCGCGGACCACATGCGGAGTGAGGACGACGACCAGAGCGTGAGTGAGGCGCGGGGACTCGGGCGTGGGATGCGGGCTGCAGGGCCCTCGGTACCTGCGCAGACAGACACCGAGGAGCTAACGGGAGTGCAGGATGCGGGCAGTGAGAGTCCGGCCGGGGCCTGTGGGCCTGGGCGCTGGCGTGGCCTCTTCTCTGACTTCCGGGAGGTGGCGCCGCCTAAGTTGCGGTTGGTACAGGATGACCTTGCGGCTTCCTGAGGACTAGTATCCAGAGCGAAATGCCTCAGCTGGGGCATCGTGAGTGTCGTTAGTGTTGGGAGGGTGGCCAGGAAGTGGAAGAGGCCCTTCTGGGTTTGCAGCTGGCCCGTGGCTCTGACCCCAGACCCCCTCTCTGCCGCTTGTACTCCCAAGCCCATGTTGTTAACCTGCAGCTCTTAGCACAAATGGAGATGAGTCCTTTGTGTGCCCCGCGTCGGGGGGCAAAACTGAGGGCAGTAGAAAGTGTGTATGGGAGGGGTGGCGGTGGTTAAGAGGTTCCACCAGCTGCTGGGAAGAGCACAGAGTCCCAGATCAATATCTTTTTCCTGCTCTTCTGGGTCCTCAGGGGATGCCCTTGTGAAATATTTACAGAGGTGGGGGCAGGTGGAGGCGAGGGTTTTTAAGACCCACCCTGAGCTTTCTGCACACTGGTATCTTTCTGCAGTGACTCCCAGAAAGGGAGCACTGAGCCAGGGGATGGGGGTGGGGAAGATGATGGGTTGACTTCCCCCCACTTTGGGCTGTGGCTGGCCCCATCCGGCATCAGTCTTTGGGTACCTGGCTGGTTCCAGGCTGTGGCTCAGCTGTTGCTCTGGTGACTGGCCATGTTTCCACTGGATTGCAGCCATTCCAGCTTGGGGGATGAGGAAGGGTGGGCTCCTGCACTACCGGTTTTTTTTTGTGGGGGGATGCTTCAGAGCCTGCTGTTTCTGTTTCCTGGGAGGGCAGGAGCTGAGGCTTGAGCTAAGGAGCAAGTTATGGTCCTGAAGGAAGAAGAGAGGGACCAAGTCATGAGGAAATGGGGTGGGAGCCTCAGAGGTGGCTGAGGCCAAGTGGGAGATGCCGGTGGTGCAGGGGGTTGACCAGCTGCGTCACTCTCCGCCTCCCCCACTGCCGTCCACTCACGTAATGTGCATTTACTGAGTTAGGTGATGAGGATGCAATGACCGACTTGGATGCTTCACAGGCATCTCAAACTTAACATGTCCCAAACTGAGTGTTTAATCTACATCCCCACCACCAACTTGCTCCTCCTCCAATCTCCCCGTCTTTTAGTAAATGACATCACCATCCACCCAATGGTTTAGACCAAAAACTTGGAGTCAACCTTGACTCCTCTCTTTCTTATGTCCCCCACCATCCAAATCATCAGAAGTCCTGTCCTGTGGAACCAACCTCCAAAGAGATTTTCAGCTTCCTTCTTTATTCACCATCTCCATGCTGCCTCCCTGGCTGTAGGCCTCTATCAGCTCTTGCCTGGACCAGGGCAGAGACTCCTGATGGTCTCCCTGATTCAGTTCTTGTGCTTCTCCATCCAAACACACAGTGTCTCCTGTGCACTTTGTGCCATCTCGCCCCTGCTCAGGTCACTGGCTTATGGGCTCAACTGTTCTAAGCCAGCTAAGCTCTTTCCTGACTCAGGACCTTTGCACAGATTGGTCCCTCTGTTTGGAATGCCCTTCTTTTTTTTATTACTATTATTATTACTGTTATTAATTTTTGCACTACTGTTTGAGAGTAAGTTGTGGACATAGTGATCCTTTATCCCCAATACCTCAGCTTTTCTCTCCTGAGAACAGAGATATTGTCTTGCATAACCCAGGCTCAGTGATGCAATTCAGGAAATTTAGCATCAATACAATACCTTTATGTGATATAAAGTCCATACTAACATTTTTTCAGTTGTCTCCGTAATGTCCTTTGTAGCATCTCCCCCACCTCAATCCAGGATCTTGAATTCCACTTAGTTGTTCTGTCTCTTTAGTTTCCTTCAATCTGGAAGGGTTCCTCAGCTTTGTCTTTCATGGCATAAACATTTTTGAAGGGTACAGGCCAATCGAAGGTCCCTTGGTTTGGGTTTCTCTGATTGTTTCTGATTGTCTCAGCTGGCTCCTTCTCACTTATCAGATCTTAGCTTAAGGTGTCACCTCCTCAAAGAGGCCTCCCCAGATCACACCCTGAATTATATCTCCCCCTCCATTTCTTCGTCCTTTGTTTCCATATAAGCACCCACCAATGTGTAATTATTTTTGCTAATTTTGTGTCCATCTCCCTCAGTAGACTGTAAACTGCAGGATGTGTTTGTCTTGCTCTCCGTCACATCCCCAGTGCCTAGCATGGTGCCAGGTACATAGGAGGCACAAGTGTGACACGAATGAATCATTATTCAGCTGCTGACTAAAGGAAGGTGCACAGTGCCTCTTCCCATCCCCCCCACTGGCTGGGCTACAGAGGAACACGTGTACAAAGGTCCAGACTCAGGCCGGAGTGGAGCAGCTCTAAGTGGAGGCCAGGCCTCCTGCAGTCCCTGTGACTGGCTCCCAAACCCACAGAGGTTATTTTCTTCTGGACGGGTTTGTTTACACCTGAGATCTAGTCCTCACCCTCTGGGGCTGTTGGATGGGGCTCCCCAGGCAGTCATATAAGGAGTGAGGCCTGCAGAGGCAGCCATTCATTCACTAATTCAACACCCGTTTACCAGGAACCCTGTGTTTGAGATGCTGGGATTACAAAGATGAATCAGATCGGGTCCCTCTAGTTTAGGAGCTCATAGCTTAAGTGGTGGGAGGCGGGCAGGGAGGAAGGAGGGGACAGGCATACAAATTGAAATGACAATACAGTGCAGTAAAAATACCGTGATAGAGACGTGTACACAGTGCTGAGGGAACCCAGAGGAAACAGTGGTTCATTCTCATCAGGGGGATCAGGGAAGCCTTCATAGAAGAGGTGACATTTGATTTAGGCTTTGAAGGATGTGTAGGAGTTCACAGGTAGAGATAGGGAGGACTGGAATTCTAGACCAAAAGGAAACCCAAAGGCACAGGGACCTGAGAAGACAGACTGGAGTTTGGTAAGGCTGGGTCAGAGGGTGGAAGATAGGTGGCTGGCTCATATTTGTCATGGGTGGGTCTTGATTTTAGACTTGGGAGTTTGGGTGGCTGCTGAAGGCAGTGGGGCCACTGGAGGCTTTTAAGCAGGCAAGACTGGGGCCATGCTTTGGAAAGGTCACTCTGGGGTCGTGGAGTGAGAGGAGTGATGTGTGGTGGAAGCTGCTTCTACCTGATCCACTCCCCTCCTGTATCATGTGATTGATACCTGGGTCTCCTTCCTCTCCTCTGTCCAGGTGAGTGAGGACTGGAAGTATGTCGCCATGGTGATCGACCGTCTGTTCCTTTGGATCTTTGTCTTCGTCTGTGTCTTTGGCACCATCGGCATGTTCCTGCAGCCTCTCTTCCAGAACTACACCACTGCCACCTTCCTCCACGCAGACCACTCGGCTCCCAGCTCCAAGTGAGGCCCTCCCCAGCTCCATGCTCCTTCACCCCTCTGTTGTACAGTACTTTTGGGTCGAGGAGGGATGAGTGAGGTACCAGAAAGAGGGGCGCTGCCCCCACAGACCCATCTTTTCACTTCACCTGGAGCTCGCCCCCCCGCCATCACCAACCTGGAGGCTGGACCAGCTGCGTCGTGTTCTGGCTGCTCTCCTCCTCTTGTACCAACCCAGGCAATAGTGCTGCTGGTTGAGCATGAAGGCTGAGAAGTGGAGGATGGAGTGGTTGGAGGCTTCCACCCTGAGGAAAGTGTGATGGGGAAGGGGCCAAGAAGGGGACAGAGTCAACGGCTGCCTCCAAGTCATGGGAAAAGGGAGGAGCACGGGGGCGAGACAGGGGCTCCGACTCTGTGCTGGGCTGGCCTGACACAATGGCAGCTCAGAAGGGAAGAGCAAGGGGAGAGAGGCCTGGGTGTGACCTGATGTCTGTCCCTGCTTAACTGGACAGCAGCTAGCTGGGTGGGCCTCACGGCAGCCAGGGGTTCCTGCCCAGAGGTTAGCCTGGAGCTGAGGTCAGAGTCCTGAGCGAGGCTTCCAGCCCAGTCCCACAGCCCCTTGCTTCTAAGGGCCCCAGAGTTCAGCCCCAGGTCCCCTTCTCCCAGTGAAGATTCTCCCTAGACTTCCTTTCTTGCTCAGGCCAGGGTGTGGGGGGCAAGGCTGGGTATTAGGGCAGCCTCGGAGTTCTGAATCTTTGGGTGACCTGCTTGGAACTTAAGGGCCAAATTCTTGAACTGTGTGAGTTCAAATTCACAGGCTGTTGCTCGGCTGCAATTTGAACCGACTGGTCATTGGAATGAGTAAACTAAGGACATTAGCTTTAAGCAGACCCAGCCCTCTTGCCCGCAGCAGAGCAGGCCGGGCAGGAGAGGGCTGCCTGTGGAGGCCAGCCCAGCAGGGTGTGAGTGGCCAGAACTCTGCCACATCAGCATGGTTCCTGCCCCCTACTTCTGTTCCTGGCTCCATCCTTCCTGCTCTGGCTCCTCCTCTTGCCCCGCCCAAGCAAACCTGAGCAGGGTTGAAGCAGAACTTCGGAAGGACAGGTCTGCTACTGCCGGTCTGCACAGCGGAGTGTACACAGAGCCCAGCCTTCGGCTTCCTGTCCTGTGGGTCCCTGGAGGGTGTATCCCGACGCTGCTCCCAGGGGCCCGCTGGAGGCCACCTTGCCTGTTAGCCCAGGAAACAGACCTCTTCAGGGATCACCTGCCCTGGCCCCCGCCACGTGACTGGCTCTGGTCTGTGGTCCCAGCCTGGGCTCAGTGCTGGGCCATCGGGGTCACAGAGGGGTCCGTCTGCCAAGCGCACCTGAGGGGACTGCCCGACACACCGTGCTATTCTCTGGAGCCTGGCTGGATGCCTGCTTCTGCAGGCGCCTCGGAGCGGGGGGAGACAGCAGAGGCGCAGAGCGCTGGACAGGGAGCAGAGTCTGGATTCTGGTCCCCGCTCGGCCACTACTCTCAGCCATCCTGAGCAAGTCTGGCTAGGCCTTAGCTTCCTCATCTATAAATCGGGGATAGTAAGGCCCTCTTCATGGGGTTGTTGTGAGGCAGGAGTGATGTTTGTGAAAAAGCCCAGGGCTGTACCTGGCGTAGAGTAGATGCTTCGTGAATGTCAAGTCTGAGAGGTGGTCAGAGTCGACAGGTATGGGCTTACCTGCCTTGTCATGTCACTCTTCCTTCCAGACCCACCCATACCCTGGAGCAGACAGCCCCCGGAAACAGGGATGGGGTCTGGGAGAGCTGGAGAGGAGCAACACAGGGAAGGCTGGGGTGAGCCCAACAGGTGGGCTGCCCCCTGGAGCCTCTTCAGCAAAGATTCGTTCCATTCCCGGGCTAAGCTCAGGCTCCGGCCTCCCTTCTGGATCGGCTCCTCCTGACACAGGTGTGTGCCCAGGCCCCCGGGTGACCTAGTCCCATACTGGCTGTGGAGGAACGCCACTGGGACATGAAGCCAGCAGCTGTGAGAGATGTGCCTCAGCACATTTCCCCACCTGCCGGAATGGGCTGGCAGACATCTCTTCTGGGGGGTGAGTGTCTCGGCACCATGGAGACTCCCTTCTTCTAGAACAACAAATGGAGAGTTGCCTGTATTACGGTTGGACCCACCTCGGACTCACAGCCCTGAGGAAACATCCCGGAACCTGAAACAGCTAATGAAAAGGAACCCTCCCTCTGAAGGGTAGGTGCTGGCCTGAGGCCCTCCTGCCCAGCTCTCCCGGGTTCCTTGCCAGGGTCTAGGCTGCTAGGGAGGCCCCATCAGCTGTTGCTGTGGCTGAACATGCTTTCAGTACTTCCTGCAATTGGCTGTTGTCCAAGTAAGTCACCAGACAGTGCCAGAGGGGCTGCTGGAGAGCAGAGGTTGTTTGCTGGCTGACCTTGTACAAGCACTTAACTCTGAATTTGCTCATCCTCATCTGTGACATGGGGATGACAGCTGGCTGAGGGCTCCAGCAAGGATGGGAGGGCCTGATCGAAGGGGTTAACTGGGCAGGGTCCCTGGGGCAGTACCATTCCCTCCATCTCTGGGTGCAGCCCCTAGGGGACCACGCCAGTGGGGAGGAGGGGAGGAGGGGAGGACGGGTGGAGGAAAGAGGGCTCAGGCAAGGTGTTACCACGTGTCAGTACAGACTGAATCCTCAAGGGCGTTGGGAAGCTTTGGAGAACCAGGTCTCTTCTACTCTTGGGTCCTCCATCCTCTTCTCTTGGTGTTCTCCGGGAAGCCTCTTGGCCCCTTCCATGGGGTGGGGCAGGGCATCTCTGGAGAGAATGGGGTACCCAACTGAGCTCCGGGCCAGGACTGAAGGCCCCAGATCTGAAGAGGGAGGGAGAGATACTGGATTGGCACCCAAGCAAGGTGGGCTTGGGAGAGGGCAGTGAGGAAACAGTTGGGATCATCTCCATCGGAGATGAGAAGGCCACAGGCCATCTGAGAACCACTTTTTGTTTGAAAAAGAGGGTATGAGAGACTGCTTTTGACGGCTGGAACTGTGGCAGGAGGAAGGCAGTCTCCTGGCAGTGAGGTGTCTAATACTGGAACAGCTGGTACCAAGTTATTGCAGATTTAAAAGCAAATAAGACACGGGCAGCCCCCAGCTGGCATTTCTGTGGAGGACGGCTATCTGTGCAGAAAGGGCAAGGCCATTTCCCTCTAAGCAAACAGGGAGGATGTGGGGCTTTGACTCCTGTTCTGCTTCTCCCAATCCCAGTATTAGCTGCTGTGCACAGTGGCCTGCTCTGGGCCAGTTGCTTCAGATACACTGTCTTTACCCCTCACTGTCCTGCAGGGAAGGGGCCCCTGTTGACAGAAGAAAAATGAGGCACAGAGAGACCAAGAGATAGCTGGTGAGTAGTGCTGGACCTGAAACCCAACACTAATCCCAGAGTCCACGCTCTCTGTGGCCTTTGAGGCAGGGAGGAGGAGAGCTCCTTGGGAGGGAAGTGAGGGGCATTCAGCGTCTTCTCCGAATTCTCTCCCCACTCAGTTCCAGCCGTCACCCTCTGCTTGTAGGCAGAGTCGGGCTGGTGTCACAGCATCCCTCACAAGCCAACTGGTGCTGGCTAGTCGCCCACCCAGACTAGACAGAGAATAAGCAGCCTCCCTTCAGTATTCATCCCAACAGGTCTCAGAGGTCAGTGTGACAGTCACATGGTTCCTAAGGGACTGTCGGTCTAGGAATCATTAGAACACCTCACTCACCCACCGGCAGTGCCCCCATCTCTCCCACACTGGCCTCGGCTGCCCCCGTCTGTGCTCCTGGAATATTTGCACTGACCTAGCCCACTCCAGGCCAGACTCTTTAGGAACTCAAGATTCTCATAAAGAAAGTTGTTTCCAAAGGTGTCTTATCTCTCTGTTACATCTGGGGGGCGGAGGTGGGGACGGGGGTGGGGGGTGGGGAAATCCTCTCGGGCCAGAGTTGGTGAATAAGGGAAGAAGGGAGAATACTGGGGAAACTGGACTCATGAGAGGTTAAACACATCGCACGAATCTAAAGAAAAGATCAGTGGTAACATCAATGATTGTGATTTGTGGCCTGATAAGTCCATTCAGCAGATGGAAAAGATAGGGCCAAATGGCTGTGCCTAGAGTAGACAGAGCCCAGAAATAGCTCCTGGGAAGGCCCTTTGTAAAGAAGGGGCCCTGGAGGACAGGGCAGACGTGAGGCCCGGTCTCCTGGAGGGATGGCAGGAGACTCCTCGTACAGCCCCTGCACTCTGGAAGTCAGGGCTGTGTGTGTGGAAGGCACTCCTGCTCCTGAAACATGGGTTTGACCAGGGCCCACATCCTGGAAGCAATATTAAATGGTGAGCCCCTGAGATGAAATGTAGGGTGAACAGCAACTGAAATGCTGAGCTGAAGAAAACCCCTCTTGTGCTCCCGTGGGGTAGCCTTGCTTCCCAGCCCACCCAGAGCTGGGTGGCGGGGGGACAGTCTTAATGTCATGCACTCACTGTAAGTATGGAAGAAACGGTCCATTTTCTACAAAGCCTGGATACTACATTTCCCTCCAGGTGGGACCAGATGCCTGAGAACAGGACAGAGATGCTCAAGGCTCCAGGTACCTCACGGTAGGCGGAGACACTGTCCTTCACTGTCTGTCAAAACTGTCCAGCTCACCATGTATTGTATTTCAACAGACTGTGACCGACACCCATGCAGAGTTCTGGCCCTTATTTAATGTGCCCCCCAAACATGTCGCTGGCCCTCCTGGCCTCAGTTGTTCCATCTGTATTGTGGGTGAAGAGGGAGGTTTCACTGCGACTTAGGAAGCCTCACTGTCAAATATTTCGTGTTCTCTGGTATTTTTACAAGGTCAAGGAAGAGTCTTGTAGAAATCCTGGACTAAATTGAAATCTGGAAAGTGGTGCATTCTCTTTGAAATCAAGACGAAGAAATATTCTGGATGCCATCTATGAAGTAAAAAGCAAATGGCCTGTCTCCTAAGACTGCAGCCAAGCCAGTTCTGGTCCAGGCTGCAACTTGCACCTCCCTGCAGGCAAAACAGCTGGGAGTGGAAGGCTGTAGAAACCCCTCAAGGAGAGCTGGAGTTGCGTATGTGATTTGTGGTGTGGTCTCAAGGGACGCTTTCCTACTCTGGGCCTTGAAGTCTTGCGCAGCAAGTCTCTGGGGACAAGATATTTGATGGTGGGATGTGATGGGGTAGGGGGCGCTGTGGACCTGAGGAAGTAATTAAAGGTGGTCTGATGTACTCCAACACACCAGACGCAAGCTCACCTCCCAGGCAGGCCCTTTGAAATGGCTCCTCTCTGCTGGCTGAGGGAGACCCTCTCCTCAGGTTCTGTGTCAGATGCAGCTGGTGCTGTTGCCAGAAATCCCAGGACCACGGCTCCCTCTGTCCCCACTTTCTCACCCCCAAGAAACCAAGACTTGAGGTTTTCTAACAATTCAGATTCTTCTTTTTTTTTATTTACGAGGAATGTATATTGTTAGTCACTTTTACCAAGGGACACATAAAAGTGGAATCATAAAACTGACTGCACCCATCGTGGCACCCAAGTCTACACTTGGGCTCTTCCCCACTCTGCTCTTGGCGTTACTACCAAGACCCCCAAAACCAGCAAAATCCCTTCAACATGAGTAAAGGAAATAGCTTGAAGCAGCGACAGTTTTTACAAGTGATTATTCAAAGAATGCACAATAGCCACAGTTCAGACAAATCAACTACAAAGATTAAAAAAAAGAGAAAAAGCTGGGGAGAAGGTCTTGCTTACTAAAAACAAAGATTGGACGAAAAAGTGAAGAGAACACTCTAGGTGGGAGTTCTGCCTCTGTCCCACGTGACTCAGAGGGGCAGGGGTGGGCACGGCTGCGCAGGGCCTGACACAGGCTTGGTTCCAGCAGATGCATGGGTACAGGGAAGCCTTGCTCTCTCCCTACAACAGAAACTGAATACTGTTAAGTTCGCTAGACAAGATCTTGGGGCAAGCAGGGGCTCTGACCTTTTGAGAGCGCCTGTGCTCCCGGTTAAAGAAGAGGCAGCCGAGTCTGAGCTCTGCAGGAGATTCCAATGCCCAAGACGGTCCACAGGGGCCGAGCATGCCGAGGAATCCGTAGGTGGTACCCTCTAGCCTGAAGAACTAGGGAGATGAGCTGCCTCCTGGGACAGCACTGATTTTGTGTGCCATCAGGAGACTCACAGGACTGGGGGGCAGTCCCCTTCCACCCCAGAAGATAGGCACTGTTTCCCTCCTAGTTCCTTGGGACACTTTGGTGTTCCGCAAAGATATCCTTAGTGATTTAAAGACTTACGTTTTCTCACTTTGGTCAAAAGTACAGAGAGAACCACAAGAATAAATGTGTGGATGCGGATGTATCCACTGCTGAAGAGGTGGGACAGACAGGGGGTTAACTAGTCAGTAGCTTGCGGGGTGTGGGGGAGGATGGAAAATCGTCTGAGGGCACTGGCTCGGCATGTTCACAGATAATGATAGAGGAATCATCCAGAGGAAAGAGGCAGGCTCAGGCCTGGAGGTGGCAGGGCCTCTGTACTTTTCTTGAGCATGTCTGGCTGGCTTAGGGCCAGAGCCAGACTCCACAGAGAGTCGAAGGCT
The DNA here is from genome assembly GCF_025265405.1 of Mesoplodon densirostris. Classification (NCBI taxonomy): domain Eukaryota; kingdom Metazoa; phylum Chordata; class Mammalia; order Artiodactyla; family Ziphiidae; genus Mesoplodon; species Mesoplodon densirostris. The sequence goes on from NC_082662.1 coordinate 114,850,180, forward strand.
CTGACAAGAGTCCACAGTACCTTGAGGTGTAGACCAAGGGCCCCATCTCACAGAGTTTTAGGACAACCTGCCCTTTCACCTAGAACTACTGTTGAATGTCAACCCTAAAAGATTCCCTAGCAGGCTGGAAGACCTCAGGTCTGTGACCCGCCCACAAACAACCTTCTGAAGCTATCAGGCAAAACAAAAGCACTTGGTTAATCAATGGAAAATGACATCTGACTTTTAAATCTGTGCAATTACAGGTTATCTGTAGCTGTTAGGAATCAACATTTACATCATTCTTTTAAAACTCCCAATTTACCCATGACTTAGTCACCTTCCCTTGGTGTCACTGTCATAAGAAACATGCTGGCTGGAACAGTGATCTGACCCAACGTGATTTTTTGCCCTTATTCCTGCTAGGTCCTGATTATCTGAGCAGAGATGATTTACCCTCTAGGATTTATCCTGGGTTTTTTCCTACCAGTTGGTTGGGGTCTATGGCGCTACTTCCCCCATTGGTAGGACCAATTCCTAGCAATGCTTTAGGAGGGACAGCTGGGAGGTTGGCAACATCCCAAGATACATCTGCTTCCCCAGGAAGTGGTCTGGGTCACCCCTGCAGGGCAGACTTCCCCTATTGCTCGGGCAATTCCTTTAGCCCCGTCTGGCTGTTCCCAGCCTTCCCTGCCACCTGGGGAAGGGATGCACTTCCCAAGCAGCAGCCTTCCCTGCCTCTTGGCCCCTCCCAAGCCGGCTAAAGTGCACAATCCGAAGATCACTGAGCATTATCTGCAGATTCTGATCACGCTTGGCACTGGTAACAAGCTGACTGCCGTTTTAAACTCCTGCCCTTATAAACGTTTCACCAAATTCTTTAAGTTCACCCCTCTACCCTCTTGGAGGAAAAGGTAAAACTTAACGATCATGAAGAAGGAATCTCAGAAGGGGAGGAGGGGAAGCAGAGGGGCCTCAGAATCCACAAATGAAAAATCATCAGTCCCTGGCATGATTCACACTGTTGACTGGAGCCTAATCAAGACCACAAGAGGTCAGTGTAGCAAATACAAAGGGAACGGAAACAGGAAAAAACGAAGAAGGAAGAGGAAGTGGGCGCAAAGAAGGAACAACCCCTTCTCTCTGCCCTTAGGTCTCTACCCCTCTGCTTGGGAAAAGAGAAGGGGGATGGCTAGACCTGGCCTAGTAATCCCAAAGAAAGCAGGAAAAACAGGAACCCAAAGTTCTCAGTGTTACCAATTGTGGTTCCATTTAAAAACAAAAACAAAACAACAAAAAGGAAACCAAAAACCAAAAACCCTTGACCAATGTGATGAGGAATGCTACGACCTCTCTCTCTCACCCCAGTGTGAAACACCCTGACCCATCAGTCACCGGATGACACTACACTGGGCAGAGGTAAAAATTCTTTTCCTCCTGGGGTTTGCTTATCCAGTTGCCATAGCCCATGTCCTTCAGGCTTTTTTTGAAGTAGTTCTTGGCTATCTCGTAGTCACGGGCAGCTTTCTTGGCTTCACCATAGGAGAGTCTAAGTAGATCCCTGCGGTACCGGAAGGAGCAGAGCTTCTTGAATAGAAGGAAAATGTTCTTTTTGGAGACCCGGGATAATTCATTCCGTGGCCTGGAGAAACGAAAGCACTCACTGTTCACCTGGGACGGAATAGGTGGAGACACTGGTGGGGAGGGGGGGCATGGGTGCGTGTGGCAGCTTTTAAGCTCCGGTGTTTGGCAACACGACACTCCCTTGGGGCTCAGGCCAGGACGCCTGGCTCTGCTTTTGCTGTGCTTTCCCAGCTCCTTACCCATCCACTGTGCCTCTGGTCCCATCTAGGATCTCTAGGTCATAGCCGTCAGCCAAACACCAGTTGACGCTTGTCTCCTTGGTCTTCCCGGATTGCCTCTTGGAATCGTATACACTGACTCGGCCAACCTAGGAATTCCAGGAGCAATGGGAGAAAGATGGAAACCTTTCAGCAAAAAGCTTCTGAAGCAGGGACTCAAGACTCACAGGAAAGAGGGAGTTGTGGGGTCATGATCTTTCCCCCTTATCTAGGATTCTGTTTGGCTAAGACTCAGATGTACTAACTCGACCTCAATTCAGATGAATTCCAGACTAAAAGAAGGAAAGCCCTTGGCATTCAAGAGGAGGAAAGGGTAAGTTCTGGGGAAACGAACTAATGCTCCCCTTGCCCACACCGTATGTTTTTGCTCTGCTGATAGGATTACTTGAAAAGGAGAAAACGTCAAGGGAAAAATGGATGGGGTTATAGCACCTTGGGGTGGTTGACAATGAAGGGATGTCGGAGTCCATCCTCAAACGCACTCCCATCTCTTGTCACACGACAGCAAATGGCACGGGTCAGATGCCCTTGGCTGAAAAGGTAACCTGGGTACAAAAAAGAAACGCACACACCTGTGTTTGCACCAAATGCTGTGAAGTGGCAGAGGCATGTGGGGAGTGTGAGGGTACAGACAGAGTTGTCAAGACAGAGAATCAACTCCCTACTTAGGAAGCACCTTCTAACTGTGGCTGCCCAGGATATATAGGGATCATCAAACATTTAAGCACAATACATAAGGTTCCAGGTAAGGCCAAGGGCTGAGGAGAGCAAGGAAACTCAGACACTGCAGTTTTAAGCTGCTGTGTTTCTTTAACTCATCTTGAAAAGACTTGGCTGGCATGTCGTTACCTAGGCTCACTGCCTAAACCAATCTTCCCATCACAGCAGACCAGACACTCAGAATCCATCACTAACTACTGCATCGAGCACACTTTGAAAAGGGGAGACATCATGTTAGCACCTGGCAATGAAACATGCGGTTTGCTGGGATTTGGGCACCAAAATAACAGTCCAGTTTCAGCTCTCAAGACAGGTCCTTACCCAGTGTGACGGATTTGAGATACACAGGCTGCAGGAAGTGGGTCAACAGCGCCCCCTGCAGGCCGAGCACATTCCAACGCAGGATCTTGTCACTACAGGACATGGTTCGGAGTCTCTCCCCCAGCCGAATGCCGTCCCACGTGGGCACAATGTCACTGGACTCCACTGGGATTGTGCCTTCTCCTGGATGAGAGACTTGGGTCAGACCCGCAGGGGCCCTTGGACCGAGCCCCTCCCTGGCGTGGTGTTTCTCCTTCTTAGACTCGGGCCAGAGGCTACTGACTCATTCGTTCTTCATATATTTTATAGCACCTACTATGTGCTGGGCACTAGGCTTGGTGCTGGGAAACAATGGTGAGCAAAACCAAATAAGATCCTTACCTTCCTAGAACGTTTATGGGGGTGAGGGGACAGAAAGGGAACGGAGCAGACACTAAACACGTAAGTCAACACACATAAGAATTCTAGATGGTTCTGAGGGAGCTATGATGGAGGACAGCCAGGGGAACCTCCTCGGATAGGACTGTCAGGCGGGCTGGGACACGAAGGAGGAGAAGGAACAGCTGAGAAAGAGTGTTTCAGACACAGAGAAGAGCAAAAGCAAAGGCCCTGAGGCAGCAGGGGGTTTAGTTGTTGAGAGAGCTGACAAAGAGCCAATGTGGCTGAAGCACAGGTGAATGGCACGTTTTGCTTTTATGTGAAGTGTGGTGGGAAACCACTATAGGATGGTGGGCTTTTTGTTTTTAGTGAGCTTTACTGAGATATAATTCACCCATTTAAAGCATATACTTCAATAATTTTTAGTATATTCACGGAGTTGTACAACCATCACCACCATCAATTTTAGAACATGTCATCACCCCCAAAAGAAACCTCCTATCCATTAGAAGTCAGTACTTCATTCCTTCTTATGGACAGATAATATCCCATTGTATGGATAGAACTCATTTTGTTTATCCATCCATCAGTTGATGGACCCTGGGGTTGTCTCCACTTTTGGGCTATTACAAACAACGTTCCTATGAACGTTCCTGTATTAGTTTTTGTGTGGATATATGTTTTCATTTCTCTTGGGGATGTTTCTAGGAGTGAATTGCTGGGTCATATGGTAGCTCTGTGTTCACACTTTAGGTTTTTTTTTTTTTTTTTTTTTTTTTTTCGGTACGCGGGCCTCTCACTGTTGTGGCCTCTCCTGCTGCGGAGCACAGGCTCCGGACGCGCAGGCTCAGCGGCCATGGCTCACGGGCCCAGCCGCTCCACGGCGTGTGGGATCTTCCCGGACCGGGGCACAAACCCGTGTCCCCTGCATCGGCAGGCGGACTCTCAACCACTGCGCCACCAGGGAAGCCCTATACTTTAGGGTTTTGAGCAGCGAAGTAACATGACCTATGTTTGAGGGTCACTCTGATAACTGTAGAAGGATGGCCTGAAGGGAATAGGAGTGGATGTGAGGAGACAGTAGGAGACATCAGAGGACAATGGAGGAGGGGGAGCTGGCAGACATGGTGGAGAATCAGGAGGGGAGCCGGGCACTTGGCGTCCTCCTGTCAACATCTCAGGCTTGGTTCTGCATCATTTTCTTTCCATTTTCTCCAACCTTCCCTGAGGTGATCCCATCCATTTCAATGGCTATAAAGATCAACCATAGGAGGATGACTCCCAAACTTTTATTTCCAGCCATTTCTCTCCTCTGAGCTCTAAGTGGGTACTTCTGCTTCCTATTTCATTTGGAGATCTCCCCAGCTACCTAATTCAAAATGGAATCTTGATCTTCCTACAGATCTTCTCTGACCTACATCTTGCCTCTCCCTGGAAACAAGACCCTGGTACCTCAGCCAACTAATGGCAAAAACTTGGCAGCTGTGCTCTGGCTCTGTGACGGGCCTGGGGCTTCGCAGAGCCTTTTGGTGGGAGAGGGAGGACGTGTCACTCACCGTTCTCTACCTTGGTGCGGAGCTTGCCTTGCTTGGGATTCTCAAAAACAGGATAGTGGCGGGAGTCTGTGCTCTCCACAGCACGGTCGCTGCAGGACTTGTCAAAGAGGGCACCATCACCACATGGGGCCGTGCTGCAATACAGGGGCATCTGTTAAAACCCACCTGTGCAGATATATCTCTCCAGTTTCCTGGGGCTCAAGAACAGCTCGATGTGGGAGAAAGTAGGCTTCTGAAGCCTACTACGGGCTGCCGGAGTGGGTAGAAGCACATGTGAGTCACTCCACACTGGGGCGTGGACCTCAAACACAGAGCCAAGCATGGCCCATCGAACAAGCTCTGATTTACAGACCAGGAGAGCATTCACCCAGCTCTGGAAGCCCGGCAGGACTGGCTCTGGTGGCAACAGAGACTGTACAGACCTGATGTAGAGATGGAACGACACGGTCTTTTTTATTTGGAGCTTTTCTCCTCCCTTAGCAGGCTCAAATATACTATCCTTCGCAGTCTGGGGGTTGTACTTCATTAACTCGCTGTAGAGAAACCTACAAGAAGAAAGTGTGGTTAAGAAGACTGATTCTGGGAACAGCAGTTGCTTCTATAATCTGATCCCAAGCAAGGACAAGCCTTAACAGTGCAGACCTTTCAGGGTTTCTCAGGTTGAAAGAGTTAGTGGGAAATTCTCCATGGGAGACCTCAGCATTTCTTAAAGCTAAGTTAGCCTTTCAGGTCAGTTCCATTTCTGCCAAGAGCTTCTCGCTCTGGCAGCTGCAGGGATTCTAGGGCAGAATAAACTGATTCAAGGACTATAGGAGGCTGTTGCTTCTCTCCCTTCATAAATTAAAGAAAAGGTGAACTGGAGGGGAAAGCTGGCAGGGCAATGGGTTTGTTTGTAGGTCCTCAAATGGAGATGGAAGGCTTCCTCATCCCTACAGCACTGAAGGTCAAGAGGTCATTGTGTGCTTTTAAAAAAGGGCTTGAAGCAGAGTTAGCAGAAAAAGAGCTCTTAAACAGCAGGCTGAGTAGGGGCATGCAGCCGGGTCACAGAAGGGATTGATTCCGTAAGACAGGTTCAAGTGGACAGGTGAGGCAAAGGCCGGCACTGCAGGGTCGAGGACCTGCCCGTCAGGTGGGTGTCAGAGCCACCACACCCTGCGATCTCACTCACCTGACGAAGCCTCTCCGGGAGATGATCTCTGCGTGGCAGTCATTGACGGTTTCTCCCTTTAGGCTTAGAGAATCTCCTTTCACACAGCGATTCCCTGGGAAGGCAGTTAAAGCAAATGTGAAATTTCCAAAGGAAAACGATGATGAATAGGGTAGAGGCTGTTTGTTCTTAAAGCTTGAAGGCAGAAACAACCTAGTTTATCAGATCCTGACTCCTGTATTCTTTTCACTAGGAAATGAGAATTCATTCCCTGCTCTGAATTAACTGTAGCTAAAATGAAATACAAGAAGAGTCTCCTCTCTGCCTTAAATTCACCCACACAGGACCCCAGGAGAGAATGAGGAGGTGCTTCCAGTCACTGCGGGGGGTGGAGAGTTGGGACACATTTCAGAGCCCACTTACCTGTCCCCAAACTGACCACGACACCCAGGTCTTCAGAGTCTTTCTTCATGATGATGGCAGCCAGGATCTTGCGGCCAAGCAAGGAGGGCTGGAAACTGTTGGTGAGAGCATTGAAGCACCGGTGGCTCAGCATGGCTATCTGGTCGTGGAAGGTGCTGCCTGTGAGAGGAAGCTGTGGGGACAGGAGGCCATGTCAGGGCCACCGAGCCTCGTCTGTGTCCACCATGTTTCAGAGTGGGCAGGGAGGTCGAGTTCTACTGGACTGGTGGGTCATCTTTCCCCCTCTCACGTCTAGTGTCCCAGTTCTAGGTTCTACTGAGGCTAATATTAAAGCCTAGGATAGTTCACATGATAGCAAGTTAAGAGCTGACTCCACCCAGACAGGAGTTAGCAGGACCCCCAAAAATGATAGCACCAAAAGTAGACGTCTTAACTGTCTTTGGCTGTGCTTCTGGGGACCTTGAGAGGAGGAGCATAGTTCTTCTGAGACTGGCCCCTGTCACTGGGGTTACCTCTGTGAAACCCATGCGCTCTGCCTTCTCGTCCTCCCCAATCAAGACGCGGAGGGCCGCATCTGCTGCTTCCTGCTTGCCTTGTTTCTTGCTGTGTGCGCAGACGGCTGGGAACCAGCGACCCCCAACTTTTGCTTGGTAAACGAACCTTGGGGATGAGAAGCAGGGAATAAAGACAAGCACCTTACCCTGACAGCTGCTCCAGAAAAGGGCTGGTTTCGCTCAAGATGCGGCCAGTCTTGCCAACACGTGGCCCCATCACTCTTGACAGCTCTGTTCCTAAGGCAGCATTTCCCAGACTTTGGATATTCATGAATCACAGTGTGATTTCGGCTAGATCCAGATATCACTTGGAGTATTACTTACTTAATATTTTTCTCTAAGTTGACTCTTTTTAAATGTAAACACGTTTTAAAAGGACACTTCATATCACTACTGTAAATGGAAAATGAGTATCACTTGCCATAAACTGAAGGTAGCTGTAAAACTGACTATGATAAAAATCATGTTTTAAATTCTGACAAGACATTATTGCTTGTAAAGGCTCTAGGCCTGTCTTTTATCATAGTTCAGCAAGTAATAGGGAGGGTTTAAAGAAATACTAACACCACATGTGGACTTTCTTCTTAACTAAAGCAAAAATGAGAAGGGAATTAACTTTCTCCCTGCTTGCATCACTTTTTTAATGCTCTGATTTTTTAAGTACCTGACTCCATTTCTTCATTCATTTCCTGATTAGCTCAAGAGGACTTAACCTGGAGAAGTCAGAGTCAAGGTCAGCCTTAGCTCAGGGAACCACGCCTTGATAAGGAGTTATTTTTCGATTCCTGGAGGCCTTGCGATGGCTAAGGGGAGTGGAGTGTACCCTGGGCACCGGTGGAGCAGGGAGGCAGGCAGTGCTGCTGAGGGGCCCTGCAGTTCCCCTCCCTTCCTGGCTGGGGATTTCCACAAACACATCAGAACATGATGGAGCAAAACAGCCTGGGCAGCTACCAGACAAGGTTTCAAGAATACTAGCTTTTAACCAGATCCTAATCGGCTTTGGGGAACCCAGCTTTGGATAATCCAACTGCATACAACAAAGGTTTCAGTATCAAGATTTATCAATCAGCTCAGGCAGTGAAAGGAATCAATCTTTATGTTCAGCCATACTGAGCTTCTCATTATTCCTTGCTTATCCTAAGTAGCTGAATGCCTTTGCCTCTTTCCTTGATGATGCTGACTGGTTTGTGCAGGCCAGTGGGTTAACGTTCAGTGAAGTAAAAGGACAGTGGCATGAAAAGATGTTGAAGAGAGGGGATGGGGGCCAAACCATGTAGGATCTTGACCTGAGGGATCCAGGAGAATTTCATGAGTGTTCTATGTGTTTGAAAAGAGTATGAACTCTTATGCACAAAGATATACACATACATCCATATATACATACACATACATACAAATATATATATGTATATATATAAAATAAAGTTTGTTAATTGTGCAATTAGAATCCATTAGAGCTGCACGGTCCAGTGTGATAGCCACTGGCCACACAAGGCTATTAACTTTAATTAAAATTCAATACAACTAATAATTCAGTTCCTCAGTCACACAGCCGCATTTCAAGTGCTCAGTAACCACATATGGCAAGTGGTTAGCCTTTTTAGTGGAATGCTGGGGACAAGAGCCCAACTGGAATGAATTAAGGAAGTGAAGACAATGAAGACATTGACTACAAACAATTCTTTTGAGAGGTTTGGCTGTGAGGGGAGCAGAGAGATGAGGTGGTACCTGGAGGGAGATGTGGGGTTAATGGAAGGTTTTTAGAAGATGGGCACGGGCATGTTTGTAGGCTGATGAGAATGATCCAACAGAGGGAGCAACTGATGATGAGAGAGGGAGATAACTGAAGGAGAGGACGAGAGGGAAGGGGTCCAGGGCACAGGGATGGGAGGAAAGATGCTTCCTGCATAGTGGTACAGACGTAATGTACAGACGAAGTAGGAAGGTGGATTTGGTGATGGGGAGGTAAGGTGTTTGTCATTTGGTTATTGCTAATTTCTCAATTAAGTGTGAAGTAAGGTCATCAGAGTGAGAGAGAGGGGTTTTGTGGAAATTTGAAGAAAGAGGCAGAGGTCTGAAATGATTTTCTTAAGATTAGAAGGGAAAATGTAGTACACAAATACAGTAGGATAAATGCTGGGGACTTCCCTGGGGCTCCAGTGGTTAAGACTCTGAGCTCCCAATGCAGGGGTCACAAGTTTGATCCCCGGTTGGGGAACTAAGATCCCACATGCCACATGGCACGGCCAAAAAAAAAAAAAAGCCAGGAAGAGGACAAAAGTGGGGGTGGGGGGCAAGTGATACTCCCTTACTTAAAACCCTTCAATGGCTCTCCATTGCTTCTGTGGCTGGAGCATAACATGGCCCACAAGGTCGACCCTCCAGTCTCATCTAGCATCAGGCCTCCACTGTGCTCTCTGCTCCACCCACACTGGCCTTCCTGCAGCTCTTTACCAGCTCTGTGGACTTGGGGGTACTATCTCCTTTGCCTAGAACCCTCCCTCTCTCTTGATCATCCCTAAGATCTCAGCTTAGGCTTCACTTCTCAGGGAAGCCCTCTCCCCTCTCCTTACTAAGTCATGCTATGTAGATTCTCACCGCATCATGCAACTCAAACTCCTTATAATACATGTCAAGTATGAGATCTTACATTTCTTTACATGATTATTGACTGATGTCTGACTCCTGTTCTAACAAATACAACGTCCTCTGTAAATATCTGTTGAATTAATAAAGTAGGGAGACCAGGAGACTACTGCCTGGTTTAGGTGAGAAAAGACAGTGGCTTACCTGAGAGTGCTGACACTGGAGGTGGAAAGAGGAGGAAGGGATCTGGGACAGAAATTGTAGGTTCAATAAGCAGAACTTAAGGATGGTTTGGCTGAAGGGGGTGAAGGGGATAGGGGAGATGGTCCCCAGGTTTTTGGCATTTTACTTAATGTGGAGCCTACATATTCCCTATTAGGAATGCGCCTGGGTCACTTATCTTTTTAGTTGATGTTGCAAATAGGGTATTCTCTACTACGTTTTCTAACTGTATACAGACAAGTTCTTGACTCTTATACATCACTTTGTAGTCCCCTGCTCTCCTAAATTCTCCTTTGTCTCTAACATTTCTTCAGCTTTCTCATGAATATTCCAGGTATACTATCATATCATCTGCAAATAATGATAACTTTACCTCCCCTTTCCTCTCTTTACACTTACTTCTTTCTCTAAACTGACTGCATTAGCTGGTAATTCCAGAATATTAAATGACAATGACAGTGGCATCCACATCTTCCTACTGACTTTAATGGGAACAGTAATAAATAAGCTGCTGACTTTGGACTTCAGACTTGTATTTTTATCATGTGAAGGATGTATTCGATAATTTCTATTTTCTTAACAGCTTGGTTTTTTAATCTGAATGGATGCTGAATTTTACTACACACCTTTTTGGAATCTCTGGAGATGATCATGTGGTGTTTCTCCTTTGACCTATTAATGTGGTAAATAATAATAATAATAATAATAATAATAATAATAAATATCTTAATGTAGACTAGTCTTTGCACTACATTGAGATACTATTTTTCGCATTTTAGAATGCTCAAGGTGTAGAGGAAGAGATTCTTTATACATCGTTGGTGGAAGCAGAAACTGGTATAATTTCACTGGAGGAAAGTTTGGCAAAATTTACCAAAATTTTAAATGCACATATACATGTTATTTATTGCAGCCTTTTTTATAATACCAAAAGTTTGGAAACAATCCAAGTATTCATCAGTAGGGACTGGTTAAATAAATCATGATAAACGCCGTACACTGGAACACTGTATTTTGTAGTTATATAGAAAGAATATAAAGTTACATGAAAAATTTTCTAAGATAATACTTTTATGCGTAAAAAGCAAGCTAAAAATCAATGCATATATGTACTTCTGTGTAACAAAAGGGGGGAATATAACTGCTTGTATTTATATAAAGATACTCTGGAAGGATGTATAATAATGTAAAGTTACTACATGTTGGTGTGTGTGTGTGTGTGTGTGTGTGTGTGTGTGTGTGTGTGTGTGTGTGTGTGTGTGTGTGTGTGTGTGTGTGTGTGTGTGTGTGTGTGTGTGTGTGTGTGTGTGTGTGTGTAGGTAAGAGCTGGGTCAAAGTGAGAATGAGCTTTTTATATTTGAATAATATTTTTTTATTTTGCATAATCTATTACCTATTAAAAAAAAAAACCCTTAAAAACCAATGTACACAACTCATGGCCCAGAAATTCCACTCCTGAAAATTTATACTACAGACAAGTTTGTACATGTAAGCAAAGACATACAGTACAAGGATATTCACTGCAGGAGTGATTCTAAGAGTAAGACCAAAACCAACCTGAATGTCACCGGAAGTTAGTTAAATAAATTACGCACGGTGGGGCTTCAAACAGAAATAACATTTTCCTTCTTAAACTAGGTAGTAAGTAGTTGGGTGTCCATTTTAAGAAGACCTTTTACATCTCTTGTTTATAAAGCAATTTAAAAATTGTAAGTATCTATTCAATGAAGCATTATGTGGTAGATATATACATGCTTATCTGTAATGACCTCTAAGACACACTGGTAAGTAAAGGAGTCAAGGGGTAGAACAGAAGATTATGATATATACTTACTTTAAAAAACAAAGAGAGGACCTCCCTGGTGGCGCAGTGGTTAAGAATCCGCCTGCCAATGCAGGGGACACGGGTTCAAGCCCTGGTCCAGGAAGATCCCACATGCCACGGAGCAACTAAGCCCATGCACCACAACTAGAGAGCCTGTGCTCTAGAGCCTACGAGCCACAACTACTGAGCCCATGTGCCATAACTACTGAAGCCTGTGTGCCTAGAGCCTGTGCTCCGCAACAAGAGAAGCCACGACAATGAGAAGCCCACGCACCACAACAAAGAGTAGCCCCTGCTCACCACAACTAGAGAAAGCCCATGCGCAGCAACGAAGACCCAACACAGCCAAAAATAAATAAATAAATTTATAAAATAAATAAATAAATAAAATAAAAAACAAAGAGAAAGGAAAACATGCTAATATGTGCATGGAAATTTCTAGAAGGACTCAAGAAACTGGTAATAAGTGTATGAATCTGGTGAGGGAAACTAGAAGTCTGAGATAGAAATGAGACTTTTCGTTGCACATTTTTTCAATCAGATTGAATGCTTTTCTATGTACATATAAAAATTAAAATAAGTTTAAAAAAATTAAAAAGGCTCATGCTCACTGGAAGAGTGGCTGTCTTCTCAAGATGGCTGATCTAGTGTCTTTTCGGAGGCCCTGGGGACCGGGCTCCCTCAACATGCCCCTCCTGTCATTCACAGCTAATGCACATCCTTTCTTTCCCTGGGTTATAAGCTGTCCCCACTCTGTGACACACGGCTGTAGCCAGGACAGGAACACTCACTTGGGCTCATGAGGAGGTCCGGACTGGTCGACCAACTTGAACTCAGCAGCAAAGCCATGGGAGCGGGCATACTCCAACAGGCCGCCCACGGGGTTGGTGTTCAGGTATCTGACGAGCTCGCTAATCCTCCTGACCTTGTTGGGCATCACCGATTCCAAGTTATCAAATGATTCCGTGTTCATACTTCCGGGCTGAAGGAGAATCAGCCAGAGAAAGAGGAATCATAAACACTTAACGGAAACTCTGAGGGACTCATGGGCAATCCTAAGCCGCTCAGTTGCTAAAAATGACCTGTATCTTTTGAGAAGATGGCCCCACCTGGTCATCAGAAGATGTTGAGCTGGTCGCCTCCCCTTGCAGGGCCTTCATGGCTTCCTCTGCAGCCATCTGCTTTGCCGCCTTCTTGCTGGGGGCACTGGCAGTGGGGAAAGTATGGGTTCCCATTGCAACACAGTACTGGAACCTGACAGGAGATGAAAGGAGAGGATTAAACTAGTTTTGATGGAAGAGCTTTACCTAGCCTTTGTCAGGTTGTCATCCTTTACGACTTGTAATTTCCTTGCACACATCGCCTCTGTGCCTTGGCTCACGCAGTCACTTCTGCCTTGAAGAGCCGGTGCCTTTCACCCTCCTCCTGCCCCCAGTCTCTCTTAGCCTGGCTGACCCCTATTCAACATTGTTAAGCATCAACCTAATTTCACCTCCTCCAGGAACCCTTCTCTTGAACATGTAAGTCTGCAGAGCCTCAGAGCAGAGAGCTTCTCAGGTACGCCCAGGTCTTGCACCTTTTAGTCCCACCACCAGTAACCTCCAAGCCGTGTATCTCCCTTGTGCTTGGTCCCTGCTTTGCCCTTTGAACTCCTAATCCCAGATTCTCTGCTCCACAAGCAGCAACCATGCTCTCAAGGCCCCCCGTTTTCCATATTGAAAACAGGAGTGATTGCTCAGTGAAATAATCTGCTGTCTCTGAGGAGGCAAAGAAGAAAATGTATCTCTCTCTTTTTTGAGAAAACCTCAGCAGAGATACATGATACAAGAGATGTACTTGGGGTCATGGGCAGGGCCTTCTCTGGATAGGAGGCGGAATTCACAGGAGCTCCCCAACTTGTGCACACACTCAAGCAATGTAGTGACGGGGTTCTTCCCAGAAAGGAAGGATGTTGCTGAAGGGGTGGTAGTCTGGGACTCTGCAGTCTGGAGAAAATGAGAGACAAAAAAACAAAAACAAACACAAACACAAACTGAGAAAACACTGGCTATTCCATCACAGCAGAGGGAATGGGGATGGGAGAATTTCTTTTGGTCAACTGCACGTTTGGGGCTGGCTTTCTAAAGGAAGAGGGTTGTGGGGATTTTCTAGGCCTTGCAGGAAACAGTAGTTATTTAAATGTTCTTCGTCTCATTTCTTATCTGCCAAGAGAGGAGACTGGATTCAATAATTTTTAACGCCTCTTTCAACCCTGAAATTCTGCAATTCCAGTTAGGTTGGGAGGGGGCACTAGAAGGGGAGCTGGGTATGAGAAGAGGAAAGGTGGGCTGGTGAGGCAGGGTAGAGGGGAGAGTGGGAAGCTGACTCTGAGACAGTGGGTTGGGGAGGCTGAGATTGTTTCAAGAGGGTCAGATGAAGTTCTGATACTTCACAGACTTGGAGAGTGAACTGATGTCCTCCCAGAGGGCAGGACACCTACCTTCTCTGATTCTTTCTCCGAGGAACAGCAGTATGATTCTTCTGATCTTCCACTGTCTTTGGCTTTAGCTTCCTCAAGCAGAATTGTCATGGCTTTCATAGCTGCATCCTGCTTGGCCACTTTCTTGCTGCCAGCTTCAGCTGGGGGAAACTCTCGGCCACTGATGACAACTTGGAATTTAAATCTTGATGGAAAGTGATTAGATGTGTGAACACTAGTCTAGGCCATCCCTTCTGCCCTCTCCAAAGAGATCTTCACCCTGGAATTTCCTGCTACACTACGGGGCTTGTTGACTTGTGAAGGAGATGGAGTATAGGCCAAGGGACTCCTGTCCCTTTGGAGGCTCAGCCTGTTCCTACTTTTTTGGAAACAAAGCAGCCAGTGACTCTCTCTCCAAGCTCATTAGAGCAAACATAGCCACAGGTGATAGGAAACTAGCTCAAGGGAAACCCACTATCTTTTAGCAATGAATTAAGATCAAGTCTGTACAAAAAATGATGAGCTAATCACCACTACAGTCTTGTTAGCAACCAAAGAGACTTTACCCTAAAGCAAGGGTGGTAGACTTGGCCACCTCAAGGGCAGCTCCTAAGGAAAGCGAAGGCTTCTTACAGCGCAGTCTCACACTCCCCAGACACCTACAGGGATCAGATACCTGCCCCTTTTGGGGGCCTATTTTCGTCCCCAACCGACCCTCAGAGATACACCACTCTCATGGTTTCTTTTGAGTCAGCCTACAGCTCTATTTGTCTGATGCCTGAGGTGAAAGGAATTTCCCCTTGTTATGCAGAGAACCAAAAAGCATTTGTTCTAGGCCCCTGGACTTAGCTTAGACCGCCTCTGTTCAAGCTTTTATATTTGTTCAGCTCTTTGCTCAATCTGGGATTTCATTTAGAAAAGTAGGTCAAATTTCTTATTTCCCGGGTCTTCTGAAATATTTGAGCATGGCATCAATGTTTCTTATAGCTGGAGTCCAAAGAAAGGTTAACCACAAAACCCACTGCTGTTCCCCAACTCTGGGAAGGGGGATGGTGGGAGAAGAAAGAGAATGACGGCCATCCAGTCTCTACCCCAGACAGAAGCACACCAGTCCTGGCCCTGTCAGCTTCTGGACAGACGCACCCCCTCTTCTTAACAGCTCTCCTGCAATGCCATCTCAGTGTCATGAAGACAGTCAGGATAAGAAGGGTCACCACTGGGAATCCTTACCCTCAGACACCAGCCTACGGTTAATGTAAAGGTTAGTGGGATTCTCTGCTGGCCTCACTGGCGTGCGGTCACTCAGCTTCAGTGGTTTCAGCTCTCTGCTAGGTCCTGCAGCAGCTCCTGGGCCCACCTGTCTTCCTCAATCTGTCCGCTGGCTTGGAAGAGCCTATGGTGCAGGGCTGGGCCAGCTGTCTGAGTGAGGTAATTTCTGATTTCACAGCTTAGGAGCAGCAGCAAGTGCTAGCCCACCCATCTGTGCAGAGGCGGTGCGTAAAATTAGAACCACCACCTTCAACAGGCAGGCAGCCGTGCACTCTACAGCATCCTTTCCCTACGGGAGCTGAGCAGGAGGGGGTGGGGAGGTGCGGTTTGGACCCGCTGCTACGTAGCAGCACAACCCACCCTTACTCTCTGTGTGCAGCCTGCCGCTACCCACCTGTTCCTGCACCCCCTGGGGGACTCAGCTCGGGGGGAGGGAGGATGGCACATGGAAGGGGGCGGGAAGGGCGTCAAGTCTTCATTACCTCTGGCCTTAGGAGGCAGGCATAACACTGATGCATGGCAGCTAATCAACTCCCAAGAAGCTTCATTTGAGCCAAGGCTGCCAACCTCCCCCTTACTCAGCCAAGATTTTGGCTGGGCCGAGGTCTACATTCCCTGCTCAAGATGTGGAGGAAGGGCCAGACAGGGGTGTTTCAGCCCACAGGCAGAAAAAAAGAGGGAAAAGACAGGGGCCACCAACCGGCACTGCTCACGAGTCAGCAGAGGCTCCATCAGGAGCAAGAGTGCCTGACCCCAACCTTAGGCACAAATCCTGGGTGGTCTCTTACCGAGGTTCATGGGGTGGTCCACTCTGCTCTATCAGGTTGAACTCACAGGTCTGACTAGCGAACTGAGCATACTCTAACAGGCCACTGATGGGGTTCTTCAGCTGGCACTCTGTCAGTTTCTTGTAGGGTGAACACCGTGGTAAGCCATGACTGTAGAAGGAGGGCATCTCCATGATGGCTCGAAACTCACCTGGTGCCGCGTGGATACTATTCAAGTCATCTGGGATGTCATCTGTGGCCCACTGGCCATTTTCAAAGTCAACATACCCTGTTTTGGAGGGGCCATTGTCATGAACAGGTGGTTTCAGTTTTATTGGTTCTGCTGTGACCTCTTGCCTAGTTTCTAACTTTACGACGGGTTCTTGCCCATTCTCCACTTTTTCTGTGGTGACCATGCTGTTTGAGGCATCTGACGCAGGTAAGTTGCAGGTGGGGAGCTCTGAGATTTTTCTGGTCTCCTGGATAGCAGCTTGAGTGGTTTCCGGAACGTTGTTTGTGTTTCTCTTGAGCTGTATCCTCTCCCGCTTCTTATCGGTCAAATGCCATATGGGAGGGGTCGTCCCTTGCCTGTAGACGTCCCCCTGCCTTTCCAAGTCAATCAGCACAGCAGTCACATCTCGGGCCTTGGTGAAGCCAATGTTTTTAGCCAAATTCAGGGCAGAGGAGTTGAACACATTAAACAGGTAATTGCAGATCTTTTCCTTGATCTCAGCCATGTCGAGAGGCTCAGGAAGATCTTCCAAGCCAGAGGTGAGGCTTCTGTCTTCAGTTTCCAAACTGAAGTCTGAGCTTGGAGCTCCCTGGCTAGGACTGTCTGCTCTCGCTACTTGGCTGGGCTGTTTCCAAGCCTGAACCGGAACTGAAAGTCTCCACAAAGGGGGCGTTCCTGCCTCCCGATGCAGCTTACCCTTCTTTTCCAGAGAGTATAAAACTCGATTGATTTCCTTCTTTTGGGCTTGGAGCTTCCTGGCCAGATCATGCGCTGTGGTGGCCTTCCCTTCCCCAAGCTCCTCCAAGAGCTCTAAGATCCTTTGTTCCTGATCCTGGCTGATAGTCAGTTCCTGGAAATGTCTGGAGAGCCTATCAACACCTCTCCATGGCCGAACCCGGCCACGTAGGGAAGGATGCTGGAACCCTCTTGGGAGCACCTGACTTCTGAGAGGCAGGCCCCTGGGGACACCCGGGATCTGAAGGTACCCGCCTCTGGCAGGTGGTCCTGGAAACCTTGGCCCGAATCCAGGGAGGAACAGTGGCAGTGATGGTGCCTGCTTTCCAATTAGGGGTGCTTCTGGGAGTTGCCCCTTGAGAAACTCTATTTGCTGGAACCGGAAACTATTAGGATAAGATCCCAGCCCTGGCTGCTGGTGTCTGAGGTTGCTGTGCTCATAGCCTTGAACGGGATGGGTTTGGTATCTGTTGAGGGAACAACACCCCTGCAGAACAAGAAGATGGAAAAGAAAGTGAATTGGGACTGCAGCGGCGAGCCTGTCCCTCCCCTCTGCCTGGGGTGGGTGTGAGGGCTACACCTGATTCCTAATAAGCTGAGAAGGCAAGTGAGACGTGGGCTTGTGACCTAGCTAGGGTGGCCCGCCCACCTCATAAGTACTACCTGTGGACCCGACAGAGGGAAGAGATGGAAGAGCAGGAAGCAAGACGTGTAGAGTCACAGTGCTCGCCGTTCTGGTAAACGGGTGGCGGTCTGAGAGAAGATGGCGTAGCTTGTGGCCTTCAGAACCGGGTTCTGAAGACACGCTGTGGAAGCGGCTATTGGGAAGTAGCTAAGGGGGTGTAGGAGGCTAGGGCCGAGGTATCCAGGAAGAGACGGTGCCAACTCCGCACAGCCAGGGGAGCCTGGTGGTTTGGGTAGAAGTGCCCAGTGTCCCTTCCAAGCCTGGGCACCACACTGAAGGACGAGAACCATGTGCCTTTTTTCTAAGGACAAAAGGGACCCTGGGGGTGTCAGTAAATACCTTGCTGCCCCGGCCCCCGGGCTTGCATATCTAGGAACAATGATTCCTTATGCTCACATTCCCCTTGTCTGATTCTCCTGAAGGCTACAGGGACCTGCAGGCAGCTGCGTCCCTTTCTTCAATAACTTCAGCCTTCTACTCCCCAACCCCTGCCCCCCCCCACCCCCCCGTCACAATGAGGGGATTTTAGCACTCTTGCTGGTCAAGCTCACAGCATGCTCGCTGCACATCTCCTTAGTGTGGCTCCAATGATGGCCACCTCCACCTTTCAGCCACATAAGTGGCTTGTGCTGCTCCTCATTCAATCTCACTGTTACTTGAGCCGGGCTACTATCCAACCTCAAACTCTGAAAATTTTCCAGGGTCAGTGAACTTTTTCTGTAAAGGGCCGGAGGGGCATTCAACATTAGCACAAAAGCAGCCACAGGCAAAATGTAAAACTTCCTTTACAAGACCAAGGGGAAGGCTGCACTTGGCCTGCAGGCCCGCAGTTTGCAGATTCCTGCTCTTCTCAGCCAACAACTTCCCTGTGTTTCTACCTCCACCCCTGTAGCTGCGGGTCAGCCACTCCTGGTTTGTCTCCATTCTGGCCTCACACACCTCCTCATTCAGCCTGGATCTCATGGTCAGTTCCCTTCACCACCCAAGGCCCGCTGTCCCCTTTTTCTGTTCCAAAGCTTCCAAATGGTTCTGGAGGAGGATACCGCCTCACCACGCTAATAGGGCCATATAAATTCCTCCTCATTAACTTCTGTTAGGTTTTCACAGCTGTTTGGTGGTCAGTTCCGTACAACAAACATGCGCTGACTCAATGTGGATGGAGCTGTCTTCTTTAAAAATTCTCCTCCAATGGCTTGGCTACCACCTGTGCTGAAGCTTAAGACCTGAA
This sequence comes from Mesoplodon densirostris, assembly GCF_025265405.1. Classification (NCBI taxonomy): domain Eukaryota; kingdom Metazoa; phylum Chordata; class Mammalia; order Artiodactyla; family Ziphiidae; genus Mesoplodon; species Mesoplodon densirostris. Next base: position 114,869,127 of record NC_082662.1, read on the forward strand.
TTTTCAAATGCCTAGATGATCTGTCTGTCCCCTTAGATATCCTGCCATTACCTCAAACACCACACATTCTGAACCAAATTAATCTTTTTCCTCAATCCAGCCCCTTCTCCTGCTGTTCTTATTACTGTTAATGGCAGCACTCTCCTCTGAGTTATTAAGGCTGGAAACCTGAGTCATCTTTTCTGCCTGCCTGCCTCCCTCCCTCCCTCCCTCATCTCCCACACCTCATCAGGTAGTTGCCAAGTCCTCTCTTGTCTACCACCTCTATCTTTTCTCTTAAACGTGTCTTTTTCCAGTTCTAGACCCTCATTACCTCTCACATGGGCTACCACAAGTGCCTCTCATCTCTCCATCCCTCTACATTCCACTGCAATGCGCCTGCTTTCCCCCTTACTGCCACCTATGATAACTCACTACAGATCTCTCTAAATGCCACCTTCTTCAGGAGACTTCCGTCCCCCCCCCGCCGCCCCCATGAGAGTTTTCTCTCCTTGAACTCCCATCCAGCACCTGTTACATCACTTACTTTACCTTTTATCATAGCTACTGATTTTTTTTTTTTTTTTTAGGAAAGGATAGCTTTATTGCTTTGCCGGGCAAAGGGGGACACACTGGGCTTGTGCCTCATAAAAGCTATGTGTCCCCGCTACTGATTTTTTTTAATGGCACATATAGATTGTAGTGTGTCTGAAAGGTGATTAAAAATATTAGGTGGGGGCTTCCCTGGTGGCGCAGTGGTTGAGGGTACGCCTGCCAATGCAGGGGACACGGGTTCGTGCCCCGGTCTGGGAGGATCCCACATGCCACGGAGCGGCTGGGCCCGTGAGCCATGGCCGCTGAGCCTGCGCGTCCGGAGCCTGTGCTCCGCAATGGGAGAGGCCACAACAGTGAGAGGCCCGCGTATCGCAAAAAAAAAAAAAAAAAAAAAAAAAAAAAAAATAGGTGCCCTAGAAATTATACTCAGTTCTCCACTCTCAATATTCCCCATGTAGTATTGATGGGGGGCTGCAGTCAACTCGACAGTAAGCCCCTGGGGGACAAGGACTACACTTCAGCTATCTTTGCATCCCTAGCACCTAAGGCAGCACCTTGAAGAAAGCTGATCCTGAGCCAATGTCTGCACGAACAAGACATCGCTAGACACGAATTCCATCTCTTTTCTTCTCCTCTTGCTGCACACAACCCCCCTACCCCGACCTGGGGCTGAGGTATATGTGCGTACCGACAGTGGGTGCCTGGCTCACAGGACTCAAAAGGATACATGAATTTGTTAACAATAGTTATTTTAGGGAAAAATTAGAGGGAGATTATTGATTTTTTCTTTATACCCCCTAAAATCTCCTAAAAGCGAAACCAAGCCAAACCACCACTTGAGAACAGCCATTTGGAGGAGAGCCACTGGCAGGTAAGAGCAAAGAAAGTGAGAAACCAACCTCCATGGTGATCATTCCTAAATCCCTCAACATCTCCACTCACCCAACTTCATGCCTATGTACTATACAAACTATGTAACAAGCCACTTAACATTCACTGCTCTGCAAAATTTCACTTTAATCTATTCTCATATATTTAGGATTAAGAGACAAGCCCCCCACCTCTTCCACATGGGCTCCAAAGGGTAATATATTGGTTTGCATAAAGAAATGCTTTTCCTGTAAGTCAGGTGTCCCTAATCCTTTTAAAGAAAGGAAAAATATATATACACATGCACACACATATGTATGCACGTGTATACATATACTTTATGTATAAAATCGAGGTATATTTACATATAGTAAAATGTACTCTGTTCAGTGTATAATTCTATGAGTTTTGACCATATAGGCTCAAAGCACACACAGCCTTATAACTACCACTCAGATTAAGATGTAGAACATTTGCATTTCCCAAAAACGTTTTCTCATGCACTTTGCAATCAATTCCTTTCCCCACACACAGCCCCTGTCAACCACTGATCTGTCTTCTCTCTAGCTTTGCTTTTTCCAGAATGTCATCTAAATGGACTCATACAGTATGCAGTCTTTTGAGTCCAGCTTCTTTTGCTTAGCATCATAAATCTGAAATTTGTCCATGTTGCTGCATATAGCAATAGTTCCTGCCCTTTTTTGCTGAGCAGTTTTCCATTATATTGATATACGAGTTTTTGGAGATAATGAATAAAGCCACTATAAACTTTCTCCTACAGGTTAAGAAGGAGCAGAGACGATAAAAGTAAAGCATGTTGTCCAAGTGGGGCTAAAGGAGGCGTGGGCAGCCATGGGGTCCTAGCAGAAAAGCAGAGGGGGACTCTCTTGACCTGGGCTCAGGCCTTGTTCCTCAGAAGGGGGGAGGGGAATGCATTTTCCCTACAAACCCTCTTCCACACCTTCCTTGCTCGACACAATTAATTAGCAAGATACAAATTCCTAAATTCCTAGAACATAAATTTTGCTTGGCAAGAAAACACACACACACACACACACACACACACACTCTCTCTCTCTCTCTCTCTCTCTCTCACACTCTCTCACACACACAACGCGCATATGTCATGCATGAAAACAGGAGCGTAGGGAGGTATAAGATGAGCCAGGGCGAGCAAGTTGCAGGTGGCCCGCTCTGGGCTCTGACCCCAGCGGCTTACCTGCCTCGGGTCCATGGCACGCCCGAGGCATGTCCCGGTGTCTGCCCGCCGTGACCCTCCCGAGGGGGACCCTTCCCAAAGAGGGTCGTCGGCCTCCAAGACACAAGAGGCCCCTCTGGAACCGGGACAAGCCCAGGAAGGCAGGGAGCAGAGCTTGTGAAATGGCTCCGGTTCAATTTCACTTTCGTTTCTTCAGAAGGACCTCCCTCTTTGGAAAGTTTGGCCGAGGGGCGGGGTTTGGGCAAAGCTAGCATGAGCCGTCTGGTTTCATGCGGGTAACAAGTTTAATCCCTTCCTTGCATGAGAACTGGGCAAGATATTCTTTTTTAGGAAAACAGCTATAAATACTGAGCTCTTTATTCCCTTCATGGCCTTCTCAGGAATACATGGGATAAAGCAAACAGAGAACAAAGCCACCCTGCGAAGCCTAGCACTGGAGAAACAGCCTGAGGTTCTGTCCTCTTACTCCCAGGTCCACACTAACGTGACCTCGTGTCTCTAATGTGGCAGTGCGGGGGGGGGGGGGGGGGCAGGGGTGGCGAACTCTTCAGGTGACTAACGTCTTCACTGTGGACTTTACTCATACTCTAGCATATTAACTGACTCGACCACTTAACAGCCAGTATATAGTAGCAAGATAATGATACCAGCAACTGAACAGTAAAGGATCTACATCAGAAAACCATCCCACCTTTCAGCATCCACCATCCAGGCAAGGGTCAAATCCTTTACAGGCCTGATCTCTCTCTCTCTTTTTTTTTTTTGGACGTGCCAGTGCGCCCTGCAGTGCAAGTGCGGAGTCTTAACCGCTGGACCGCCAGGGAAGACCCACCTTATCTCCTTAATCTTCACAACACCTCTGCCAGGTAGGCATTATTCCCAAATTACAGATGTGGAAATGGAGGCTCCACTGGGACCATGCTGCTGCTAAATCCAGGTCTGACTGCGGAAAGTCACTCTACACTTGCTCAGGTTACACCATGGCTTTCCAAAAGATACCTTTTGTTATCAATGGACTTCATGATCAGGCTTATATATCTGCTCTGTTTGTCCAAGATGTCTAGGAAAAGATTCTGTAGATCAATTCTACTGCTCAACAGCTCCCCTCCCCCCTCATTTGTGAGAAATTTCTTTTTCTGTATTTAATTTCAATTTTATCCCCACTGTGTAAATGAAAAATATTGCCTGCCGTATCAGTAAACAAAGGATGTTGCAGCCACCAAGCCATCATATTACAGCCACCACTACGGTGAGCCCTGAGGGAAACTCAGGATGAGAAAACACAGGATATATCTGGTTTTCTTTAATTAACAGTAATCTGCTGATGTTCCGACTACCTGGTCTTTGTTGCAAAAACTCCTATATATCCTGGCTCCCTCCCGTGCCTCTTTGGAGCAGTCTCTCAGAGTTATCTGAGATGCTGTGTCCTGGGCTTAAGTCCTCAGTTTTGTCCACCAAATAAAACATGACTCTCAACTTTTAGGTTGTGCATTTTTTTCAGTCGACAACTGCTTATGAGATTTACAAGGCAGTCCCTTCACAGCACTGTCTCCAGCTGATGCCCTTTCTCACTGTCCTCTCACTCCATTCACCCTAAGTGTTAGCCCCCCTCCCCAACTTCTCATTTCTAGTGTGGCATGTACTTTCCCTCTCCATGACTTTGCGCATTCTATTCCTTTGTCTTGAATGTACTTCCTCCACTGCTTCTGGTGAAAGTCTTTCAAGATCTGCTTCAAATATTACCTCCTAGGGAAGCTTTGCCCACTCTGGGTGGGGGAGTGTGCAATTCGTGGTTCCTTATTTTGTGCTTCTCTCTTATTCAACACTTACCTCTACTAGAGCACTTTCACCATCCTCCAAAAATGCCTCATTCATTCATTTAACAGACTTTACTAAGCACCTAATGTGTGCCAGATACTGTGTAAAGCAATGAGGACATGACACAAATAAAAGTCCTGTCCCTTCAGCTAACAGTCAGCCTAGTGGAGGAGACTGATGCGTCAACGATTATCACAATGTTATGAACTACTTGTTTATGTACCTGCCTTTAGAGCTGTAAAGTCTACTCCTTGGGTCCGGGAACATCCCCACATCCCCTGCATAGTGACCTTCAGAGTTATAGTTAGTTGACTGAATAACCGACTGCTTGGTAGAAAAAACAACGGGCAAAACACTGACACGGGAATGTCACAAGAAGAAATTAAAAATAACAGCACACGTAAGAAACGGTGCTCAATCTCATCATGTTAGGGAAATGCACAGCAAAGTCTCCGTGAGTTAGTGTCCATCCGTCAAACAGGCACATTAACCATCTGATCAGAGCAGGTGGGAGCAGGGGGGAAAGCAGAGCAGCTCCTAGTCACCACAGGAAACCTGGAAAAGGTGTGAATGTACACACCCTGCAATTCAGCAATTCCACTCCTAGACCAGGATACACATACAGGAAGTTGGCAGTTGCATTATTCATAATAGCTCCCAACCTGAAACAACCCAAATGTTCATCAAAAGGAAAATGGGGGCTTCCCTGGCGGCACAGTGGTTGGGAGTCCGCCTGCCGGTGCAGGGGACGCGGGTTTGTGCCCTGGTCTGGGAGGATCCCATGTGCCGCGGAGCGGCTGGGCCCGTGAGCCATGGCCACGGAGCCTGCGCCCTGCAACGGGAGAGGCCACAACAGTGAGAGGCCCGCGTACCACAAAGAAAAAAAAAAAAAAAAAAAGGAAAATGGATTAATGGTGGCATTTGCCTATGATAGAATATTATACACCAGCAAAAATGAAAGAACTATAACCACATGCAACAAAGTGGCTAATTATCTAAACATGACACTGAGTGAAAGAAGCCATATACATACTACATTGTTCCGCTTACATAAAGTCCCAAACCAGGCAAAACAACTATAGTATACACTGCATAAAAGACGGGATGGTGGTTATCTCTAGGGAGGGAGGAGGGGTTTTGCCTGGGAAGGAATGTTCTGGGTGCTGGTGATGTTCTAGTTCTTGACTTGGGTGGTGGCCACATATATGGCTCTCCAATAATTCCTTAAGTTATACACTGACGCTTTATGTACCTTTCTGTATGTATGTGCTGTACTTCACAATTTTAAAAGGTTGAAAACAACAGCAAACTCTCCCTGTACCAATTCCAGCTTACCTCCCCATGTTCTACTTTTCATTTAAGTATAATGAAATGAGTTACATCTTACCTCTGCTTTCTTGCCTTCAAGCTAAACAATCCCAAAGCCTTTAACCCTTTTACAAGAATGATCCAGGGACTTCCCTGGTGGTCCAGTGGTTGAGAATCTGCCTTCCCATGCAGGGGATGTGGGGTCGATCCCTGGTCTGGGAACTAAGATCCCACATGCTGCGGGGCAACTAAGCCCGCGCGCCACAACTACTGAGCCTACGCGCTCTAGAGCCCGCGCGCCACAACTAGAGAGAAGCCCCTGTGCCACAATGAAACATCCCGCATGCCGCAACTAAGCCCAGACACAGCCAGACAGATAGATAGATAGATAGATAGATGGATAAATAAATAAAAATTAGAAAAAAAAAAGAAGATCCAGAGAAGCAGTAAACAGGAAGCTGCACCGCTGCTGCCTCCATGGCTTTGAATTGAACCTAGGATGCAGTGGTGAAGCAGGGAGGGGAAATATGTTTCCTAAACAGAGGTTCGGTTCATGCCTTGAAAGAACAACAACTGCTCTTGTCATTTAATCTCAGCAGCTCGAGTAACTGCAGACAGAGTTATTCATAAACATTTCATCTCCTCCCCATCAGGGATTGTTTCAGCTCCCACAGGGTTGTGAGGTGGTGACATCAGTCTTTGTGCTGTTCTATTGTAGGGGCTTGAGGAGTTGGATGAAGCTCTTTTAAAAATTAACCAAAAGTAACAGGTTGATTGCAGAAAGTTTCAGAAAATACAGATGAGCAAACACTGTCAAAGTTACCCCCTAAGTCTCCATTGTTAATTCACTGGTGTCCACCCTTGCTGTTTTCCCTGTGCATAAAGCTTCCATGGACACACAGGCACAGCTCTCCTAACACTGGGGATCACCTCCCCAGGAGCCTGTGAGTGTCTGCTGCTCAGCTGTGAAGTAACCCCAAATGCAAGATCTCCTGTGAACATACTACCTAGGGCTACTTGCTAACAATCACCTAAGTGATTAAGAGTTACCATCTAAAATTAGGTATTACAGAAAAAGCCCCCATTCAGTGTTCTCAGAAATCTGGCTGCCACATAACACTGCCAAGCTCTGGCTCCATGTGTGCCTTCAGGGGCCTGGACTTCACCAATTATGGGGGAGGACACATTATCATTTGGGCTACTGGGTTGGTTTTAGTTTCCAGCCCCTGCTATTCTTGCTTTTAAACTATAAATATAACTGTTAGTCTTCTTTGTAATGATTAATTTGTCTTGAGGATATTCTGCTTAACCTTACTGTGTACAGGGGTGCATATTTACAACAACAGTCTTTTTAGTCTGTAATTTCCTATAAGCAGACTTTACTGCACATATGGGCTACATCCAATTGGATCATCTATCTCCCTACTGTAAAGCAGATGTCTGCAAACTCCTTCAATATTTGCTCATACAGCAGATACTGCAACAGAAATGTACTGACTGTGAATGTGTGCTACTGAACTTGCAACACATTATCAAAAAAGTAATGAATTACTGAGGTATTTTTAAGTACTAGGGCACTATTTTAGAATAGGATCTGTACAAAAATAAACTCATGTTCTTATCTTAACTCCTAGGAAATACATAACAAGCAATTCGTAGAGTTGCTAGGCATAAATTTATTGCCTTCCTTTTTTTGTTGTTGTTTCTCTTTCAATATATCATTGGGCTTTTTATTCCACTAAACAGCTACTGCCACATGAACATAATTTTCACAATTTACAGGGTCTTCCTATAATAACCCGACTTGCTTTGATAACCTATAAGGCAGAATAGAGAAGTTGCCCAACTGGCTGAGCAGTGCTCCACAGCTGTCTTTATGCTGATTTATATTCTATTGAGGTTAATGACTAGATTGGCTTTTGAAGTTACAAGAAAGCAAGAGATGCCTCAGGTACCCCCAGAAGAAACAGGTCTCCAGAAGTGGGTAAGTGCCTCTACCCAAAGTTATCCAGTAAATGAAAGAAGAAAATAGTATTTATCAACCATTAATAGGCATTGTGATAAGTATTACCATATTTAAAAAATATATTAGTAATAATGTCAAAACAATACTACTAATAATGGTTAACATGCCTGTGCTGAATTTTTTTTTTTTTTTGCGGTACGCGGGCCTCTCACTGTTGTGACCTCTCCCGTTGCGGAGCACAGGCTCCAGTCGCGCAGGCTCAGCGGCCATGGCTCACAGGCCCAGCCGCTCTGGGGCATGTGGGATCTTCCCAGACCGGGGCACGAACCCGTGTCCCCTGCATCGGCAGGCGGACTCTCAACCACTGCGCCACCAGGGAAGCCCCCTGTGCTGAATATTTTACATGCAAGTTTGAACAGGGAATGTAGTTTAGTCTCATAACCACCCCCACAAGATGACTCTACATAGCTTGTGGTCTCATGCAATAAGTCCTGACACCCTGAAACCACCTCTTCCATGCTAGGTTGGTCTGGCATGCAGCACCTGACTGATGTCTAAGTTTGGCTCTGGCCAGCAAAGAGGTTCAGCTACTGGGCCACACTTGGGTTCTGCTGAGCCAGAGTCCAAAGAGGGGAACTCCCTCTCACTCTTGCCTTCTCTTCCTTCTCACCCCTAGGACCTAGCCTATGAGTGGCTGCGCTCAGTCCCAGCTTCCTGCAAGGGCAATGTCCCCATCTCCATGGCTTGTAGGAAGCAGAGGGGACAAGTGCAGTCCTGTTCTAGGCAGGCCCGAGGGCACCCTCTGCCCCCAAGTTCTGTAGTGTTTCCTGGGGAAGTGGGCTGATTCAGCAACATCCAATCGCAGAAAGCTGACTTGCCAAGTGGCCAATTCCCTGAATAACCGATTTACTAAACTACCAATATGCAGGCTTCACCTTTTTCTTTAAGCTCTCTAGTCTCAACTGACCAATTTTTATTCTTCCTTCACAACAGTATTAGAGGAAATGTACTCTGCCCGTCTCCCTGAAGCTGAAGAGCTGAAGATTGAGGAGGAGACCGGGGGACAGTGGGAGGGGGCAAGGTTGAGGGGCTTTTGTGGAACTGAATTTCAGCGTATTGATTTTCTGAGAATTGACCTAGAGCTATTTCCAGGTGACCACAATCTTCTTCCCAAAGGGAATGAATAAGGCTTTGCTATTCCTAACATATGACTTTAAAAGCATTTCCTTCAGCATCGACAAGTTCAGAAAAATTTCCATCTACGCACACAGAGGAGAAGGTGCGTGAAGACGGTGAAGACATAGCAGAGAAAGATTTGAAGACACTGGCCTTGAAGGCTGGAGTGATAAGGCCACAAGTCAAGCAATGCAGGCAGCCACCAGACGCTGGCAGGGGCAAGGACCGATTCTCCCGTAGAGGCTCTGGAGGGAGCACAGCCCTGCAACACCTCGACTTCCTCCCAGTGAACTGACTTCAGATTTCTAGCCTCCAGAACTGTGAGAGAATAAATTTCTATGGTTTTAAGCCACCGAATCTGTGGTAATTTGTTATTGCAGCTGTAGGAAACTAATACACCATCCTCGAAAGGCTGTGCACATCAGGGAGCTCCGGGTACAGGACTAGCACAGACCTTGCTGTGCAGCCAGGGATTTCTGCATTTGGGGCTATCAAGGAAAAAGGCAGCAACAGACCAGCAGACCAGCTGGCACAGACGATGTGCACAGCCACAATTTCCACTTTTTTGTTAAACCAAACGGTATAGCCTTCTCATTACTGTCCAGCAGAACTAGAGCTTTTTGTTTTATTTGAAGAAAAGGATATTTCTGTAATATAACAAAGACTACCTATCATAAACTGACAGCCAATATCATATTTAAAATGGAATAGTTAGGCATTCCCACTAAAATAAGAAATAAAATAAGGAGGGCCATCATTACCACTGTTTTCTTATCTCCTCAATTCTGAGATGTACTCCAAACTTTTCTGATTTGGGGATGTGAATTACATGCATTTACATTATATATCGGTATATTTTGACTAGTAGCCCCTAAAAGCTATTATTAAATTGATAGCATGTTCTTATGCTCAATGGTCTTAGAATCAGAGATATGGTATTTAACATTATTTTGAAGATCCTAGCATATTCTATAACACAAAACAGAAATAAGAGATAAACTATTTAAAAAGGAAAGAAAAACATTATTTGCAGATGATAATATCATAACCCTTCTTGATCCAAGAAGATTAAATGAAAACTCTTGGACCACCATCAGTTAAGTAATATGGCTGGATATAAGAGAAATATACAAAACACAACCCTTCCTTATATGAAAAATACTATATTCTTAACAGCAAATAAAACATTAAAAAAGAAAAGGGAAACATCTGGGAATAATCCTAAGAAATGTGAAGAGCCTACATGTGGAAAAGTACAAAACTCTGTTGAGGAATACCTGTCTTAAATAGAAGGATACACCAGCTCCAAATGTGATGGCGGAATAGTTTATGAATGCCAATTAGTGCCAAATTAAATAACAGTTTATTGCAAATTCTAATGAAGTTAGGGGCAGTAAGGAGCGGATACCTGATAAAATGATTAAAGTTCAAGTGCAAGAACAAACAGGCAAGAATAGCCAATATATATATATATATATATATATATATATATATATATTTTTTTTTTTTTTTTTTTTTTGCGGTACGCGGGCCTCTCACCGCTGTGGCCTCTCCCGCCACGGAGCACAGGCTCTGGACATGCAGGCTCAGCGGCCATGGCTCACGGGCCCAGCTGCTACGTGGCATGTGGGATGGATCCCCCCGGACCGGGGCACGAACCCGTGTCCCCCGCATCGGCAGGCGGACTCCCAACCACTGCGCCACCAGGGAAGCCCTAGCCAAAATATTTTTAAAAAGAGGATAGCCATACTGATTAAATCAAAGCAGTACTGGTATACTACAGGAATGGAGCTACAGCCTAATAGAGCAGAACCACTTTTCCCCCAATAGACCCAAGTGTGTGTACAGATCCAATGCATGATAGGAGCCAAAAGCAGCAGTGAGGGGAAGAAGGATTAGTCTATAGATGGAACTTGGCTAATTGATAGGCTTTTTGGAAAGAAAGATCTATTCAGAGTCTTGCCTTATATTAATACACCAAAATAAATTACAAATGGATTAAAGGATTATTTGTGAAGTATTTTAAATAAAAACACTAAAAACCAAAGTCTTTGTGTATGACTTGACCTGTTTCACAGCAATGGAAGACATCACAAAGGAGAAGACTGACATCTGTTCACTGCAGATAAATTTTTGTACTTCAAAATAGTGACGTGATGTTTGAAAATGTTCACAGAAAAAAGTTTTTAAAAAGAGACATTAATAAAAAAATTAAAATGGACAGGGAATCACAGTTACAACACATCATACACAGGACAGAGTTACTATGCATGTGTATATATAAAGCCCACATACCTAGATAAGACAGCATGTACATATGGAGTGCTCATATGGGCCAGCACTGTAGTTTATCTTTTATTTTTTATTTATTTATTTTTCTGGTTGCGCCGGGTCTTAGTTGCGGCTCACGGGCTCCTTAGTTGAGGCATGCGAACTCTTAGTTGTGGCATGCATGTGGGATCTAGTTCCCTGACCAGGGATCAAACCAAGGTCCTCTGCATTGGGAGCATGGAGTCTTAGCCACTGGACTACCAGGGAAGTCCCTGTACTTTATCTTTTAATTTTCACAACCACCTTATGAGAGACGTACACTGTTACTGTCCACATGTTACAGCATGAAAGGCTGAGGTAGACCAAAGTTGTTCGAGATAACACAGCCAGTAACAGGCTGAGCCAGGATTCAGACTCAGGCATTTTGGCTCCAGAGCGGGTGCTCTTGGCCATTACACTGCCCCCACTAACTCTGCAGTAGATAAAAAGCCAATTCCCAAAAAAGGAAGTGCAAATGCCTGTCAGATGCTTGGGGAAATATTCAGTTACACTTGTAATACGTTTTACATTTTCATTCATAAAATTAGCAATTAAAAAAAAATGACCCAGTGCCAGGTGGGGAGATTCCATGGCTACCTTCACAATCTAATCTTGGACTCTAGGAATCCCCTCTGGCCCCCTCCAAAATGTTCTCAAAGATGGTTAGGTCACCATCACCTCCCTTCTTTAACCCTTTATTGGCTACATGTTACTCTTGGGATAAAGGCCCAAGTCCATAACAAGGTCAGCTGTGCACTCCCACTCTCCAGCCAAGCCTATCCTCCCATACTTCACAAAAGGCACCTTCCATCCTGCCTGCCCAATAGCCACAGAGCACTCTTGCAGCCTCAAAAAAGCCAAGTCGTAGACTGTTTTCTCCTCCAGTCCTCTCCCTAAGCCAGACGGCATATAGAGTTTATAGTATCCGTAACCCTAGGAAGCTTCCTTCATAATCCTTATCAGTAGCTGTAGTTACACAATTGCATGATCTTTGTCTGTCTGTCCTGAGCAGTACTAGCCTTGTACCCCCCATGACCCAGCACAGTGCTTTGGCTATAAAAGGTATTCAACATATCTGTCAAAGGAATACACATTAATGATTGAATGAAATAAAGAGGAGGGAGAAAAGTAAAAAAATAAGGAAAGGAGGAGAAATAGGCATTCTACCCTATGATGGTAAGACTAAGATGCTTTTTTTTTACAAAGCAATTGGACAATGTGTGTCAGAAGTCTTAACTATGCTAATAACCTCATTTAATAATCAACAATCATTATTAATATGTAATCATATTGTTATATAATTATTAATAAGTGTAATTAATGGTCCAATCATAAAAATCTACCTTGAGGAAGATAATTTGAGATCTAGTACAGAAATTTAAGCTCCCTAGAGAATTGTTTACAATAGCAAAAAACTGAAAGTAGACTTAATGTCCAAAACTAGAGACACAATCAAGTAGATTCTGGTACAGTAGTAAATTATACAATAAATAAAAGTGACATTTACAAAGAGTTAATGCCATGGAAGATGTTTAGTTCATAATAAGTGGAAAGACATAAAATTTAAATAGAGAACAATTTCGGCTTTGAAAAACAATATGCCCAAGTGGCAGATAGTGCTGAGTGCCTACCCTAGAACTCTGCCTTCCCTTCTGAGAGAACTCTGATTCTGTCCACATTCATCTGAGAAGGCCAGGCTCCCTCCCCAGACCCAGAGGGAGGACTGTGATTAGTCTAATCTAACTTGGTTTTGGCAATTCCATTCCTCTTGCCAGTGATACATGTGATACAACTCTGGCCAACAAAACACAAAGGAAGTCTGTCAGGGGCTTTCTGTCACAAAGGTTTCTTGCTATGAATAAATGATGCCCTGAGGATGGCAGAGTAGAGGGCTGGGACAACTCTGAGTTGCTCAATCAATCTACCCTGGAACTGCCCTATCTGTGGGCTAACCAACACAATACTGCACAAAAGACACCAAAATGTTAATGATGATATCTGAGAAGTAGGGTTACCAGGGATATTCATTTTAATAGTTTCTTCAATTTTCAAGTTTTCTATAATAAAGCATCTATCACACTCAAAATAAAGGGGAAAAGTTAATAAGAAAAAGATTCATGTATTGCATGTATTGCATGAACCTTGCCCTTAAGAAGCTCAGTCTGATAATGGAAATAGCCATGTAAATAAATGATTAAGATATGCTGTGATAAAACCACAATGAGATACCACTTCATAGCTATTAGAATGGCTAAAATAAAACTAAAAAAAACCCCTCATAATATCTAATGGTGAGGATATGGAGCAAGTAGAACTCTCATACACTGTTGGTGGGAATGTAAAATGGTACAACCACTTTGGAAAACTGTTTGGTAATTTCTTCTAAGGCTAAATATGTAAACACCCTATGTATGACTCAGCCGCTATACTTCTGGGTACTTACCCAAGGAAAATGAAAAGAGATGGCTACAAAAAGACTTATACAAGAATGTTTATGGAACCACGGGTAGGGAGAAGGGGAAAGGGGGAGCTGTTTAATGGGTGCAGAGTTTCAGATTTGCAAAATGAAAAAGTTCTGGAGATCTGAACTTTTCACCATGTGAATATACATAATACTACTGAACTGTACACTTAAAAATGGTTAATTTGGTAAATTTTATGTGTTTTTCACCACAATTAAAAAAAAAGAAGAAAAATAAAGAATGTTCCTAGCGCTTTATTCCTGATAGCCGCAAACTGGAAACAACCCCAAAGCACACCAACTGATGAATGAATAAATGACTGATGTATATACATACAGTGGATACTGACACATGCAACATGGCTGAACCTCACTAAAAGAAGCCACACATAAAGTTCATATACATAGTTCTATTTATATGATATTTTAGAACAGGCAAAACTGATCTATGGTGATAGACATCAGAAGAGTGGCCTTTGGGGACAGCAGTGACTAGAAAGGTGCACGAGGGAACTTTCTGGGGTGATGGAAATCCTTTATTTTCTTGATTTGGATGGTGATTAAATGGGTATATGTATTTGTCAAAATTTACTGAATGGTATTCAATGAATACCATAGCATATTCATTAAATATTTTTACTGTACATAATTACATCTCAAAAAGAGACTTAGGGAAATGGTGAGACAGGTGAACTGGAAGAGGCTAAATTCATCATCTTGGCTATACACCTAGACGTTGCTAACAGAATAAGAGTGCATCTTTAAACCAGATCAACAGCAACAGATAAACATCTCATGTAGCAATTTATGGAAACGCTTAAGAACATTAAAATGATGAGAATTATACATACATTCGAACTCAGTTTTGTGGAGCAAGCTTTGATATTCTGCTAAATTTAAAAAAGGAAATATAAATGATACATACGCACTAATGTAAGTATCTTTAAAACAAAACATAGGTCTTCCCTGGTGGCACAGTGGTTAAGAATCTGCCTGCCAATGCAGGGGACACGGATTCAAGCCCTGGTCCGGGAAGATCCCACATGCCACGGAGCAACTAAGCCCGTGCACTACAACTACTGAGACTGCACTCTAGAGCTCACAAGCCACAACTACTGAGCCCGCGTGCCACAACTACTGAAGCCTGCGTGCCTAGAGACCGTGCTCCGCAACAAGAGAAGCCACCGTAATGAGAAGCCCGCACACCGCAGTGAAGAGTAGCCCCCCTTGCCACAACTAGAGAAAGCCCGCGCACAGCAACGAAGACCCAACACAGCCCAAAATAAAAAAATTATTAAATTTACAAAAAACAAAACAAAACATAGACCTTTATCTAATTAAAACTGCTTTTATTTAAAACATTGTACAATATTTTCATCAAATATCTTGTTTAAAACTGAATATTAGCTTTTCAAAGTCATGTGTCAAAAAGCAAATCTTTAGAACACAAAATGAAGAAAAAATATTTTTAAGCTTACAAGCAAAGGAAGAAATCAAAAAGGACAAAATTTGTCTGCAGAAGAATGAAAAACAGGTTTTGTATGTTTAATGATAAAGCCAAAATTAGATGGCAAACAACCAATTGGAAGAATATTTACAGCAAATAAGAGTTTTTTGTTTGTTTTTTACAATGAGCATATACTCATATTTTTTAGAGTATTTGTATAATTTATTTTAAAAATCGCTTAGACACAATAAGCGAATAGACAAAATCAGGAATTAACAATTTTTTTAAAATGGAAATAAAAATGGTTAATATGCATATGCAAAAAAAAAGTTCAAACTTAATCATAACAAAAAATGCAAATTAAAGTGAGACACCATTTTTCAACTAGCTAAGATTTTCCTCTTTCAGTTAAAATACCCAGTCCTGGAGAAGGCAGGGCGAGACAGAGGCACAGCGAATGGTCAGGCATTGCAGTATAAACTCATATTCACTTTTTAGGAAGCAAATGAGGACTAAGCACTACAAGAAGGTATTTCAGCTGGGTAGAAGCGGGGCCCAGATGTTTGGGGGTGAGTGTGGGGTTAAACAATAGCCCTTTCACCTCAAGCCTCTAATTGTATGAGAACTATTTTTTGTGTGTTAAAACAAGAAACAAAAGGGTATCCTCCCTCTGCTATTTTTGTTGGGGGGGTGGGTGTGGCATGGGTAGGTTAAAATAAGATAAGATAAGGCACAACAGTACCCAGGAAGATGAATGTGGATTTGGGCCCTCCCTGGGAGAGGGCGGAAGACCAACACCCAAGCAGCCCCTGTCCTGAAGGACAGACTGCACTCTGGGCTGCAAGTCCCCCATCCGGCTATGCCACTCACCCCGAGGCAGGGTGCTCTCCCTGGGGAGTAGTGGTGGGTGCAGCAGAAGCACATTGAAGACAGCTATGGAAAAGGAAAGGTGCAGATCAGCATGTAGAACATGGCTGCATCTGGGTGAAAATCAAACAATGACAAGATGGAGTGTATTTTATTTAATAGCTTTGACTATAAAAGCCTAAGAAAAGGTAAGGGAGGAGACACACACCAAGCTATTAGTAGTAGCTCTACCTCTGGAGGGTGAGATGAGCTGGATGGAGAGGGGTCTCATCTCTTTTATAATTTTCTAGTCTGAATTTTTTTTAGCCTCTTTTGAGTGTTTTTGTATTTAAAAAGAAAAAAAAAAGTTTTAAAGTTCACTCAAACTCCAGTCAAAGAATAAGTTGTTAAGGGACTTAAAACCATGCCTGGCACATTGTAAGCGCTCAAGGGAATGTTTTAAAGATAAATACTCTGGGACTTCCCTTGTGCGCAATGGTTAAGAATCCGCCTGCCAATGCAGGGGACACGGGTTCGAGCCCCCGTCCGGGAAGATTCCCACATGCCGCGGAGCAACTAAGTCCACCAGCCACAACTACTGAAGCCCGCGCGCTCTAGGACCCGCGTGCTGCAACTACTGAAGCCCGTGCTCCTAGAGGCCATGCTCCTCAAAGGGAGAGGCCACCGCAGTGAGAAGCCCGCCCACCACAACTAGAGAAAGCCCACGTGGAGGAATGAGGACCCAGCACAGCCAAAAATAAATAAAATTAGAAAAAAAAAAGATAAATACTCTAAGGAAAAAAAAGACTCAAACTACAAAAAAAAAAAAAAAAAAAAGCCTTAATATACAACCTATCACAGTTCAGAAGAGTTTGAGGGGGGTGAAATATCTCACAGGGTGGAATTTCCAGGTGGCTGCTCCTTGGGGCCTAACCCTTCACCTCTGTAGGTTCAGATGCACATGGGGAGAGAGGTTCTGCCTTTCTGGGACGTCACCCACAGTACTTGCATTTACAGACATTTACAGTGAGAACTGTATCTATCATGCAGATTGAATCCTCATCAACACCATGGCAGCATTTTCTCCCTGTGGGCAGATTTTCATTCATTCATTTAATAAACATTTATTAAGCACATACTATGAGCCAGGCACGTCCTAGGCCCTAGAGATACAGCAGTAAATAAAATAAAAATTCCTTTCCTCATCATTTTCATGAAGCTGATGTTTTAGTGAGAAGACAGGCAACGAACAAATATACAGTGTCAACTGGTTGTAAGTGCTAAGAAGAAAAATAATGCAGCTAAGAAGGAGGTAAGGAATACAAAGCAAAGAGCACCTCTGTCTTCAAGGGGCTCTCAGTCCAGTGGAGAACTGACTAGAAAGTAGACAGTTATCAAACAGAAATCAAATCCACAGTAGGGTTGTGCTCAGGGGATGTGACTTCCTCGTTGATGGAGGTCAAGGAAGGCTTCTAAGAAGAGAAGCATGATCTGAATCCAAAAGGAAGTCAGTCAGACAAAACAGTGTGTGTGTGTGTGTGTGTGTGTGTGTGTGTGTGTGTGTACATGCGTGCACGCACAAACAGCAGATGCAAAGGAGCAGAAGGGATGAAAAGAACATGATCAATGCCACAACAAAATAACAACGTGTGATGGACAAACAAAACCACGTGGATCCATTCCAGTTGGAAGGCTCTGGAAAGGCCTCAAAGAAGTGGGATATAAGCACACATGTCAGCACATATGCCTATGTATACACACACACTTACAGTAATCATCTGTTGTTTTCACCTGCCTAGTACCTCTGCACTTCCCCATCCCATGTGGTTATGGAAGGAAATTTTACTACTTCATCTCAAAAGTGGGCCTGTGACACAGATCTGTCTAAACATGACATCCCTAGGTCCTTGTCCACATGATTAGTTTACAATGCTAGAAGAGAGCTGTAAGGTCATAGGCTTGGGGCTGACAAGAGTCACCTTCTCCAGTATGTACGGAGAAAACAGCAGGAAAGAATGAGGGCAATAAACAAAAAGAAGCAGAGAAAGGCAGGGCGAAGAGAGTCCTCATGACATCATTTCAGCCTCATGATCCAGCCATGCCTGAAGCTCACATTTGGACCTCCTAGTTAAATGATCAACACTTTTTTGCTTATGTTAGTTTACATTAGGTTTCTGCCATTTGCAACTAGATTAATATACCCCCTTCTGGGGAAAGAACTTCATTCTGTGTGTGGTGGTGGTGGGGTACAGAGGGAAAGGGAGGATAAATTATGTTAAAGGGTCTCTCCCATTAAGTTTGATAAACATGATGAAATAGGTGGCTTCAAGGCATCTGGGAGGGTATAGAAGCAGCAATGAAAGCTCCTTGGGTGGAGGAACTGAGAGTTTACTTGTCACAATCTATACAGATGGGTTATATAAACCTTTCTGCATTCCTAATAATTCACCAGACAGCCCTAAGTCATCTTCAGACTGAGAACCAACACAGAATGGCTGATCAAAACCACCAAGAATATCATCTGTTTAAAACCCGTTTACCATTACCACATTAATGCACATCCGTCACAGATCTTTCTCAAATACTTAATTTTGTGACAAACTTAATATTTTGAACTCTTTATCCCTGATACCAAACCATCATCCAGTGTTCTCCAGGAAACTTAACTCAAGCAGCTGTACCCACTATGGTCCAAGTCTAACAGATGTTATAGCAAAATAAACTGCTGTATCTCAAGAGATCACAACAGAAGCCCAAAAGGGGCTCAGACCCTGTTGTTCACATAAACTCAAATCAGTTGGTCACAGATAATAATACCAGTCTTGGTCTGAAACACAGCTTCAAATCTTTAAATCCATGAATCAGAAAGATGCTCATATTACCTTGTGTTACAGTATAAAAATAGCTAGCTTAAAGGAAACTGTGTGTGTTAGCAATGGGTCTCCTTCTGGCAGACGTAACAATACCTCAAGATTTTTTCTTCTTTCCACGGACATTTACCAAATACCTACTGTTTGCCCACTATCCCAGCACTGTGCGCCCATGAGCCTTTCCTTTTTCTCTGGGTGAAAAGGCTAAATCTTGCTTCGCATCTGGACAATGCTGGGTAAAATGTAAAATAAAAGGTAATTTATCACTGGACAATTTGAGATGTTATTCTTACAGCAAATACCGGCCCTCTAAACTCTGCTTATGCTTCCCTTCCCCCACTACACCTCACACTGCCAGGATTCTAGTCACTGAGAAATAACAAGGCCCAAACCCTACATAGCCTGAGGGCCTGGGTTCAAGTTTCACCTCTGCCATTAAATAGTGTCAGGAACTTGGCTAAGCTCACCTTCTGCATCTGTAAAATGGGGATAATATTTATTATAGCACTGGGCTCCCGGAGGGATTAAAGAAATTAGTGTATGTTGAGAGCTCAGTACAGGGTCACACACATAGCATGTGCTCAATAAAGAGAAGCTATAATTAAGAGAATAAAGTGAGGCTTTTTCCAGTTCTAAAATGTTATGGTCTATTGTAGAGAGATTATGGGTTTTGAGTCTCCCCCGCCACCGCAAGTCTGCTTTATCATATCTGGCAGAATAGCAAGCACACAGAATAGCAAAACATTCTCCTGCTTTTCAAGCAGCTGTACCAATGGGAAACCTTCAGCAAGGGAGCAAGTTCAAGTCATGGGTGCTGGGCCCTTACTAATAATAACTAGACACTTCAAATTCTGACAACAACCCTGCAAGGTAGATATAATTATCCTCATTTTGTAGATAAGACCAAGTAGGAGTAGAAAGGTTAAATAACTCACTCACTGTCACACGGCTGGCAAACACAGACCAGACTCCCAAAAGTCATGCCCCCTTTCCACTCTGTTCCCTGCCTGCCATACAGTAAGCACACCCAGCTGTCTGTGAAATAATGAACTAACGGAAAAGATATCTCAAAATCTCTGAAACGATGGGAACGGGCCTTCTTTAGTTAAGAAACTGGCATCATTACTCGCATTTGCTCGACAATTTGTTGCTCCAACGTTCTCGGCTCCCAGTGACCTGTTCTAGCAATCCGGCCTCCCTCTCCAACAGCAGCCACTGTGTAGGCCTCTGTGTGCAAATCTTCTCCCTTAGCAGCTTAGGCTCTGTTCCCTCCTCAACCGCAGGCTGGGACTCCCCGACACTGCGTTTAAAAATCAATGACAGGTGCATATGCCTCTTTGAAAGGCAAGTTTCCCAAACTCTGACACCAACACGGCACACCTGAGGCAGGCTTACCCTCTAGCGGGACCCAAGAATCAAGCTAAGCAGATGAAGGAAGGGGAGGTGACGCAACTAGGCCTCCTGCACCAAGGCCAGACCGAGGCAGAACGCAGTGGCCGTGACCCCGCAGTGGGCTCTCCACCGCGGACGCCTACGCCTTCCCTGTATAAGGCACGCCAAGGGCTGCGGATATTATCCCAGGGATGAGGCGCGGGCCTATGCAGTCAGGGGAGAAGGCGCAGGAAGGCGCGGACCTGAACGAGTCCCAGGCGCCTAGCTCTCCAGTCACTCTCCCCCAGGGGAGGGAGTTGGAGAGAGGGAGACAAGGGCCTTTGGTACCCAGCTGTTCGGTTCCGGCTGGCACGAGCGCCAGAGCATCCGTGCGCAGCCTCTGCCGCCCACACCCGCGCACACCCGCACACAAGCACTTGGCCCCCGGCGCCCGCCTCCCCGCAAGGCTGCTGAGCCCTGCCGCTGCCCCCGACCCCCGCCTCCCCACCTGGCCCTGCGGCCACACTCAGAGCCCACCCGGGCGCCCCTGCGCTCCCGCTTCCAGTCGCGCCGGACGCTGGAGCGTCGGCGCGAGCCGGGCGTTCAGGCCACAGAAGGTGATAGCGGGGAAGAGAAAAGCCTCTTACCGCGTCTTGTAATTCTCCGGGACACAGCGCGACACCAGAGACTGCCAGTGGGGCCGGGACCCTTCCCCCGCCCTCCCCCACCACGTAGCCCTCTCTACCTTCAGTCGGGAATCAATGGCCCGGTCGCGGATTGGTGACATCATTGGCGCGCCGGGCGTGGGAGGGAGCACCACGTGATTCCTCCTTCTTTTGTTTGCGTCCTAGTCAAGCTAGGATTTTGTTGCTGCCTTCCTTGGGTTTTTACTGATCTGTTAATGGCGTTGTCGTAGGCACGGTGGGGAGTAGGGACTTGGGTTTGGGATGCTACATTTTTGCTCATGGCCTTGATTAAACTCTTCAGTCATTTATAACGTAGTTGGGCCGGAAGGCCTGAGACGGTATGTGGGTACCATCTTTTTTTTTTTTTTTTTTTTAATGGATATCAAGTACACAGAATTAGTTAATAATACCCTATAATCAGTATTCCTTGTATGGCACGTTCAAATTAAATATATATTATTTATTTATTTATTTATTTATTTATTTATTTTTTGCGGTATGCGGGCCTCTCACTGTTGGGGCCTCTCCCGTTGCGGAGCACAGGCTCCGGACGCGCAGGCTCAGCGGCCATGGCTCACGGACCCAGCCACTCCGTGGCAGGTGGGATCTTCCCGGACTGGGGCACGAACCTGTGTCCCCTGCATCGGCAGGCGGACTCTCAACCAGTGCGCCACCAGGGAAGCCCTAAATATTTTTTAAATGTTATAATGAACATCACCTTTAACTCCCCATTTTGCCACCCCAACCAAGAACTAAAATATTATCAATAATTTTAATGTACTTATGTGGTCGCCATCCTTTACCTCTGCCTTCCCCTCAGAAGTAACCTCCATCCTGACTTGTGTTTACACAACTTTTATATTGCTTTAATTTCTTTTCACAGTTATATGCATTATTAAACACTTTTTAAAATTAGTTTTGTGTGTGTGTATGTTTGAACTTTCATCTAATGTTCTGGACTTTTATTTTAACAAACACTTTCCTAAGTTACTTAGTCCGTTCAGGCTGCTATAACAAATAACAGATTTTTAAACAGAAATTTATTTCTCACAGTTCTAGAGGCTGGAAGTCAGGGTGCCAGCATGTTATAGCGAGGGCACTTTTCCTATTGGCAGAGTTCTCCTTGTATGGCAGAAGGAGCTAGGGATCTCTGTGTAGTCTCTTTTATAAGAACTCCAATCCCATTCATGAGGGCTCCACCCTCATGACTTAAGCCCCTCCCAAAGGCCCCACCTCCTAATACCATCCATTGGGCCTTAGGATTTCAACATATGAATTTGGGGGAGAACACAAATGTTGACCATAGCACTAAGATTCATTCTTCTTGTTGAGTGAAGTTGCATTTCATTCATTTTCACTGCTATATAACAAATCATTTTGTGAGTGTACCATTATTTATCCATTCTCTGGCTGCTGAATATTTATGCAATTTCCAGTTGTTGGTGTCTTTTTGTTTTTGTTTTGCTTTTTCCAACTGTGCTGCTTATGAGCATTGCCTTTTGTTTCCTCTATACAAACTTTTCTCTTGGGTATATTTACCTAGGAGTGGAATTGATGGGTTTTGGGTATGTCAGTGTTCAACTCTGTGTGATGATAGTGCCAAATCTTTATTCAAAGTGGTTATACCAGTTTACAATCCTAGCAATTACTGGCATCCACATCTTCCCTAATACTTGAGACTTCTTGATTTTTGCCAATGAAATGGGAGTTAAATGGTGTCTCATCCTGGCTTTATTGGCATATCCCTGAAGTTAAGCATCTCTTACATATTTTATCTGTAGTTCTTTTTCTATGAAATGTCAGTGTAGGGCATTCAGGGGTTTCAAGGCAGATCAAGGAAAAAGGCATGACGGTGAGGTGGCAGTAGCACAGGCAAGCTTTATTTGGACAAGTTTTGACAGGTCTGCAGGCAGGGGAAGTCCCGCACAGAACCTGATAATTCAGAGACTACGTAGGGGCAGGGAGGGGAGGCATCTGGAAGGAGAGGACAAGGAAATTCCCAGAGGAGAGGGGACTTACATGTTTATGTGATGTGCTCAGCTGCCTAACAGAGAGCCTCTGGGTCAGAAAGCTCCAAAGGGCAGCAGCAGCTTGGGGTCTATAACCACAGGGTTTATCTTATCTATGACTAGCAGATGTTGGGTGCACTTTGGTGAAGTATGCATGGCAGGCAGGCAGCTCTAAATGGCTAAAAATCTGCTTATTTGGGCTATGCTTAAAACAACTAGATATGTAAAAATTTGACTTTAGTGCAGGCAGGCTTTTGAGCTAATTGGTCCTAGCCTGCTGTGAAGAAATAAACAACTTGGGGGGCTATATACAGAGCCCAACATTGGCTCTTTTTTTTTTTTCTTTTTTTTTGGCGGTACGCGGGCCCCTCACTGTTGTGGCCTCTCCCGTTGTGGAGCACAGGCTCCGGATGCGCAGGCTCAGCGGCCATGGCTCACGGGCCCAGCCATTCCGCGGCATGTGGGATCTTCCGGACCGGGGCACGAACCCGTGTCCCCTGCATCGGCAGGCGGACTCTCAACCACTGCGCCACCAGGGAAGCCCTTCACTTTTTTTTGATAAATAGATGTACTTAACTTTGAACTTATAAATACTTATACTGTTTTTTCCTACCCTAATATATATTAACTTACTGTTACTTCTAAAAATATGTAGTTTTGCTTTTGACATTTTAATCCTTAATCTTTCTGGAATTTACTTTTGTTTATGGTGTGAGGTAGGGAATTCAATTTTACTTTTTACGTACAACTGAGATTTTTTTCCAGCTTTCTTTGTTGACCAGCCCCACCTTTCTCAACTAATCTGTCATGCCAGCTTTGTCATGTGTCAACATCCCATTTATGTATATGGGTCTGTTTCTGAGCTGTCTATTCAGTTCCACTGGACAATTTATCTTGGTGCCAACACCACTCTACTTAATTACCATAGTTTTATAAAAAGTCTTGATTATTTAGTAGGGCAAATTTTCCTTATTTTTCTTCTTTATCTTTTGTCTTGGCTATTCTTAGTCCTTTGTTTTTCCATACATATTTTAGAACAAGCTTCTCAAGTTGCACACACACACACACACATACACCTGTTGGGATTTTAACTGGCATTGTGTTGAATATGTAGATCAATCTGGAGAGAATTGACATCTTTATGATTTTGAGTCTTCCAATTCATGAGCAAGGAATAGATATCTTTTTATTAGGTCTTCATTAATGTCTTTTAGTAGAGGTTTTTTATTTTATTTGTCCAGATCTTGTACATCTTTTGTTGGGTTTATTCATAGATACATTGTTTTTGTTGCTATTGTAAATGATATCCTATAAAAATTATGCTTTGTAATTGTTTGTTGCTAGTATAGAAATAAATTGGACTTTTGTATATTGATATTGTGTCCAGTCACTTTGCTGGAAACAATAATTTGTCTTTGATTCTAATAATTTTTCTATTATTCTTTCTATAATTTTTCTATTGATTCTTCCAATAATTCATTTCTAGATTCTTTTGGATTTTTCTATGTAAACAATTATTATCTGAAATCTATGTCCATTTTGCCTCCTATCCAGCCCTTATTGCCTTTTATTCCTATTAAAGTATTACACTGGTTAGGACCTCCAGTACAATGTTAATAAAAATGGTGCTATTTTCTTGACATTCTTACTTGGGCACTCTTGACTTGATCCTGATTTTTGAAAAGGAAATTTAGAATTATTTTTGTAGAATATTTTTGGTAAATAAATTTAGAGTAATATTTTGAAGGCTTTTTGTAAATCCCCTTTGTCAGATTAAAGAAGGTTCCTTTTTAACCATTTTTTAGACTGAAGTATAGTTAATTTACAATATTGTGTTTGTTTCACATGTACAGAAAAGTGATTCAGTTATATGTATATATATTATACATATATATTCAGATTCTTTTTCATTATAGGTTATTATAAGATATTGAATATAGTTCCCTGTGCTATACAGTAGGTCCTTGTTGTTTATTTATTTTATATGCAGTAGGGTGTATATGTTAATCCAAAACTCCTAATTTATCCCCCCCCCCCAATTTGGTAACCATAAGTTTGTTTTCTATGTCTGTGGGTCTATGCCTCTTTGGTAAATAAGTTCATTTGTATCATCTTTTTAGATTCCACATATAAGTGATATCATATGATATTTGTCTTTCACTGTCTGACTTCACTTAGTGTGATAATCTCTAGGTCCATCCATGTTGCTGCAAATGGCATTATTTCATTCTTTGTTGTGGCTTCTTTATCCATTTATCTGTTGATGTACAGACAGTTGCTCAAATATTTGCTCTCCTTCTTGTAAGAGCACTACACATTTCCACCTATTGCCATGTTATTTGAACTGCCCCTTTTGGGAATATGCATATCCACCCAACTGACAATGGGTTTGGTCACAATGACTTCACATCTGACCGGAATCTTTAAAAAATATTCTCTGTGTGTTTCCACTAGCTCTCTTGCTCATTTCCCTCTTCAGTGAGAATGGCATGTCCTCCACTGGGAATCTGAGAATGCAGAAGATATGTGGCATACACAGCAAGCAAAAAATAAACACTGAGGTTTGGGATTTTGTTAGTTACCACAGCATATTATAGTGAAAACTGACTGATAAATTATTTGTCTGTGTCTTCTCTTCTTTTTTTCTTAGATAAATCATTGCAGAGGTTTGTTTATTTTGTTGGTCTGTTCAAAGAACCAACTTTTGGCCTTGTTGATTCTCTCTATTGTAACTTGGTTTCCTATTTCATTTTTTAAATTCCTACTTCTGCTCTTATAATTATTATATTCCTTCCACTTTCTTTGAGTCTATTCTGTTGTTTGTTTTCTACTTCTTAAGTTATGGATTTATTTCATTAATTTTCAGCCTTTTTCCCCTTCTATAAAAAAACATTTAAGGCAATAAATTTCCTTTGACGCACACTTTTCATATTCCACAAGTTTTAATATATACTGTTTTCATTATCATTAAGTTGTAAAATATATTTAAAATTGTATTATGGTTTCTTCTTTGACTCATGAGTTATTTTAAAAGCATGCTTTTCAATTTCAAAATCTACGGAGATTTTAAATTAACTTCTAAAATATTTGCATTGTGAACAGAACATAGTTTTGTGATACTTTTCTTTGAAATTTGTTGATACTTGCTTTGTAGCTTAACTCATGATCTAATTTTGTAAATGTTCCATATGTGCTTGAGAAGAATTTGTATTTTCTCACTGCTGGGTGCAAAATTGATATATGTCCATTACTACAAGCTTGTTAGTTTTGTTGTTCAAATATACTACATCTTTGCTGATACTTTTTTTGGGGGGTGGGGTGGGGTGTCTGCTTGAATCATCAGACATAGATAAAGACATGTTGAAGAATCTCCCGCAGTGATGGTATATTTGTCCATTTATCCCTGAAGTTTTTATCAAGTTATACTCTATATATCTTGAGCATATTTTATTAGATGCTTATATTTTTAGAACTGTGTTATTTATGGTGATTAAATCTTAAATCATTACATGGTTATCCCTTTCTATCCCTATATTGCTCATTATCTTCAAGTCTATTTTGTCTGATATTAACATGGCCAAACCGACTTTCTTTTAGTGTTTGCTTGGAATATCATTTTCAATCCTTTTACTTTTAATCTATACAAGTTCGTTTGCTTTTTAAAAAATCCAGCAGGATTAGAAAAAAATTCTGATAATCTCTGTCTTGTAACTGTCAACTTTTGTCCACATATATTTATAGTAATTTTTGATATATTTGGACTTTGATTCTATCTTACTTTATGATTTCTATTTGTTCCATGTTTTCTATGTTTCTGGCTTTTTTCTTTCTTGCTTTATTTCTTTCTTTTCTTTTTTTTTTGGATTAACTGAGTTATTTTTGAACTTTTTTCCTATTCCATATTTTTCTTTCTAAAGATTTGGAATCATGCATACATTTTTTAGTGGTCACCCTTAAAATTTATCATGCATTTAATTTAATAAGGTCTAAAGTTTAAACACAGTGTTGACATCCTCTTCTACACAGTACGAGAGCTTTTGAATACTTTAGCACTTTTTTTACCCCGTCTGATTAATACAGCACTGTTGCCTAATTTTTGGTTCTGTCTTTTTTTTTAACTTCACAAATTGTTCATTGTCATTTTATTCTACACAGACAATATTTGTTTGGGTTTACATACAGAGAAAGAAGAAGAGTTAATACGAGGATGTGTTTACAAACTAGCTGCTGCTAAGTGCAACTGGGATAGCTTGATGTTATGGGACTGTTCTCCAAGAAGTCATATGAAGTGTGTCTCAGGAAAGTTTGCCTGGGAGAATATTTTAAAGATGTCTTCAATCACTCAGTAAACTGTTTTGGGGAAAGAAGAAATTGTTCTACTGACTCTTGCTTTCTTTCTATCATGAGGGTTAACTCCCCGGCCCCTCTGCGCTGTTCAGTGCATCCCCTGGTGTCTGACTTCTCTGCATCAACTGTGTAGCCCCAGGGCAGGAGGGAAGAAGTGTGTGGTGTTAGTATAGAGTGACGCCTGTCAGTGTGTGCTTGCATGAAATTGGGTGGAGTCTATGCTGAGTTGGCCCCAACAGGGGTGGCTGGAGCAAGGATTATATGTGAGGCCAAGGGAGTCTGAAGTGAAGCATATAATGAGAAATAAAGAGGGAGAATGTTCTCAATAGAAGGAACAACATTTTAGAGGCACCAATATGGAAGAAAGGACTCTTCCTTTAGGGAGATGCAAGAAAGAATAGCCATTTCTTTCAAACTGGAGATTTCCTTTATGTGAACTCTTGAAGATGTATTTTTACCTCTGTGAGCCTTTTCTGTATGCTCAAATTTCAGGTTGGATATACATGAATTTGAATTTCTAACATTGGGAGTAATTACAGATAGAGGGAGCAGGCTACTGGGAAGAGGAAAAGGATGTTTGTGGGCATAGATGTTTTTGCTGTGACAGTTTGGGAGAGACAAAAAACTAAGGCAAAAAAAAAAGTCTTTGGAATGGCCCATCTCAGCATCCCTGCCAGGAATGGTGCTGAATATGTCAGGATATCTAAGAGAGCCAGATCAGAGTGTCTTGTTATGTTCTGGTGGGTTCTTGAAGTTTTTGTTCGCATAATTTTACATTTGAGAAACACCTCCGGGTGTTATTAAGGACTTCCCTTTTCAGACTCTCTGAGCTAGGTAGAATAAATTAAAATCATCCAAAGACATTTCAAACAAGATTGTATCAGACCAAACTTCGCAGGAAGAACAGTTAGAAAAGCTGGATAAAATATTTTAAAAACATCTGTTTGAAAGCATTGGTAAACTACTGAGACAGCAAAGGATTTAGGAGTGAGGAGACTAGAGAAGAGGGAATCCCACAGAAGTGAGACCAACACTTGGCCCCCTTTAATGTATTTGCCAATTATGAAATCAAAGCTGTGAGGATGAGAAACTGGACAGAGCTTTTGGAAGTTTCACAGAGGGACAATAACTGAAGTTTAGAACTCACTGATGAGAAGGGTCCTGGTAAACACCTCAGGTTTAGAGTTGGGATCCGAAAGGGCTATACCCTAGGAGTAAGGATGAACCAAAATCCAGCTCTCATGAAGACTGAAACCCAACTTGAAACAATTCAATCTTAGATGTATTTAGGTGGTTTGTCCCTATCCTAACCTCTCCTATAAACAAGAATAAATACTCTGGGAGAAAGTAATATTGTCCAGTACTTCAAATTATCTCTACATTTTCATACAGTGTGTCTAGCATTTAATGAAAACTAGGGATGCAAAAAAGAGAAGACTTTGACAAAAATTCAGAGACAAGACAAGTAATAGAGATCTACAGGAGATCCAGATATTAGAGTTATCATACACAGACTTTAAGATAGCTGTGATGAATGTGTTCCAGAAATTAAATTACGAATACAGTGGTTTTGGCCAGTGGTTGTATGGTAAAAATGTATTTTTATGTCTCCCCCAACTCAAATCGATTGTTTTTACAAAACAATGTGCAGCAGAATTCTCAAGTTACATTCCAAAAACAATTGAATGTCAGTATCATTGGCAGAATATCAGAATCAGGTGTTTTGAGAAGTAAGCCCAGTGTCAACAAAGGAGATGCATGTAGGGGACATTGGTTTTAAAAGAAGCCATGCTACTGCATGAAGAACAACTATTTTTTAATGATTACATTAATTATTGCGGGTTTTAGCATTTTATATCCTACTATGATCATTTGTTACTTACAGGTGTTTTACTGCGTTTAGTTTAGTTTCAGGAAATTGATTGGAGAGTTTGGTTTGAAATGTAATGCATTATAATTTGTTCCTTTTAAAATAATGGGAAATAGGCCCTGATTCGTATTTTTGTGCAGAATACCTGATTTTCAGGATTGGATTACTGACGTTAACAGGAGATGCCTATATTGGTGAGCAGGTTTCACTGTATCTTTTTTTTTCCCTCATATTTATCTATTTGGTTGTGCTGGGTCTTAGTTGTGGCAGGCAGGCTCATTTAGTTGCAGCTCAAGGGCTCCTTAGTTGTGGCATGCGAACTCTTAGTTGCGGCATGTATGTGGGATCTAGTTCCTTGGCCAGGGATCGAACCCGGGACTCTTGCATTGGGAGTGTGGAGTCTTAATCACTGCACCACCAGGGAAGTCCCACTGTATCTTTTTTTAATTGCTGCAGTTCTTAATGCTCTCCTTCTAAAAGTCCATTTTCTTTTTTTTAAAATTT
The DNA here is from genome assembly GCF_025265405.1 of Mesoplodon densirostris. Classification (NCBI taxonomy): domain Eukaryota; kingdom Metazoa; phylum Chordata; class Mammalia; order Artiodactyla; family Ziphiidae; genus Mesoplodon; species Mesoplodon densirostris. Next base: position 114,898,739 of record NC_082662.1, read on the forward strand.
ATTTATTATTTTATTTATTTATTTATTTATTTATTTAGGACTGTGTTGGGTCTTTGTTGCTGCACGTGGGCTTTTCTCTGGTTGCGGTGAGTGGGGGCTACTCTTCGTTGTGGTGTGCAGGCTTCTCATCGTGGTGGCTTCTCTTGTTGCGGAGCACAGGCTCTAGGCTCACAGGCATCAGCAGTTGTGGCACGTGGGCTCAGTAGTTGTGGCTTGTGGGCTCTAGAGCGCAGGCTCAGTAGTTGTGGTACATGGGCTTAGTTGCTCTGTGGCATGTGGGATCTTCCTGGACCAGGGTTTGGACCTGTGTCCCCTGCATTGGCAGGCAGATTCTTAACAACTGTGCCACCAGGGAAGCCCTAAAAGTCCATTTTCTAATCAGTTATTAATGGTATGTAACAATGCAATTAACTTTTGTATATTTATGTTCAGACTTTTAAATTCTACTGATTCATCTATTCTTTGTGTTTTTCATGTAAATAATCTGTCCTGTGAATAACAGATTTGACTCTTCCTTTCTAGTCTGTATACATTTTATTTACTTTTTTCTTTTTGGTCTTATTGTTCTGGGTAGAAACAGTAATATAGCAAGTAGTGGTTTTAAAACACATCTGCAAATTCTTTGACACTCTTCCCACAAAGGGAGAATAAAGGTTGCTGTTGTGACTAGCTTCTAATGAATAAAATTTGGCCGAACTAATGCTGTGGAGTGATTTCCAATGCTATGACATAAAAGGCAACATTGCTTTGCCTCTCTTTTTCTATCTCTGTCTCTCTATCTTAAACTAAATCAGTTTGCCTTAAGTTTATCAATTTTCGAACAATCAACTTTGGCTTTGTTGATCCTCTGTTTTCAATTTCATTACTTTCTCTACTTATTATTTTCTTCCTGCTACATTCCTCATAATTTGATTATTCTGTTGTTCTTTTTCTAATTTCTTAAGTTGGACATTTAGCTCATTATTTTTATGAGCTCCATGTCTCTAATTAATTTCCCACCTTTTAGGTTTTTAAAATTTTAATTTCACCAATTTTTTATTTCTAGAAGTTCAGTTTGGCACTTTTTCATTACAAGGTTGTTTTTATAGCTTTTGTTCCTTACTCATGTTTCTAAGTCTTTAAAAAACTACTATATATTTGTTTTTGTTTGTATGATCATTTCAATACTGCATGCATTTGTGGCTCTGATTTTGCTGTTGGTTTTTCTTCTGAGTCTCTCATGTGGTGTCGTTTTCTTGCATATTCTGTAATTTTTATCATCCTCTCATGTTTGTTGAAACTGTATTGTGAGCAATATTTGAGGCCTACGTTAAGGGTATATTCCCTTAGAAGGGGTTTGCTTTTCCTTCTGCTTACCATGTCAGGGACAGTCCAAAACTTGGGACCACTTTAAACTAAATTCTTAGTTTTTTGGACAAAGCAGGTAGCATGAATTTGGGTACCAAACCTTTGTGAGGGCCAACTTGTTGCTTATGAATTATTTGGGGGAAATTTTACCTCACTCTATTTGGAGCTGTGTCCTTCCCCCTTTATACAGCAAACTTTTCTTTACTGAGAGTATAGCCCTTTGAGAGTACTGGCTTTATGGAAGGTTTTAAAACCAACTTTCCAGATTGCAAGGGCACTAAACTTGGCCTTCTGTTTCCTAGCATGGTTGATAAAACTCCAGTTCTAGGTTACTGGGGATCATGAGATGCCCTTAAGAAGGTGGCTGGATTCAGTGCTCATTCACCCTCTGATTTTATGCTTTTGACTTATTTTAGTCTCTGAGAAATTCCCTTAGTTTCTTGCCTGCTCAGCTATGCATATAAGGAGATTTAAAAAAAAATTTTATTTAGTATTTTTAGGAGTTTTTTTTTGTTTTTTTAGCAGAAGAGTGTTTTTGTTTTGTTGTGTTTTGAATAATAACTTATCTTCCATATTGCCAGGATGGGAGTCCCATTAATTCTTCAACCCTAGTTGAAATTTCCATTCCTATCACTTCACTAAAACTACTTTTGTTAAAGCCATCAACCATTTCCATGTAGCCATATTTAATGAACATTTTGGTGTCCTTGCCTTAGTTGACCTGTCAATGATATTCAGCACATTTTATCACATCCACTTCCCTGAAACATCAAAAAAGTAGATTCAACTAAAATATGACACAAATGAACCTATGTATGAAACAGAAACAGAGTCATGGACATAGAGAACAGACTGGTGGTTGCCAAGGGGCAAGGGGTTGGGGAGGTTGGAGTGGGAGGTTGGGCTTAGCAGATGTAAGCTTTTATATACAGAATGGATACACAACAAGGTCCTACTGTATAGCACAGGGAACTATATTCAGTATCCTATGATAAACCATAATAGAAAAGGAAATTTTAAAAAGAATGTATATATATGTATAACTGAATCACTTTGCTGTACAGCAGTGATTAACACAACATTGTAAATCAACTATACTTCAATTAAAAAAAGTAAAAGTAGATTCAAATGGTATTAAAATTCTCTTCCTGGCTTCAAACTTGTTGTTTGTTCCACTCTCCACACTGAATACATACATATATTAAATATTTATTTAATTGAAAGCAGGGTAATCAATATCATTCACTGTAAAAATATTTCCAAAACCTTTAGGCTCCTTATGTGACAGCTGACGTTTACTACAAAATGAAATCAAAGCAATATGATGAGATTAGAATATGTAACCAACTTTCCATTTTTTATGAGCATATTACCTACTTTGTGAATTTTGTATTATGATGTGATACTTTCCCTTAAAGTCATGATCCCTCCTGAGCCATAAGTTAAGTCATTAATAATATGTCATAACTAGCAGAGAATAAGTTTTTGGTGAGGATATTGATGACTAGCATGGCTAGCCATTGCAGAGAAAAAACTTAAAATTCCTTAGTTTGTCATTCAGTTCCTAACTTACTCCTCCAGCCTAATTACTCCCAAGAAAAGTTCATGTTTTTCAACAATATGGTCTTTGGTCTAGTCCCTTCCCTGAAAATGCTTATCCACTTTTCTACCCTATATCTTCTTTATTTCTGTGCTTCCCTTCCATATTTCCCTCCACTTTTCTCTCATTCTGCCCAATTTCTCACTCTTTCTAGTTGCACCTTTCAAGTTCCTCCCCCATGAAGCCTTTCAGGCTATTCCAGTGGTCATAGGAAGCATCTGACCTGGCTCCCAATACTCCCTACCTCTAGTATTCATGCCCTTGTATTGTCCTCTCCCCCTGAGTGCAGGCTGGACCTAGTGACTTGCTCCTAACAAACAAATAGAATAGAGCAAAATTAATGAGATATCAGGTCCATGGCTCCTGTCTTGCTAGCATGCTCTCTCTTGCTGGCACTCTCTCTTGCCCCTTTGTTTGCTCACTTTAATGTTGTGAGATGTTTTACAGAGAGGCTTATGTGGCAAGGAACTGAGGGTGGCCTCAGTGCAAAAACTCATGAGGAATTGAATCCTGCCAGCCACCACATGAGTGAACTTGAAAGCATATCCTTCCCAGTTGAGTCTTCAGATGAGATTGCAGCCCTAGCTGACACTTTGATTGCAGGCTTGTGAAAGACTCTGAAGCAGAGGAACCAGTTAAGCTATGCCTGAATTCCTGACCCACAGGAACTGTGAGATAATACATATATATTTTTTAGCCACTAAGTTGTGGGACAGTTTGTTACAGAGCAATAGATAACTAATACACCAGCCTATATTTATTATTCTGTCCTTGTTTATTATCCACACTGTTTGTAATTTATTATAAAAAACATACATGGGCATGATGGAAAAAACAGTATAAATGTCAAAAAGTAAAAAGTAAAAGGCTACCTTAACCTGTTCCTGCCTACTCTCTAGGGTAGATACTACCAAGCATTCCTTATGCACTTAAGAAGTATTTTGACATAAATGGGATCATACTATAGATATTGTCCAACAACTTACCTTTTTTCACTTAGCAATCCATCCTTCCATATATCTGTGACATTTTTAGAAATATAAATTATATTCATTGCTTTTTTTCTGTTTATGAAAACAATACATGGTCTTAGCTGAAAATCTGACATATACATAAAAGCATAAAAATTAATTTGCCTCTACTGCTACCATCCAGAGATAAACTAAAATATGGAATTGAATGTCTGTTTTGGTCTGTCTCATGTTACTTCTGGCTCTCTTCTTGCACAGAAGCCCTCTTTCCTGTGAGGAATCGATCTGATATGGTCAGTTTGGGCCTACATTCTCTTTCTAGGTGTGGTCCTGTGACCTATGTCTGGCCAGTCAGAACCCTCCTCCACTCTTCTGCCTTCTAGATTGGTTCACAGCTGGGTATGCAACTCAGCCAAGCAGGGGGCCAATCAGAGTCTTTCTAAGCTTTTGCAGGGGGAGCTAATGATGGCTGCTTCTTCTGGGTTGTTAAACTAGGATTGTGTGGGACAAGGCCTTCCAGAGGCTATCTCACTACCATCTGGGGTGTGGATGTCTGGCTTCATAGCCAAGGAGGGATAAATAAAACTGAAAGTTGAAGAGAGCAGAGCCCTGAGGACATCTCTGATCCATGCCTAGATTCACTGGGATCCAGATATATCCTTGGCCATCTCAATTTTTGGTGTCAGCAAATTCCCTTTTACTGCTTAAGTTTCCGTGATCTGTATCCAAGGGAGTCTTACCTAATATAAGTATTATGTTGAACTTTGTTTGAATTTAGTAGAAATAAAGCAAAATTTAAATGAAACTGGAGGAAATGCTGACAACAGATAGTTTCTTAAAGTCCCTTTAAAGTTAAATGAAACATATTATGAAAACATTTCAAGGTTGAAGTCATTGTGTTTTGTAATTTGACTTGAGGTTTCTTAATGAACATGAGTTTAAGTTTCCAGAATAACTTAGTCAATTGTCTCAAAAACTAAAAGCCACCTCTGAGATCTAACCAGTCAACTAATCAACCAAACATATCCCCTTAACTTTTTTTTAAAGCAAATGTCTTTTATTAAAAAATTTTTTAGAGGTAACAAATTTTATCTTTCTATATATTATGTATGTGTGAATAATTTTTTTTTTTTTTTTTTTTTTGCGGTACGCGGGCCTCTCACTGCTGTGGCCTCTCCCGTTGTGGAGCACAGGCTCCAGACGCACAGGTTCAGCGGCCATGGCTCACGGGCCCAGCCACTCCCCGGCATGTGGGATCTTCCCGGACCGGGGCATGAACGCGTGTCCCCTGCATCGGCAGGCGGACTCTCAACCACTGCACCACCAGGGAAGCCCCTGTGAATAATTCTGAATGCAAATATTTTATGCAGAATTGTCATGGGTTTTTTTTTTTGTTTTTTGTTTTTTGTTTTTGTTCGGGATGGGCCACATGGAGGGGCTTTTATTTTTATTTTTTAATTTTTTTTACAACTTTATTGGAGTATAATTGCTTCACAATGGTGTGTTAGTTTCTGCTTTATAACAAAGTGAATCAGTTATACATATACATCTGTTCCCATATCCCTTCCCTCTTGCGTCTCTCTCCCTCCCACCCTCCCTATCCCACCCCTCCAGGCAGTCACAAAGCACCCATCTGATCTCCCTGTGCTATGCGGCTGCTTCCCATTAGCTATCTACCTTATGTTTGGTAGTGTATATATGTCCATGCTTCTCTCTCGCTTTGTCACAGCTTACCCTTCCAGTCATGGGGTTTTTTTGATTTTTTAAATTGAAGTATAGTTGATGTTCAATATTGTATAAGTTAAGATGAAAAACATAGTGATTCCCAATTTTTAAAGGTTATACTCCATTTATAGTTGTTATAAAATATTGACTATATTCCCTGTACTGTACAATATATCCTTGTAGCGTATTTATTTTATATATAATAGTTTGTACCTCTTAATCTCCTATCCCTATCTTGCCCCTTTCCTCCCCGCTCTCCTCACAGGTAACCACTAGTTAAAATAAACATCTTGTAAAATATAAGTCCTAAGACTACATTTAGGGTCTTTTTTTTTTTTTTTTTTTTTTTTGCGGTACGTGGGCCTCTCACTGCTGTGGCCTCTCCCGTTGCGGAGCACAGGCTCCGGACGCGCAGGCTCAGCGGCCATGGCTCACGGGCCCAGCCGCTCCGTGGCACTTGGGATCCTCCCGGACCGGGGCACGAACCGATATTCCCTGCATCGGCAGGCGGACTCTCAACCACTGCGCCACCAGGGAAGCCCTAGGGTCTTTCTTTAAATTATTAGGGGAAGAAATTAATAAGGATGAGATTGATATATAAGCAAAATATTCTTTTGTGTGAAGAAATCTCCACTTTTTAGGAAAAATAAAAACACTGAAAACAGGAGAAATAATGATAGCTATTGCCTGTTATAGATCTGAAGTGAACTCACTTAATCCAAATGGTTCCAATACATCATTCAAATGATTCCCTCATTGCTCTCTTGTACTTAGCCAGTGTAGATTAAAGCCAGTTGTTATTGTGTTCTTGGTATACAATTTCTTTTAATGACCCAATGGTTAAAAAAAACACAATTCTTCTTAGAGAGTCTTTAGAATATTTTGGAAAAAGATTTAAGCTAATTTGGATGCTGGCACCAAACAGTCTCCAGCGTATTTTATTTCAGGAAGAACCATTTAGTCTATATTCTACTGGAAGTAATGTAGTTATCTTGGGGAAGAACCCATCTTGTCTAACGGCATATTAAATAAAAGCAAAACATACTTTATATAACTGTCTTCCCAGCCCAAGAATGAAGGATGCTCTGCCGTGGAAATATGACTCGTTCAAAGTTCCATCAACTGAGAAATGATCCAACACAACCTGGGCAGCTGTCCATGGCCTTAGGGAAGCCAGCTGAGGGTCCTTGCTAGGTGAATGCTATTGTACAACAATGCCAAGTGAGGACAAATTCACTTACGCTCCTATGGCATGTTAGCTATCCGGAGAGTCTCTTTTACCATAAACTTTCTCATGACTTCATAATAAATGGGGTAAAATACTTCATTAGGTTAGCATAAAAATTGTAGCTATGCCTATCTTTGGTTTAGTTCTTGTTTTCTACTCTAACAAATATTTATGTTCAATTTTCAAGCTGTCCAGGGACCTGGAAGAGCCAAGAATAGATTTCTATACGACAGGCAAGGGTAAAGGGCAGTGTGGTGTTGGTGGCCTAAGATCAGGCCTTTGCTTCCTGGCTCTGTTGAGTGCCAGCACAACAACCCTCCTTGGGCAAGTCCTGAAATTGCCAGCACCTCAGTTTCCACATCTATAAAACCAGGAGAGTAATATTCTTCTTGCTGACTTCCTAGGGTTGTTGTAAGAATCAAATGATATAATGGATAGAAAAGGGCTTTGGATATGAACAAGGGCTAGATCAAAATGTTACTTTATCACCCACATAGCATTCTGTAGTATTTCTGAAAAATTCCTTCATTTGTTCGAACTTATACACCTAATTACGAAAATATGATTTGTTTGTACTCAATCACTTCTATGCAAATTTAGTAGAGTGACTCCCTTACTTAGTTCCCAAGTAAACAACAACAACAAAAACCCAGTTAGGGAAATGTGAAAATGTGCAGTTTTAGACATTCGAGGGTAATGTGTTTCCTTTATGGATTTGGAGCTCTCTATAAGCCAAAGGCCTTCCTCCTTGCCTGCCGCTAATGATAAGCTACATTTCAACCAGTGGCACACTGCTTCCTGGAGAGACTCTTTCAGGGATCTTCTCTTGGCCAGGTGTTGGCAGTTTTTCTCACCCACCTTGGAGGTTGCGATCAGGGCTCCCCCTGCGTTGACTACAGCTCTGACACCTGCTGTGGGGCTGGAGCTGTGGTCCTGCTGTCTTTGAGGAAAGCAGCCAGGGAACCACTCCATTTGCTATTTGGCCACTTGGCTGCCACCATGGATGGTGCGGTTCTTTCTTTAAATGCTGGCGTCCCAAAGTGGCTGGGCATTTGGCCAAATGATAAAACAGGTCATTTTGTTAATAGCTGCCTTTCAGTTCATCAGCTCAAGAAGGAGAATTGAGGCTTTAAAATACCATTTATAATAGCGAAACAATATTAGTTATATATAGGAATAAACAAGGGTAAAGGGCAGTGTGGTGTTGGTGGACAATTTTCCTCTATGAAGAAAATTGTAAAACTTTTTTTTTTTCGGTACGTGGGCCTCTCACTGCTGTGGCCTCTCCCATTGCGGAGCACAGGCTCCGGACGCACAGGCTCAGCGGCCATGGCTCACGGGCCCAGCCGCTCCACGGCATGTGGGATCTTCCCGGACCGGGGCACAAACCCGCGTCCCCTGCATCGGCAGGCAGACTCTCAACCACTGCACCACCAATGAAACATGTTCATGGATAGGATGACTCACTATCATGTCAGTTGCAATTCCAATAAAATTCTCTTCTCCCTCTTCTTGGCCCCCTCCTGCTACTCAAAACACTAAGTCCTGTTGGATCTGCTTCCTTCTCTTCCATCTGCCCACTTCTCTCCCACTCTCACTGATTCAAATTTATTTCAAGTCCTCCTTATTCCTCTCCTGAATTACTAAAACAGCCTCATAACTGTGGCTCCTTTCCAATCCATCTTTCCACAACTGCAACTAAGTTTAACTTTCTAAAATGCTCATCTAAGCATGTCACTCCTGCTTACCACCCTGAGATGATTTGTCATCATCCTTGGAATAGAGCCCAAACTCCATAACAAGGCATCCCAGGGCTTCTCCCTGCTCCCACGCCAGCTCTCCCCTAGTTGAGGTGCTTGTAGTTCCCCAGGAGGCCCTGGCTCCTTTGGCTGGGTACACTTCCTCCTGCCCCCCTACCCTCTACCTCTTCCTCTTTTCCCTTTGTCACCTAATGAGCTCCTGCTAATTATTCAAAACTAAACTTGACTCTAATCTCCTCTGGGAAGCTTTCCTTCATCTGCCAAGGCTCAACGAGCTGCCTTTCCAATTGGCCACAAACCTCAATTTCCTTATCTGTCAAATGGGGATAATAATTCCTGTACTATATGGGTTTGGTATCTCTCTAGTGGTAGGTAGGGTAACCATATATCCGGGTTTACGCCTGTTGTTCCTAAGTCGTGTCTGGTTAGTGTCCTCTGAGAATGGAAACCAACTACACGTAGTTTAATAGGATTAAGAACCAAGACTGCATTAACATGACTTGAACTCCAAGAAACTCCGGCCCAGAAAGCTGAAAATAGCATTGTTGTTTATTTCAGGAACTTCTAGAAAAATCCATTTGTTTGAACGTAGACTACTCAGCTAGCCCTCATCAGGATAATAGCCCCCTTCTCACAGCAGCAGATCACTCATCTGGCTTGTGAAACACCTGTTTACTCCTCGATGTTCCCTTCAAAATCCTCTCCTCCCTGTATCCACCAATCCTAAACTATTAGATCATGATTTTGGTCAATCCCAGTCATGCTCCCGGGCCCCTGTATTGAAAGATCCAATTTAAACCCGATTTCCAAACCTGAATATCCCACCCACAACCTCCTCCTTTGGAGACACTATTCAGGTAGTGGTCTCCCTTGCTTCATTAAGTAATAAACCTAACTTTGCTGATAAACAGTTTATTTTGATGATCTCCTTGAGGAATCAGCAGTTGACACCCTTTTACTCTGAAAAGAATCCCTGTTTGGATGATAAATTAAATGATTCTTATTATAAATTGTTACCCTATTAACTTGTAACATTTACTGTTCTCATTTAATCCCTACAATAACCCCACATGGTATGTATTACTATACTACCATTGTACAGATATGAAAATGAAGGCATAGAGAAGTTCAGTAATTTATCCAAGATCCTGTAACTACTATAAGAGACTGGATTACAAACCAAGGACCCAGACTCCAGAACTGATATTCTGTAAAAAAAAAAAAAAAAGAGTAGTTTTCTTTTTAATTTTAAAATCATAAACTTACAGAAAACTTACAAGTATAGTACAAAGAACTGCCCCATCCTACCACCAAATCACTGGAGAGTAAGTTGTCAACCTGATACCCTATTACCTTCACATACTTTAGTCTTTGTATTTAGCATTTGTCCTCCAAATAAGGACATTCTCCTCCATTACCACAACACAGCCATCAAAATCAGGAAATTAACACTGATATGTAACCACCATGTAACCCTTAAAGCCCACTCCAGTCTTGCCAATTGTCCCTATAATAACCTTTGCAGCAGAAGAATCCAGTTCAGAACTAACTACATCTTGCATTTAGTTCTTAAATCTCTTGATTTTCCTTCAGTCTGGAATGGTTTCCCAGGCTTTCCTTGACTTTCATGACCTTGACATTCTTGAAGATTACAAGAATTTTAACCTCACTTTGAGTTTGTCTGCTGTTCTCTCATGCTTACATTCAGGTTATGCATACAGAAGTGGTGTTGTGTTCCCACTGCACCCTACCAGGTGGGACAAGATTCTGATTTGCCCCGTTATTAATAATGTACACACTTCCATCACTTGATTTAGGTGGTGTTTGCCAGGCTCTTTCACTTTTTCCTGTCTGGAATTAATATTTTGTGGGGCAATATTATATTTTATTTTATTTGGGATTATTGTAGTTTTTCTAACTTTCTCCACACACCCCCTGCCAGCTTTCTTGAGGTATAATTAACAAATAAAAATTGTATATTTGAGGCATACAATGTGATATAATTTGATATAGTTATAAATTTTGATATAGGTATACATTGTGAAATGGTTACCCCAATCAAGCTGTCACCTCACATGGTTGAATACATCTGTCATCTCACATGGTTACCATTGTGTGTATGTGTGTGGTGAAGACACTTACGATCTACTCTCTCAGCAAATTTCAAGTACTGTAAATACTACAATATTACTAACTATAGTCACTATGCTATACTTTAGATCTCCAGAACTTATATATCCTGCATAAAAACTTTGTACCCTTTAACCAATATCTCATTTCCCCCCCTCCCCAGCCCCTTGCAACCACCAATTTACTCTCAGCTTCTGTGAGTTCTGCTGTTTTAGATTCCACAAATAAGTGAGATCATACAATATTTGTCTTCCTGATTTCAAAGTCTACTATAAAACTACAGTACTCAAAACAGTGTGATACTAGCACAAAAACAGACACATAGGTCAATGGAACAGAATAGAGAGCTCACAAATGAACCTACACTTAGAAGGGCAATTAATCTAGTATAACAAAGGAGGCAAGAAAATACAATGGGGGAAAAGACAGCCTCTTCAATAAATGGTGCTGGGAAAACTGGACAGCTACATGCAAAAGAATCAAACTGGATTACTCTCTCACACTATGCACAAAAATAAATTTGAAATAGATTAAAGATTTAAACATAAGATCTGAAACATAAAACTTCTAGAAGAAAACAGAGGCAGTAAGCTCTTTGACATCAGGCTTAGTAATAATTTTTGGATATGTCTCCTCAGGCAAGGGAAACAAAAGCAAAAATAAACAAATGAGACCACAGGACCAGATGGCTTCACTGGGGAATTCTACCAAGCATATCAATACAAAGAAGAACTTATGGATGGACCTAGAGACTGTCATTCAGAGTGAAGTAAGTCAGAAAGAGAAAAACAAATATTGTATATTAATGCATGTATGTGGAATCTAGAAAAATGGTGTAGATGATCTTATTTGCAAAGCAGAAATAGAGACAGATAGAGAACAAAAGTATGGACACCAAGGGGGGAAGCGGGGGTAGGATGAATTGGGAGATTGGGATTGACATATATACACTATTGATACTTCGTGTAAAATAGATAACTAATGAGAACCTACTGTATAACTCAGGGAACTCTACTCAATGCTCTGTGGTGACCTGAATGGGAAGGAAATCCAAAAAACAGGGGATATGTGTATACATAGAGCTGATTCACTTTGCTGCACTGTAGAAACTAACACAGCATTGTAAAGCAAATATACTACAATAAAAATTAATTAATTAAAGAAATAGCCACATATTTTTTCAAACTATATTTTATTTTATTCTGTAAAGAGTAATATCTTGATTCATGCTATCACTTTGAATAACTGTATTTCAAAAGGAACTAAATTAGATGGGTTTTGTTGTTAAAAAAAAAAAAAAAGAACATATACTGGTCCTTCTCAAACTCTTCCAAAAAACTGTAGAGGAGGGAACACTCCCAAAGTCATTCTATGAAGCCACCATCACCCTGATACCAAAAGACAAAGACACTACCAGAAAGTAAAATTATAGGCCAATACCCTTGATGAATATAGATGAAAAATCCTCAACAAAATATTAGTAAACCAAATCCAACAACACACAAAAAGAATCATACATCATGATCAAGTTGGATTCATTCCAGGGTCACAAGGATGGTTCAAATGAATTCAGCAAGGTAGCAGGATACCGGATTAATATACAGAAATCTGTTGTATTTCTTTACACTAACAATGAAATATCAGAAAAAGAAAGTAAAAAACAACCCCGTTTAAAACTGCATCAAGGGCTTCCCTGGTGGCGCAGTGGTTGAGAGTCCGCCTGCCGATGCGGGGGACACGGGTTCGTGCCCCAGTCCGGGAGGATCCCACATGCCGCGGAGCGGCTGGGCCTGTGAGCCACGGCCGCTGAGCCTGCGTGTCCGGAGCCTGTGCTCCGTAACGGGAGAGGCCACAGCAGTGAGAGGCCCACGTACCGCAAAAAAAAAAAAAAAAAAAAAAAAAAAAAAAAAAAAACTGCATCAAAGCCATAATGAGATATCACCTCATGCCCACCAGAATGGCTATTATCAAAAAGACAACAAACAACAAGTGTTGGTGAGGATGTGGAGAAAGGGAACCCTTGTGCACTGCTGGTGGGGATGTAAATTGGGCAGCCACTTAGAACTACCATATGATCCAGCAATTCCACTCCTGGGTATACATCTGAAGAAAGTGAAAACACTAATTTGAAAAGATACATGTACCCCAATGCTCATAGCAGCACTATGTACAATAGCCAAGACATGGAAGCAACCTAAGTGTCCATCGACAGATGACTGGATAAAGAAGATGTGGTATACATATACAATGGAATACTATTTATCATAAAAAAGAATGAAATTTTGCCATTGGCTACAACATGGATGGACTTGGAGTGTATTATGCTTAGTGAAATAAGTCAGAGAAAGACAAATATTGTACAATATCACTTATGTGTGGAACCTAAAAAATAAAACAAACTAGTGAATGTAACAAAAATAGAAACAGACTCACAGATATAGAGAACAAATTAGCGGTTAATAGTGGAGAGGGAAGGGGGAGGGGCAATGCAGGGGGAGGGGATTAAGAGGTACAAACTACTGTGTATAAAATAAATAAGCTACAAGGACACATTGTACAGCACAGATAATACAGCCAATATTTTCTAATACTATAAATGGAATATAACCTTTAAAAATTGTGAATCACTATGTGTACACATAAAACTTATATAATATTGTAAATCAACTATATCTCAGTAAAAAAATTGGGCAGCCACTATGGAAAACAATAAGGAGATTCCTCAAAAAATTAAAAAGAGAACTATCATATGATCCAGCAATTCCACTCCTGGGTATTTATCTGAAGAAAATGAAAGTACTAATTAGAAAAATTTTCTGCACCCCTATGTTTGTTGCAGCATTATTTTTAATAGCCAAGATATGGAAGCAACTTAAATGCCCAACAACAGATGAATGGATAAAGAAGATATGGTGTATAGATACAATGGAATATTACTCGGCCATAAAAAAGAATGAAATCTTGCCATTTGTGACAATATGAATGGACCTAGAGGGTATTATGCCAAGGGAAAGAAGTCAGACAGAAAAGGACAAATACTGTACAATTTTACTTATATGTGCAACCTAAAAAACAAAACAAATGAACGAACATAAAAAAAACAGAAACAGAGTCACATATATAGAAAACAAATAGGTGGTTGCCCTAGGGGAGGGACAGGAATAGGAAAGAAATAGGTAAGGGAAATTAAAATGTACAAACTTCCAGGTGCAAAATAAATGTCACAGGTATGAAATATACAGAGTGGGGAACATAGTCAATAACTATGTAATATCTTTGTATGGTGATGTATTATAACTAGACTTATGGTGGAGGTCATTTTGAAATGTATAGAAATATCGAATCACTACTTTGTGTAACAAGAACTAACATAGTGCTGTAGGTCAGTTATACTTCAAAAACAAGACAAAGAAACAAACTCAAAGAAAAAGAGATCAGATTTGTGGTTACCAGAGGCAGGGAGTGGGGTGACAGGGAAATTGGATGAAGGCAGTCAAAAGGTACAAACCTCCAGTTATAAGATAAATAAGTACTAGGGATGTAATGTACAACATGATTAATATAATCCACTCTGATGTATGTTATATATGAAAATTGTTAAGAGAGTAAATCCTAAGTGTTCTCATCACAAAGGAAAAATTTTTTTTATTTCTTTAATTTTATGCCTATATGAGATGATGGATGTTCACTAAACTTATTGTGATCATTTCATGTTGCATGTAAGTCAAATCATCATTCTGTACACCTTAAACTTGTACAGTGATGTATGTCAATTATATCTCAGTAAAACTGGAAGAAAAACAAAACAAAATAAATTATACATTTGCAGGCTTAAAAAAATCTACTTTCAGCAAATTTCAAGAACTGTAAATACTACAGTATTATTAACAATAGTCACTATGCTGTACTTTAGATCTCCAGAACTTATGTATCGTGCATAACTGAAACTTTGTACCCTTTGACCAATATCTCATTTCCCCTACCCCTCAGCCCCTTGCAACCACCAATTTATTCTCAGCTTCTATAAGTTCTGCTGTTTTAGTTTCCACATATAAGTGAGATCATGCTGTATTTGTCTTTCTGTGTCTGGCTTATTTTTACTTAGCATAATGCCCTTCAGGTTCATCCATGTTGTCAGAGATGACAAGATTTCCTTTTCTTTTTTTTTTTTAAAAAAAGGCTGAATAATATTCCAGTGTGTGTGTGTGTATGTAAATCACATTTAAAAAAATCTATTCATCTGTCAACAGATACTTTGGTGGTTTCCATATCTTGGCCACTGTGAATAATGCTACAATGAACATGGGAGTACAGATATTTCTTTAAGATACTGATTTTGTTTCCTTTGGATATATACCCAGAAGTGGGATTGCTGGATCATACAGTAGTTCTATTTTTAAATTTCTGATGAACTTCCATACTATTTTCTGTACTGTATACCCATTTACATTCTGTGGGGTGGTATTGTAAAACTATGTAAAGATCCTATTCTTCATAAAAATTTCTATTTATTCATTTAATTTATTTACATCAGTACAGGGTCATGTTTCCTATTTTATCCAATGGGGTGTAATATGTTACTTCATTACTTATTTTGATGCCCTAATTTTTCTAGATTTGTCCATTGGGAGTGCTTTCAAGCTGCCTTCCAAATCTTTTTGACATCCTCCACCATTCTTTTAAGTAATTTCTTGTTTTGGTAGATGGTATTTTTTTACTTATCTGAAAGATTGAATTAGGTATATATAGAATTTAAGTTAATTGCATTTGCTCAAAATATGGTATTTTGTGTTAAAATGAAATATCCTCTTAGAGTTTTAAATCATGCAGCTACATGCAGATACAAATGAGAGCACCAATTTATCAATGGGAGCTCTCACTGAGCGTCTGTTATATCAGGAGAAATGAATCCGTTCCATGTTTTCTCCATTAGGAGACTATAATTAGAACCTGAGCCTTTGAATAGCATTTTTTTAAATCACACTTTTTAGTTTCTCATTAAAAAATATGTATATTTCTTGTTCTGTGAAAATTTATTAATAGTTCTGCAAATTCTCTGCTGCCCTTAGGGAACAGATTGTATATTTAAATAGTCTTTTCAGGCACTTATACGTGAGCACCTCCCTCCTCTGGGCTCCTGCACCGACTACCTACTTATCTGCCTACAGGCTCATCTTATTCACTAGTCTGTTGCAAGCTCCTCACGGCAGGGGCTTCAATGTCTGCACCTGTCTGGACCCAGTCTGGGGACTGGTGTGTTATAGATGCCTGGTCAGTGCTTGTGGGATGGCCAGGTGGTCATGCACTGTGTCTCGCTTCTGCCCACAGGATGGCAGCATTTAGTCAAGGCTCCAGCCCCACCAGTGGCCTGGCTGTATGGGAATTTGAAAGTACCTGGTTTCTTCCTGAAATGAAAAGAGTACTTCAGATCCCCTCCTATGAAGAAACCCTCCACAAAATAACATATAATGTTAACTGCCCACCCTCTCTCCAGTGTGCTTCCCGGAAGATGACCTCTTTGAGGTGAATTATGTGATGTTTTTGGACTGTGGGCATCCATCCCCAAAGGACTATTTAGGTCTAGAATTTGTGTTAACTAAAACTGAGCAGGTAGGCTGAAATCACTGGCTCATTCCACGTGCAAGTCATTAGATGCAAAGAACAGTTGCTATTTAAAGAGAAAGAAGGAAACGGGAACACTTGAGCGCTTGCTGTATGCTTTGTGGTTTAAACCAGGGGCTCTCATTCGTGAGTAGACATCAGAATCGCCTGGTGGACTGGTTAAAACACAGATCGCTGGACCTCACCCCCAGCGTTTCTAGTTCGGTAGGTTTGGAATGGAGCCCTGAGAATTTGCTTTTTTTTGTGTGTGTGGTACGCGGGCCTCTCACTGTTGTGGCCTCTCCCGTTGCAGAGCACAGGCTCCGGACGCACAGGCTCAGCAGCCATGGCTCACGGGCCCAGCTGCTCTGCGACATGTGGGATCTTCCCGGACTGGGGCACGAACCCGTGTCCCCTGCATCGGCGGGCGGACTCTCAACCACTGCGCCACCAGGTAAGCCCGAGAATTTGCATTTTAACAAATTCCCAGGTGGTGCTGATGCTGCTGGTCTAGGAAATCACTGCTTTAAACAATCACATTTAATCTTCAGCAGCCCTTTCACATACTCTCCCCATTTTGCAGATGAGAAAACTGAGATCCAGAAGTTGAGATAACTTGCCTACTGACACATCCTAGTAAGTGGAGGGCTGGAATATGAACCCTGGTCATTCTGACTCCAAACCCTTGCTCTGTCCACTGAACCATCTGTAAGAAAAAGAATGCATCTGTACTTTGGGGGTTTCTCTGAATCATATGGCTCCCCCAAATATGAAACAATGTCCATTACCAGTGTAATGCTTTTAATTTTTAAGAGTTTAGCAATAACAGTTAATCTTTGCAATTCCTCTGGTACAGAAGTAATGAAGAAAACTGACAAACTGGAATAAACAGGTGCACTTGTGTATGAAGGTACCCGAAGCTTTGCACTATTCATTTAAAATTCAAATGTCTTTGGAAATGAAATATTGATGTTATAGGTATTTTAATCACCAAACTCCAACTCTGAAACTAGAATAGTAAGGCAGAAGTAATTATCAACTCCATTAGCTTGCCCATTGAGACAGAGGACACTGTTTATGGAAATTAATGAGGAATTCAAAGCTGGTGGGCTTTCTCCAGAAGTGAATCAGCAAATTAATAACTTGGCTACAGGTTCCAGTCATTGCTGAGTCCCTGATGTGTCAGCCTATGATGTATTGAGAACCTGTTCTATATTTATTACTCAGGCACAACTTGCCTCCAACTCTCTCTCCTCAGTGTTATTAAAAAAAATAAATAAACCTAATCTCTCAGAGCCAGGGATGGGTTTTATTCTAAATGTTTGTGAAGAAGGGGTGGGACACAGAGGAGGAGGATGGAAAGAGAGAGACGACCTCAGCTCAAGCTGAGGCTTCCAGTCTGCCTGAACGAAACCGTCTTCTTCCTTTGGCCAGGCTCTTGCTTGGCCCCTGTTAACTCCTCAACAATCAGGTCTCACCTGTCTGGTCCATACTGAACAGACTTGCTCAACCTGGACTTTAAAATGCTGCCAAAGAGGCCTTATGAATAGTTCATGGAGGGCCAGAGGCGGGCAAGCTGGGTCCCTTAACAGGTAGGATCTCGCCATGCTGTCCCCTTCTAGTCCTAGGTGACTCTCACCTGCTGCCTGGAGTCACTATCTCTAAGGAGAAACTTGGTTACTATAACCTGTGTGATCTGAACTTCCAGAGCCTGCTCCAGACCTGAGGGTTCCTGAATGTTTCCTTCTACCACCTTCCCCCAAAGGGGTTATAACCAAGCACCTGGAAAAGAGAAATGCCTCTGCCTGGGGCAGCCGCGAGGTCACCTGACAGGGTCCTGGGAACAGGGAGGATGGAGACAGCCTGTGTGTCCAGAGGACCGTCACCTGCCCTCCCAGCCTGCCCTTGCTGCTGCAGCCCACCAGGAGGGTCACAGGTCTGGGGCTGAGCTTCAGCCCCTTATCCTGACACACTGTGCTTCCCAGGGAATGTGAGCTCACAGGGGGGAGATTCAGGCTTTTGAGGAACAGAATGCAACAAAAGAAAGACCGTAAACCAGAAAGCTTATCCCAGGCAAAGCAAAACTAATACTTGAAAATATTACTTGGTGGTCTGGAGGTTGGGAAACACGGCTTTCACGGGCGCTGATGGTGGGGTGTGATCTTGACTCCTGGTCCTTTGTTCTTTGCTACCAACTGAGTTCCAACACAGGTCCCTGTTGCACATCACTGCACTCTGGCTCTGCCGGTTAGGGCAGGTACCCCGGGCTCTGTTTCCAGATCCAGGTGGAGGCCACTACTGTTCTCCTGGCCAGCAGGAGCTGAAGTCACATGACTTCCACCCACCAGAGAACGATCCCTCTTTGTTAAATTCAGTTTCTGCTGCTGCTCCCTTGACCAGTTACTTCTCCAGGACCCCCTGGGTGAGTGAAGTACCCACAACTCACCCCCGTGCCTCCTCCATTTGACACGTATGTTTTAAAAAAAACCCAACAAACATACATTCTTCAAGCCTTCCCAAAGATAGACCCCATGGCAAATGCATCACAATTGTTTCCATTTCTGTTAATTAGAGAACATCAGCAAGTAGGAATTTCAGACTTTTACCCCTTCTCTCAAGGAGGTAAATTTGGGTAAAAACAATATCAATAACAAACCTTTGTTAATCGATTTATATACTATCTGTTTTCATAGATGATTTGAAAATGACTTACTACATTAAAATACACAGAGAATAGAATATATAACAGAAAAGAAAAGAAATCAAGCGATTCATGAACGATTACTACTCTTTGCTTCCATTTTCTTACCTTTAAAATAGGGAGAATGCTATCCTTGCCACCGGAGTTCTTGTGAAGGAGATAACGTTTGTGAAGACATTCTCCAAAGGTGGGGCATGGCACAATTCTAGCCTCGGGAGCTGCTCAGGGACTCGGACCACTGTTCCATGACTGATTCTCTCCCTCCCTCCTTTCCTTCTTTTCTTTCTTTCTTTTTTTTGGGGGGGGGGGTTCGCGGGCCTCTCACTGTTGTGGTCTCTTCCGTTGCGGAGCACAGGCTCCGGACACACAGGCTCAGCGGCCATGGCTCACGGGCCTAGCCGATCTGTGGTATGTGGGATCTTCCCGGACCGGGGCTCAAACCCATGTCCCCTGCAGCGGCAGGTGGACTCTCAACCACTGCGCCACCAGGAAAGCCCCCTTTTCTTTATGAATTCACATTTCAGCCAATATTTACTGAGGTCCTTTATTGTGCTAGGTATTGGGGATACAAAGGTGCTCAAGTCATGTATCCAACCTACAAGGAACTTGACATCCAATGTCAAGTGGTCCATCCAAATGGTAAGGCCATTTCAATGTGACTCACCTACTGCAAACATAACGTGCCATGTGGTTTACTGGAACCAACACAGGCTCTGAGGGCAGGCAGATCTGGGTGTGAATCCCAGTTTGCTTAATCTCTGTGAGCTGCAGCTCCCTCATTGTAAGTTACAATTAATCGTAACTATCCTTCAGGGCTATTGTGAAGATTAATTGAAGTGCGTGCCAGAGACACACGATAAATAGTTAACACTTATTAAACACTGACCCTGTGCCAGGCACTTTTCCTATATTAGCTCACTTAAAACTCACAGCAACTCTGTAAGGCAGACAGTATTTATCATCATCATGCCTATTTTATGGAGGCACAGAGAAACCGAGTGACTTGCCCAAGGTCAGGCAGCCAGTTAGCATCAGAACCAGGCTTCAAATCCAGAGTATTTGGTTCCAGAGCCCATGATCGCAGTTGCTACACAGCACAGCTTCTCAGCCATGGCTGTGGGTTAGAATCACCTGTGAGGCTTTGGAGTGTTTTGTTCCCACTGGGGAGATTCTGACTTAGAAGGTCTGGGACGAGGTCCAGGAATTTGTATTTTTAGAGAGCTCTCCAGGTGATCTTGATGTGCAGGTTGAGAACCAGTAGGTGTTTAGACAAGTGAGAGCTGTTATCCTCGGAGTGAGGGAAATGGAGAGGCCTCTAGAGAAGTGGGTCTTGAAGGATGGGGTAGAGTTTTCTCGGCAAAATGGAGGTTAGGGCTCTCCAGGCAGGAGGAAGAGCATGTGTAAACACTTAGGGAACACAAGTATGTGAAACTCAGGTTTTTTTTTTTTTTTTTTTTTTTTTTTTTTGCGGTACGCGGGCCTCTCACTGTTGTGGCCTCTCCCATTGCGGAGCACAGGCTCCGGACGCGCAGGCTCGGCGGCCATGGCTCACGGGCCCAGCCGCTCCACGGCATGTGGGATCTTCCCGGACCGGGGCACGAACCCATGTCCCCTGCATCGGCAGGCGGACTCTCAACCACTGCGCCACCAGGTAAGCCCTGAAACTCAGGTTTATGAGACCCAGCCGTGTGTGAGTGAGTGTGAGACAGGGTAACGGAAGAGGGAGGGACGGATGAGGAAAGCAGGATGGGAGGTAGAAAGAGGGAAGGAGGCTGGAAGGTGGATTGGGGCCACGGTGGGATAGGATTAGAAATCGTGCGAAGGAATGTAGACTTGATCCCACAGACAGGGAGAGCACCTGAAGAATTTCTATGCAGGGCAGAACGTAATTCGCTCTCTACATGGTCTTTATTTCGAAGCTCGTCTTTTTGATTCTAAGAATTTTGACATATTGAAGGAAAATAAACATAAGCAGGAAAAGGAAGATCACAATTTATAATTAATTTAGCCAGAAGCATCTTAGCGCTTTTGGTGAGAGGAGAGTGGATTGTTGAAAATTGAATGCACTGTGAAGTGGCTGTTACTTCACTGACTTACCTCATTTTGGAAGAAAATGGAGGGAGAGAGAGTATTTTCACAGCAGAGGATATGGAGGATCGATTAGGGGAAATCAGTTGCTGTGCCTTACCTGGGGGAAGGTGGCAAAGGGAAGGCAGAAAGGCTCATAGCTGTGGGGAGAAGCCCAGCCCCCACTGGCCTGGGGACGCTGGTGTTTAGAGGCTCCACGGGGATGAGGGGAATGAGATGCAGTAGGAAGAGTTTCCCCAGCATCTCCTCCGAGGGAACCAGGAGCTGCTGCCGCCCTGGCCCCTTGGGTTTCCTGAATGATCCATGCCTCCCTCTGAATGCAGACCTCTGTAAAATGAGATTGGGAGGAGACATTTGTTAGTCCTTATGATGTCTTGATGATTGGGAGGACTGGCAAGATTGTACTTTTGAGGCAGTAAAGCCTCTTTTTAATCACAGTGCATGATGTGCTTTAGACTCCCGGGTGTAATAAGAGTCATTTGAGCTGCATTCTTGATTTGCAGCCCCTGGGACACTGTGTTGGGATTTCCAGCCCTCTTTATTTTATGCTGATAGAGTTGGTTGAATCTAGGCATGGCAGAGACTAGAAAGCACCATCATTAGATGAAAAGAAGCAATGGTTGAGTCAGCTCCCTCTGGGTAAAACACAAAGCTTGGAAATAAGTGACTCTACACAAGCAGCTGGAGACTGGACTAGCCCTGTGCGTGTGGGAGGTGACCTCACATATGTTACTGCATTTAATTTTCATAGCAACCCTCCAGTAGGAGTGCTATTAGTATTCCCATTTTACAGATGGAGAAAATGACGCTTGGAGCTCTTCTTTCTCACAGAATGTCACCAGCTAGTAAGCACCAAAGTCAGCAATAAGAACCCTGGTCTAGCTGACTCTAAATCTAGGTGTGGGGTACTTAAGTTGTTCTTATTTATTCATTTGGCTGCACCAGGTCTTAGTTCTCGCACTTGGGGCATGCGAGATCTTTGTTGCCGCGTGCGGGATGTTTTGTTGCAGCATGCAGGATCTAGTTCCCTGACCAGGGATTGAACCTGGGGCCCCTGCATTGGGAGGGTGGAGTCTTAGCCACTGGACCACCAGGGAAGTCCCACTTCAGTTGTTCTTGATTAAATAAGACATCCCTGGCAGGGCTCCTTTTTCTTTATGGAAACCTGTAAGGACTGCTTTCTCCTTCTTCCCTTCTCCTCAGTGTTCAGGAGGGTCTGCCGTGTGCTCACGGTCAAAGTTCTCTGGAGATAAAAGCTCTGCTCCTAACTGAAGAAGTATGGATGTCATTTATGGGCATCTCTTTTGTCTCCTAAAGTCTAAAACAGCATCAGAGGCTTCCAGGGGTGTACCTTCAGCTTTGTCCTGGTTTCCTGGATGTTGGGTCATTCCTTCTACTTATCTTAGATGCTGCTGCTGCCTATATGCCGACCAGCTGTACTAGACCAGAGGAAAAACCTGGCATGTGCTAGGTGCTGCATTATTAACTTTAAAAAACTATGAGGCATAGCAGGTATACAAAAGAATGTATGTATACATTTTTGTACAGGTTACAGAAGAATAATAAAATGAACATCTGTATCTTATCTACCCAGATTGAAAGCTAGGAAATGTTCAGAAGCTTAGAATTCCCTGACACCCTTCTCCAATCTCATCTCCCTTTTTTTCCCCGTGACACACCAATGTCTGTATCTTTAAGCAGGATATTATTTAGTTCTGCCTGGTTTTGAACATCATATCACAGGCACATACAATGTGTATTCTTTCTGGGCTGTTTCTTCCCTTAATATCATGTAACCGGAGTCATTCCTGCTGGTGTACCCAGTTGTAGTTCATTGATTTCATTTTTACTGCAGCCTGACATTCCATCGTGTGATTATCTATAATTCTTCTACTCATTCTATTCTTGTTTTGGGTTGATTCTAGTGGTATTTTGTTTGCTTGTTTGTTTTACAAATAATACTGGGTCATTGGATATGCACATACTCAACCAATCTAAATAATGACAAACGGATTTCCAAAGTGGTTATACCAGTTTATACTCCCACTAGCGATGGGTGACAGTTCCAGTTGCTCCACATACTTACAACACTTGGTAGTACCTGATTTTTAACTTTTTTTCTGTCACTCTAATGGATGTGAAATAGTAACTTGTGATTTTGTTTGCATTTCCTTGATCACTAGAAGGTGACCACCTTTTTAATATGTTTATGGACATTTGTGGTTCCTTTTTTGTGAAATTCATGTTCCTTTCTTTTAAAAAAAATTTATTTATTTTGGCTGTGCCGGGTCTTAGTTGCAGCACGTGGACTTCTTAGTTGCGGCATGCAGACTCTTAGTTGTGGCATGCATGCGGTATCTAGTTCCCCGACCAGGGATCGAACCCGGGCCCCCTGCATTGGGGGTCCAGTGCATCTTACCCACTGGACCACCAGGGAAGTCCCCATCTTCCTTTCTTTTGCCTGTTTTTTTTTCCCCTATTGGTTTGCTTGACTTTGTAAGTCACACAAGTTGTAACTCCCTTCTCATTTTTGGAATAGAAAGTCAATATACTCAAATTTGTCATTCTCTCTTGGTTTGAGCTTTTGGAGTCTTGTTTAAGGAATGTTTTCTATTGTTTTCTGAAGGTATCACATTTTTTCTTTATGTTTTTAATTCAACCAGCATTAATTTTTGTGTATAAATTTAGGTAGTCATTGTTTCAGTGCTGTTCATTGAATAGTCCATTTTCTCCAATTGATTGGCAAAGCCAGCTCTATAAAAGATCAAGTTTCCATAAATGTATGTCTGTTTGTCAGCTCTCTGTTGTGTTTCATTGTTCAATTTGTCTTCCTCTCCCTACACAAAAACCACATTACCTTTATGACAAACCTTCTTTTTTTTTGCGGTACGTGGGCCTCTCACTGCTGTGGCCTCTCCTGCTGCGGAGCACAGGCTTTGGACACGCAGGCTCAGCGGCCATGGCTCATGGGCCCAGCCGCTCCGCGGCACATGGAATCCTCCCAGACCGGGTACGAACCCACGTCCCCTGATTAGGCAGGCAGACTCTCAACCACTGCACCACCAGGGAAGCCCTATGACAAACCTTCTTGATCTATGGTAAGTCCTCCTACCTTGCTTTCCTTCAGAAATGTCAAGACCTCTTTGTTTTTGTATCAATTTAACAATCAGATTGTCATGTTTCACACAAAAAAACCTATTTGGATTTTGGTTGGTACGGCATTAAATTTATAGATTAATTTGGGGGAGAATAAACATGTTTACAATCCTGAACATGAATATTTTCCCATTTATTTGTTTTCTGTATTGTTCTTTAATAACATTTCATAATTTTATCTGTAAAGTTCTAAAATATAGTGTTAGTTTATTGCTATATATATATATATATTTATTTTTGGCTGCGTTGGGTCTTCATTGCTGCACGTGGGCTTTCTCTAGTTGTGGCGAGCGAGGGCTGTTCTTCGTTGCGGTGTGTGGGCTTCTCATTGCGGTGGCTTCTCTTGTTGCAGAGCATGGGCTCTAGGTGCACGGGCTTCAGTAGTTGTGGCGTGTGGGCTCAGTAGTTGCAGCTCATGAGCTCTAGAGCACAGGCTCAGTAGTTGTGGCACAGGGGCTTAGTTGCTCCATGGCATGTGGGATCTTCCTGGACCAGGGCTCGAACCCATGTCTCCTGCATTGGCAGGTGGATTCTTAACCACTGTGCCACCAGGGAAGTCCCTATTGCTAGATTTTTAATATTTTTGGATGCTATTATAAATGTTTGCTTTTGTAAAATTTCATTCCATAGCTTCTTATTGATAGGGTATAGACATGTAAATTAATTTTTATTTATTGAATTTGTATCCAGCAACCATGCTTTCTGATTAATTCTAATAATTTATCTTCAGATGCTTTGGGGTAGACAAGCAGACAATCATATCAGCTGCAAGTAATGACAAAATTTTCTTCCTTTCTGATCCTTTCCCTCTTATTTTCTACTGATATTGCACAGCTAGGAACTCCACTGCAGAGGTGGTAATAACAGGCATCTTGATTTCATCATTAAATATGGTGCGTGCTTTAGGAAGATACGATTTTGTAGATATCATTTATTGGGTTAAGGAAGTTCCCTTTGTATTAATTTTCTATTGTTGCATAACAAACTACTACAAACTTAATGGCTCAGAACAGCACACATTTATCATCTCAGTTTCCATGGGTCAGGGGTGTGGCCACAGCTTAGCTGGGTCATTTGCTCAGATTCTCGCAGGGTGCAATCAGTCTGCAGTCTCATCTGGAGGTTCAACTAGGGAAGGATCTCTTTTTCTAAGCTCATTCCGATTGTTGACAGAATTCATTTCCTCATATGACTGAGAGTTCTGGCATCTTACTGGCTATTGTCTGCCCTCAGCTGCTAGAGGCCTCCCACCCACAGTTCCTTGCCACAGACCCTTTCCCTGGGCAGTTCACAGCATTTCTATTTGCTTTTTCAAAGTCAGCAGGAGACTCTCGCAGTCCATAAGACAGTGTCTTCTGTAACAAAACCTAATTACAGGAAGGACATCTCATTACCTTTGCCGTATTCTATTGGCTAGACGTAGTCACAAGTCCCACCCACACTCAAGAGGTGAAGAGTATACAAAGACATGAATCATAGGGTGATTACACTGTACCTTCTATGCCTAATTTGCTCAGTGTTGCTTTTTTTAAATTAACCAATGTTGATTTTAATTAATTTCTTTAAAAATCAATTATTATTAAATGATTTTTCTCCTTTGATCTATTAATGTGGCAAATTTCATTATTTTTCTAATGTTAAACAAACATTTTTGGGACAAACCTAATTTAATTATGTTGTATTTTTCCCCATTTATTTCTAGATTTAGTTTGGTAATAGTATGTTTAGGATGTTTGCATCTAAAGTCATAAATAAAACTGGTCTATAGATTTCCTTTCTTGTACTGTCCTTATCAGGTTCTGATATCAATGCTATGCTAGCTTCATAAAATGAATTGGAAACAGCACTTTTTTTTTCCTTATGCTTTGGAAAAAAATGTGTAAGATTGGAATTATCTTGCTCCTTGAATATTTGGTAGACTTTGCTGGTAAAATCATCCAGGCCAGGCATTTTCTTTGTGGGAAAAATTTGAAGCATTTACTTATTTGTTTATAATGATTTTATGACTATTCTATTTTTTAATTATTTTCTTGAGTCAGTTTTGGTAAGTAGTCTTTTTCTAGAAATCTATTTTTTTCCTTTTATTTCCAAACACTGTTCCTATTATCTTTTTGGTGATTGTAGCATCATTCCTAAGATTGCTTTGTGTTTTCTCTCTCTCTCCCTCTCCCTCCCTTCCTTCTCTGTCTCTTTTTGTTCAATCCTGCTAGAGGTTTATCAGTTTTACTTGTTTTCACAGGATCAACTTTTGTCTTTTTAAAAATCTTACCTGGTGTATGTTTATTTTCTATTTAATTTCTGCTCTTGTCTCTATTCGTTCATTCTGCTTTTCTTAAAATTGCATTCAACTAATTTTGAAATGTAATGTATTTTCATTAAAGTTCTGTTTTACATATTTGAAATTTTCCATTATGATTTATTTTTTGATTCATCAGTTATTCATAAGTATGTTTCTTAATTTCCAAAAGACATATTTTGGTTATAAGTTTTTGTTTTACTGATTTTTAGTATATATCACATTGTACTCAAAGAATGTTGTTTGATGGTACGAGTCCTTTCAAATGTGTTCATGGCCCATTAAGTGGTTGATTTTCATTAATGTTCCATGTACTAGGAAAAGGTGTGATTTTATAATTATTAAGTCATTCAAATTTTCAATGTCCTTTCAGATTTTTTTTGTCTGCTTGATCTACTACTTACTCAGAGAGATGTGTTACATTTTCCTACTAACACAGGAAAATTTAACACATTTAAATTGTTAAATTGTTAAATGTGTGGGCTTGTCTGTGTTTTTCTATAGTTCCATAAATGTTTGTTTTATGTATTTTGAGGCCAAATGATCAAATACAGAAATTCAGAATTGTTATATTTTCTTGGTGAATTCAGTGCTTTTTACATTAAAGTATATTTCCCCATGATATTTGTATAGCTACACAACTTTCTTTTCGTTAGAATATACTTGGTGTACCTTTTAAGATTTGTACGTTCAATTTTTCTTTATGTTTTAGATGCGTCCCTTATAAATAGCATTTATTTGGATAACTGAAAACATTTGGTCTGACAATCCTTTTCTTTTGCCTAGAGCATTTAGTCCATTACTTTCATTGTGATTATGGAAATAGTTGGGTATATTTATTCCATTTTATTTTGTCCTTGCAATTTGTTCCATCTTTTCTGTGTTTTTTCTCCTTTTGAATTGATTTTTTTCCCTCAGTTTTTCAGCCTCTACTAATTTGGAAGTTATAGACTCCATTTCAATGATATAGATGATTATAATTTTACTTATCTAACTCTGAAGTTATCAATACTTACCTTCCTTCCAAAAAATACCTAGATCACTTTTACTGCACTCCTCTCCACCACCTGACTGATCAATCATTGTCCATTTTAGTCTCTTGATTCATGGAACAGAATCTCATTCTATGGCTCTTTCCTTCTTCCATCACCCTTCTACCCTGCCGGTCAATGTACACTCTAGAGTCAATTTTGACATTTCCAATTTTCTTGTTATCCTATTTAGTTTTTGTGTTTTAAACGTTTTAAATGTCAGAATTACTATATAGGCATTTCCCTTTCTCGTTCTGGTTACTCCTCTGGGGAATCATACATGTGTGTAGAAGGTTGGTTCTTCTCCACCAGAACTCTTTATGTTGAATGTGGCTGAAAATCCACCTGCAAATGACTTCATCATAAGCAAAGTTACTGGCTCAGGTAATTAGAAGAGTCAGTGGCTCCAAGGAACTTACCAAGACCCCCATTTCTCTCTTCCTCTCCTCTCTGCCTTCTGTGGTCTTGGCTTCAACCTCATGTTCCACGTGTTGGCCCCCTGTCAACCCCACCCTCTCCCTCATGAAACAAAAGGGCACATCAGTTCCTGACAAAATCTGTACCATACCTTCCTGGGGAAGACTGTTTATTCCCTGGTAGCTCCTGCTTAAGCCTTGGCTCTGAGATTCATTTGCTCATGTTGGCTTAATTTGGGCCATGTGCCCATCCCTTAGTGAGGGTGATGAGTCCCTCTAATTGCCTTAGCCTGCCTTGGTCCACCATGGGTCTGGAAATAGGATTACTGCTACCCAAATGCACGGTGGAGATGGGGGAAGGGTAAATTCATCAAATTAAAATCCATGTACTATGGGCTGCAGAATTGGGGGAATGGATGTTGTGGAGGTAATGAATAATGGATGTCAGCTCCTCTTGTTGATGTTCAGACAATACTAGATGATTATTTTCTCATTTGAACCAAAACCAAACCGGATCTTAGGTTCCCAAATTTCTGAGTCAAGTAAACATTGCATTTTCATCCCTAGAAAAATTCTCTAGGAAACCTTAAGTATAAATCTGTTAGGATTCCTAAATTCTGATGTTCAGGCAGAGCTATGTACCTACCTTCTCATTCCAAGAGGTGGGAGGTGAGGAGGGTGTTAGAAGAAAGGGCAATTGAATCATGGTGTACAGGAGCTTACAGAAGACCTGACATTTCCCTTGATGAGTGACTGGGGTGTGGGTGCCCCACTGCTATATGTACTCTTTCTTGAGAAATACTTGATGGCTTTTAAGTGATACCCCAGTGTTGGAAAGTAGGAGGTAGAACAGATTTGGAAAGAAGCTTTACCTGAGTAAAGAGGAAATCGCCCATAGGCAGCAGTAACATATTGCATTTGGGTTTTCCATCTTTGGTTTTCTAGGGGACAGAATTGCATTTTAAAGAGATGCTATTAAGTGTGACTTGTTCCTGGAAAAAAATAAAGTGTAAATTTCAAATTCATGCTACAAAGATAAAAGATAAAGCTAATTTGGGCTAATGTTTATGTACTATTTGCAGTAGTGACTGAAATAAAGATTAATAACCTTGACCACCATTAGCATAATCCACTGTAATGCTGGATATAAAATTGCATCATTTTAATAATCTAATGTTTCCTAACCAGTGGGGGTTCTTGCAGATTTGCAAGTATTAGCTCCAAATTCTTTAACTAAAGGCAGATAACAGTGAAAATTATCAATGCCTCTGGAATATAAAATACATGATGAATTAATTTGGCCAGTCGCAATATGCATATCTTTGTTTTCAGTGAGAGATTAATAATGTGGTGTGTGTATGTGTGTGTGAATATGTGTGTGGGGGAAGCAGGGCCTTTTATTTTTATCTAACATTTACAAAATTGATAACTGACCATGAGAATGAATCTAGGAAGAACGTGGCGAGACTCTGGGCAAGCCTCAGCTTTCCACACCCGCACAGAAGGCATTCTCAACAGGGGGTGGCAACGTTCCAGTCCCGTTTCTGCCCAATTAGGCAGAAATCCTCTGTTTGATTTTTGGGCCAATCACTTCTCTTGCCCCCCATTGCCTCTGTGTAAGGTGAGGGACGTGACTGACAAATGAGTTTCCCGGATGCCTGAGGAGTTTCCTATTCCCTCGGTTGCTGTATTTCTGTCTGACCTGCAGGGGGCAGTCTTACTCAGAGGGCCCTGAATTTAGCAGAATTGTCCAGTTCTGAGAACGGGGCCCACTTTCCGGTTCTAGTGTCCCTTTCCCCCAGCTTTCGTGGGTATGCATGATGTAATAACGGGTCAAGTTTTCTTTAGGATAGGAGCCATTTGACTTAATGGTTAAATATAGTTAGGAAAGGATCCATGAGTGTCACATGGCAGCTTACCCTGTTTTCGTTAGGTTTAATGAGACACCTACTAGCAAGGACATGTTATTTTTAATCTTAACCTTTTTTGCCTAATGAAAAATGTTGGGATGGCCCTTCCGCTAATCCTCGCCCACAGCTAAGGCCAAAGAAAGACATTAAGCCCCAAGAAAGACATTAAGCCCCAGACTGTACGTCAGGCAAAAGCAGAGGCTGCGGCAGCCAGGCGGAGAAATACTGAGTGAACAATAACCTGGCGGCATTGTTTGCCAATACGTGTAGAGCCGAATGCAAATGAACACAGGTTCATGGGTCCAGAACTGAAAAGAAACGAGGGCAGGATGAAAGGAACGTAGCTTCAAGCAAATCCCCGTCTTTATACAAATCTTGTCTCCCCTGCCCCCTCCCCAATGGCTCCTTGCCAACTCGGGAGGATAGAGATCCCAGGGGGCACTGGCCAGGCTGGGCACCTGCGGGTGTCACTTCAGCAAGCTCTGGATCGGCCCTCAACTCTGAGAGCCCCTTAGAACCCCTTGCGGGGCTTCAGGGAAATTTGCGGGCACCACCCCAGACTCTGCCTTCTGAATCTTGGTGCTTGGGGGCACTGGGTTGGATGTTTTCAAAAGCTTCTGAGGTGCTTCCAGCGTGAAGCCGAGATTGAGAACCTTTGCTCAGATAAATGGAATGACTGTACTGTGTTACTGCCTGATCCTTTATTTGAACATAGCAGCAAGCGGCTTTATCACCCATCAGTGTGTCTATACATCCTCATTGATAACAGCTGCTCACCTTGGGCACAGTTCTCAATTTCTCTCTAGGTTGTTAAAACTGGGTTAGGCAAAAAAATAAACCAAAAACCAAAACTGGGTTAGGCACTAAAGCCGTTCACGTGTTTACTTGTTGGCAGGGCCAACCTCCTGAGTCAGACACAGCCATCGACGCCAGGGTAACCCTTGATTAAAGAGGCAACTTTTTCCAGGGGGCTCTGTTTCCAATCTAAATTAAGATTTCCTCCTTTAAAAATTCCTGTTTTCACAACTGTAGACATAGGGAAGGAAGAAGATAAAATTAAAGGAAATCAGCCACTTGCATTTTTGGTTTTGTGTTTGTGTCAGTTCCCTTCTTGTTTTTATTTAATGTCGTCATACTGTATCAGCATTTGCCAGAACATTTAAAAAATGCCCTTTCTCTCCAGCTTCAGTTCAAGAGGAAGTGGCAAAGGCCATAGACTCAGCTTACCCCCAACGGCACAACTCTCAAACTTCGCACAAATAAAGAGATGCAGTCTCCCACCCAGACCTCCAAACCCACAAACCAGCCCACCATTTACATTTCAAGCCTGGGTCTGGGCATATGGTCGACATACATTCTTGGTCTTACTCATCCAAAGGTGGCCAGCAATAGAATTTGAACCACCAAGTTTCCATTCCCCCCGCAAATGTGCTGAAAAATCTTTGGTTGTATTTTCAGCTTAGCTCCTGACTTAGATGTCATTTACTGCTCCGTTTTCTCTAGCTCAATTTTCCCATTTGAATAATGGGAATAATGTTTGTCATCCACCTCACAGAGTGACAACTTATTGACATTTGACATTTGAGGTCCTTGGATGAAACATATAATTGTTTATAAGTACGAAGTATTGTTATTTTTTAATCACTGAGTTGGTAAATGTATTCATTCATAAGGAATTTTGGGAAGAGCAGCAGAAATATAGCTAGATATATATTTTTAAAATATTTTAACTTAGAAAAAGTCCCAAATATTAGATACTGGTTTTGAAAGCACCTAAATTGCACTTTTTTTCTTTTTTTTTTTTTTTCTTTTTGTCTAGAGCTACAGAAAAATTCATGGGGAGGAAAGTAAGGGTGGGGGGGTTTCACTTTGGGGAACTTGATTTGCCAAGCCTTCTTAATGACGATTCCACAAATGTTGCTTCAGCTGTGAGGACAGCTGGAGAGACCTGTTGTCTTTCTGGTCCCCTCTGATATTTTGCAGTGTCTCTTCTGATTGACACCGTGACTGGGCGTTGCTGCTCTGGCCTGGCCCTGGCTGTCATGAGGGCGTTGCCACTTGGGCAGGGAACTGGAGAGAAGATTTAGTTGATTTGAAGAAGTAAAATCCCTCCTTGAGCTCATGAGCAGAGCCATGGAAACCTGATGACTTCCCCCCTGGGGCTCTGGAGGGCTTCTAACCAGAGAGGTGGGTCCCTTACAAGCTGTCACACCATAGAAAGAGAAGACCTTTGGCTAAGGTAGACAGGCTGATTGATACAGGTGACTGTATTATTGTAGAAAGGCAGGGCACAGGAGCTCTAGAAAGTTCACTGGGGTCCCTCTGCTGGCCTTCTAGGACAGGTTCTCACCTGGTTCAGGGAGAGAACTTCCTATTTGTCCTTCTGTGTGTGCTGCTAAAAAGGAAGCAATATTTAGAGCTGATTTAAGCCCCATCCCCTGCAATTTAGTCTGTCCAATGCTAACAAAACCATGCCTAGCTCACAAAGACCAGCCCCTTCTGATGCTGATGTGTGAAGAGACCTGGGCACTAGACTGAACAAAAGGTTTGCTTTTGTTAAAATGGTTAAAATGGATTATAATGAAATTATAGAATCACTGTAACCACTCTTCCTTATGCACTCCTGCAAAGGGAAAACAAAGTCACTGAAACAGAAAAATTGTTCCCAAAGGCAAATTCGGTTTCCTTTTTGGTGACCTGAGAAAGTTGACCACAATTCCATTCAAAACCTTCAGGCACTTGATTTTTTTTTTTTAATATCCTTTACCTTTTTAATAAAAAGTAAAAAACAAACAAAAAAATACATCGATGTCCTGAATAGAACCTCTCTATGTAAAGGTCTCACTAAACAAATAAACATAGGACCAGACAAAAGAAATGGAGCTGCGAATAGCAATATGATATAATATGAAGCGTTTATATATGTATGTATATATTATATATGAATGTGCGGGTATATGTGTGTGCACCTATGTACGTATAAATATGTAAATATTTGCCTACATATGTCACACACACACATATATATTTATACTGACCTCTTTAGATTGAAGTCCAAGGCACTTTTTACAATGAACAGGTTAAAGCCATTAATTCAGAACATAACTGTTTCTGGGTACATATCGATTTACGGCGCCAATTCACATCTTTCCTTGCTTACTTCGGAGTGTGTGGTTGGTGTAGTGAATAAGAGGCTTGGTTTTAAAAGAGATTAGGAATGTTTCTAGATGGTTAAACTAACTCCTCTTGCTAGTTTCCTGTAGGGAGGAGAGTTCCCACTGGTGGGATGGTGAGTTTCTCAAGGAAGGAACACAGATGCAGCTATTTCTGTACTATGCTGAGCAGAAAGCCAGGTGGCCTTCCAGGGGACCTGCCCTGAGGAGCTACCTGGTATTCCGATGGCCCTGCCAGCATACACTAAAATGAAAACCTTAGAAAGGTGCTTTGAGGTGGCTCAAGGCAATGAAGTGAGTACTTTTAAAATTAGACTGGGAAAAGACTGCTTCTTTGTGTACACCACCCAAGCTATATGACCTCAAGGGGAATTTTAAGATGCATTTGTTTTTATCGTTATGATCATATAGGACCTTTACTTCCTCAAATAATTCTGTAGATGAGGGTCAAGGAAGAAATGGCTTGATTTTCTGGTTATTAATTTTGTTGGTTACCACTGCTGTGTGGTGAGGCCAGTGCTTCTCAACATTTAATATGTATACAGATCACTTGGGGACCTTGTTAAAATGCCCAGTGTGATTAAGTAGGTCTGGTGTGGGGCCTGATATTCTGCATTTTTAACAAGTTCCCAGGTGATGCTAATGCTGCCAGTCCATGGACCATGCTTTGACTGGCAAGGGCTAGCATATAGCTATATACCTGAATTACTGTCAAAACGTCTGTTTTCCCCAAATCAGGAATTTGTATTGGTTTCCTTGACTCTAGATCGAATAATAACTTTGAGTAGAAAATCAGAACACTCTCTATAAATGTACAAGTCTTAGTCTGAGAAAGGCTAGAAGGAAAAGCCAAAAGAGACAGTTCTATTTAGTAGCAGAAAAGTATTACGAGATAAATCAATTACCACCAGTACATTCATCAGTCAATTATAAACTTGAGAATAAACTAATTTCCATCACCCAGTGAGTGAGTAACTTGCTAAAAACTGGTGCCCTGGAGTTCTGATGGCTTTAATGGAGCTCTGCCTAACATGTAACTGAGGAGCAGTACAGAGAGAGAGAGAACTGAGAGAACTCAGCTCAATAAAAATAAAATGTGTGTCCAAGTTAGGTCTCAGCTACACAAGCTGATTGAAACTGGACATTTAGATATTTCTCTTTCAAATGGCATGACTAATACCATTGAAGCCCCAGTCTTACCTATATTTAAGCTCAAATGAATGGAAGTGTGAGAGGGTTCCAGACTTTTTCCCAGGAGAAAACCTGCCATTTTGCACTATCAGTATATCTGTGTGAATTGTCAGAGATTGTGAAGGGAAGAGATGCACATACTCAGTTGAATCTACCCTGATGCTACTTGGTTTGCACCTGTGCAATACTATACAGAGTGATGGTAACAAATGAGGGTCCTCCTTGGGAGGAGTCCCACTGATTCTAGGAAACCTCTGTTCTATAACCAAACACATCCTGTTTTCATCTACAAATAGTCCTTTGGTCAGTCAAAGGAGGGAAGTGAGAAATTCCACACGTGTCTCAGAGAAGGCGGGGCATGGATATCATAGTTGCCAAAGTAGAGAACTTGCCACAATTTTGCCAGTAAAGGAAAATATCTTGATTGAAACTCTTCCTTCATCCCAGCTGGAGTAAACTAGCAGAAAAGGAAGCCCAGCTCTCTGCTTGTCCCGCCTCTTCCCCTCAGTCCCTCAGAAGCTGTGCTCAGTGTTGTGGATAAACATGTGCAAACCTCGCACCCTCTAGGGCACTGCTGACTCAGGAAAGTATGCCTGCACACCAGCCTCTCATTGGGCCCTGGGTAAATGGAATTCCAATCCCAGTTATACTCTGACACAGAGAAACTTATAATGCCTAGAATTTTGAGTCTTTTGTGTCACAGGAGAACAAGAGTCTTCCTTATGCCCCCTTCTGAAATTGCCAAAGGAAACACCAGTTGACTGTGTTTGAGACATATCATTTATGGAAGAGGGTCTTTGCATTTATATAGAAAGAGCCTGCACTTTTATTAAACTGGCTTTGCACAGCTACTAAAGGAGTGATGGCTTTTAAAATCTCTTCTGAAATGGCTTGAAAGAATTTAGGGTAGAATTAGTCATCTAAGCTGGGAACAATGTTCTTTTGTGTCTAATAGTCATGTCTCAGAGAATTAGAATATGGCAGTTCTGTAGGCTGAGGACCCTTGGTCTGGGTGTCAGGCAATCACTAACAGTGATGTGTACTCAGAAACAGTCATTGGGAGAGCAGGCTGACACCGGACCTGTTAAAGACTAGTTTGATACAAAATGTTAGTTGAAAGTTACAATATATTTTATAATATAGCAATATATTTCATATTTAAAATAAACTGTTATACTTTCTCCTATCATTAAAAAATAGCAAGCAGTACAGAGGCAAGATGCAAATTCATACTGAAGCTCATCTGATTCTGAATATAAACACATCAGTTTCCGAGTTCACCATGAAAATATTTCCTCCATTGACATCCTGTTGCTCTCTTTTGTTGTTCTCTTCTGGTCAGTGCAGAATGGAGAGTCTGGGACCAGCATTGAGTTGTTGTGCCATTAAAAAGTGTGTCTGATGAAGGTGGATCAGTCCTGGTTGAGATTCAAAAACTGAGACAATATGACACAGCTAGAGAATGTTGTTTATTCCCTGTCCTTCTTCGTGAACTTGGATGTTGGCTGCTCCGATCAGATTGATATTTGCTTTGTCAAAAAAAAAAAAAAATATATATATATATATACTTTTTTTTTT
Organism: Mesoplodon densirostris; assembly: GCF_025265405.1. NCBI lineage: Eukaryota > Metazoa > Chordata > Mammalia > Artiodactyla > Ziphiidae > Mesoplodon > Mesoplodon densirostris. Next base: position 114,934,641 of record NC_082662.1, read on the forward strand.
TTGGCTATAAATTCAGCATCTCTTTGAGATCCGAACTATAGGTTGATGTTGAATTTTGTGCTTTTCCTCCATCAGCTTGGTTGGTCACAACGTCTCTTTTGTTTGTTTCAACACATGGTCCAGGCCCAAGAGTACAGCTTCCAGAACACGTTTCTCAGGTGTGTAAACAACTGTGGCAGGGCACTTGGCACCTAGATTTGGAGGTCATACGTTGATGATTTGATAATGGTTTTGTTCAGAGGGAACTCCAGTTCATGTTTGGGCATTTCCAGTAATGGTGTAAGAAAAAAACATCACAGTTATTTTTTTCTCTATCTGTATATATATTTATATACCATTGCACTGAGTACTTTTAATAAGCTTCGGTCTATTTTAGTAAAAATCTACGTATTACTTGTCTGACAGGAGTTTAGTGTTAACTATTCATGCAGCCTGGCACAAGCTTTCAGAATGAAGAGCACTCACCTATATTCTACTGCCAGAGGCAGACAGTTGATATTGCTATCCCTGTAACATTCCTTTCTTAGTGGTATCAATGATCCCGTTCCCACAGTGTTTACTTTGGCGGCAGTAGAGAAGGAAGGGATACTGTCCAGGGCGTCATTAAGCTGACTGACTGCAGGGAAGGGAAGGGGCTGTTCCCGCCTACCAGGAAGCCACCAGATAGCTGTCTAAGGTACTGAAACCGAATGCCGCAGAGTCAATAGGGGCAGCCAAATGGCCACTGATGGAGCCTTCATCTGCTTCTAAGCAACATCCAAGGAAGTAGGATGATTGTGTAGAACTGGGACGTATTTTAGGACTTAAAAGCAGTAACTTTAAAAGAGCAGTAACCTACTGGTAGTGCAATGACTTCATAGTGTCTCAGTTGTGGTACTGTGATGGTAGCAACACCATGGGTTCTGGGATGAAACACTGATTCTTAATTTGGGGTGCACTATTCGTTGAGGTATGCTCTGAAGGAGAGAGGTCCTGGGACTATGTGCTAATCCCATACTTCTCCCTGCTAATTTCACATAGGTTGATATGTAAGAATTACTTTTTGGTAAATATTGACTACATTCAGAGGCAACATCAAAGTGTGCGCTTGACAGAGTCAGTTTGGGCTGCTGTTGTTGACAATAGTGATTTCATTTTAAAATCTATTGAATACTTTGTACTTAAGAATATTAACTATTACCTTCATTTTAAGCATAGAGAAATTGAGGTATGAGGTGGTTATATTCATTGGCCAAAGATGTGGATCCAGTGTTAGAGTTTTATTTACTCTGATTCTGCATCTCTAGTTTTCTTCTCTTCCATCATTACTTATTCACAAGAAATTATCAAAAATCTAAGGGGGAAAGCCTCAAATATTATATATTAAAATCATTGTTTCTTCAATGCTGTTTCTTCTTGGCCTTTAATAAATAACAATAGTTTACACTTGCTCAGCACTTTGGAAATTACTTGCACAGACATTTTCCATACCTCTTCAGTTATGAGATTGTTGTTACACCACTGGTACTTGCTGAGGTCAGAGGTTAGTGGTGATGCAGGGCCTTACCCCTCTTGTTCTTTTGCATTGCATTAAGCATTTCTAGAGATATGATGTCATGAAGTTACATATTATGAGGATGGCAAGAGCAGTTCATAGACACTTCATGATAAATTTATTGATGATGATCACACATATGTGGCCTTTGATCCAAAGATGCAGATTTTTATTTGGACTTCAATCTAAGGAGGAGTGAGTCCCTAGTCTTGTATAATTTACCAACTGATGCTATGTCCTGAAATTCCACTGAGATTAGTGGTCTTAAAGTATCACAGTACATCCCTGACTTTACAGTACATGAAGCTATAATATGGCTTAAGCGATGAGGGGGTGGCTCTGTATTTTTAATTCAAGTGTCTAGATATTTTAGGGAATTTTAGAGTACTTTTACCTGACACTGAGTCATCAGAAGGATTATAGTAGGGGCTCTGCCACTGGGTCATCCTTCCAGGAGTGGGCAGAACTCAATCAGTTCAGTACTGGACTGAGGTTACTGTAATTAATAGTTTTTCCATATAGCCAATTCTTGAGTAGATAATTAAACCTCCTCCACCACCAAACTTGAGATTACAGAACAAGAAGGCATGGCATGAGAATCCACTTGCCCCCTTTTCCCATCTGACTAAGATGCTGAGGCTCAGTGGAATTAGCCAAAAGATGGGCTGTAGGAAGGAAACCTGGGTGAGCTACACCCTGGATAATCAATACCTAAGTCATCAAGGGTTGATTGTACTTGCAGGAGAATGGGCAACTTCCCCACATAAAGCTGAAAAACCAGTACAGAGAAGCAGCCTCCCATTTACCACTGCAGGATCAACATGCAGATTTGATCACTTTTTTTTTTTTTTTCCGAAGAGTAAGTACCCTTTCGTCAAGGATAAAAACCATACGTAGCTATTGCACTACCAATAGGTCCAGTCATGCTACAAATGCCCATATGTTTCTAGGATGCCAGTGGCTACTGCTACTGGAAATATCTCCAACCACTCTCTTTGCTAGTGTTGCTAGGTTGGTCATCAGGATTTACCTAAGTGAATAGCATTAGTGGTGGGTTAAAGAAGAGTCACCCGCAGACAGTGGTGGGTCAGTGACAGTCTGCACACACTTTTTGGCAGGAGGAGTAGCAGTGGAATCTTGCATGCCATTTGTTTGAAATTCAGATTAAATCCCTATTTGTGTGCACGTGCACATACACACACACACACACACACACATCACAGGGTTACGGGGGAATGGGAAGGGTGACTAGGAATTAAGAATTAAGGGCTGTAGGTTAGATGACTGGTATTGGCATGCTCAGGTTGACCTGTCAGTGCTCTTCACTTCATTTCTTTGTGAAATGAGCTAACGCCACAAAGAAACTGCATGGTTATTTCATCTGCTTATTGGTCTGTTTATATGATCAGCTGTCACTGAAAACAGGAGCACCATTCCTGGGACATAAAAAAGGAGAAGGATCTTTTAGATAATCAATAGTTAAAAGAACAAGCAAAAAAATTTTAAAGCCAGCAGCAAGTGTGGCATCTATGGTGTACAAAGCAACCAAGGAAAATGCTCAAAGGAGTTATCAAGATAAAAATGAGGGCATCAAGGGAAGAGCACAGCAATGAAAAGAGATATAAGAAGAGGTTGAACAAGAGACCAGATCTTCTTGAAAGAGTGGCTTTTCTAGGGTGGTCTACCTTTTGCTGTCTGATGGTTCCCTTGCCCTTAGAAGACCAGGCCAGTGCTGTAGAGGAAAAGTCTTCACAGCTAGACTCTGCCTTTGGAAAAGTGGCGATGTCCTGTACAAAGTGAAACCCAACAGGACAGCCATCCACAAATGATACCCTTCTGTTTTATCCTAAACGGATGAAATATTCCCTACAGTATGATTTAAGTCCCCACAAGCAGACGTCAAAGACCTCAGAATGAGAAATGTGATGATTAGTATGATGGTTTTCACATCACAAACATTATGCATGGTTAGATGATGGAGTGTGGAAAATATCATGCATCCCCATGCCCTCTCCTCACAATGCCTGTCATACACTGGATCTGGATGTTTCTGGAGTCCCTTGGAGTTTGAGATGTATTATAATAGTTTCTGCACCAAGATTAATGTGGCACAGCAGGAACAGGATACTGACAGACCCCTGTCACCTTATCTTACCCACAGGGTTCCCTAGAGGCTCCCTTTATCCTCATAACCTTACACTTCGAGGTGGTTTTAGGTCAGGTAGAAGGGACCAGCTGGGCCACTCACCATCACTTCTCCCAGCTCTCAGGTGAGGCATTTGACCCTTTTGCGCTCCTAACATCTGGGGCTGTAAACCTGTTGCTGGATAAATATCACTGAGCAAACCCCCCCAGACAATACTTCTATTCATGCAGGTGTCCTGGGGTCGCACCTGTTGGTACATGTGTGTGCACACATGCACAGATCCCACCCCCCTTCCCTCACACACGTACACCTGATCATGTGCTCCAGTGGAACACAGCTTGTTTGGATATAAGATGAAAACTCTGCAGAAGCTGTTATTTTTAGAAGGCTGCTTATCTCTCCAGAATGCCAATTTTGGCTTGTCATTCATCTCAGAGCAAGCATGGTGCATACCCAGGGCAAAGCACCCTGTTCTGTGTTTGAAGCAACCTGCATCTTCAGTGAAGCTCAGGATGCGGCCGACACTGGCAAACTACCTGAACTGACAGCACTCACATCCCGATTCAGACCAACTCAACGTGCATTTAGAAAGTGCCTACTGTGTGCAGGGTAAGCTACCAGGTCCCTCTTTATTTGGGTCAAGTGCAAACCAGAAAAGACCTGGGTTGACTGTGGGATGTGTATGTGTGTACATGCACACGCTTGCAAATACACGGGTTTATATGGGTATTAATATTGGATGGAAAGTCTGGCTTTTTATTTGTCTATTTTTCTTTCAGTCTCAATTGTGTTTTATGACTGTGCGAGGGATGGCAGGAAAGCATGTCTGTCTTGGCAAAAGCTGTGGGCAGCTCTCCCTTACTTTGTCATCCAGGGGCTTCCTTAGACAGAAGGAACGCAGACAGGTGGGCTGGAGGACCCCGGGGTGAGGAACCCATCCCCCAAGCCTGACACCATGCCCTCCCTCCGCGGGACCCTCCTCCGGGCTGGCTTCACTGCCGGCTACTTCAGTGCATCTGAGCTCCCCCCCACCACCACGTGAAGACCTGAGATTGAACGTGGGTGTCTGTTCTCCACCAACTGTGCCGCAAGGGCCCTACCAGAGGCGTCGCTTCCTGTCATCTCCTCTTGCTGCTCCCGAGTAGAGGCACCTAAACAGAGATCAGATTTCTGGTTTCAAGGCATATCAAACCAAGCACGCTGAATGAACATGAGTTAGTTAATTAGCTCGGTCTCTCTCCTTTACGTTTCCTGGTCTGCATGTTCCTTGATGGCAAAGCGACCAAGAGAGAGTTGATTTGCATCTTAAGACCTATGGGTAATGCTTCTGAAGTGGGGAGTTTTATTTAGCAACTGCTTGAACTCGTGTACGGGGTTGGGAAGGAGGTGGAGCTGACCCCGATTGGGCTGTCGGAGAGTGGGGTGTGGGTGGTGCCCACTGCCACGCTGACGCCCCGGGCCTCCGTGAGGGCAGACAGGAACTGCCGCTGCTGCTGGCGCAGGGTGTCCGCGATGAGCAGGGGCAGGGAATTGATGCTGGCGGTGAGGTGCTCCAGCTTAGACTCCAGACTGCCGATTTGTTTCTCCAGATCTTCGCTCCGATCATTGAGTTCTGTGATTAAGTCATACATGACGTTCTGCATCTGTTTGGAGAGACAGGGAGACGACAGGTCATTGCAGAGGAATCTGCAATGGAAAAAATGAAATACTCCTCCAGATTACACTTGAAATACAACTCCTCCAGGGATCAACTTCCACACCGGCCGTGTCGGATCTGGCCAAGGACAGAGAAACAGTTTACTTTCCTGAGGACTTGGAGGCTCAAATGGCACAGTGGGTTTGTATGTCTGTGTTTTTGTTGTTGTTTTATTACAAAAATAATGTATATTACTTATAAAAATAGATTAGAAAATATATAGACTGGAAAGGCAGCACTTTCTTCTTAAATAGAACAAGTCCCTGAAGTGTCCTCAGGTTCTTACTTCGTCCAACCTCTCAGCTCATATGGCAATGGCACCTACTGATGAAAGAGACGGCTCTGTGGTGGGGAGCGGACAATGCAATAGACTTACCATTGGTAGGCCAGGGCTCAAGTACACGTCTGCCACTCACTAATAATGTGCCTTCCCTCATGCCCCTTAACCCCTCTGCTTGGTTTCCTTATGAAATAGGAGTTAATAATAACAACACATAGTTATAAAGCTGTTGCTCCCCCCGGCCCCAACTTTCAACACAGCAGCCAGAATGTACAACGTACAACGTAACTCACTCAGGACTGGGCTGTAGTGAAAGGGAGCTGCCTCGCTGAGGTTACAGCCCCTCTGCTGCCTGGTCAATGAGGAGGGACATTGCCTCAATTTGGGACACCCCTGAAGGGCCAGTCCACCTCCGGAACTCCCGTGGGTTGGTCGAGGCCTTTGTCAATCGTATCACAGTTCAGACTCTCCCTCTGCCCCATCCTGCTTCCCGTGCTCCCCAACAGGTGCTGTCCTGATGGTGCCCCCAGTAAACCTCCTGCTCTCGGTGCCATCTCCCAGCGTCCCAGGGACCCGCCCTGTCACCACTGCTCACTCCCCACACATCCCATGGCCGACAGCCTCACCTCCTCTCAGCCTCCCCTTAAAAATCATCTCCCCCCATGCCCTTGTTAATACGGCACCTTGTTCCCACCCCTACCCCGATCCCGCTAAACCTGCTCAACTCTTTTCTTCATGCCACCTTCTAATACACTAGCTAATTTGCTGTTTCTTCGCTTATTATTGTCTGTTTTCTCCCACTAGAAGGAAAGCTCCTCCAGGGCGGGGACCTTCACCTGTTGTGTTCACGGATGTGTCCCAAGGCCTTAAAACAGCATCTGGCACATAGGGGATGCTCAACTAACATTTTTTGATGGACAAGTGTACATAAACATGCCTAGCAAGGGGGTCTGTCATACATGGTCGGCACTAAAAGATGTTGGTAGAACTAATGAATGAATAAAGTGCTGGCACAGGGGAAAATCACTGTCCCTTCCATCCTTTGGCCAATGTAGGAGTTTAACTGATGGGAAAAGACCTTTTGCGCCACAGATTATTTCCATATACCTGGAAAGTTTCTCAGCGTTTCCCACCGAGACCTGAGTGGCTGAAGGAAAGGAGAGAAGACTCCCAAGGGCGCCCAGCCCAGGGCCTGCCTCTGGAGAGCAGGTGTTCTGTAAGCTTTTGTGAATGAACATTGAACAAGGTCGTGAGAGCAGGGGAGCAAAAATGGGGTACGTCCAGGGAACTGCCAATAAAATAAAATGTTAATGTAATAAAATAAACGTCTTCTGAGAGTTAAGTTATAAAACCAGGTCAGAGCAGCACTAAACAAAGGCAGCTTGTGCCAAGTGCACCATTTTCGGTCCTACATCTGCTCTTTGCCAGTGCTCCCTGGTTCCATGAGAGGCCACTCATTCAGGCTGTTCCCACCTGAAACCTGGGCGTCATCCTCTCCCTCAGCCCCCATATCTCACCAGTACAAAGTCCTGCCCACCCTACATCTAACTATCCCTCAAATTCAATTCATTTAATTGAAATGAAACCACTTTTGTTCAAACTGTACCACCATGGTTCTGACTATCCTCTTACCAGGCAACTTTCTGGTTATAATTTGGCTTCCCGGGTTGGTCTGTAGAGCCCTTATCCATGTGACAGTCACATTTCTCCCTGCAAACTAACAAGCGACATCAGACTTGGGAGCAAGACTCTTGGGAGACTTCATGCTCTTGGGTGTTCCTGTGGGCCAGGTTGGCAGTTGCTTTGTACCCTCCCAAACCCCACCTGCAGGCACTGTGGCTCTAGGGGCTTCTGGTTATCTGCCAGTGACACCCTGATCCTATTTTACCTGAAATTTCAAGTTACTCCAGGAAGATGCAGAAACCATGGGTGCCCGCGGGGGCCAAGGTAGTAGGGAATGAGGTGAACGAAAAAAAAGTAAAGGAAGGTGGCAAAATATGAGAAGCCAGAAAGGAGATGGGAGAAGGGGGATTGAAAATGTAGTGATACCTTCCCACCAGGAAATTGGCTGCAGCCCCAAAGGGAGCCGTCACAGAGGTGGAGTGAGGCAGCCCTGCCTTTGCAAAGGGCAGGACTCTTCTGCGCCGCCTCAGAGGAGAGCGTGACTTTAGAAGCAGGAGTGCTTCCTTCATTAATTAACATTCACAGAACCTCTTCAGGGTGTATGTTCTTCCCAGAATGTACAACACCACAAATCTATTTGACCGCAGGGACACCCTAACGAGCTCTGGACTGAATCTGGGCCCCTGGGTCTCAGCCCCAGTGCTGCAGCTCTCCAACAGCCTGACCTTGGGATGGTCTCTTTGTTTCTTTGGACCTTGGTTTCCTCATCTATATTCCTAATCAGAACTACCACATGCAAAACCGTTATAGTTCACAAAGCATTTTCACAGATACCATCTTATTTGATCAGTTGAGCCTCAGATGTGGGGAATGATTTTTACACTTCAATGGAAGACACTGAAGCTAGCATATAAAGCATCCCAGCGCTCCCCCACCCCATCTCTGCCACCCTATGAGCGAGCTCTTCAATACAGCAAGTGTTATGTGGAGGCCACACGCCCTTTTCTTAATCTAGAAAGGACCAAAGGACAGGCGTGGAAGGTGGTGAGCTGGGAGGACGAAGCACAGAAAGAAAAGGGAGAGAACCCAGTGTTATTATTGTCTCCCCTGTTCTGTTGCTTGGTGACAGGATACCAGGGGGAAGGTGGACCAGTGTGAGAGACGCTAGGCTGCTGCCAGGACCTTGGCTGAGTCTCCTGGGAGGAAAGATGAAGACTGGATGGATGTCAGAGTGCACCCTCCCTGCAGGTCCCACACCACTCCCGGTAGCCCTGCAGACGCTCTCCCTTCACCCTCTCCTCCACACCCTTTCTTTCCAGGTAACTTGCTCCCAGGTTACTGATGGTTTAGTTCCCCCACCCAATTCACATGAGCCTCTTTCCAGTTCACTGAGTTTTTTGCTTCACCCAGTCTGCTCTGCACGGGGCCCTGTCTCTGTGAGAGGCGGTGGCTGGCACTGAAGAAACGCAGGCTTGAAAGTCCAGTGTGCCCGCTATTCCCAGGAGAACACCAGCCACAGCCTGTCCTGCCAGGTGAGAGGGGAGGCAGAAACATGGCTACCTGTAAAAGAAATATCTTGGGGCTTGTTGGGCTATTCCTGCACCTCCCAGCGTGGGTCCCCAGCCACGTTTGCCCTACCCGACCCCCTGTTGGCCTCAGCTGATTGGCCCAAGGGTGGACACGTGACTCAAACGGGCCAGTCATCTCATCCCTTCTGAGAATTTAGAATTAAGACCAATAGGAGGATGGCCAATCCGTCTTTGCCTGTGGCTAGAACTAGAACATGTACTCTCTGGATAGGGGCCTGCCATGGTCTGCCATGGAGACAGGGGGCATAGAAAGTTGTCAGGAGGTGCGGGAGAGGGAGAGAGAGAGAACTGAAACAGGCACTTGAACAGGAGAGAAAAGAAGGTGAGCGAATACTTTCCAGGGTGAGGGGCACTTCTAGGTAGTTCCTTCCTGAAGTCTGATCACATGCCTGCCTTGAGGTTCTACCTGGAATGAGACTTCCTTGTATCCTTATAATAAACACCTACATTTAAAAACCTACTTCCAATGGGTTTCTGATACTGGAACCCAAGAGTTTTAAGCAGTGCACCCAAGACCATGGGGGGCTCCCTTCTGCACTTGGGCGTTCCATTCACATCCTTGCTTCCTCCTGGCTCCCAGGAGCCCTGCACTCCACCACAGCGCCCCCTCCAAAGCACACAGCCTGTGGGCTTCTCCCCACCTGTGCCAGCAGCACATTCCCTGATTGAAGTCCTCCCAAGCTTAGGAGGCCCTTTCTTTGGCCTGATCCCTTCATTGAATAAGGCGCCTGCACGTGGCCCAAGAACTGGCAATTTCTGTGATTGCACCATCTTTTCAAAGGGGGCTTAATTGGCCTGAGGGAACTTCTCTTGCTTACCCAGGGAATGTGTTCCATGATGATAATCGACATCTGCTGGAATGTTCTGCCAGCCTGGCCCTGGGCTATATATTTGATATACAGTTTCTATCAAGAGGCAATGAGAGGGCTTCTCTGGTGGCGCAGTGGTTAAGAATCCGCCTGCCAGTGCAGGGGACATGGGTTCGAGCCCTGATCTGGGAAGATCCCACATGCCGCAGAACTAAGCCCGTGCGCCACAACTACTGAGCCTGTGCTCTACAGCCTGCGAGCCACAACTACTGAGCCCGCACACCTAGAGCCTGTGCTCCACAACAAGAGAAGCCACCGCAATGAGAAGCCCGCGCACTGCAACGAAGAGTAGCCCTCACTCGCCGCAACTAGAGAAAGCCTGCGCTCAGCAACGAAGACCCAATGCAGCCAAAAATAAAAAACAAATTAAAAAAAAAAAAAGAGGCAATGAGGAGGAGGGGCTGAGGAGGGGAGGCCCTTTCTTCATTGGCGCCTATACTCAGCTCTGCCAGCAGTGCAGCCCCCGATTCCTTCACTCCAGAGATTTGCAAAAGGAGAGAGTTCCTTTACAGTATTTACAGCAGTTCAGGGCCAGAAACACAGAATGACAGGAGGGCTCTCGTTTTTGGCATCTTCATGAGAAAGAAAGAAATGCACCCCTCACCACCACCACCACCAATTTGCGTCCAGAAAAGCTGAGTTGTAAGGACTGCAGGATGCAAGAAAATGAGTTTGCAATTATAACAGCAAACCAGAAGGATCCTCCTAGGTGTGACCCAGGCAGCAGCATCGCCATTATCACCATTTGGTCTCGTCAGAGTGCTTCACCCTGTGCAAACTCAGTGTACAGCTAATCAAGCAACACACTGAAAAGATGTAGTAGGTCAGCTAATTAAATCCCAGCAAAGACTGACCTGAGTGACTGAATTTAAGAAACACATGCCAGGGGCTTCCCTGGTGGCGCAGTGGTTGAGAGTCCGCCTGCCGATGCAGGGGACGTGGGTTCGTGCCCCGGTCCGGGAGGATCCCACATGCCGCGGAGTGGCTAGGCCCGTGAGCCATGGCCGCTGAGCCTGTGCATCTGGAGCCTGTGCTCCGCAACGGGAGAGGCCACAACAGTGAGAGGCCCGCGTACCACAAAAAAAACCAACAAAAAAAGAAACACATGCCAGGTTTTAAAAGTCAACAACATGCACTAGTAGATTGCCAGTGTCAAGAACTCGAACCCAGATGGTTTTTTAACAAAGGAGGAAGCAGTCTTTACTTTCCTGGTCCTGCACTGTCCAGTTTGGCCAAGGCCAGGCCTTCACAGCCACACCTGAGAAATTGAAATGCCAGCACCTGAGAACCCTTTACGGGGTCTTTGGATTTTGCCACTCACCTTGGAAAGGTCCACCAGGGTGTTGGCTTGGTCGCTCAGCTTCCTCTGCTCCATCTTGACGCTCCTCAGTCTGCGGGAAAGAGTCGTAACGGCAATGCTCTTCAGGCGCTGGGCTCAGCCCCACGGGCAGATTCCACACCCACATCAATTCATCTGGTTTTGGAACCCAGCCCAGGACCTCGAACATGGGTGACAACTGACCAGAATCAAGGGCTTGGCAGGTCCCCAAGAAAGCAAACTCTTGCCTCCACGCGTGCCTGCCTTCAGTCATTATAGCTTCCTCACCACTCTCAGACCATCTCCCGGCTTCTATGCCTTTATCTAGGCTGTGCCTTCTACCTTAAGTGCCCTACTCTCAGCCTTTCAGGGTTTTCCCAAGCCTCCAGGTCAGAATAAATGTTCTCATCCTCTACTTTTAAAAATCCACTATACTTTTTAAATACTTAGCTTATAGAAAGCACTGACCACAATTTGTTCTGCTTCCAGTTGTAATGTGTGTGTATGCGTGTGTGTGTGTATGCGTGTGTGTGTATGCGTGTGTGTATGTGTGTGTGTGTAGACTATGAGAGACCCCTGAGGCTCTTACCTAATATTTACCTTCCATAGCAGTCTGTCCAATGTCTAGCAGTGGCAGGTGCAATAAGTGAATAAACAGACTGATCTGCGTCCAGTTCACCGCCCCCTAGTGGTTGTTGAGTGGAAAAGAATGGATTTCTCCTGCTCCTCTAAGTATACAAGAAGATACTGATGGAGCTCTGGGGAACCCACCACTTCTAATTTGGTCCTCTGGTGGCTGAGCTGCCCCGGCCTACTCACTGGTGGATTGCTTGGAGGAACTTCCTCTGGTGTTTCCTGACTTTGGCGTGGTCAATCTTCTTTAGCAGCTTTGTGTGTTTATAGATTAGCCACGTTTCCCGAAGGACATTGGCTGCAGCATTCTTGATCTAAGGAAAAGTAAATAAAACAGGCTGCTATCAGGTAAATTTCCCTAGGTTCACATAACATGTTTTTTATGTCTGTCGATATAGTCTGCCTTATAAGGAAATGATTCTGCAACGATCTTTTTCCTTAATGAAATCATGAACTCTTAGAAAGGATCATTCAAATTCATCTCTTATTAATCCTGTATTGGACAGAGTAGACTGGAGCCCGAAGTTGAGGGGTGGATCCTGTCTCTTTCTTAATTATTTCAGGACCGCCTATCGACTGTTGATGCTATATTTAGACAGGCTACATTACCAAGACCTGGAGGCCTGGGGCACACTTTGAATAGATAAATATGAAACATTGCTGCCCTTGGATGCAGAGTTCCATGCTCTATGTGGGATTTCTATTTAGTGTACATGGTACATTTCTTGGATTCACAGAGTAAACAGATTTCCTATCAGCTAGATATTTTATTTATTTAAAAATTATTTAAAATTTATATACCATCTTTAAAGGTTACTTTCCATTTACAGTTATTACAAAACATTGGCTATATTCCCTGTGTTGTCCTATACGTCCTTGAGCCTATCTTACACCCAGTGGTTTGTTTCTCCCACTCCCCCAACCCCTATGTTGTCCCTCCCTGCTCCCCACTGGTAACCACTAATTTGTTCTCTTTACCTGTGAGTCTGCTTCTTTTTGGTTATATTCACTAGTTTGTTGTATTTTTTAGATTCCACGTATAAGTGATATACAGTATTTGTCTTTCTCCGTCTGACTTCTTTCACTTCAGCTGGAGATTTTACAAGGCCTCTTTGAGGAAATGTCTTTCCCACCGAATAGAACTCTAGGTATTAACAAGTCCATTGTTTCCTTTCCCAAATGGCAAAAAACATTTACACTGCAATTTTACATGTAAATGTAACTGGCATAAAACGGAAATCATTTCCAAGCAGTATCTGAAAATCAGTGAAGATATTTTGGTGTGAAACCAGAGCAGCCTCTTTCCCAAGGCTGGCTCTTTCACTGCACTGCAGTCACACATTTCAACATATGACGCTGTCATCTGTTGACATGGAAACCACTGATATCACCTGGCTCACGGCAGAGCTGAGACATATCAATGGCATCCAGATGGCAGGGGACAAAGTTTTAATCCAAACACAGTCATCTTCAGCAATTAGTAACAAGAGCAAGAGGAAACATTTCTTATTAAGCACAAGCTAAACAGATTTTTGATTAACCGTTCCCATTTCTGTCAGCCATACACACTGGCACAGGCCCACAGGCCCAGGGCCTGGAAGTAAGTAGGCCAGCCTAGTAGAAATCAGGTTACTAGCCAGGAAGGATTTTAATAAAATTGGAGAGTACAGGCCTGCTTCTTCAGACTGACATCAACAGATGGGACGTTGTTAAAATACTGAGACGTGTGGGAAGGCCTGGGAAACATTGTTTTGCAGGCTGATAACTTCTGTGTGTATGTTTTAAAAATTTATTACTAAGGCTGGATTATATTTTCCATTGGCGCTGAAGTGATATTCTAAAAGAACAGCTAGGTCTTCTCAGAAATGTCTAAGTGACATAAATACTGCCTTTTTGTTCAGTAAAAATCTACCGTGAAGATGGTTTTAAATGACTTAATTGTCCACCTTTGGTACTTTCTTGCCTGAAAGGAAGCAGGTGGTGGTGAGAAGAAGCTGGAAATGGTAAGTGTCCAGGTGAGGAGGGGGGAAGTAGAGGAGGGTGTGGTCACTGGGGTTCTGTCCAGGAGCTGGAGTGGACATCAGCCTCCTGGCAAAAGAAGCAGCATAGAAGGGAAGGCTTTCTCTCTGTGGAGTGCCTACTCCTGCTGCCCTTCTGTGGGGAGAGGGCAACTTGACAGGTGGTTTTTTCAGTTTCCCTAGGTGCTTAGCCTCCAAGGAAAGCCTCACAGAAGAACAGGAGGGAAAAACCTGCCCAGCGTGTATGATGATCGGCAGAGCCCCAGTTACACGGGTCTTGTCTTTGGAACACTGACAGAGCCATGGCATGTCAGCGCTGATGAGCCTTTGACAACTGTCTCTGTGTTGGTGTGGAACAAACATTTGAAATTGGAGAGGCTGCCGGTGACTCCTTCCTCTGCCAGTTTAGGAGTAAGTACTTAACTATCTATAAGAAGGGAAAAATAAATCCTTACCTTAAGGGTTGTTATGAGGCCCAAATGAGGCAATAACCATGGTGCTGATGGTGCTGAGCCTAAGAGCGTACATCTACCGGGTGCCACTTTACATATGTGTAAACTCATTTAATCTTCACAACAACCCTCTCAGGCAGGTACTAATATTATCCCCATTTTACAGATGAAGAAACTGAGACAGAGACCAAGACCGTAAAGTTATAAACGGCAAACTGAGTCAGTGTGGATTTAAGTGTTATAGAAACTATAAAGTACCATAAAGATACTAATTATCATCATCTGGCCCAAACCCCCATTGAAAATGTGAGGAAATGACAGCTTCAGAGATAGAATGTGAGGGCCAGAATCCCACAGCTAGCTAATGGCAAAGTCAAAACAAGAGCCAGGTCCAAAAAGAGCATAAGGTTTTCATGTGGTCTGAAGAAAGACCTGACTGACTAGATGTCATCTCTACACAAACAAAATTATTTCCTGTTTTCCAGGATCAAGGAACTGGAAAGGACATTAGATTTGTTTTTAATCATCATGGCCCTCACTTAGCAATATGACAGAACAGGGAGTCCAGGTCCTGCACTTAACTTTATCCCAAATATAAGGTACTGAAATCACAGCACAGCCGGGGTAGCTGAGCAAAGCAGTCACAGCATCTTTATGGGTTTGAACGGGAGGCCCCTGCGAATTCAGGAAAGTGATGTTAAATGCAAGCCTTGATGCTGACTCTGAATTAATTGCCAGCAAACAACCTGGCACAAAGCTAAGCAGATCATTGCAGCTCTACTTACAATAGCCAGGAGATGGAAACAACCTAAGTGTCCATCATCGGATGAATGGGTAAAGAAGATGTGGCACATATATACAATGGAGTATTACTCAGCCATAAAAAGAAACGAAATTGAGCTATTTGTAATGAGGTGGATGGACCTAGAGTCTGTCATACAGAGTGAAGTAAGTCAGGAAGAGAAAAGCAAATACCGTATGCTAACACATATATATGGAATTTAAGAAAAACAATGTCATGAAGAACCTAGGGGCAAGACAGGAATAAAGACACAGACCTACTAGAGAATGGACTTGAGGATATGGGGAGGGGGAAGGGTAAGCTGTGACAAAGTGAGAGAGTGGCATGGACATATATACACTACCAAACGTAAAATAGATAGCTAGTGGGAAGCAGCTGCATAGCACAGGGGGAGATCAGCTCGGTGCTTTGTGACCACCTAGAGGGGTGGGATAGGGAGTGTGGGACGGAGGGAGACGCAAGAGGGAAGAGATATGGGAAGACATGTATATGTATAACTGATTCACTTTGTTATAAAGCAGAAACTAACACACCATTGTAAAGCAATTATACTCCAATAAAGATGTAAAAAAAACATGCAAGAGAAAAAGAAATAGGCTTTTAACTGCATTGTGCTTTCCCACGTCGACAGTAAATGCTATTGCGACCAGGTTCTCCCTCCAATTCACCTGGCTGATTGTTTTAAGCATCGCCGGGGTGGGAGGCAGTTGAGGCTGTGTGCCCCTCCTGGGATTCACTGAGCTTCCATAGGGCTTCCAAGCACCACTCCCTGATGGGGACTTGGGTACCCACTGAGCTCTCCTAGTGGGTGGGGCACCAAGGCCAAAAGATGCACTTGAGGGTGAGGGTGGGAGTGGGTGGGTCAGGGAACTGGGAAGGACTGGGTAAGGTTGGCCATGATCCGACGGGCTCAGGGACGGTTAGAAGAGGGCCGTTTGTGCATGGAAGACTGGCTGTTTTGTCCCCCAAACCCCTAAGCATGCGAGCTAATTGTTTTCTTTGGGCCCATTCATTCTCTCCCAAGAATTGTATGCTTTCACTGTGATGGTGGCCAGAGAATTGGCTCAGTGACCTATGTCCTTCAGGGAGGGCTCTAAGATTCATTAGCCCAGGCAAGAAAGTCATCCAACTAAGATCTTGCATATAATACTGACAGCTAACATTCACGGAGTGCTTACTCTGTGCCAGGCTCTATGCTAAACACTTTCTGTTTACATTGTTCCGCTAGCCCTCAGAAAACCTCACAAGGGGATGAATGATCATCTCTACCTTGGACCGTTGCGGAACCTCTCTGAGACTCAATTTTCATATTCATTCCTTCCCAAAACATTTACTGAGCCCTTACAATGGGGCAGATACTGTTTAGGAAGTAAGAAAACTGGGATGCACAAACCAATAACATTTCTGCCCTCAAGGAGCTTCTAATCCTATGGGGACAGCATGCCCTGTGTAATATAGTGTCAGGTAATAAATGCTTCAGAGAAAACTACAGCACAGTAGGGTGCTACAGAGTGATGCAAGTTCTCCCGATCTGTGAAATGGGATTGTGGTGTTGATTCAATGAAACACTTAGCACACAGCCTGGCTGCACCGTACCTCAGTACACAGTAGTTTTACTGATGTTCCTTTCCCCAAACAAATGTCAGCTTCTTCCCCTACCTCCAGCAAAAGAAAACATAAAACAGAACACACATGTCTGTTCCTTGAGCTCTTGGCCGTATTAGCCATGTCAACGACTTGCTCTGGCTGCCTCTCTGCCAGGGTAACCTGCCTCTCCAGACTTCGTGTAGGCTGGTGCAGGAGGAACGTGTGGGGCAGACGAGGGGCACCCTTCTTCACCTCCCCCCGTGCTCCCAACAGCCACAGGGAGCCCTGGGAGAGAAATTCCAGGAGCCCTACTGATGGGCCCCTGGGAAAGACATAGCATGCCCTCCATGCTGCCAGGACTCCCTCCCAGGGAGAGGGCAGTTGGAGAGGAGGGCAGATCAGGCCTGGCAAGTGGGTGTAACTTAGACAACTTCAAGAAGTTCCAGGGGTTGAATTTAGATGAATAAATCTAAAGGGATGATAAAATCGCAATCTTAGAGCCCTCAGGTCAGGCCCGTCTTCAGACACCTGACTGAAGGTGTCCATTATAACCAGGGGGTCCCCTCTTCTCCATCCACCAGCCCCTCACTTCCCTCACGCTCACCCACACACACTTCCTGCTGGCTTCCTGCTGCTGCCATCTCTTTCATCTCCCCCCTCATACCCACTCTTCTTTCTCCCCCATCCTATTCCACACTCCCTTCTCAGGCTTCTCTGCCCGCCTTACCCAGAAGCCCTCACCGAACACTTAGAAACGGGGGCTCCACCCCTGTGGCTGGCAGGACACTGGGACAGGGAGCACGGAGGGATGTACTTCTGTGGTTCAAAGTCGGAGTTTGCAGTCTTTCCCTACAGCAGCCCAGTAATGGACCACGGCTAATTCCATAATGCTATTAATGTGATGCTCAGCTAGTTTGGAGGTAAACTGGCTTTTCTCTCCAGCAGACCTGGGACCCTAACCACCATTCTGAGTTCCAAGGAACTGGCTGTTCTGGGAAACCCATTGGGTTATGGCTGGAGAGCTGCCTGCCAGCCTGAGAACAAATGGCAGCCCTGGCTGGGACCCAGCTCACTGCATATGGCTGGGGGCCCACACTTGCCCATCTCTGGGCCTGAGAGCCTCATCCCTAAGAACGCTTCCAGCTCAAAAGCTCCATGTTGCTATGACTATTGTTAAAGAAAACTGTACCCAGTCTGTCTGGGACAGAACTTTAGTGGGTGATATAATTTATAATCCCCTTCTGGGGAGAATTAGCATTCTTGATAACTGCTCAATTGATTATCTGATAAATTTTTAAAAGACTAAGACCTGTTCTGGGAATCCACTCATGGGCCCTACCAGCTGTCAGTCAGGAGTCTGTGTCCTTTAGCCAGGCTTTCTGTACCCTGTACAACAATGACTACCATTGTCTTTTCCTATAAAAGACCCCTACTATGAGTAAACCTTTCAATTAGCCTGCTGGAAAAAGAAAACAATTTTTCCCCCAGCAGGATTGTGATAAAACTTTGACACACGCTCATAATTAAAGAAAAGTTTTCGGGACTTCCCTGGTGGCTCAGTGGTTAAGAATCCGCCTGCCAGTGCAGGGAACACAGGTTCGAGCCCTGGCCTGGGAAGATCCCACGTGCCGCAGAGCAACTAAGCCCGGGCGCCGCAACTATTGAGCCTGCGCTCTAGAGCCCGCAAGCCACAACTACTGAGCCCATGTGCCACAACTACTGAAGCCCAGGCACCAAGAGCCCGTGCTCCGCTACAAGAGAAGCCACCGCAATGAGAAGCCCGCACACCGCAACGAAGAGTAGTCCCCGCTCGCCGCAGCTAGAGAAAGCCTGTGCTCAGCAACCAAGACCCAATGCATTCAAAAAAATAAATAAGTAAAATTAAAAAAAATTAGCCCCTATTTAAAGAAATAAAAAATAAAGAAAAGTCTTTTTTATCAGTGGATCAGTAGGTTCTGGGGGGTTATTAAAGGTTTTTGAGCAGGTTGGTGATATGCTCAGAGCTAAGTCTCAGAGTCTAAGGAGAGTCACAAGGAAGCAAAGTACAGGATGGCTTGGGTAAGGGAGGACCAGGTGAGATGAGAAGGTAGCAAGCAACTGAGATGGTACATGACTGAGATGGTGGCTTTGAGTATGGTGGGCAGAGGACCTGGAGAGGCTGGTGTGGCCTGGTGGAATCAGACTCCAAAGCTGCTCGGACCCCTGTGGGGACCAGGGCAGAGAGGAGTCAGAGATGCTGCTAAGCTTTCAGGCCTGGAGACTGGAAGAACGATGATGTCATTAACAGGGAAGGCAGGAGAAGGCACTAGTGTAGGGAAGATATGGGTTTGGTTTTGGTCTTACTCATTGATTTCATGGGGAAATGTACTTGGATGAAGTATTTGAGGCAGGAACCCATCGTGGCAAGGATAAGGAGACAAAATCCTCAGCCAGTGGCACACACCGCAGAGGTTTCTGCAGGTTTGATGTGGAGAGGAGGCGTGGCAAACAGAACGTCTCCTGTCCATGGTGCCTCTGAAGTCAAGTGTGTCCATGGGCAGCTACCTTGCTCTTTAGAAAGGAGAGGTGCTCTTTGAGGACAGGCAGTAAGTATGAGGGCAGGTACCATCTCTTACTCATCTTGGTGTCCCCAGAACACAGGGAGGGCCATCCAGCTGTGATGGGTGTGTTTCGTTACCTAAAACAGCGACAGGGGGATGTGTTGCATTGAGTGGGAGAAAAGGTGGGGATCTAGTATCGTTTTTATAGTCTCTCTGTGTGTCATTTACGTATATATTACCTAGTAGCCCAGAGGTTAGCAATAAATTATAATTCTAGATTAACAGTGGCAGTAACACTGCAAAGTCAGTGTGGGAAGATCTGATTGCATTAAATACAGAAATGACGTTGCCACCAGGGTTGACAAGTTATACAAGTGAGAGTAGAAAAGCCACGGGAATCAGGAAAACCAGAAACTGAGTTCCGACCCTGTGCCATCAGACCACCGCCGCACCTGCCCCCGCCTCCCTGGCAAATAAATGAATAAAAACAGTGTGACTCTAGTGGAAAAGTCTGGGCTGAAGCCTTTACAGCAAGACAGGCAGAGTAAATAAAGACTAGAACCATCTGAGTATTTTTATGATTAATAGGTTACAATTCCTCGTTTTTGTTTTTTCTGCTTAGAGGTTTGAAGAATAAAGATTGCATGTATTGTAAGAGATGGCTTTTCTCTGTTAAATCTATTAATTGTCCACTCTTCAGAGGTTTGCAATTATGTCCCAATCAGCTCCTCCAAAGACCGGATCTTTCTCTGCGAATTCACTGAGAATTCAGTGTGAATTCACTGTGAATTCTGTTTGACCCATGAGCCACTCCTGCTGGACACAGCGGGCCCCCTGGAGAGGACAGAGGATGGATGAGGCCTCGCCAGGGGAAGAAAGGTGGGCTTCTCTGAGACCAGGTCAAGGGGAGCTGAAACCAGAGCAGGCCAAGCTCACAGCCAGCTTCCTTTCGATCAAGGTTAGGTAAAAGAAACTTTCCAGTCTTGCCAGCTTTGAGAATCCTCTCTCTGTAAGAGCCACTCCTTTCGTGTTGTTTGTTTCTCTGGGAAAAGATATTAGATATTAAAGGGACATTTCAACAGATTTAAGTGTTCTCAGAAAAGTGAGATGTTGTTCGATAAAAAGATGCCTTGTACTCATAGATGGGCAATAAATATTTGTTGATTTGATTTTCAGTCCCACTTTTCAAAAAGTAAGTAGACTTGAGGAGGATTTTAGAGAATTATTTTTGAAAGCTCGAAATCAGCAACCACAATTTCATCTCCTTGTACAATTATAATGCAGAAAAATTGTTTATTTTCCTGTCATGTGAGGGAGCTGGCTTTCCTCGGCTTTATTTTCCTCTAATGTCTGATTCACAGAGTGAAAAATGGAGAGGACAAAGGAATAACATGATATACAAAGTATATCCTTGGTTTCGAAAAGCAAATCGAATAAACAGAGAGGCTGTTAACGTCTCTGCTCTAAGAAACAGCTTCTGAGAAGGTTTTGGAGGCTAGACTCCCTTGCCCCTGACTCCTGCACCAAATTGTTCCAGGAGAATAGAGGCAACTTTGGTAATTTGCTCAATGCTTAACATGACTTCTGCATGCTTACTAGGGGGCTGAAGGAAAGCAGCTAGGTTACAGGGCTCTGGGTGGAACCCAGCTGGCCTACCCACGGGTATGGCCCTCCATTCTGCCATCTTGATGATACAAATCATGTTTTCTCTTGTACCACGGACAGCTCAGTGCCGGGATGTACCATATACAACCATCTGTATGGCAGCGACAGAAGACTATTTGCCTGTACCCCTTCTTTTTCACATCTATGGAGGCTCTTTAAAGAATCCAGTACATGTAATCAAAGACCAAACAATCAAACACCATAAATAATTCTGCTGAGAAACTGGAGAGGCCTTGGCAACTTCCCATTCCCCCGCGCCTCCCTCTGCGTGAGCGCGCTCACCCTTTGTCACTCTCCCTCTCTTTTTGTTCTCCCTTCCTGCCTTTGTCTCTATTTAGAACACATTTTTACTGTGCTGCAACATTCATCACTGAATATTTTCTCCAGCTTTCAAAGACCCCCATCGAAATCTCGTTGCTCAGGGGTCTCCTAACCCACTTTAATCCTAAATGAGAAAATTGTGAGAGCGGCCAAGACCCCAGCACAGGGTTTTGCTTCGCTCTCATTTCAGAAAGAGGAGAGTTTTGCAGGAAATCATATTACTGACCTGCGTTCAGCCTGCAGCTCTAAAGAATTTTCCATAAAAGCTGTCATTAAATAAACAGCTTCTGCCTTGCTCATTTGGCCTGCTGTTATCCTGGAAGGCGCGTTTCTGTCTCTTCTAAATGGGCCTTTTCTTCTCTGACAATTCAGTGGGGTGTCAGACTTTGAGCTGCTACATGATCGCCCCATTCCTGCTTATATTCAGTTTTTCACCCTCCTTACCCACTTTCATGACGTTACAAGGGAGAAACATTATTTGGAAAACCCAAAAAGGGGGAACATTGGATGATGACATTTTGATGAATGTTATTTAGGAGTGATTGTCTGTAATGATTTTTTTTAAGGGTTGGATTTAGATACATTCCCAATATTGTTTTTAAGACTTTCTACTGCCCTTCCTAATGAGAATCATGAAAATATTTAAGCATAAGCAAAAACACCTCGTGCTGGGTGATTTACTCGGTACCATTAGGTAAGGGGGGCGGGTTACATCATTGTATGCTATAGATTTAATTATCAGGAAAGTTATTTGGTTGCCTGAACCATGCACAGTGATTTAAGAGAAGACAGGAGCCTTCAGCTTCGGGACATGGTGCCCATTTTGCGCTGGCTCTTGGCATGTGTCTGGGGCTCCCTCCACCCTCCACTGAAAGGTGTAGCCCTAACCCACTGTGGCTACTTTCTGACTGGCTCCCATGTTGGTCTTAAGTCCCCCGTTAAGACATGGACAGTGGCGTTTTACCCGTTTGGTGAGCTGAGTGTCCATCATGAAGTTGTGAACGTGCTTCTCTGCTTTGGTGAGTTCCAGCTTTCGGGCCACCACGGCCACCACCAGGGCAGTACAGCCCGCACCCTGTGAGGGGACAACAAAAGGACCAGAGGAGAGAGCACATCATTAAGAGGCAGGGGTCAGGCGGAAGACTCCACGTGCCCCGGGCCCACGATGGGGTCTCCAGGAGTGGAGTGGGGACTTGAACTCTGGCTGGACAAGGCCAAGCCACAAAACCCATCAGGGGCCTGATTCCCGCACCCATGAAGGGGTCTGCAGTGCTCTTGGCTTAGCTGCAGAGCTGACCTCTGGGAGACTGAGCCTTCATAAAGCTGGCCACTTCTTCATGGAGCAGGAGACTGGATGGGGCTGAGGCTTGGGGGAATTTAAAACACCGAACAGTCACTTGGTCACCTGCCAGGGTGTGCAGGGAAGACAGAAAATCCACACAAGCTCCTCCCCCTCCCTCATGCATATCCCAGCCCCACCGCCAGCTCCAGAGCAGGGGGCCAGGAGGAAAGAAAGCCGTGCAGTCTGGATGGATCACCTGTTGGTGGTGGAGAGTTTTCCTGAAAATAATCTAACGAAGAGGCAAAGCATCACCCCGCCAAGACTGCTTCCCAGGGCTACACTGGTTGGCATGAGTCTGTGTACTCAGTGACTGAGCTTGCTCCCAGCTGGGTCTTTTTTACTGGAGGTCTAGCCTATGACTCAGCACAAGAAATTCAGTTCCTTCTTGCTTTCACCAGGAGGCTCATGAATTCACCATCTTTCAGAGATTTAAAAGACGATAACAACACACCTGCCTCAAATCAGGATTTTAAGGGAACCCGCAGAAGGCGCTCAGTATTCTCCAGACCAGCGTTCTTATTCTGCTCTGGAAGGTCCATTCCAGGGAAGCCCAGGGAGAGTGAGCAAAAGAGGCCAGTTCCTCAGGACTCACTTTCTCTCTCCTAATCCTCTGGGCGCCTGCTTGACTGTCTGAGAAATGAGCAGAAATGGGCTCATCCCAACATTCTTCCAAAGGACTTTGAAGTCCTCTTTGCTGTGCATCTTGACCTGGCGGTGGGGGGGATCGAGAGAGAACTGCTCCTGCCCTGCTTCTCCTGCAGGCAGCAGATGACAGCCCCACCCTTGCCTGGTTCTTGGAAGAGAGCACACGCCCCTTGTTGACCATCACCCTCTTCCTGCACGTGAGACCCTGCACCATCCTGACCTCCACTCACGGAAAGAGACAATAAGCTCAGAAAAGTCAGCAGTCTGAGCCTCTAGACGCCAAACAGTAATTATAGTTGCCACAGAGCTCAGTTTAGCAACTGAGGTCCTAGGATTGAAGGAATCCATCAATAACATTTAGGGCTCACCCAGTTTAACGGAATGCATAGGAAACCTTAAAGACTGTTTTCAAAGGTACTATAATCCGCACCAGAGTTGGGCGGAATGCATATGGTAGATTAATCCCCTACTCTCTCCTTCATAATCTCTTTCCTTTGCCACAGGTTGGCAAAGGTTGGTCGGTGCAAGGTTTTGGCACAGGTGAGGTTGGCAACGCTTTCCCCTAGCTTTTTACAAGGGTTCCCATGAAAACAATCTCATGTTTCTCGGTACACTTGGTCAGCCACCCATTTCTAGCACAACAAACTGAAAAGAAAGGAGCCTGTGTGAACTTTCCTTTTCTGACCTCATTTTCCTTTCTTGTTCAGGGACGGCCCTGTTTTCTTGGCATCTGTGACTTTCAGGAGACTGTGCCCAGTTTTCAAAGGATATGTATGGGCAGTTGGACAGCCTGGTCTGTAGGTGTCATCAATTGAGCCAGGCCTCTAAAAGCAAAAAATAGCTTAAAAAGAAGCTGTTCTGGAGGGAAGATGTGTGCTCCATTTCCCATCAAGCAGACCGAGTATATAATCCCTCTCTTTTGTATGGAGCTACAAAAGAACTTTGGGCTGAACGCCCAAAAAAGGGATATATCACTGTGTTAAAAATGGAACATCAGATGGAGAGGGTTCTTCCTAGGCTCCAGGCTTCCTCATTACCCTGGGTCCAGGGAAACTCTGCTTAAATCACTCCTGAAAGCTGGGGGCAGAATTAGCCTGAAGGAGTCTCCCTGCTCACCACGCCACTTTGGAGGTTTCATTAAAACAATCAACCTTCCACAATCCCGAAGTTCCAGGGTCTAGAAGGATTGCTCCATGGTTCTTGCTATGGCTCACAACCTAGGCTGCTGAATGCAGAAGGGTTCTAATGAGAAGCTAGAGTGT
Organism: Mesoplodon densirostris; assembly: GCF_025265405.1. Taxonomy (NCBI): domain Eukaryota; kingdom Metazoa; phylum Chordata; class Mammalia; order Artiodactyla; family Ziphiidae; genus Mesoplodon; species Mesoplodon densirostris. The sequence continues at coordinate 114,958,963 of NC_082662.1, forward strand.
TCTAACTAAGGAACCATCTATCTTATATGATTAAGATTCATTTCTGCGTGGAGGCAGGAGGCTGGGCTAGATGACATTTCCCAGTTTCTTTCAACTTAAAGATGTCAAGGCTCTCCTATGGATATTTCTCTGAAGGATGCTTGGTTCTTAACCCCTGATTCTAACTTGAATAAATAGCAGTGGATACTCTCAACTTTTCTTTTAGAAAATCCATCATCTGGCTGAATTAGGGAAGTAGCCAATAATGAAGCCTAATCTGGTCATTCCCATTAAGAGGCAACCTTGTAAAGATGGGGTCAGACGTCAGCAACCTTCTGAAAGTGGTGTTCAGGGTGCTGAAATGCAAACTGATCCTCTCCAGTGTGTGTGTGTGTGTGTGTGTGTGTGTGTGTGTGTGTGTGAGAGAGAGAGAGAGAGAGAGAGAGAGAGAGAGAGAGAGAGAGAAGAGCGGGGGAGGGAAGGGAGGGGAAGGGAAGGGGAGAGGGGAGATGCAGAGAGATATAGAGCTGGAGCAGAGACTGAGACAGGGAACAAGTTGTGCTGCCTCCACAACAGCATGGGACGGACAGGGGAAGTGGAAAGGAAGAAGCAGACGAATAGGAAAAAGGATGGGCTGATGGGAATTGAGTGGAAGGCAGGAAAAACAAGGAGCCTAAGACTTGAGTCAGAAGTTAATGGTCAACTTTGGCTCTTTAGAGGAAATAAAGGAAGTACTATGGGATTCCCCCTCCCTCCTGTTGTATTCACCTTTCAAGTGGTATAATGATCACCTATGTTCCTTTTGGGCCTTTTTACTTAGATGAGTTTATCAGCCTGACAGGGCCCTGTTAGCAGTTTGGGAATGCTTGTGTGATACGGCAGGGATGCGGGTTGGTTTTAAGAGACAAATTGCCAAGGGCTTGGCTCATTTGGGTGTGTGAGAGCTCCTGCTGTCCTAGCTGTCCTCGTGTGGAATCTCAGAAATGGTTGGTGTGCAGGGGGGCCATGTGAGGAGAGATCGGAGTGGGACAGAAGAGGGTAAGCAGCTGCTAGGATGACTTCCATGGGGTCAGACTGTGGAGCAAATCCATGACTCAGACTTTTGCCTTCAGAGGTGCCAAGTCCTGAATCCTTGTTGACACCAGCTGAATTCCCTGGGTCTTCTCTGTCTAACGCTATTTCCATGGGAGGGCTGTGGGAGGGGAGAGGGTTCACCTCTAATGAGGTCGTACTTGGCAAGGTACGTGGTGAGCAGGAGTACAGGAGTGAACAGAGAGAGGAGCGGTTGGCCTGGGGTCAGCATGCCTAACTCGTCCATAGGTCTGGACCCAAATCAGAGACCCAGTCTCCTCCACTCTGGTCCTCCTCCTCGTTTCCAAGAAACATTTTCCAGCTGGAAAACCTTAGAGTCTCAAAAAACAAGTATCCCAAGGGGAAAAGTATGAGGTGTACTTAACTAAAGAAGCAAAAAGTAAAATAAAATAAAACATAAATGAAAATGACAAATGGAGGAGGGAAGCCTGGAGGATTTACAGTTGGATTCTGTTTCTGCAACAGATACCATGTAACAACTAAAATAACATCAATTGGTTTGAAACCAAGGTGTTTCAGGGAGAAGCTCATCTTCTAAAACTGACATTAAGCAGATGTCTTACTGAGCCCTCTTTTTCCCTCCTCCCCAGATGACTCAATTTGTGCTACCTTTTACTTCATCATCCCTTTCCTTTTGCAGTTCAAAGAAGCCTCTCTCATGAAGCCTCGGGGAAAAGCTCAGTGACCCCCACAGATATCCTGGAAGCTTTTGTCTATTTGTCCCTAACTCATGAAGGGTCCACAGAGTGAGTCCAGCTTTAGAAACTGGCTGTATTGAAATGGGATTCCTACCAAGGAGTCTTGGGGGCCCCAAAAGTCTTCCAGATGCCTGCAGAACCAAAAAGCCTTCAAAGGCCCATTCTGGTACTAAATATTGCCAGCTTTCTCTCTACCTTGTAACTGTCATCATAAAATTCTTTATGGAAAGATGATGCACTTTGAGATACCTGCCTTTGTGGATGAAATCTCTCAAACGCACCAGGTCTGTGCCAACAATGTCAAGTTGTTCAGACAATTATATACCCTGCTTAATGGTTGATAATTACACCGTTACTGGGATTGCCAAGAGAAAACAATGATTAAGATTATTTACAGCCCGCACACACAAATTCTTCCTTTCCCTTCCCGAGCAGGCCTTGCCTTGGCCTGCATGGTGTCCATGGTAACCAAACAGGAAGCCCTACCTTTAGTAAAGGCACTTTCAATAATAATCAGGAGATGTACAAAGTGTCGGGAGGCTGGGAGAGGGGAGGAAGGGATTCTCAGCCATGCGAAACCCTGGAAAGGAGTGACTCAGCTGGAAAAGTCACATTTGTTAGTAAAAATGCCCCCAGGGTTCCTCACTGTCAGACCCCAGAGGGAGGCAGCTGATTTGAATTTGGGTAAACACACTGACAATGAGAGGAGGGGAGCTCCCTGTCTCTGTTATAGATAGGTATATATTTAAGCAGCAGGTTTTGTGCAAAAGGAGAAGATAAAAGGCATGTGCTGTATTTTTAATATGGGGGGTGGGTATCGGTTCCTCCTCACTTGTTTGTTCTTTCCACTTTGATCACTCCTCTCTCCACAAGGAACAAACACTCCTTTCTAAGGAGCTGCTACAGCCCCAGAAGCAAAAGCGGGTGCTGAAGACCACACCCCAGGAGAAGTCAGGGAGGGGCCCAGGGGTCCTGCCCACCCACCCCCTAGCCATGCCAGAGCAGAAGCCCGGAGACGCAGGAGTGAGGGAACCAGGGAAATGGTGGCTATGGGGCTGCTTCTTGGATGGGGCACAGCTCCGTGCTGAGAGGGCAAATGGCTTGTATTTAAAAATAACGGAGGCTCCCAGCAGGGCCATCCACCTATTGGCAGCCTGGCTCCGTGCGGGACTGGCTGAGAGCTGGTGCTTGCACCCCACGAGCGGCTCTGAGACAGGAAAGCTTTGGCCTTCGGGCGGCATTTCATTCCCTTCTGGAAGGAAGAATCATTCCTTGGTTTCCTGGTGACAGCTGGAGCTGTGCCAGATAGACTCCTACTAACCCATGGGAGGTATTTGTTCTGAGGGCTTACTATTACCCGTGATTTATCCCAACCCCAGCGCTAAGCCTTTTCTCATTAACTGTTGCCCAGGACCTGCTAATATGCACTGGCTCTGGATTTCAGTCCAAAGGGGAGAGGACGGTGTCCAGCCGTGACATGGCAGCACTGGGCCCCTCCTGCTCACCAGCCCCACGGCCCCGGGCCTCTGACCCTATGGCCTCTGCTGCTCTGAGCTGCCTTGTCACTGAGATCAGTCCCAGGAGGCCGCCAGGCTGGCGAGGGCTTAACCCCCTTCCCACTGCAGAAAGGCGTCACTTCCCTTTCAGAAGGAGGGTCTTTTGTGTCCTCCTGGAGAAGTGGGGGTGATGACTGAAATCTGAGGGAGCCCTGGAAGGATTTTGAGGATGGGGGGGGTGTGCAGAGAGGGCTCCCTGGGGAGGGCTGCCGTAACCAACCGCGGAGACCTAGGACCAAGTCACGGGCCTCCTGTCCACCGTCACCCCCACGACACCCAGGCTTAGCTGCCCGCTCCTTCTCTGACCCTCAGCTTCCTCTTCTGAAAAGAGGACCCGGTGTGTTTACTCTGTACTCTGGGGTTCTGGGAAGGAGGTCAAAGGGCAGGGCTGCCTGTCCTGGCCAGAAAGCACAGCAAGGTGAGGAGCCCTCACCTCCGGCCAGTGAAGGAGGAGTGGCGGCAGGGACGCCGAGGACTCGCCAGCACCGAGGGCGGCGCAGCTCCTTGTTGCTGACGGAGTGCGTGAACATAAAGCATTGCAGTTTATCCCCATCACCAGCCAGGGAGGAGGGCAGAGCAGGCCTCCCATCCGCCCTTTGTACTCGAGCATGCTGAGGTGCAACAGGCCAAGTGCCCTGCCTGGAGTCCACAGTGAGGTCATGGGGTCAGAGCACTGCGGCTGTGGGGCTGGAGAGTAGGAGGGTCCAGCGCTGCAGCGAGCAACGGGGACTCAGACTCTGGTCCGACTCCCTACGCACATCTCTCTCAAACTCCGTGCTGTGTGGCCGTGTGATGGGCACAAGTGTGTGTAGGGGTGGGGGATGGCAGGGTGGGGGATGGCAGGGTGGTGGGTGGGAGGAATATATACTTTGAAAGGAGGCAGCACAGCTGCTGGACACCTGGGGAGAGGTGGGGATGCAGTCACAGGACAGCCGGGTGCCAACACTGGGAGGGAACTGGCACTCAGAACCTGGCACCTCAACGTTTGGATGCAGAGGCCAAGAGTTGGCCCAGGGCCATGTCATCAAACCAAGACCGAAGCAGTGGCCAACCCAGTCTAGGACACGGGTCTCTCATGGCCGGCTCAGTGAGTTCTAGCTATACTCTATCAGATGTGGTACCAAGGTCTGCGGGGCCCAGGCGATAGGAAAGAGGACAATGAACTGCAAGCCCTAATGCTCACCGGGGCTGGTGGATGGAAGCAGAGGGTAAGCCCCATGGCCAGCTTCACTCGGCCCGTTTCTGGGGGGCTATGAAGAGGCCATTAGATGTCAGCAACTGGGACATAGTCCTATCTTAGACAAGGAAATGAAACGGTGAGCAGCCACGCAGATATCACATCTGCCTTTCTACGTGCAGGGACACGCATGCTGGCCTGTTAACTAGCAGCTGGCCCCATGCCCGGATGAGGAGGGCCCCCTGCACCCACCATAAAGGCGCTGCTCCTAGCAGCATTCGGTGGGTGGGGAAGGGTAACTGGCCGAGGCAGGTACTCACCATGATGCCCGTGAGAAGACAGACACCTTTCCCACAGTATGTGTGGGGCACCATATCCCCATAACCAATGGAAAGGAATGTGATAGAGATGAGCCACATGGCACCCAGAAAGTTACTAGTTACGTCCTGCTGGTCATGGTACCTGCCGGGGGGGAAGACAGGAGTTAGTTAGTGGAACTGCCATTCCCGGGAGTAAAGGCTCTGGGTAAACCTGGACAAAGAAGGAAATGTGACATTTTGCTGAGATGGAGACAGCAGCGATGGTGGCACACGGACCTCTTCCGGAGACTGAAGCTGCCGCAACTCTGCCCACCCAGGTCCTGCCTACAGTTCTCCGTCCATTCCCCCAACCCCCCACCACGAGCTTGGTCCCAGCGGTAAAATGTTTTGTCATGATTTGCACCATATCATGGACGTCCTTTCAGTCAAATACCTCTGGATGAAATCATGCAGTAACAAAATTTAGATTTTCCCTTCCAAGCTGACAGTCTAAATGTATGTGGATGTGATTAATCTGAAATCACAAGCTCCCGAACAAGGAAAATGTCAAAAAAAAATCACCAAACGCATTTAGCAATTTCCCCTAAGAAGGCTGATGGAGCCCAAAGACTGGCACCTCCCAGGTGTCTGGAGGGAGGCTGCAGTAGCCGGGGCTCCCGTGGAGCTGTTTCCAGGGGAGGCTCTGGAGCCTCCACGGAGCCATGGCCTCCCCTTCTGAGCTGGATGGAGGCTCGTGGCTGTCCCGCCCTGGGAGTAACCAGCTGGAAATGTATCACCACCATTCCCTCTGCCGGATACCCATTCCACCCCATCCTTTTCCTCCCTCCCTTCATCCCCAAACACCAAGGCCCGCTGTGGGCCAGGCTCTGTGCCAGGCACTGAGTTAGAAAGATGAACAGGATACAGCCCCTGCCTTAGGGTTCTCAGCCCAGGGCAAGGGTCCATCCAGGATGCAGACATTTGTGAAAGCGTCAGTAAGTGAGTGGACGAGGCACCTGGAGGACAGGAGGGAAAGGGCAATGACCTCGACTCAAATGTAGGAGGATTAGTCAGAGGCTTGAGTTTTCCAGGCCGGCAGGGGGAAGGCAGTTCCAGGCAGAGGGAATGCCCTTATGAAAAGACAGGGCCCAACCTGAGTGCAGCAGGTGGGCCTGGCTGCACCTGGGGTGGCAGGGCAGATGAAGGCGGGTCCTTTCTCAAAATGTTCTCTAACAGGATGAGCCTGACATCACTCCTTGATTAAACTCTTCCCATCAGCCTCTTGGAGGCCACTGGATGGGAAAGGTGAGATGGGGCCAGGGAGACCAAACCATCCTGTTTGGATAGAGCAGAAAGCCATTTAGGAACCTTAATCTACAGAACTGAGTTACCAGCAAGGCTTACATGACGTGCTTGGGATGGGGTCTGGTACAAGGAGGCCACCAGAAAGTATTAGCTGCTACTGTCAGTGCTCTCCCTGAGCCCCACACCCCCACCCACAGGGTGTGGCGCCCAGTGGGCAATTGACAAATGTTGCTTTTCTTACCCTTAACCCCCGCCCCAGGTCAGGTGTGCTGGAAAGGCTGCAGATACAGGTACATCTGGAGATCAGCGTAAAAGGAGGCAGAAGTCTGCTAGTCAGAAAGGAGATGGAGGGCACGTAAGCAGGGAACACCAAGGGCACTCTATGACGGATACCGTTTATGGACTCACACTGTATTAGCAGGAGTCACACAATACACATTACCCTGTGGCTAGCTAGCACTTTGTGTACAAACACTCAGATTCTCACATCCTGTAAAGCAACTGGAAGCACAGAGGCATTGAGTGACTTGCCTGGAAACACACAGGAAGTAACCAAAGCAAAGCCCATGCCTTTTTCGCTATTCCCTCAGCATCAGGGAGATGGAAGTGACTGCTGTGTGACTTGGGGAATGATGAGGAAGTTTTAGCAACAGGAGGGCACCTGGGCTCCAGTAGCAAGTGATGAGGTAGCTATGGAGACCAAGGGTCTGATTTTGGAACGCCTTGAATTCCAGGATAAGAGGTTTGGATCTGGTCTTAGAGGCCTTGGAAATGATTCTTGGTTCTTGAGCAGATGAATGACAAGATGACACGGCCCACTGGGAAGAGTGGTCTGTAGGTGGTAAGTAGACTGATTAAAAAGATGCAGCACAGGGGTGGGGTAGTCAGGTGGGAAGCAAATGCGCAAAGCCAGGAGGGAGGTGCAGGCAGCAACCTTCATGGCCCACCTGAGCCTGGCCCAAGCAGATCCCGGTAAGCACTTCGTTGGTGGGCCATCCAGCCCCAGCTTGAATCCTCTACCAGCAACTAGAGGAGGGTGGCTTTAGCCTTTCACAGCTGTCTGCACAAGGGCATGCATGCCCAGAACTCTAGGGGCGACATCTGAAAAGCAGACATCCCTCCCCAAAGCTCTGCTGGTTGTCTTACCTGCCCTCCCCCACCTGCTTTGCTTGCTCCCCAGTGATACTCTGTTGCTACCCAGATGGCACCCTGGCTGCCTGCTCCTTCCAGTTGGCCTCATGTCCCCAGGGCTGCACTGTGTCTGCTCATCTGGCCACGCTGGAGTAGCATAGGCTGTTGGTGCCCAGGTCTGATCCCCAAGAGGGAGTGTGCCCTGCCCGGCCCCGGGACACCAGCCCCATCCCAGGTCTGACATGGCCTTGGATGGGCAGCCACGCTCCCCATCCCATTCCCCACAGCCCTGGGTCTCTGCAAGGCCCCTGGGCTGATGTGGTCCCCTCCACTCACAGCCTGCTTCTCTTTGGCCAGGAAGAATGGTGGTGACCCTGGCTCTAAGGGCCTGTGCTGGGGTTAGTGGTAGGGATTCCTTCCCTGGAGGGATGGACTCTGGAGTCTGTGAAGCAGCGAGACCCAGTGACAGGTTGATTGTGGGGACACAGACGGGGCAAGAGTTAAAGATGGCTCCATGCCACAAGCCAGCAACAAGCAAACACATGTGTAGAGTACAGCCGGGGTCGTCATCTCCTGGAAGGGGTCTTGGGTCAGGTCTGATGACAGTGAGGTTGAGGCAGTGGGTAGAGAGGAGGCGAGCCTGTGGTCTCGGGCTCAGTTTCCCTGGCTTTGAGCCCCAGCTCCACCTTAAGTAGCTCCACGGCTGTGGGCAAATGACTTAACCTCTCTGTGACCCAATTTCTTTATCTGCCGATGGGAGGAGTAAGGAAAATAATTCACCAGCAATATTAGCACAGTGCTCGGCCCAGAGTAAGTGCACACTAAGTGTCAGCAATTACCATTATTGCTGAGATTGGTATGTGTTATCAGTCTGAGAAACAATCTATAGAAAAATACAGTGGCAGGGATTTACAAGTGCAGTGGGTAGAGGGTCCCAGCAGGGAGGGAAGAAGATGGAGGGAGGGATGAAGATGGAGGGAGGGAAGAAGGTGGAGGGAGGGAAGAAGATGGAGGGAGGGATGAAGATGGAGGGAGGGATGAAGATGGAGGGAGGGATGAAGATGGAGGGAGGGATGATGATGGAGGGGGGAATGAAGATGAAGTGGGGGGATGAAGATAAAGGGGGATGAGGATAAAGATGTCTTGGCATTTAGGCTGGAAAACTATCTGAGGAAGGGATGAAAGGAATCTACTTTAAGTTCTTGGACAAAGAAGGGACACAAGACACTTGGTATCTGAGAATGATTCTTCTAGCAGCTACATGTAAGACTGATTAAAGAAGACAGGCCCCAGACAGTGAGAACCTCTAGAAAGTTTGCAGGTACCCAAGGAGAAGCAATGGAGAGACTTGAATGCTGAACTATGGGGTTTGGACTTAATTTGCAGCCTATCTTCTGTGGACTTATTGGCTTTGCTGTGGACATGGGTCTCTAAAGTCCTCCTTTCTTTGCTTAAACTAGAGTTCCTGAGCTGCTCAGCTGCCCTCGGGACCATGGCCCATCCTATTCATATGTGGGTGGATTCCGAGGAAAAGAGATCAGAACTCAAAGTGGAATTAAATAAAAGCAACCAGTAATGTGTCTCTCTTTTAAAGTTGAGGTTTGATTTACTGCTTTATTTTTCTCTAAATTCTCTTTATGTTCTTGTGGGTTTCTTTTTCATTCACCATTTAAAATCCCTTGGTGCTAACTATGTGTGCTGAGGAGAGGAGAAGCAGATCTTGAGGATGTTATTCATTCATCGTTTGTCAGACTTTGATGATCTCCCCTCTGACAGGGGCTATTGAAGATCTGGAGATGAATCGGACATGCACCCTGCTCTCCCGTGGCTTGGAGCATCATCATGGAGATAAGACACGCATGCAACTCACCAAGCAGGAAGTGATGAGTGAGAGAGCAGGGCTGGTGATTCAGGACTGTGGGAGTGGAGAGGAGGGAAAAATTGTTTCCAAATCTATTCACAATTTTAGAGTGGTTTACACTTGTCACAAACTCACATAACTAATCTCATGATATTTTTTGCAATAGAGAATTTTTTGGAGAAAAGAGTCCCATGTTTTTCCTTAAAGGCTAAGGAGGAAAAGGTGTAGGTATTTTTTTAGGGTTATTATAGTTATTAATTTATCATTAGCGTGTGTGGACTATGGTTTTTTTCACTTTTTACTATTATGAAATAAATGACAGATATGGAAGATTGTACAATTGGGTAAAGACGGTAGATGAAACACACATGTTACTTTTGCTCTCTCTTCACATCCCTCTACAACTAACAGTTTTAGTTTCCTGCTTTTAAAAATAAGCAGACAACCAGGAATCCCCAGACATCTGAGGAAAGTCTCAAACATTAAAGACACAGACCAAATCAGTCAATTAAACAAACAAAGAAAAAAGACTCTGGATCAAATACTGACCATTAACAGAGAAGAACTCTTGAAACAAATCCTGTAGTTAACATCTTAAGAGAGATAAAACAAGATATTGGACCCATGGGACAAGAATGGCATGCTATACCAAAAAAGTCCTCCCACGGGTCTGGAAAATAAATTGAGGAAGTTTCCCAAAAGACAGTGAAAGAGATGAAAATACGAGAAAATTAGTGAATCAATCTACCAATTCAAATACCGAGAGTCTCAGAAAGAGAGAACTGGAAAAAAAGAAGGAGGAGGAGAAAAAAGGAAAAGAAGGAAAGAAGTAATCATTAAAGACACCATTAAAAAATTTCCCAGAGCGGAAGGACACACGTTTCTAGATTAAGGGCCCACTGTTCCCAGCACAGTGGATGGAAATAGACTCACAGCAAGGCACATTATTGTGAAATTTTAGAACACCAGGGGGAAAAGAGAAGATGCTATGGAGCTTCCAGGGAGACAGAGAGAGAGGTCAAACGCAAGAATCAGAAGTCAGAGTGACTCTGGACTTTTTCACAGCAACACTGGAAGCTAGAAGGCCATGGAATAAAGGCTTCAAAATTCTGAAGGAAAATTATCTCCAAACCAGAATTCCAAACCAGCCAAGGCTCTCGAAGATTTGCCTCCTTTGCACCCTTTCTCATGAAGCTACAGGAGGGTGTGCATCACCAGAACAAAGGAGTAAACCCAGAAGGAGGAAGCCCTGAGATGGAGGAAACCGGGGATCCACAGAGGAGAGAGGCCTGGGGTGATGGCACCAGGAGGTCCTTGGGTGACGGCCACGCACCAGGCATGGAGGGCAACCCGTCCAGACTGGAGCAGGTCAGACAGCTCTGGAAGGTATTTCTCCAAGAAGATGAAATTGATAGAAAACCTGCAGTGCCTGAACATCCTGAGAAGAAATTTAGACAACTGTCAGAGTCTAGAATTGAGTTAGTGATAAATACACAGCAAACTAAGCAAATGAACAAACATGGTAATTAACCAGGAGAAACAAAAAGTTATGCAGGGAAGGAAAAGCTATCATCCTTTACTACAAGGCTCAGCTCTGAATAGAGTCAAATTAGTGTTGGCTGAGTAATGTAAACACCGATTACTGATCTAACCAAAAACGTGATATAATGATGAAAGGAGGATGGGGGGACGGGAAGAGTTGGAGGGGAGGAAAAGGAACTAAATCCTCATCTTCCGCTGTGGGAAGGGGATAGATGATGCCGAAACCAAAGCACTGAAAAGCAGCAATACAGTGTGTTATGAAGAGACATGGAGGAAAAGGTTAAAATTAATTAGCAAAAGAAGGTAAAAGCACTACCCGTGGGGAGGCATAAATGGGAAAAACTGGTGGAGGACAGCAAATACCACAGAACAATTGACTCTAAATGTATGCAGGTATAACTTCCATAATATCAAACACAAAACTAAACCTAAGAGAAAAAGACCACAAATATATATAACATAAAATTAAGTTACAAAGCATAAAAGTAAGCATTCCTGAACTCACTGTCCTGTTGAAACCACTTGTGCATTTTCTCCATTCTCAGCCTCCCATGTCCCCCCAGAGATCATCAACATCCTGAATTTCATGTCTGTGTTCTTGTTTTTCTTCACAGTGCTTCTCTTTTTAAAAATATTTTAATTCTTTAATTTAATTGAAGTATAGTTGATTTACAATGTTGTGTTAGTTTCAGGTTTACAGCAAAGTGATTCAGTTATATATATATATATTTTTTTTCAGATTCTTTTCCCTTACAGGTTATTACAAAATATTGAATAGACTTCCCTGCGCTATATAGTAGGTCCTTGTTGGTTATCTATTTTATATTTAGAAGTGTGTATATGTTAATCTCAAACTCCTCACAGTGCTTCTACCTAGCTATGTATACCTACCTAAACAATATATAATTTAGTTTTGCCTACTTCAGAATTTTATAAAAATGAAATCGTACCATAAGAGTGTGATAGGCAGCCTCTAAAATGACCCCCGGTATTCTCCCTCTTCCTGGGGTATTCACACACTTTTGTAATCCCCTCCTTTTAAGTGTGGGCTGGACCTAGTAACTTGTTTCTAAGGAATAGAATATGGCAGAATATGGCTATCACTTCTAAGGTTGGGTTATAGGAAGACTGTGGCTTCTGTCTGGGAGATCTCTACCTTGTTCTCTTTTGAATTGCTCTCCCTTGGGAGAAGCCACCCAAGTGGTGAGTGAACTTGGGAGCAGAAACCCCTTAAGTCAAGCCTTAAGGTGAGACCACAGGCCTGAACTACAATCTCATGAGACCTCTTGAGCCAGAGGTACCCATTTAAGCTGTCCCTGAATTCCTGATGCATAGCAACTGTGAGACAGCAGATGTTTGTTGTTTTAAGCTGCTAAATTACAGGGCAATTTGTTACACAGCAGTAGATAACTAATACAATGAACTCTTCTCTGAATTGCTTTTTTCCACTCAACATATATGTTGATATATGTGACTATAGTGTATTCTCATTCCTGTACTGTGCTTCATCATATGAACATACCATTATTTATTCATTCACCTATTGATGGACATTTGAGTGGTTTCTAGGTTTTTCCTCTAATGAGCAATACTGCTACAAACATTCTTAATCATAGTTCCTGGTTGTGTTAGAGTCTTAGGACACATAGCTAAGAGTGGATTTACGGTTTGTAAGGCATGTACATATTTAACTTCCTTTGAAAATGTCAAGTTATTTTCCAAAACGGCAGCACCATTAGGTTTCTACCAGCAGTGAATACATGTTCCTGTTGCTCTATGTCTTTATGAACACATCGTCATCTGACTTTAATTTTTGCCAAACCAGTGGGCAAACTGGTATCTCATCATGCTTTTACTTTACATTTTCCTGATAAAAGCTGTGTATCCTTTAATATGTTTATTGGTCATTTGTGTTTCCTCTTCTGTGAGGTACCATTCATGACTTTTGCTTATTTTTCTATTGGTTTGTTCTTCTTTTTTTCTAATTCATTATAAGAGCTCTTTATATAATTCTAGATAAGAACTTTGTCTTATCTAGACAGTTTATGTATAGCAAATATCTTCTCCCAGTTTGTGCCAGGTCTTTTTATTTGCTTTATAGTATTTTTAATGAACAGAAGTTTAAAATTTTACTATAGCTGAATTTATCATCCTTTTCATTTATAATTAGCAACTTGTATAATTTTTTAAAGAAATCCTTTCCTATCTGCGGTTATAAGACTTTCTTTTAAATGTTTCTAAATGTGGTCTTTCACATTTAAGTCTTCAACTCACCTGGAATTGATTTTGTGTGTGGTGTGAGGTAGGGATACAACTTCATCTTTTTTCATATGGATAACCAATTATCCCAGGTCCACTTAACAAGTAGTTCATCCTTTCTCCCACTGAGAATGCTACCTCTGTGATATAGATTATATGTGAAAGTGAAACAATTTCTGGGTTCTCTATTCTGTTCCATTGGCCTATTTGTCCAACCCTGGAGTTACATTATACTCCTCTTTGTAACCTTTTCTGGGTACCTTCTCAGAGCCTAAGGCCTGAAAGGTGCTCAGTAAATATTTGTGGAATGAATATGGCCTACTTGTTGCTTTTCCTGTCCCTTTGTGAAAGCGATGTTTGCTTTAGTAATTCAGTGACTCATGTTAAGGTGACTTCAGCTGTTCTCTTTGGCAGATAAACTTTTGTCAAATTGGCTGCCAAATTCCTTGGGCTTGAAGTTGGTTCTCACTATTCATAAGGACTCAGCTTCTTGACAGTAGCTGTGACCTAGCTCTTTTCATATGGATCTTAGTGATTTAATGGCTCTAGCCATTTGTCCTGGGTCTGGTTTGTTTGCTGGGAATTTTCAGGAATCAAGCCAAGTGGATTCTTTGTCTTCACCTTCCAGTCATTCCCCAGCTTCACACAGTCAGATCCCAGGCCCCACTGAGCTGTGGAGCCCGTGCTTGCTCAGTTCTCCAGTGAAAAACCCAACATGTACCTGACTCGACCCCTTGGTGGCCTTGGATCCTATTGGTGCCTCCCTCCTCAGAACAGTCCTCTTGGCATCCTCAGTGGCTTGCTCTCCTGCCTTCCTCCTGCCCTGACCATCCTTCTTGGCTTCTTCTTCTGGCCTCCTCTTCAGTGTTGCTGTGCTCCAAGCTTGCGTCACACCTTTCTTGCTTCTCTCATGCCTGCCACTGTCCTCGCTGTTCCCTTCTAAATAACCCTTCAAGAAGCAGCTCAAAGCCTACCCTGACCCACCCAGCCAATGTGGGCTCTCTGTCTCTAACCCCACACCACTCAGCTTCTGCACTCTCCATTTGATGCCTACACACTGTCTTTGGTAGGAGACCACCGGTGTGGACCATGGTTAGGTGTCATGGTGGACTACCTATGTTTGAATCTGGGTTTTGCTCCTTAGTATCTACATGACCTTGTCCTCAGTTTTCCTATCTGTAAAAGGGGATAATACTTGTACCAGCTCACACAGAGTTACCTTTAGGGTTAAATGAGCTAGTATTTCTAAACCATTAGAACAGTGCCTGGCACATAGACACACTAAAAAATGTTGGCTATTGTTGTGCTGTTACAATCTAGTGTGTATAAGCCTGGCCTTGTCATAGCAGAAAAGATGCAGGATCTGGAGCTGAAGAACGGCCTTTCATGCCCTAATGGCTTTGTGACCTTGAACAAATTACTGTCTCAGGATCTGTTTCCTCTTTACCGAATCAGGGTATGATAATGTCTGCCCTGACCATCTCACAAGGCTGTGGTGAGGAGTGAAATACTTGTTGAATGTATGAATGAATGATCCCATTTTGTCTTTATCACAAGCCAGCAGGACAAGGTCAGAGGGACAGGGGCTGTTATCCCAATTTTATAATAAAACAATGAGAAGCTCAAGAGACTAACTGGCCTCCCTAACTTCTCAGAGCAAATGAGTGAAAAAACTGGGCCAGAAACCCGTCTTTTTTCTGATTCTAGAAATGGCTGCAGTGAGCAGGACCCAGGGTGGGGCGTGGTGGCAGCATCTGTGGGCCTGGGCAGATGCCAGCCTGTCCTAGCAACGCGGAGCTCCTGCTTGGTCCCTGCCAGTAGGATAATGGCCAGGGGACTGTGTGTGACTGGCGAGTGAGTACCAGCTGGGATCAGGGGGCCTGAGAACTCTTCCCAAGGGAAGACATTTTCATGGAGTCCTGGGTTTTACTCCCATCCCTACCTCTACTTTTGTCTTGGTTGCCAATATAATCAACTCCTAATTATCAAGGGCCCTCATCATGAAAGGGCATGTGATTCCAGCGTTGGGGAGAAAATCACCATTTCTTAAGCATATTATGAGCCTTAGTTTAGGAGGACTTGAGAAATGCTTGAGGTATATGAAAGAGTACCACTGAAATTCAAAGTTAGCTGAGGAATAAATGGCTTATTACAGTGACTTTAGAGCTACTCCGTTATTCCAGCTACAAGTGAATTCACTTAAAGACCAAAAAAAAAAAAATTCTTTCTTTTCTTAAAAACAGTCTCCCTCATAAACATCTTAAAATATAAAATAAATGGCCCTGGAGGCCCAGGGCTAACCACCAGCCTACTGGACCACATGTCTGATGACACACGCATCCACGAAGTCACTCCCTCATCTGCCTCATTCCTATAGCCAGTGTTCTATTTTTTTACAAGTTGTCTTTGAATTTAGGAAAATAAGGACATTTCCCTCCACCAGGTAATTCAAGGCAACAGCGTTGAATCTTTCCAAGGCAAACCTAAATCTAGTCTCTTGTTTCCAGCCCCAAGAACTAACAGCATGGGTGCAAAGCCTCTGGTTATTTTTAAAAGGGGAGAAAACCACCACCACCAAAACAGACAACTCCAACAAACAACCAGACAGAAGCAGCTCATCCCCTTTCTGTGACTACGGTGGGTGTTGCCTTTTTCTCTCAGAGGTGGTGGCATGCATGCCTCCTCTGGCAGTTTTCCTTGGAGACTTTTGCCAGATGTGGGAGAGTCGGGACATCTGGCTGGTGTCACACATCTGGATGCAACCTCTCTACAGGGAAGTCTGAACAAGAATGCCAGCTCAGCTTTTCTTGGGGTGTCTTTGTCTTCTCTTGGGTCTCTCCCTCCCTTTGTTAGGCTAAGAAGTTTTGTTCAACTTCCCCACTTCGCAAATGGATACAGCATTTGAGGGAGGCCAGCTGCCATTCCTTCCACGGTCTGTTTTCTTCACAAAGAGGAGCGCTGTCAACCTCTTTGAATGGTTATTAAATTAAAAACCAGATGGTTCATCTGGCAAACCTTTCTGAGTCAGTTTCACTCTTTGCAATGTTTTCTTTCTTCTTATTAAAAAATATTTCCATGTTTCCTCATTTGGAAATGTTTAATAAAATGCATGAAAATGGAGAAAAACAATATGTTTGGAAGAAGCACTGTTCCCATGGGAAACATGTCTTCCACGGTCTTTGGAGGTGGCGTGGCGGAGAGGGGATGGGGGCTCAGATCCCAACGCTGCCACCTGTTAGCTGCGTGGCCTGGGTAAGGCGCTCACCTCTCCATGTCTTGGGCTTTCTTTCTGTAAAACAAAACGTAAAACCTCTCTCATGGGATCATGTAGGTGGTTAAATGAGATAACAAATATAAGACCCCGTGCAGCGCCTGGCAGTTATTGGGGGCTCACTACATGAACTCATTCAGTCAGCAACTGTGAGCGGGCCCCTACTATGCGTCAGACTTGGCACCTACTTCAGGGAACTTACAGTCCAGTGAAGGAGGCTGACACCAAGCAACGCTAAAAGCTGAAAAAGGCCGAGTTAGAAGTGAGACGCATGCCAAGAGGCAGCATGGGGTGCCCTAAGCAGGGACCTCCTCTGAGGATGCAACCTTTACACAGAGCCACCCAGGACGAGCAGGGATGAGGCTGGAGCAGAGGGGTGGGCCGGGGTGGAGGTGCTCCAGGTGGAGGGACTGCCCTGGAGAAGGCTGGGGGAACTGGGAGGACATGGCTGGAGAGGCAGGGCGGATGAAGGATGCTCTCTCCGAGCACCAGCACTGGGCTTTGATGGCCTCCCTGGCACCGGCTCCCTGGGCCCCTGTTTCCCTTCCTCTCCCCCCTCCGTCTGTCTTTCCATTGCCGATCTGTCTTCTCTCTCATCCTTCTTTCTCTCGTTCCCTCCTTTGAAACACCCCCCTCCCCGCCCCCCTCTATGTCTCCTCTTTCATTCCCCTTCACCGGCTCAGTCTCTTTCTCTTCCTCTCCTCGTGAGCAAAGCCCCGCCGCGAGGAGAGGCGGGGGCTTCTGTCTCCAACCAAGGGGTTGACAATTCCCGTGGGGACACCAGTCTTTCTTGGCCTCAGGTTGGTTTTGCTTATCCAGCAAACTTGTATTCTGCACCTACTGGGTGGCCAGATACCAGTGGCATGAGATGAAAGAGCCCAGGGTCCCTGCTCCAGGAACCCCTCCCCCCCCCCCCCCCGCAGAGTCAGACTCCTGGGATGGGAAGTGGGCAGGGCTGTACCAGGAGCAGCACCCACGTGCTTGTCCGACCGTATGCCTACTCGTGGTTTCAGCTGCCACCCCCAGGCCTCTGAGACCAGCCCAAACCTCCCCTCTGAGCTTCAGACCCGTGGACCCACCTACCAACACGGGGCATATCCGGGGGGACAGCAGGTAAATTACGTTCAGCTTATCCTGAGCCCTGCTCATTACCTGCCCCCTGCCTTGTGCCCGGACTCCCTCCAAACCCATCCTCTTCCTCCTGCATCTCCTATCTGTGGGCAATACCACCACCCAGCCGCGCCAGGACACTGGGCATTGGTCTCGAACTTCCTCCACTGTCACCCCACATCCAGTGAGTCCGCGTGTCAATTTGGGCTCCTCTAGTTCTCCCCCCACCCCTTTTTTTTTGTCCGCACCATGAGGCACGCGGGATCTTAGTTCCCAACCGGGGATGGAACCCGTGTCCCCTGCAGCGGGAACGCGGAGTCTTCACCACTGGACCGACAGGGAAGCCCCTCCTCTAGTTCTTTCAGACCTGCCCCTCACTCATCATCCCTGCCACCACCTCCCTGGTGGAAGTGGCATCCTATCCCATGTCCATCATGGCAGCCGTCTCCCAACCGGTCTCCTTAACTCATGGTCATCACTGTGTTCTCCTCACACATTGCAGCCAGGGAAACCTTTCCAAAACAGAGGACTTTCCCCCACTCAAAACCCACTAGTGGCTCCCACTGGCCTAGGGTAGGGGCATGGGGTGTTCCTCAGCCTCAGCGTGGAGACACACAAACAATCCATCCAGGACTAAGAGTGGTTGAAGAGTTGACATCTGTGAAGGATTTACGAGATAGTTTCAAGGTTACCCCTATGATAACATCACTCTCTCAGTCTTATGTTCTGATTTGCTTTCTCCAGTGGAAAGGAAGGGCTAGGACTCCGGCTAGGCTGGTGGAAATGATTTATAAGCTGGGGCACACCCACAGCAGAAGTCAGGTATCTCAATACCATCTCTCCTGCGTCACTAGAATAAAGGGAAAAAGTAAATAAACAAGGTTGGGAACTGTTGGCTGTGATAAAGGATTAAGTCCAAACTCTTTAGACTGGCCTGGCCCCTGCCTACCTCTCTAACCTTGAGTGCAGCTGCGACCTCTCACTGACACCCCCTGGCAAGCAACTGCTTATTCTCTCTCCCACCCTGTGCTCCCCCACCTCCAAGCTCTGCTTGTGCTGGTCCCTCTGGTTGGAGTCCTCTCAGGCCCAGATCACCTCCTCCAGAAAGCCTTCCTGGATCAAGCACCCTCTGCAGCGCACCCTTAGCCTCAGGGTCCTCTCTGTCACCTCCTACTGCAGGATCTAATCATGTGCTTGCTCCTGGGGCTTGCCCTTCCGCATGGCCCAGTGCCAGTCCTGGGGCCCTGGCACTTGGAGGAAGCTTTGAGAATCCACTGAAGGGGGTAGTGAGTGAACAAAGGTCCAGGGGATGTGACTTTCAAACTTGGTCTCATCTCACTCCCCTCCATGAGCCTTTGCTTTCTCACAGCTTCTGCCTTTGGTTTTCATTCAGTTGCACCCTCCAGGGGCCTCAGTCTTCAGCCTGGGAGCTTTTTCTCTCCTGGTTGAGCCTTTTCCTGACATTAGTTACAGAGTGTGATTTGGAAGCAAAGGGGCTTCACAGCTCTTGGTGTTTTATACACAAGAATACCAGTGGTTGGGACTCTTGCCAAATATTTCCTCAGAGAACTTAGAGATGATCTATTTCTCATCTCATTTTATTTCTGGGACTAACTCTATGAGGTGGGTAGGACTGGATATATAGCCCTATTTTAAAAGATAACAATCAGGGCTTCCCTGGTGGCATAGTGGTAAAGAAGCTGCCTGCCAATGCAGGGGACATGGGTTCGAGCCCTGGTCTGGGAAGATCCCACATGCCACGGAGCAACTAAACCCGTGCGCCACAACTACTGAGCCTGCTCCCTAGAGCCCACAAGCCACAACTATTGAGCCCACTTGCCACAACTACTGAAGCCCGCACGCCTACAGCCCGTGCTCCGCAACAAGAGAAGCCACTGCAATGAGAAGCCTGCGCACTGCAACGAAGAGTAGCCCCCGCTCACCCCACAACTAGAGAAAGCCAGCACACAGCAACCAAGTCCCAACACAGCCAAAAAAATAAATTTAAAAAATTTAAAAAGATAACAATCATCATCACCATTTGTCAAGTGCCAGCCATGTGGGCCAAACTTTTGTGTGCATTATCTTATTTAATCCTCACAATAACAAGATTTGCAATTGTCATTTCCTGTTTTCTTGAGTTGGAAACTCAGGCTCAGCCAGATTAGGGAACTTGCACAAAATAAACATTTACCAAGTGGCAGAGCCTAAGTGTGAGCCTGGGTCTGGTGTATTCCTCAGCCCCATCTTTGACCATATTATGCCTTTGAGGAAGTGAAGACCCAGTGAGGTTGATGGGAGAGATTACTGGGGATGCTCCCTTTCTCAGGCATCTGATCCTGGATGTGTATTACAACGAGCCAGCTTCACAAGGGAGTGAGCCAGAGCCAGGGCTGCCCTGTTCAGCACCGTAGGTTGTGTGCTGTGCAACTCCAGGGAGTGCCATTCGTGGAGCCGTCAATGCGAATGGCGCCCCCTGGAGGGCAGTGCCGCGTAGGCAGTGGTCCCGGCTAGAGCCTCAAAGGAAAGAAGGGTGTCTTTCTCCTCTCAGTTATGCTTTCCAAAGAGAATTAAAGGCAGGCAGCTGCCCAGGCGCACAAATGTTGAGGAGGGCACAGAGCTGCGGTCTCACCTGGGCAGCATTAGTGTGGGAGGGAGGGGACCGCTCTGTGACCAAGAACAAAGAGAAACAGACTGGAAGAAATACGCTGGGAAGGAGTTTTCTTGTTACTGTTTCCCAGAGCAGTGGGGATTCCAGGGCAGGACATGGGAGCTCTGGCTGGACAGCTTCCCCTGCCACTGAGAAGAGGGGGGTGCCAAAGAGGTGAGTAGGAAGAAGTCTAACTCAGCAGAGACAACCACCCCCATCTGGGGAATATGGCTGCAGTGCTCCGGGGGCTGCAGGATCTCTCTGACCACAAGTAGCCTGCATGTGGAGGGCAGTTGCCTCTAACCTCTAACCTCTTTCCACATGCCTGGGCATCCAGATGGCACTCCTTGGATTTCTGGGGGTGGACTCTGGCCACTTGAAGAGTGACAAAGTCTCGGGCAGGGTCTCAGGGGCTGGTCCAGGCTCACCTGTCCCACAGCCAAACCACCCAGACTTGGCTTATATGATTAACTGGAAGGTCCTGGAACACATCAGAAAGAAAGTTAGTTCTGAAAGCTCAGGACTGTGTGGAGAAGGGAATGGAGACACCCAGCACCTGCACCCCTCCAAGCGGGGGTTTCTTGCTAGAGGAACTTCTAAATCTCCGCAGCTGGCATGCCCCAAGATCTACAAGAGCAGCAGCTGGAAGGAAAGGCTCGTGTGCTGGGGCCTCCCTGCTCATCTCTGTGGCCCCAGGAGCAGAATGAAGGGATGCAGCTGGGGAAAGACAGCCTGCAGCATCCAAACTCCTTTTTTCTGCCTCTTGAACTGAGAGATTCTTGCTGGGGAAAGAGAAGGAGCAAGACACAGGGGAGATGACCCATCTGGACGTTTCCTCTCATTTTCAGGACATGAAGAGGATGGTATAAATCCCCTGCACAGCAGCGGTCTCCTCATGAGCTCCATCTGCTCCTCTGAGAAATGAGGGGGCCTGGTCCCCAGCCCCATGCAACTGTAACCCCCCAAACAGGACAGAGAGCTGGCCAGGTAGGGGAGTGGTCAGTGACCAAGAACAAACAGAAACAGGATGGAAGAAATACCCTGGGAGCACGTTTGTTGCTTTACGGGGCCATATTTGTAAAGACACAGATTCTCAGAGACTTACCCTAAATTGACCTGATGGTGACAAGTGTCCTTAGGAACACAGTGTGGCTGTGCTGAGGGGTTTTGCCTACAGAATGGCATTCTCCTAAGGAGCATTAACCAGAGGCCTAGGACTCCCCAGCCTCTGGGCTTTTCTAGGGAGGGGAGAGAACAGCCATTGACATAACATCAAAGACCTGGGCAGGAGGTGCTTTGCCTGTTGGGTAGGCTTTGTCTCTGGGAGTCACTGAGTCTTGGGGCTACCTTTAGCCAGACAAACCTCATTCTTTTCAGGCGAGGAAATGGAGGCCAGAGAGGAGCATGCTGGGCCCAAGTCCATCGTACTTCTCATCACTGCGCTGCCTCTTCCTACTCTACTAGCACCAGTCATGTCAGCCTGGGATGGTCAGTCCCAGGAGAAAGACCCTCAACAGGGAGCTTAGATTCTCTCCAACTTGTGTGACGTTGGACAAGTCGCTTCCCCTCTCTGGACCTTGGTTTCTTCATGTAAAACGTGAGGATTTTTCCAGTTCTTAGGTAGGTGTTTCTATGATGACACTCTACCATCACCCACACCTACACACCCTCACTCAACCTCCACCCGGTCTCTGGTGAGCATTTGGCTGGGCTGACTGCAGACACAGAAGCCAGTCATCTTCACAGACAGGAGGCCTTTTACATCCCATGGAGAACAAGATGAAGAGTTCTGCTCAAGTGGAAACCACCTAGCAGCCTCCACCCAGAGCCAGCCAGCCACCCCTTGGGCAGCTGCAGCAGGTGGCCACCAAGTTACACAGAACCTCTGACGGCTCCTAACCAAGACTTTTGACCAGTGAACACCTGTGATTCCTGAAACAGAACAGGAGAGGGTGAGTTAGTGTGCCAGCTATTATAAAAGAGTCAGAATGGCAACACTCGGAGTCACCTGAGTCTGCCTGCCTGTCTCTCTACCCCCTCTTCCTCCCCAGCCAGCCTGGAGAGGCCCCTGGAGCCTCCTCCATCCCAGCACCCCAGCCCTGGCTCTGTTTTCCAGGATGCAGCCATCACAGAAGATGCTTGTTACATGTTGCCAGGCAACAAAATGCTGCCTGAAAACTACAACCCACCTCTGACACTTCATAGGGCTGGAAACCACAGATGAGAGGAGCCTGCCAGAACAAAGGAGAAGCGTCAGGAGGGAACACGTCGCAGCTGAGCAATTGCAGAAGCAAAACGAAAGAGCCCAGACAGTTGTATAAATTACCAAACAGCAAACAGATGGGGAGGAAAAACTGACTCACTGAAATGAGGGAGACAGAGAGAGAAGGTGACGTGGAGGAGAGCCCTCCGCAGGTCAAGTCCTCGAAAGGCCTCCTTTATTTTATTTTTGGTCAAATCTGTCATGATTAGAGTTGAGGTTGTTGATAAGGAGGATGATGGTAACGATACTGATGATGATTCCTTAGGCAAACACTTATCTATCGGCTTTTACTTTGATGAGTGATTTTATTAAACACTCTCAAGCAATGGCACGATTTTCCACAGACTTTCCAGGAAATAACAATTATTCCCTAAAACAAAGATCTTCGCAGCCATTTTCATCACCCCCTTGCCCAAATACAGGATGATTCACTTGTTAGCTTAAGTGACCTTGGGCTCTGGAATCTCAAGCACTGAGTAGATCTGGGAGAGCCAGGCCCAGGAGACGCCCAGGCTGGAAGGCTCCCTGGCTGCCAAGGGGACCTCAGAGCGAGGTGCCGGGAGCTCGGCACGGGAGTGTCATGGGTGGAGGACCCTCCCTCTCCAGGCAGGATCTCTGGACCAGCAGTGAGATTCTGCCTCACATACCTCTCAAAGCCTCCATTCCCTAGTTTCTGAAATGGGAAAATTACTCCTGCCCTGCCCACCCCACAGAGTGCTGGCCCCAGAGGAGAAAGTGCATAGACAGAAAAGCTGTGAGCAAGAAGACAGTGTTCCTGACTTATTCAAAATTAATGCCTAACCTCCTACAAGTGCTGGGCATTCTAGAAAACATTCTCTTACAAACTTACCATCTGCTGGGGGAGAGGCAATTAACAAGCAACCTCACACAATGGCGGGTGAGCTACCCCACTGCCCTTGGCTTCAGTTTTTCCATCAGTGAAATGGAGATAACATCACACAAGATTCTTGTGAGGGTTAAATGGGATGATGAATGCAAGAAACCAGTACTTAACAAATGACGGCTCTCTTTCTCCTTCCTCAGGCTTGAGGTCATCCTTAACTAGGCTTTTGAGACCCTGGCTCAGTCTCACCAGCCCTCCAGCTTTGCCTAATTTGGCCGCAGCAACAGTCTGGCAACCTCAGGAGGGTATAGTCTTATTTCTGAAATAATGAAAAGCCTCAAGACACATTTACTCCCTAAATAAAATCCACAGTTTAAATTATAAACAAGAACGAAACAAATTAAGAATGTTGGTAACTAAGTGAGAGCAATTTCATATGCTAAACTTGACAAAATAATTACAAAGCTACTCCCCAGTTAACTGTATTCACATTTACTTAACTCTGTAAGTTTGACAATACAGCTGTTTACTTTATTAATTTTGACATATACTTTCTCAGAAAATGCCTAGCCAGTCTCCAACCCCGCCTGCCCCGGCCCCCTGAAAACTGACATCATGGCATTTGAGGATGATGGGCCGTTTCTACCTGTACCCACTAACAGGAAGTGGCTTCCCGCTAAAAATCGCTGTTTTTCTACAGCACCAATCACAATTTCCATCTAGGTACCAGATAGCATGCCCTCAAACAAATTATTAATTGTCCTCAGAGCGCCAACTGAAAGAAAAATTAAATTCACTTTGCCCATTTTGCTCTTTCTCCTTTGGCCCCAACACAGTCACACAAGACAACTCCCTAATTTAACAAGTATCCCAAGGGCCCTACAGCAGGCAGTCAGGGTCCTGGGGTCCCAGGCCTCTACTGTCCTATGAGTCAGGGGACAGGACAAATCACCGAGTCTCGTTGAGTCGCTATGTCCTAATCCACTAAACAGGGGGCTCTGGACTCTATTTCACCTGCTCACTTCTTAGGGCCATTGTGAGAAGCAGAAGAGATTAAGTCCTTGATTTTATGTTTTCCCCAGCTTTTCGTTCCCTCTCTTATTTGAATTTCATGCTCACCTAGGAAATAGGTAAGACAGGCTTATATTTCCAACCTACGGATCAGAAGAATGAGGCTCAGGAAAGGATCCAGTGTTCCCCAAGAACCAGCTACAATCATAGGCACTTGTCTTATTTAATAGAGGGTAAGTGACTTGCCCAAGGTCACATAGCTGGTGCACTATTAAGCTAGGCTGTGAGCCAGGGTTTTCTGACTTCAGATGTCACCGCTTTCAATTTTGTAGGCAATAAAACCTCACATAGAAATGTGAGGTGTTATTACAATCATTGCTAGTATTACTGAAATTGAACCAAATGGGTTTTATCATGAGTTGACTGTAGAAGGCCTTGGACCCTAAAGCAAGGAATATGGACTTAATCTTCTAAAGGGAGCAATTGCATGTTTTTCAGGGGTAATAGAATGTATCTACTGGTAGTATAATTTGAGGCCAGAGAAGCTACTTCTATAGTCCAGTGTAAGATGGCAGGGATCTGTGTCAGTGAGGTAGCAGGAAGAGATGAGTTTGAGAGACATTACAGCACGAGAACCCCAGGGCTTGAGGCCTGAATAAAGGGGTGAATGGGCGTGGGCATAGGCACAAAGATAGTGAATGGTTATGAGCATAGGAGATAGTTATGGCCTGATAGTCCTTCTTCCCTTCTTCATTGTAAAAGAGCCCAGGAATGAGCAATGGCTGCCAATAATAAAGACTACATGTTTCCGGCCATGTGAGTGACCAATGAACGTGAATGGAAATGACACATGTCACTTCTGGGAAATGTCTTTAGAGAGAAAGAGCACACCTTACTTTGTCCCTTCCTCCCTCCTGCTGGCGAGAAGGTAGATGGGATGGCTGGAACTCTGGCAGCCTTCTTGAACTATGAGGAAGAAGCCATGTACCAAGGCCGGCAGGGCAACAAGGCAGAAGAAGCCTGGGTTCCTAATGCCATGGAGCACCATAACTGCTCTGGAGTGACCCTTTTCCAGTGTTCTTTTGCATAACAAAGAAACTTCTATTTTGCTTAAGCTGCAGTTATTTTGGGTTTCCTGTCACTTGCAGCCAAAAACTAATACTAACTGGAAAATTCCTGAGAAAAAGAAGAGAAAAACAGAGAAGCAGAGAGAAACGAGGGGCAGCATGATGAGTCTGAACAGAGCCTTGATACATGGGACATTCAGTCTTGGCCTAGTACATAGGACGTATCTAAGAACCCTACACTGCCACCACCACCCTTCTAAGTCACCATGTCCTTTGCCCTGGCCTGTGCAATGGCCTCCTAACTCATCCTCCTAGTAGTTTCCTTGCCCACTTCCGATTTATTCTCCACAAAGTTGCCAGAGTGATATTCTTAGAATGAATGGGGTTGTGTTACTCTCTGACTTGAAGCTTTCAGAGGCCTCCCACTGCACTTGTCTTCAATCCCTTAACACAGTCCCCGGAGCCCCCTCTGCAGCTCAGGCTCTGCCACAGCCCTGTGCCCGTCCACACTACCCTCCTTCCAGCCACTCCACACACCATGCTCTTCACCAGCTCAGGGCCTTTGTATGTTCTGTTCCCTCTTCTTGGAGAGCTCATCCCCTTGGTCTGTAAATGACTCATTCCTTCCCATCCTTCAGGTCTCAGCTGAAACATAACCTCTCTGGAGAGACCTTCCAAGCAGGTCCCGGCCGAGTAGGATTCCTCTCCAACCCCATTACTTAAAAAAAAAAAAAAAAAATCATTGCAACCTTGTTTCTTTTAACACCTTCAACAGTATATACCACAGATTTGAAAGTACCTACTTGTGTCTTGAGTTGTTATTGGTCTACATGGTCTTCCCTGGTAGACTATAAGCCCCATGAGGGGAAAAAAATCACGTGTGCTTTACTAAGGTACATTTAATGGCTAACATAGTGCCTAGTGAATAGTAGGGCTCAACAACTATTAACATTATTCCTACTTAGCAAGCCATTCGGAATTGAGCATTACATCTCAGGGAAAAGGCTTGGCTCAACGTTTAAACTTCGGAGGCGAGGATGCATTCTTGTGAGACTGGATGCATTCTCTGGGGGCAAGCATGATAGAGAGATGCCAAAGGGTGGAGAATGTCCTTTAGGAAGCAGTTCTGATGGAGAAAAGAAGGGGATGGGGAAGACCAGCATGAGATGGGTCCAGAGAGCAGAGGGTGGAGGGAGTGAGCTCAACACTGGGGCAACCCCTGTCTAAAGATCTGCAAGGACCTGAAAAACCACTGCTTTTATCAGCAGGAAAACTAAGGCAGAGAATTGGGCTACCAGGCCAGATCCAGAGCTCCTTGCTAAAGCTGGAAGCAGGATATGAGCCTCTTGACACTTAGAGTCCTAACTAGTTCCCCACTTGACTTAAAACTCTTTGGCCTAAGGCTTCCCTGGTTGCGCAGTGGTTGAGAGTCCGCCTGCTGATGCAGGGGACGCAGGTTCATGCCCCGGTCCGGGAAGACCCCACATGCTGCGGAGCGGCTGGGCCCGTGAGCCATGGCCGCTGAGCCTGTGCGTCCGGAGCCTGTGCTCCACAACGGGAGAGGCCACGACAGTGAGTGGCCCGCGTACCGCAAACAAAAACAAAAACAAAAACAAAAACAAAAAAACCCTTTGGCCTAAATTCAGCTGTGGCTCTGTCAGGTGGCAGGCTGAGTGGGGTGTGGGTGCTGGTCATAGGGCACAGGCTAAGCGGGGCCTCTGCAGTTGTACTGAGGAAATATTAACAACAGCGTATGGGGCTGTAGGTTGGGACTGTCAAAAGTGCCCTGGGTCTCAATCCCTAATTCCCAGGTCATTATGCCTCTTCTGGGAGATGCTTGCTCTTCCCATGGGCCACTCTCAAGCTGCACTAAAAGGAGAATAATGCCGAGAAAATGGGACGTTGCCTAATCTTTGGGGCACTGTGTTCGGTCTGGGGCCTCCAATTTGTGGGGACACTGATGACCAAAGAGGAGGGTGAGAAAGAGAGTGGAGTCTGATGGGAACTGAGTCCTGTGAGGACTTGCTGAAGGATCAGAGACCATTAGATTGAAGAAGATGAAACCTGAATTCTCAAACTTTTAAGGGGCCTTCAGCGGAAGAGGGAAGATCAGCCTGCTTCACTGGGTGCTCAGCATGTGCTAAATGCTTTGCCCTGGGCTAAGCACTTTTTGTGAATTATCCCACTTCCCGGATGTCCTGAGGCTAGCTTGCCCAAGGTCACGGCTGTAAGAGCTTGAGCAAGACCCCATGCCCATATCTGCCTAGATGGCAATGGTTTAACCACCAGCCTATGTTGCTTGAATTTTTGTGTGGCTACAGAAAACAGTCAGGACCCAAGTCAGAAACTATGAGGAGTTTAACTTTAACCAATATTAGGAAGATATTTCTAAGTCAGAGCTGTCTGCAGATGGATTGAATGGTCTTTTAAAGTGATGAGTTCCCTGTCCCAGAGCATGGTCAGTAGAGGCTGCATGACTCTGGAGAGATTAAGTACATGTATGATGTCCAAGGTAAATGGTGGAACCAGGAGCCACATGGTCTTTTAACCCTGAGTTCAGGCTCTATCCAGCCTCTGCACGCTGTGTCACTGCACGTATTGGCTCAGCTGCAGCATATTTAACACTTTCAAAAGGAGTTTTACTCAGTAGGCTCTGTGCCCCCTCTGTTGTAGGGGTGTTGAGCTCATATGGCCCTTCTTAGTGTGTCTGGGCCTGTCTGGGCCAGCCTGCAGGGGCTTTGTCGGCAGGCAGCTCCTATGAGCCTCTTGGGAAAACAAAATGACCTGGTGTGGTAGGGTTGGTGGGTTCCCAGGGCCACTATTCCCAGGCCACCAGGGGATGTGGTTGCCAGGGAAACTCTTGGGCAGTGCACAGAGCTGGGAAGTAGACATCCAGGTGGGGTGGGAGGTGGAGCCCAGTGGGGTAGGGCTGGGGATGCTCAGTGAGGTTCCATTTGCAGTATAGCATATCTCGCCCATATACCCTCCCAGCTCAGCCTCTGAGGGACTGGGGCCAAGCCTCAGGGGACGGAGGAGCCTGTATTAAATGGAAGGAGAAAATCTCATGAAAAAATCCCCTAGCAGATATGCTATGAGAGCGGGAATGCAGGGCTCCCCATCGGCTTGGGTGGCAGCAGCCATGCCCGCAGTGGAGGGAGGTGGAAAGCACAGAATGGCAAGGAGTGCACACATGACGTGTCCCAGGCCACCAAACACATGGAGAAGGCCTGTGGGGTGAGGGTCCAGTCCCTTGCTTGTGGGTGCCTGCACTGAGATGCAGGGCACCAAGGGATCACCAGGGGCAAACAAAACCACCCCAAAGTTGAAAAGTGGAAAAGTTGACAGAATGTGGGTTTCCTGTCTTGACTAATGTCAGCCCACAAATAGATGTGGCTGACGTGGCTTACAGGAAACCCTCCCTTTTCCTCACCTTGGCTCCCTCCAAGGATTCCCACCCTTGTAAGATTTTTGGCATTGTCTCCTCCCAGTGGTACAACCTTTTTCAACTGGTCCTGGGGATAAGACTCAAGCCTGGGTGCCCTTAGGCATCCATGATAAGAAACAAGCAACTTCCCCCTTATACATCAAGGGTGGTACTAGCTGTGTACCTTCCTTGGTGGAATCAGGAAGACGGTCATTCCAGCCCATTTCTGTAGGGCTTAATTCTCAGATCTCAGTTGAGAAAAGTTGGATGATCCTTCCCAGCTGGAGAAAGAACCCTGTCCTTAGCTGGGTCTACCTAAGGCAAAAATCCTGGAGGTGAAAAGGCACTGGCCACCTCCCAGCAGAGAGAGTTTATGGAAACCTAGTGTTTAGTGTAACACAAGTTGGAGTAATTTGGGGATTGACTTGACTGGAAAAATGGAATGGTTTCTCAGTGCAGTGGAGTTCACTTTGCACCCACACTGTCCCAAACTAACCTTATGGGCATTTCCCTCATTTCTTGATTCTCCTTTCTAAGAGGTGTCATTCATTACTTATAATTTGTGAATAATATATTATTTAATATAAATAAAAATACCAAGAAACCAGTCACAAATTAACGATTTCCGTGCGTAATTGTCAAAGAGCACAAACATACTGCCAGTAAGAAAGGAAAGAATTGTTGAATCAAAAATAACAGAGAAAGAGCAAGTGGGCTGAGGTAGTAAGGATGGGGGAAAATGTAAAACATGCACATGAAATAAAAATGGGACGCTACTAGAAGCAGGAACGAGAGGCAACCTTGGGGCAGAGGACCCAGTCTGGAAGTTTATTCTTGTTGCCCTGGGCGCCGGCGCCACAGCAGGGTTAAACCTGAACTCTGGCGGCGCCAGGAGCTGGCCGACTGGCTCCTCCCCCTCGGCCCGCCCCTTCCCGTGAGACCCCGCCCACCGGCCCCCACCTGTTCGCGTTCCCCCGCCCGCCCCGCGCCCCCTGGCGGAGCGAGCCTCGGCCCTGACCCCGGTACCAGCCTCCTCCCAAAAGCCTTGGCATTGAGGGAACCACCTACCGGCTGGCTGTTTCTCCCTATCGGATGGGGCCTTCCGCGTCATTGCTGGGATCCCAGAGCCTGGCCCGCCTAGAGCCGGTGCTAGAGAGTTAATGCAGCCCTGCCTCGGACCACACCTCACCTGCATAACTCCACCTGCCTGGACACTGGTTCTAGGTCCTCCCATAATCATTCCGCGGCCACAGAGGGGCTGTAAGTGGCACCCCCGGCCGAGGAGAGAGGACCCCAGCCTAGGCTCACGTCATCCCCCTACCTTGTCCACTAAGGCCACTGGAGGCTAAGTCTGAAGGGGAGCCCTTTAGGAAGGAACTTTTATTGAGCTTTTCTGAGAAAATTATATGTAAAAACTGAGTGAGCCGTTCAACTTCACATTCCAAGCCCTGTTGATATAAAATATGAGTTCCTGTGCAAGATGAGAAGAGGGGCTTTGTGGAGGGAGAAAAAACAAAATGCTCCCTCTTTACAGTAAAACACACACACACACACACACACACACACATATTACCATGCATTCTCACTGAAAATACAATAAAATGTAATGAAAAAAATCACATGTAACATCCCACAGAAAACAATAGATTTATTTTCCTAGCATTTTCTATGCTTGTTATACATCTATGTATTTTTAATTGGTAACATCCTATATAATACCTTTGTGTGCTCTTTTAAAAAATATTACATCACGACTATTTTCCTACCTTATTATAGTCTTTGAAGGATGATTTTTTAAAATTGTTGCCTAACTACCCATCATATTGATGTGCTATGATTTATTTAACTGTTTAAACCCTGGACATTTGCTTGGTTTCTGATTCTCCACTGTTGTAGAACGCATCATGCCGAAGAATCTTGACATAATTGATTATTCCATTAGAATAGCTTCCTAGAAGGTGAATTCCTGGGTTAAATTTATGAACTTGTAAAGGCTCCCCTGACATACTATTTAATTGTTTTCCAGAAAAATGGTGCTAATTTTCCTTCTTGCCATCAGTATGAAACAACCCATCCACCCCACCACAAACAATAACAACTTTCTTCAGCATCGAATTATATTTATTTAAATTTTTGTCAATTCTGGAGGAGAAAAAGCAATTCTCCTTGTAGTTTTAATTTGTAGTTCTTTGATTTGAGAGGCTGTGTTTTTCATTTTATTGGTTATTTGTATTTCTTCCTTTGTGGTTGTCCGTTTTTATTTTTAGCCTATTTTTTTTTTACCGAGGAGATGAGTTTTTCTGATTGGTAACTAAGACTGCTTTGTACAATAGGGATATTTACCTCTTCTCATGTTTGCTGCAAATATTTTTCCTAGTGTAACATTTGCTTTTTAAAATAAATTTATATTTTTTGAAGGACAGAAATCCAGAATTGTATGTATAATATAATCAGATATACCAGTCTTTTCCTTCACATTTCTTCTCTTCTAAGATTATAAGCTTAACAATTCTCTCCCATCTCAGGACTGATTAAATATTTACTTTGTTTTCTGTAGTTTGTTCATGGTTTCTTCTTCTACATCTGACTCTTTAATCCACCTGGAATTTATTTTGGTGGCTGGTGAGAGGTGGGGTTCTAATTTGATTTTTCATCCAAGTATCCAATCTTCCCATTAACATTTATGGAATAATCTACTCCTTCCTAATTGGTTTTTTCCTCAAATATTGGGTTCTCACATACTAGGATTTATTTCGGGAGTTTCCATTAGGTTTCATTGATCTGTCATTACTGATTTTTCAGTAATGCCACAGGGACTTAATTACCTTAGTTTTGTAACACATTTTAATATCTAGTGGAGAAAGTGCCCATCAAAGGTCTTCTCTTTCAAAAACAATTAAGCTATTCTCTTTTATTTATTAAAACATCCTCAGAATCAGTAGGTTTCCACTTTCAAATTTCTAATTTTGTTTGTGTTTTCTTTTTTTCTTGATTAGATTTATTAGAAACTGGTATCTTTTGGATTCACAAATTCTGTTTTTCTTTTTTTTAAATTCATTAATTCCTGTCTTTGTTATAAAGCTAATTTGTTTTGAGGCTTGTTCTGTTCTTCTAATGAATTCAATTTATTTTCATGCTTTTTATTTTAAATGAAAAATCTTAAGGATATTTTTCATCTGAGAACAACTTTGGTCACATCTGAGTTTTAATATATAGAGTTGTTATAATTTTTCAAATAGTCTTCAATGGTAGTTTTGAATAATTCTCTTTTGACCAAGTTGTAATTGAGGAGACTGCTTTAAAAGCCCCCCCCCGCCAAAGTTTCCTTTTAATTGAAGTTTATGGCCTTGTTGTTAGGCCTTGTTGTTGTTGCCTGAAATTTTTTTTCTGTTGTTTTGAAACGTGTGGCCAAGAAGTTGATTAATTTTTGTAAATGTCGATGGATGCTTAAAAAGAAAATGTATTATTTGTTTATAGGCTACAAAGTTCAAAATTTATCAGTCAATTAAGACATTAAAAACTCAGATCGTCTATCTCCTTATTTATTTTTGCATAAAAGTTCACAGTTTTCCTGTGTATAATATTTTTATCCATATTAAATGGTTCCTTTGGACCATTTAATGGTTTTGGCTTTGAATTCAACTTGGTTTAAAATGAGGATTTCTACTCAATTGCCGTTTGGTTTGTACTTAACTAATAAATTTTGCTATTCACTTATTTTTCTGGGTTCTTCCGTTTTAGGTACCTCTCTTGTAAATAGCGTAAAATTAAATTTTGCTTTTAAATCCTATCTAAGTAAGGGACATTGTCTTCTAATTGGGGAGGTAAATTCAATTATGTTGATTGTTATAAATTTTAAGTTTGGTTTCCTCTCATCTTGTTTCAGGCTTTCTGTTTTTAAAGTCTTCCTTCCTGCTTCCTTTATTTTTCTGTCTCTGATGATGTTTGTGTGTCTCATCCAGGAATGTGGAAAATGCACATTCTCAAGGTAGGGAAAAGCAAGGCTCTCAGGCAGGGGGTTGGGGGTCCCTGGTCTGCTGACCCCTGGCTCCATGACCCAAGGCACATTGCATAACGGTAACCTCCCTGGGCCTCCATTTCCTCACGTGTAAGATGAAGATAATGATAGTCCCTGTACCTCATAGAGCTGTGGTCTGGATTAAGTGAAATAACACCTGGCTGATGCTATCGTTATCATTATTATACTTATTAAATTCTCCCTGTGGTTGCCTTTAGCTTTAAAAAATGATTTAAACTATATTTCTCTAATTATTAAAATTGAGACATAAGGCTTTTAAAATTCTTTTCTACTTAAGATTATGAATTTATCATGCTTTTACTAATCCTTCCTAGACAACTTCTCTCAACTTTTTTTTTTTTTTTTTTTTTTTTTTTGCAGCATGCGGGCCTCTCACTGTTGTGGCCTCTCCCGTTGCGGAGCACAGGCTCCGGACGCACAGGCTCAGTGGCCATGGCTCATGGGCCCAGCCGCTCCGGGGCATGTGGGATCTTCCCAGACCAGGGCACGAACCCGTGTCCCCTGCATCAGCATCCGGACTCTCAAACACTGCGCCACCAGGGAAGTCCCTTCTCTCAACTTTTTAATCTGAGAGTTAGCAACCCTCTCATTATTATGGAATTATTATTTTGTTGCATACATTTACTCTTTCCAGAATCTACTTTTTCTTTGACATTAGAATTTCGTTTTACAATCATGTTTAAATGTAGTCTGGATTTCATGTTTACCTGGTTTCAATACTGTCTACCTGTCTTTCTTTCATATAGTTCCATTATTAAGATCTTAATCGTGATTCATCCCTTGGTCAACGGACACACAAGCTCTCCCAAAAAGTGTAGGTTGTAGCCTTCTGAGCCCGTAAAACTCCAAGAATGACTTTTGCTCCTCTTGTTTCCTCATGTAAATGACACGAATGCCCTAATGTCTCCTGGAATTTAGGGTTCTGAGGAAAAGTCAGCTCTGTGTTGCCTATGTGCTTCTAGGATTGTTTAACCTTATGATTCAGAACATTTTCCAGAAAAAAAATTATTTTTCCCCCTATTCTAAGTGGAAAACAGGAAACTTTTTGATCTGAATAATCTTAACCTCCCCACCACCGCCCTGGCAGGCCAATTCTGATAAAGTTTTCTTCATGTATGTCCTTGATTTTGCTTTTATCCAAATCATTCTGGTTTCTTCCTCCAAAATAACTCTAGAGCTAGGATTTAGCCTTGATTCTGCAGCTTCCAATTCTGTCCTATTCACCCTCTTCTCTCATCTCTTTGTTCTTGTCTTCTACATTTGGAGAGAACTTTGTTTGTCCTTCACATTCCGCATTTTAAAAAATTCAGTGCCCCAATGTGGATTTTCTTTTTGCTAAAACATTTTCATTTTCTGTGAACTCTAGGCTTATGTGAACCAGATACATTTTCATTTCATATCTGCCCACTCCTCTCTATCACAGAGATCACATCTTCTTGCACCCTGTAAGGGATGCCCAAGAATTTTCAAATGTTGCTTTCTGTTCCTCATGATTAAACGTTATTCTGCATCTTCAGAATTATTTTCCTCTTTCTTAATGGTGCACATTTGTTTCAAGGCCTCCTGTATGATTCCCCTTCCCTCCCCTCCTCAGTTTCCCCTACCGAACCCCTGCCGGGAATCCATCTTTGAATTAGGAGTGATCTATCCAGACCTGGCACCCGGCAGCAGGATTGCCCTAGGCTGCTCCTCTGCCCAGCGGGGTGCTGATTTCCCCTTCCTCTAGCTAGAGGGCAGGGTTCCAGTTCTAGCAGGCTTCAACCAATGTGACAGGATACTTTCCTATCCTTACTAACTAGTCTTCTCATTCCCCAAACCAGTGGTTTGTATCCTCTAAAGTCATGGACTCCTGCTAGTAAAAAATTTTTGAGCATGCACCCTCCCCCTGCTATATGTATATTTATTATAAATTGTCCACATGTATTACAGTCTACCTGCATATTAAGATTAGCAAAGATTAATTTTCTTAGATAAAAATAACTATGAATAGAAACTCTGATCATTTCTTCCCGTCGTCCCAGTGGGTCACTGTGCACGTGTTACACATTGGAGGTTGTGCCTGGCATCAGAGGGCCCGTGAGAACCCATTGCTCTCAGAGCTCTTCCCAGCTCTGCCCAGCACACAAAGGCTCTATTTGGGCACATGTGTCAACCTCGTGCTATGTACTTCCTTCTGTAGACCTTCTCTCTGCTTCTTTCTTGGAGCTGAAGCCCCTGGTGGAGGTGGTAGGAGATTGTGGGAAGGAGACGGGGAGGAGGAGGGAACTGTTCTTGCTCCCAGCTTCCGGCTGGTGCAGACCTGGGTGTCTGGGACAGAAGCAGAAGAGACTGGAGGAAGGAAGCCTCTTTTTATCTTCCTTATGATGGGAGGAGTGGCTCTCTTTTAATGAGAGAAAGAATGGCCACTCATTGTTTTTCTCCAGTTCCAGCAGCCAGGTCTCCAGAATCCATTTTCTCACGAAAATGCCAATATACAGACTTAGATGAAAGTTCACACCATCACCAAAGACCTGTTGATAGGCTGGAAGGCCTGAGATACTGACACAGCCTGTGAGCAGAACTTGGAGCCTCAGGAGAGAAGAGGCCAAAGGGATTCCAGTCACGAGGGTAGGAGGTCATTTACAAAACTTGGCTCGGGATCACAAGACTCAGCCCACTCTGTCAGTGTCATGGGAGGCCTTGTCGCTCCTCCCAGGGAGATAAACAGCCACATGTGAGCTGGCAGGCTTCGTTCAGGGCGTGCCAGGAAAGCCCCCTTCCTGCCTTGCTGCCTTTAGGCCTGGGCCCCCCCACCCCGTGGTCTCTCCACCAGTTCAGCTGCTTGGCATGTGACAGTGTTTAATGAGGAGGTTCCTCGGATGGGCTCTGGGAGGCCTGTGGGAGGCGGGCACGTGGCCAGGAGAATCCCAGAGAATGGCGAGTGCCACACTGTCAGGCCTCAGAACCCATGATGTAATGTTTCACTGGGGTGCGAGGAAAACAAGCCTGCTGTTGATGCCGCCCTCCCAGCAACCAGGCGCTGCCCTCCCCATAGCAGGCTGTTCTGGGTAATTACTGATTCCCTCTCCCTCCTTGGAAGGAGGAAATGTGAAAAACCTTTATTGTCACATAAAAGCCAACCCCAGATATGAGAAATGTCTTTCAAAATGAGTCTTGCTGAAGAGGGATTTCCATAGCAACTTCAGAAGTGTGTGTTCACAGCTAGAGATGTATCCGGGCTGATGAAACCCACCTGGAATGTGAACAAGCCCTGCTCTGGGCATCAGCAGAGGGGAGTTTTTCTAGAGCCTGTCATGCTGCTATGTGACCTTGGGCGAGTCCTTTACTCTCTCTGCTGTCTCAGATGACAGAATTGTCATTGATCAGGCTGAGAGAGAAAAATGGAATCTTGCCCACATTGGACAGGGCGGGTCCTTCCACCCTGGTCCGAGGCTTCAGTCCTCCAAAGCACTGCCTGCCTCCAGTTTCTGTCCGGTCTCTGGTTGAATAATTCCTATCTCAGTCTCTGCCAATCTTGCTGATTATTTGACATTGGGGAAGGACAATGCTCATTTAAGCTTGATTCTAAAAGAAATTGCTTGGTCTTTTTAAAAGAAGCACTTTGCGTGATTAGGAAAGAATATACTTACTCATAAACGCTTCCACAGCTCCATAGGTCAGATTCCTGGGAAAGAGTCACTGGGACGCTGCGATTTGAGTGTGGGAGGTTTGTTGGGGCTGCTCTCAGGATCAACACCCATGGGGCCTGAGGGACATAGGACTGGGGAGAGGGAGGGGTTGAAGTGCCATGTGATCCCTCGGGAGCCCTGGAGCCAGGAAGGCCCTGCAGAGCTGTGAGGTAAAGGGGCTGGGCCTTTCAACTCCTACACTGACAAGTCATTGGATGCTTGCTGCCCTGGGCAGGAGGCTTGATCTTAGCTGAAGCAGCTCCCTTCATCCAGGGCAATTCTGCCACAGGTGACAATCCCAGCCGAGGGAGTGAGAGCCTGGGCCGAAAGGGGGCCCCGGGGTGGCGTACCACAGCATCCACTACACTCGGCTATGTTTGAATTTAACCTGAAGGCAGCCCTGAAGACAGGGTAGTAAAATGGTTAAAAGCACAGACATCAGAGGCAGGCAAAACAGCAAGACTGGGATTTAAGTGTCAGTCTCAGTGGCTGTGAGACACTCAGATCGGGAAAGTCGCCAGGGGAGGCTAGGCCACAGTTTCCTTGTAAATGCAGGATTCAGCCTGGGCTGGTGAGACAAACATGAAGTTCAGAGTCAGAAGCAAGTTCAAATTCTGGCTCCATATTTACTGGCTCTGTGACCTCGGGCTAGTTACTTTACATCAGTTTCCTCCGCTCTAAAATGAGGACAATCACAGTGCCTCTACCACAGGGCTACTGGGAGGGCAAATGGAGATAACAGTGAAGTATTTCACACAGAACTGGCACAGGGTAAGCTCCCCAAAAACAGGGGCAATGATAACACCCCACGTGTTTTAATATATCTCATGTGAGATCTAAGCAAAAGCCTTTTGGTCAAAGGGTCTTTTCACAAGAGAAGGGGAAGCTTTAGGAGAACCTTTGATTTGCTCGTTGCTTCTCTGTGCCTTTGCCTTGGACTTCAGCTGGGCATGTCAGTCATCTCCGAAGACAGAGGCCCATGGTCTGATGGAGGCCAGGTCAACCCAGCCCCAGTGTGGAGGTCATAGAGTGTCATTCAGTGCCAAAGAGCATGCAACAGAGTACTCTGCAAACTACACACTCGGATGATGAAGCACGCTCATCATCCGATAAAAAATCATCACCCAGACTTCTGACAGGTTCAATAAACAATGAAACTCACTTGCTGGTACTTTGTTCCATGTTTGCGCATCTGAAAAATGGGGTAACGATACACACCAAACAGGGTCGATTTGAGGACGCGGAAGATTTCAAACACCTTAAGGGGCTATGCAAATTCAATTATTATTGCTGTTAGAAGACTCAGCTTTGATCAATTAAAAAGGAAAACAGGAAGAGCATAGGTCCACATATAGTAGGAATTGGGTTGTTCTAATTATAAAAAGGCAGCCACAAGATTCCCAAGAGTTATCAAGAGATCTCCGTTATTAGTATGAATAGTCACTATCATGATCACAGTGTACGCTTCACATACGTTATCTATTTGACTCCAACAACAAATCCTATAAAGTTGGTATTATCCCCAGCTTGCAGATGAGAAAACTGAGGCCCAGACTGGCACCATATTGCTCAGCTAAGGGAACTATGAGGAATCTGGGGTTGGAACCCAAACATATGCTTTCTCCATTGCAGAAAGAGTGTCTGCTTACCAGAGAAAATTCATGAAGCCTGGTGAATTATGATCCTACTTAGAGCAGATGTTATAATGTCAGCTGCTGAGTAATGATGGGGTTCTGAATACATGGGTATCGTGGGTCCTTCAGGCTTTGTATGTGAGAAATGTCTCCCAGCATGGCACTGGCTCTCAGAGACTGACCCTGCCATGCACAGGGGTCCCTGTCTGGCTGCAGCAGAATGGCCTCTTTATCTGACTGTGTGTCTTCTGGCCAAACATCTGAAAGAACTGTCTGCACACAGAACATTTCAAAATAGGTGGGAAATCTGGTTCAGTGAACCCCTGAGATATTGTTAGACTAACTCTCCTCCAGACTTCTTTTGCTTGTTTTATCCCTCCTGGGACACTGGTACATGGAAGATTTGATAATACAATTTTTTTGTGTGTGTGGTACGCGGGCCTCTCACTGCTGTGGCCTCTCCCGTTGCGGAGCACAGGCTCCGGATGCACAGGCTCAGCGGCCATGGCTCATGGGCCCAGCCGCTCCGCGGCATATGGGATCTTCCCGGACCAGGGCACGAACCCATGTCCCCTGCATCGGCAGGCGGACTCTCAACCACTGCGCCACCAAGGAAGCCCTGACAATATAATTTTATGTGATAATGAATGAAGGGTGATCTGAGTAAATTACACAGGACGCTTGACCAGGCCTCCCAGCATACTAAAAATAACCTCTCTCAAGTAAATATATATCTACCTTCTATCTCAAGTGATCCTCACTTTAAATGAGGACACTGAGGCCCAGAGAGGTGAAGTGACTTGCTCAAGTCTCACAGCTACTTAGGGGCAGAATCCAGGTTTTTAACCTCAGTGTTCAGACTCCACATATGAAATCAGAGAAAATGAATATCCAGGACAAGCTTGAAAGGGAGAGGAGTCAGTAAGGGCAGCTTGAGGATGGCGGTGGAAACGGGTAGCCACAGACCTACCCTTGAGCCTTGATGATGGCAGTTCTGAGGGGCTGGCATGATGCCCTAGAGCCCCAGATCTCTATTAGGCCATATCCCCCTTCTCTCCTACCAGCCACCAACCTCCCAAAACAATGTTTCCCAAAGTATGTTCCAACAGTGAGGTACTTCTCAAACTTTAAGGTGCATACAAATCACCAGTGAACTTGTTAAAATGCAAATTCTATTCAGTAGTTCCAGGGTGAGGCCTGAGATTCTGCAATCTAACAAGTTACCAGTGATGCTGATACTGCTGGTCTGTGGACCAAATTTTTGAGTAGTGAGGCATCCATAGTGATGTACAATGAAAAGCGTTGGTGGGTGAATACTCTTGAGAAAATCTGGACTAAACAAAATTAAACCAGTTTCATTACTGCAGGACTTCTCAGAGCCTTTAAAATGCTAGCGAACATCCTTAATCTCCAAGAGGGAGACATAATGCAGAAATTGCAAAGTGTTATATGTGAGAAAGGGGTAATGATATAACCAGAATGCTTTGAGATATACTGGTTTACAAAGAATAGGAAATGAGGATTATATATGCATTTTTCCCAGCTTACCTTGGTTCCAATGTTTCAATGTTGCTGTTCATATTCAGCCCCAACCCGGTCCTCTCCTCTCCCATTTTCTCCTGAGGTGTCTGGGTACATGCCTGTTTCTTCCATCAGACCACATACATCTGGCCCCCCCGACCCCGCTCCTCCTCCCTTCCCCCATCCTAACATGCACTGTGTGCTCAGAGGCCCCGGTCGAGTGGAGAACCCAACCCGCTGGAATACCTTTCGCAGACGCGGACGGTCCAGGCAGCGATGATCCACAGTGAGATGCTGAACACGAGGAGCACGGTGCCGGGGCAGATGGTCATGAGGGTCTTCATGACGAAGCGCGTGTTGAAGTTGATCTTGTTGAGGGCCCCGATGCTGCGTGACGAGGCGTCGGTGAAGAGCTTGCTGTGCAGTAGCATGACGCGGGCGATCAGGTACAGGCGCAGGAACATCGGGATGGACAGGATGATGTCCACGTCGGCCTCCGCCCGTGAGGGTGTGTAGGAGAAGGCCAGGCGCGCCGTCCAGAAGAACTTGTACTCACCAGGAATGGGGTGGATGGCGCACACCAGCATCTCCAAGCTGATGTAGAGGATGCGCTCGTAGGTCATGGCTATCCGCCAGTCGTCCGCACCATTGTCGATCACGAAGAGCTGTGGGAGCAGACAGCCTGTTAGCACAGCCAGGATGGAACCACACAGCGGGGGCGAGGGAGGATCCGGCAGCTGATCCGCCT
The DNA here is from genome assembly GCF_025265405.1 of Mesoplodon densirostris. NCBI lineage: Eukaryota > Metazoa > Chordata > Mammalia > Artiodactyla > Ziphiidae > Mesoplodon > Mesoplodon densirostris. The sequence continues at coordinate 114,999,112 of NC_082662.1, forward strand.
CAGGGCCCTCTTTGGAGGCCTCGCCTGGGTGAAGAGAGCCCTGGACAGGGAGTCAGGAGACCTGGCTAAGACACGTCAATCTCTGGGCCTCCATTTCTGTAAATTGCTTCCCAAGATTCCTTCCAGCTCCAAGGAGCCCCTAAACTGGTTGTCTCATGACTAGGAAGATGAACAGCTCACTTGTATTGAACACAGGTCCCTGGGCCCCTGCCAGGCCCTGCGCTGAGCCCTGAGGGGGATGCGGAGATGAAAAAGCTAAGTTTCCTGAGTGAACTCATAGGGCTGGCACAGACTCCTCTTCCCACTGGGAGAAAAGTGCCTGCTGGCAGCACTTTGCTCTCTGTCGGTGGTGGGGTATTAGTGGTGTGGGCCCTGGAGCCAGACTGCCTGGGTCTGGATCCTGATCCCAACACGAACTAGCTCTGTGACCTTCAGCAAGTTACTGAGCCTCTCTGTGCCTCAGTTTCCTCATCTGGGGACAATGATAATAATACCTGCTGCATAGTGGTCGCTATGTGGCTGCAATGGATTAGTACGTACAAAGTGCAGAGAATCCTGTCTAGCACCCAGCTCTGTAAGTATTAGCTATTGTTATTTTTAGCGTTATTAATCCATGGGGTCTCTTTCTGTTCATGAGGGTTGGGCTCAGTGATGTCTAAGCTCCCTTCCGGCCCTAACCTTCCTTCCACGAAGATGAGGCTCCCACTGTCGCACCAGGAGGACTGGCAAAGCAGCCGAAACAAGCCTTCACTGAGCATCTGCTATGTGCCCAGCCTGGGCTCAGTGCTGGGTTCGCATACTGGGAAGGCCCAGGCTTGTTCTCAAGGAGGTCCCACAGTGGGGGGTCTCCCACACCCAATGACTGTGAAGGGGGCCTCATGTTCTTCCCCTCCATGGCCCCAGTCTCCACATCTGTGAAATGCAAGGCCTCTGAGGTCCACCTTGGACATCTGAAGGTTCTGATTCTTAGAAGGTGAGGTCTGCAATCAGGGGCCTGTGCTGGTCATGGGGACCTCCTGGACAGGTATGCGCCTCACTTATGAGAGGCAATGGAAGCATTTATCCTCATGATAATCCTAGGAAGGATTCATGGCCAGAAGGAAATTAGGCTGCCTTAGAAAGAAATTAATGTTGGGGCCAGGGTTGGGTGGAAGAAGTTTGATTTAACCTGGAAATACACCCTTCAGCATGGAGGGAGTAACAGAGAGTTTGGGTCAGCGTGGATTGGGCGTGCTGGTTGAAGGCTGAGCTAAGCCTTGCTTGCCCTCACACTTCACCCCACTTCACAGGGAGCTTAGGAATGGAGAGGCCCTTTACTCTGTGTGTCCCCCTGTTTTCTCTGCAGTTTGGGCCAAAGGAACATTCTGCTGTGTTTTGAAGTTAGTCACCAAGCACCCTTCTCTTCTCCCTCCTTCACTGCCTGCCCTCTAGGCCACCATGCCCACAACCAAGGACCCAGGAGAGAAAACCGTGGCACCCATGTCTGGGGCCTCTGAGGGTAAAAAGGGCCCATCAAGGGATCTGTGTCGGGGGACTTCCCTGGTGGTCCAGTGGTTAAGACTTCGCCTTCCAACGCAGTGGGTGCGGGTTCGATCCCCGGTAGGGGAGCTAAGATCCCATGTGCTTCGTGGCCAAAAAACCAAAACATAAAACAGAAGTAATACTGTAACAAATTCATTAAAGACTTTAAAAATGGTCCACATCAAAAAAATCTTAAAAAAAAAAAGAGGATCTGTGTCATGTCTGAGACAAATTCAAGGTGAACCAATCAAGTCACATGACCTGAACAGGGGTCTCCTGCTTGCCTTACTTTTAGGGTGTGCCTGTGATATTTGTCTGCCTCATGGAGCAAGTGCTAGGCAACTCAGTGGGCTGCCCAGAGGCAAGGGCAGATACAAAAGTGCACAGGGAGGGGAGGCAGCCTGTGAGAGCACCTCTCTCACCTTTCTGGACCATAGTTTCCTCTTCCTTCTGCCCTGGGACCTCACACAGCTATCATGGGGAGTAAGGGAGATAATGGGTATGAAGGGCTTCATAAACTACAAAAGATCATTCATTCATTCATTCATTCAACAAACATATGTTGGAGGCCCTCTATTTGCCAGGGAGCTGGGCATTCAGGGTTCAATGAAACAGCTCTGAGCATGGCCCCCTGTGATGAAGATCATGGAAGGGAACTAGAAGGCTCTATGGGAGCAAGTGGCTGAGGGGCTGACCTCTGCCCAAGCGGCTGTAATTAGTAAGGTGTGCTCTCTGAACAGGAGAGGGTACCCAGCACAACACCAGCCGAGACTCCCCCTCCCTCCTTCCCCAGCGCAGCTGAGCTGGGGGGTTTTCCAGACCCAGGTTTCCACCATCAATTAGAGGGACCTAGAGGCTGCTCAAAGGATTCCCTCTGTTTCTAACTGCTGCCGACAGGCCGAGCCATGGCAACGCGACTGCCTGGCCAGACTCTTCAAATACAAAATGAAAACCATCCACCCTATAAGAACTGCATCAGGTTACTATAGCAACCGGGTTCATTCTGGGCAGGAACTGAAGTAAAGAGTCACAGGTTCCTTGAATTTCCTGATGGAGAATGAGATTGTATACCATCCAAGTTAAAGGTGAGGCACGTCGGCAGTTCTGCCCAGCTTGACAGGAGGGTGCTGGCCCTGGGGTGGTGTCCCTACCTGCCTCCCAGGTGCCCCGCTTCTGTTTCAGTTTCCTGGCGCACGGCTTGGGGTGGGGGGACGACATGGGTAGTGGAGCTGGAGGCTGATGAGCTAGACTGAAGTCTCACACATCCAGATACTTGCTGTGTGATCTTAGGCAGGTCACACCACTTCTCTGAGCCTATTTCTACATCTCTATCATCAGACTATTAACCTTGACCCTGTCCATCACACGGGATTAGCATTAGGATCCAATAATACAGATAAGAGGGAATGTGCTTTAGCAACTACAGTTGGACCTCCATATCCATGGCTGAAGAACTGTGGATCCAGAGGGCTGAGGGTCCTACACCATTTTATATAAGGGACTTGGGCATCCTCAGTTTCCTGGAACCAACCCCCTGTGGATACCGAGGGATGACTATACTCTTAAAATGTGAGGGATTATTAATCCGGCTGGCTTGGGAGGCACTCATAAATAGTATGTATGGGGGCCAGCAGGGAGATATTTCAGGTGGCAGATTGAGAGCCTCTGCTAGACAGGGCTCCAGTGCAGGGATTTGTGGATCAGCAGTGTGGGCAATATGGCCCAGAAGATTCCATTGCTGTCCCATATGAGGACGCCCTTGTGCTTGCTCCCATCTGACTCCTGGAACCACAGTTCCCCAAGTGTAGCCTCACTCAGACTTAGGCAGGTAACCGTACCCCACACTGCCATGTCCTCACTCAGCATCCTGTTCATTCCTTACAAATCACAAATTTCAGTTACGTATTTATTCATGTTTGCTTGGGTTTTGCCTGTCTCCCCCACCCCAGAGCAGTGGTTCTTGACCTGTCTGCACATCAGAATCACTTGGAGAGCTTGTCTAAAAATACCCACACTTGGACCCCAGACCAAACCTCTGGGCATGAGGCCCTGGCATTGGGATTTTTCTTAAGCTTCCTTGGGTAAGCCTAAAGTGTAACCTGGATTGAGACCCACCAGTCACAGCTGGACTGCCAAAGGGATAGGGCCGTGTCCACCTTGTTCCCTGTGGTATCTCCAGTGCCAGACCAGATCTTAGCATATATAGGTGTTGGGTAAATTCTTGCGTAGTGAATCAATAACTACTGCTTACTGTGTGACCATGGATGACTAAACACCCCTCTCTTGGGCTCAGTTTCCTCCTCTGAGGAATGAGAGGATAGATTGGATGATCCCCGAGGTACCTTCTGCTCTGAAGAGCCCTTATTCCATGGTCCTATGCAGACCTCGTGTGTGGTCTCGGGGCACATGAGCTCCCAGGGGACAGGACCCATGCCTGGCTCATCTCACCTCTCCCCAAGGCCTGAGATGGTCCTGGTACACAGTGGGCAGTCAATAGAATTTTAGTGAGTAAACGGGTGGGTAGGTGGACGACTGTGTCATGTGAAGAAAAGGACAGGTGGCCAGTGGCCCTTTTTAACCACCCAGAATGGAAACTCCCATAGAAAACTCATTGCTAAGCCTGTGAGTAATGAAGTACCTGACGATTTATCTTATGCCATAGGAAGGACATCCTCCTATTCCCAGGGGGTGGTCCAATCTGGAATAAAGGGTCACAGGTGATCTCCAAGCCTTAGAAGGTGCTGGAGAAGTGCTGGAGCACTGCTGGACCAGAGTGGGGAGGGTGGCAAAGGACTGTCCTTCCCTCCATTTGGGTCTCAGCCACCCATGACTGGTTCTAGAGCAGCCTGACTGGTCACCCTGATGAATTTTGGAAGAGTGCTGAGGTGATATGGATGGGATCTGGCATGGGACAAGGGGGGCCAGAGGGCCCGTGGGGGTTCGGGGTGTGGGGTCTGCTCTGAGATGTCACAGAGTAGAAGCCTCAGAGGCCGGGGGCTGACAAACATGTTTCCTCCTGACCTGGCCTGGGTTTCCCCTGAGTGAGGAAGGAAAGCCACGATCTCCAAACTGCTGTGTCTTTCTGCCTCACATGGTGATGCCGCTCATTTGGGGTATGGCCGGACTGAAGATGGAATGCTTTGGTGCCAGGGCCTGTGGTCACCTGCAAGTCCCACTCTTACCCCAGATAGTGTCCTGAACAGAGCTGGCTCCAGACCTGATCCTCTGCCACTTAACTGGTTCTAAGAGCCTGCGGGATTTTCAGCCTGTTGGTATAATTCCAAGAGCTTTGGGAGGGAGATTTTATGTGAGAGAGCAATTCCAAACTTGCCTTCAAGGAGCTTGTAATTAGAAAGAAAGGAGAACCAACTCAGTCAATTCAACTCAACTCAATTCAAGAAAATAATTAGTAAGAACCAACTAATACTTGAAATTTGCTAAGAGAGCTGATCATGTGTTCTCAAAAAAATAAAAAAGGTAATGATGTGAGGGGGTAGATGTGTTAATTAACTTGACTGTGGTAATCATTTCACAATGTATATGTATATCAAATCAACACACTGTACACTATACAATTTTATCTGTCGATTATACCTCAATGAAAAAGAACCAACTAGGTGAGAACACTGTGGTGATATAAATATGAATCAGACACATGTCCCATGAATCAGCTCACAACCTCAAGGAGCTCTAGCATAAGAGAGGCATGATAAGGGCCCATCATGGAAAGCTTCTTAGGCAAGATAGGGATTCAGTAGTGCTTGGAAGGCCTGTATCAGACAAACCTGGTGTGGTGCCACCAAAATGCCACCAATTCCTCCCATCCCGTTTGTTTCTTTCTTCACATGTGACTTTGCTTCTCCTCCCAGCAAGAGGTACATACAGTCCATTTCTCAAGAGGTACAGTCCATTTCTCCCTTGAATCTGAACCTGGCCATGTGCCTTCCTTTGGCCAAAGGGACATTAGATAATGTGATGTAGCTGAGGTTTGTAGAATGTCAGTATGATGGGGCTTGCTGTAGACACATGGCCCCATTTTCCCCGTCACCCCAGCCTACAGCCAGCACCAGCTGCCAGGCACACGAGTGAGGTCATCCTTGACCAGCTGCGTGACAGAAGCTCACCCCAAGTGAGACAGCAGAAGAACTACCAAGCTGAGCCCTGCCCTGATTGCTGACCCACACAATCGTGAGCTAAGTGATTATTGTTTTAAGTCATTAATTCTGGGGGTGCTTTGTCATGCAACAAAACTAATACATAAACAAATCTAATTCACGCGTTTACTTAGCACGCATATTAGAAGTTGGGTGATTTGCCTGCCATGCCCAACACTTCTCTTTCAACTTCTCATGCCACAGCCCCTAGAAGGAACTTCCACCCTCACCCTGCCACCCCGCATAGTTAATCAGACAGGGATGGCCAGTCTATCTCAAGTAACGGGGTAACTGGATGAAGAGGGGATCATGATCAAGGGCCAGGCCAGCTTCCCCCAGCCCTGCCCCACCCAGTGGACACATCATTTCATATATCAAAGAATAACTCAAAGCATTTAAAAAATTATTTTGCAAGCAGCTGTGTTATTTTGCATGCAATGTGTTTCTCACAGGCGAGGAAGTCAGCTGGTAGACTGAATCGAGGAGCAAAGGCAAAACAGAATTTATCGGGTGTGAAGAAGAAAAACTGCAGGGACTCTGGGAACAGTGAATCTTGTTGGCAAACTTGGGGGGTAAATTGATCAGCTGGCAGCTAGCAAAAAGGTCAGTGTGGGCATTCCATCCTTGAGTGGCCAATTAGAGGTATCGAAGAAAACAGTTCAGTTATTTATGGGTTCTCCAGGAACACTTGAATTTTAGCTGTGGCACATGGGTGTGTAACAGGCTCCCTCTCTGTAAAGTCTTCTGGGCTCTTCCATCTGCACCAGTCAGACCAGGTCTGCATGCTTCCCACACTGGAGTTTCTCAAAGAGTAATCGTGTGGTTCACCAGCTCACCATGGGGGCCAACTCTGAAGGGTCATCTGGTCACCCCAGGATAGGTCATTTCATGTGCAATCACTGGAGCCCACCATGTCTTAGCTGCAGGACTGGAAATAGGCTGTCTCGACAGGGAGACAAGGAGAATGTCCCAGAGCCCCCAGTGTCAACCTGACAGAGCACCAAGCACCAGGGAACCTGCCCTTTTTTTTCCCCCTTTAGTGTAAATACATTTGGAGTTGATTCATTGGATTTGCTAGTTTCCCCCTTCTATTTTGAAAGACATGAGGCCTTTTCAATTCTTTATTTAAGCAATATCTTTCCTTAAAATGTTCTCAGCTAGTAGGGGAGATCCTGCTTAGACATTTTCTGACCCATCTGAAAAACTTTTATTCTTGCACAACTATGAATTTTTTTTAATTAAAGGAGAGAAAATGGAAAAGGCCCTTGTGTTCTCTACTATTCTCTCTCTGTGAGAGAAAAAAATCCAGGGAAAATTTCCATGATTAAAAAAATATATATGCAGAAAAAAAGCAAGAGAAAAACATTAAAGATATTCTTAAAATCCAATAATAATATATATGTATTTTTTTCCCAAACTCCCTGGAGCATATATTCTTCATGTACATCATTACTATGGGGTTTCCATGGAAACGACATCAAAAGTCCCGTAATACCTAATTAGGTTTCCCCAAGGACAAGAACTGATTGCCAGTGATGAAACGAATGTCTAGGTTTGCAGTAATGGTTAACATAAAATTTCCAGTCAGCAAATGCTCCTTGGAACTAGCTGAAGAAAGGGAGGAAGGAAAAGAAGGGAAGGTAAAAGAGAGGTCAGCAAGTAGGGGGGCTGTCAGAAAAGTCTATCATTCTACAACCAACAAGACTCTCAGAGGGTTGGAGTCCATGCTAGCCAGCTCTGAGTCTTTCTAAGAAGAAATCCTCCCCTTCTGAAACAGATACGACTTACTGGGCCACGTGTAATGTTCTTTGGTGGCTCTTTGGCCTGGTCAGGGTTCTCCTGAGTGCCTCTAGCAGAGTTCATATGTGGTCTCCTGCAGTGGGCATGAGAACCCATGGGACCCTTGAGCCTGAAATTTGTTCGGAACTGCCAGAGACCAGTGGTAACCTTATTAAGCCCTTTCTTGTCCCCAGTTCATAGAGAGTAAAAGCCAAGTTACAGCATTTGAGGAAGCCAGTATTTTTCACTCACATAACAAGAATCATTAACGAGAATGGTGCCTGACCACGGCACCATCGGGGATAGAGTGCTCTGCCACTGAACATCTGTGCGTGGGCAAGTCCCTTTCCCTCTCTGGTCCTCAGATTCTTCATCTGTAACATGAAGGGTTGGATCCAATTTGTGGTTTTCCATTTTCTCCTAGCTGTGGAGCTGTTTCTTCTAGTGAGACTTTTCATTAAAGCCCAATACAGGAATCAGATAAACTCAGAGCTCTTCTGGTTGAAAGGGTAGACAAGAGCATTCAAAGGCCAGTCATAAGAAGGCAGACAGCAGTAGCAAGACGAACTACAATCCTGCAGCCTGTGGAACAAAAACCACATTCACAGATAGATAGACAATATGAAAAGGCAGAGGTCTATGTACAAGATGAAGGAAAAAGATAAAACCCCAGAAAAACAACTAAATGAAGTGGAGATAGGCAACCTTCTAGAAAAAGAATTCAGGTAATTATAGTGAAGATGATCCAGGACCTTGGAAAAGAATGGAGGCAAAGATTGAGAAGATGCAAAAAATGTTTAACAAAGACCTAGAAGAATTAAAGAACAAACAAAAAGAGATGAACAATACAATAAATGAAGTGAAAACTACACTAGAAGGAATCAATAGCAGCATAACTGAGGCAGAAGAACATATAAGTCACCTGGAAGACAGGATGGTGGAATTCATTGCTGAGGAACAGAATAATAAAAAAAAAAGAATGAAAAGAAATGAAGACAGCATAAGAGACCTCTGGGACAACATTAAATGCAACAACATTCGCATTATAGGGGTACCAGAAGCAGAAGAGAGAGAGAAAGGACTGGAGAGAATATTTGAAGAGATTATAGTAGAAAACTTCCCTAACATGGGAAAGGAAATAGCCACCCAAGTCCAGGAAGCACAGAGAGCCCCAGGCAGGATAAATCCAAGGAGAAACATGCCGAGACACATAGTAATCAAACTGGCAAAAATTAAAGACAAAGAAAAATTATTGAAAGCAACAAGGGAAAAATGACAAATAACATACAAGGGAACTCCCATAAGGTTAACAGCTGATTTCTCAGCTGAAACTCTACAAGCCGGAAGGGAGTGGCATGTTATATTTAAATGATGAAAGGGATTAAAGTGATGAAAGGGAAAAACCTACAACCAAGATTACTCTACCTGGCAAGGATCTCATTCAGATTTGACAGAGAAATCAAAAGCTTTACAGACAAGAAAAAGCTAAGCGAATTCAGCACCACCAAACCAGCTCTACAACAAATGCCAATGGAACTTCTCTAAGTGGGAAACACAAGAGAAGAAAAGGACCTACAAAAACAAACCCATAACAATTAAGAAAATGGTAATAGGAACATACATATCAATAATTACCTTAAACTTGAATGGATTAAATGCTCCAACCAAAAGACACAGGCTTGCTGAATGAATACAAAAACAAGACCCATATTTATGCTGTCTACAAGAGACCCACTTCAGTCCTAGGGACACATACAGACTGAAAGTGAGGGGATGGAAGAAGATATGCCATGCAAATGGAAATCAAAAGAAAGCTGGACTAGCAATACTCATAGCAGATAAAATAGACTTTAAAATAAAGAATGTTCCAAGAGACAAGGAAAGACACTACGTAATGATCAAGGGATCAATCCAAGAAGAAGATATAACAATTATAAATATATATGCACCCAACAGAGGAGCACCTCAATAAATAAGGCAACTGCTAACAGCTATAAAAGAGGAGATCGACAGTAACACAGTAATAGTGGGGGACTTTAACACCTCCCTTACACCAATGGACAGATCATCCAGACAGAAAATTAATAAGGAAACACAAGCTTTAAATGACAGAATAAACCAGATAGATTTAATTGATATTTATAGGACATTCCATCCAGAAACAGCAGATTACACTTTCTTCTCAAGTGCTCATGGGACATTCTCCAAGATAGATCACATCTTGGATCACAAATCAAGCCTCAATATATTTAAGAAAATTGAAATCATACCAAGCATCTTTTCTGACCACAATGCTGTAAGATTAGAAGTCAATTATAAGGAAAAAATGAAAAAAACCCACAAACACATGGAGGCTAAACAATACATTACTAAATAACCAAGAGATCACTGAAGAAATCAAAGAGGAAATCAGAAAATACCTAGAAACAAATGACAAGGAAAATACAACGATCCAAAACCTATGGGATGCAGCAAATGCAGTTCTAAGAGGGAAGTTTATAGCAAACAAGCCTACCTCAAGAAACAAGAAAAATCTCAAATAAACAATCTAACTTTACACCTAAAGAAACAAGAGAAAGAAGAACAAACAAAACCTGAAGTTTGCAGAAGGAAGGAAATCATAAAGATCAGAGCAGAAATAAATGAAATAGAAACAAAGAAAACAATAGCAAAGATCAATAAAACTAAAAGCTGGTTCTTTGAAAAGATAAACAAAATTGATAAACCATTAGCCAGACTCATCAAGAAAAAGAGGGAGAGGACTCAAATCAATAAAATTAAAAATGAAAAAGGAGAAGTTACAACAGACGCCACATAAAGCAAAGCATCCTAAGAGACTATTACAAGCAACTCTATGCCAATAAAATGGACAACCTGGAAGAAATGGACAAATTCTTAGAAAGGTATAACCTTCCAAGACTGAACCAGGAAGAAATAGAAAATATGAACAGACAAATCACAAGTAATGAAATTGAAACTGTGATTAAAAATCTTCCAACAAACAAAAGTGCAGGACCAGATGGCTTCACAGGTGAATTCTATCAAACATTTAGAGAAGAGCTAACAACATCCTTCTCAAACACTTCCAAAAAAGTGCAGAGGAAGGAACACTCCCAAACTTATTCTATGAGGCCACCATCACCATGATACTACAAAAAAAGAAAAAAGAAAATTACAGACCAATATCACTGATAAGTATAGATGCAAAAATCCTCAACAAAATACTAGCAAACAGAATCCAAAAACACATTGAAATGATCATACACCATGATCAAGTGGGATTTATCCAAGGGATGCAAGGATTCTTCAATATATGCAAATCAATCAAATTTATACACCATATTAATAAATTGAAGAAGAAAAACCATATGATCATCTCAATGGATGCCGAAAAAGCTTTTGACAAAATTCAACACCAATTTATGAAAAAAACTCTACAGAAAGTGGGCATAGAAGGAACCTACCTCAACATAATAAAGGCCATATATGACAAACCCACAGCAAACATCATTATCAATGATGAAAAACTGAAAGCATTTCCTCTAAGAACAGGAACAAGGATGTTCACTCTTGCTACTATTATTCAACATAGTTTTGGAAGTCCTAGCCACAGCAATCAGAGAAGAAAAATAAATAAAAGGAATACAAATTGGAAAAGAAGAAGTAAAACTGTCACTGTTTGCAGATGACATGATACTATACACAGAGAATCCTAAACATGCTGCCAGAAAACTACTAGAGCTAATCAATGAATTTGGTAAAGTTGCAGGATACAAAATTAATGCACAGAAATCTCTTGCATTCCTATGCACTAACGATGAAAAATCTGAATGAGAAATTAAGGAAACACTCCCGTTTACCACTGCAACAAAAAGAATAAAATAACTAGGAATAAACCTACCTAGGGGGACAAAAGGCCTGTATGCAGAAAACTATAAGACACTGATGAAAGAAATTAAAGATGATATAAACAGATGGAGAGATATACCATGTTCTTGGATGGGATGAATCAACATTGTGAAAATGACTATACTACCCAAAGCAATCTACAGATTCAGTGCAATCCCTATCAAATTACCAATGGCATTTTTTACAGAACTAGAACAAAAAATCTTAAAATTTGTATGGAGACACAAAAGACCCTGAATAGCCAAAGTAGTCTTGAGGGAAAAAAACGGAGCTGGAGGGCTTCCCTGGTGGTGCAGTGGTTAAGAATCCGCCTGCCAATGCAGGGGACATGGGTTCAAGCCCTGGTCTGGGAAGATCCCACATGCTGCGGAGCAACTAAGCCCATGCACCACAACTACTGAAGCCTTTGCACCCTAGAGCCGTGCTCTGCAACAAGAGAAGCCACCGCAGTGAGAAGCCCATGCACGGTAACGAAGTCCCAATGCAGCCAAAAATAAATAAATAAATAAATTTAAAAAGAAAAAAAAAAGACTCATTTCAACCTCCTAGAAACTTCTGGTTTCTTCTGCAATTTCTCTAAAAAAAGAAAAAAAAAAAAGGAAGCTCAAGGAATCAAACTCCCTGACTTCAGACTATACTACAAAGCTACAGTTATCAGGACAATATGGTACTGGCACAAAAACAGAAATATAGATCAATGGAACAGGATAGAAAACCCAGAGGTAAACCCATGAACGTATGGTCAACTAATCTATGACAAAGGAGACAAAGATATACAATGGAGAAAAGACAGTCTCTTCAATAAGTGGTGCTGGGAAAACTGGACAGCTACACATAAAAGAATGAAATTAGAACACTCCCTAACACCATACACAAAAATAAACTCAAAATGGATTAAAGACCTAAATGTAAGACCAGACACTATAAAACTCATAGAGGAAAACATAGGAAGAACACCCTTTGACATAAATCACAGCAAGATCTTTTTTGATCCACCTCCTATAGTAATGGAAACAAAAACAAAAATAAACAAATGGGACCTAATGAAACTTAAAAGCTTTTGCAAAGCAAAGGAAACTACAAACAAGATGAAAAGACAACCCTCAGAATGGGAGAAAATATTTGCAAATGAATCAATGGACAAAGGATTAATCTCCAAAATGTATAAACAGCTCATGCAGCTCAATATTAAAAAAACAAACAACCCAATCCAAAAATGGGCAGAAGACCTAAATAGACATTTCTCCAAAGAAGACATACAGATGGCCAAGAAGCACATGAAAAGCTGCTCAACATCACTAATTATTAGAGAAATGCAAATCAAAACTATAATGATGTATCACCTTACAGCAGTTATAATGGGCACCATCAGAAAATCTACAAAGAACAAATGCTGGAGAGGGTGTGGAGAAAAGGGAACCGTCTTGCACTATTGGTGGGAATGTAAATTGATACAGCCACTACAGAGAACAGTATGCAGGCTCCTTAAAAAACTAAAAATAGAACTAGCATATGACCCAGCAATCCCACTACTGGGCATATACCCTGAGAAAACCATAATTCAAAAAGACACTTGCACCCCAATGTTCATTGTAGCACTATTTACAATAGCCAGGGCATGGAAGCAACCTAAATGCCCATCGACAGATGAATGGATAAAGAAGATGTGGTACATATATACAATTAAATATTACTCAGCCATAAAAAGGAACGAAATTGGGTCATTTGTAAAGACGTGGATGGATCTAGAGACTGTCATACAGAGTGAAGTAAGTCAGAAAGAGAAAAACAAATATCATATATTAACACATATATGTGGAACCTAGAAAAATGGCATAGATGAACCGGCTTGCAGGACAGAAATAGAGACACAGATGTAGAGAACAAACGTATGGACACCAAGGGGGGAAAGTGGCGGGAGGATGTGGTGGTAGTGTGATGAATTGGGAGATTGGGATTGACATGTATATACTAATACGTATAAAATGCATAACTAATAAGAACCTGTTGTATAAAAAAATAAATAAAATAAAATTCAAAAAGACAAAAAAAAAGGCCAACTCATTCACCTCGTCCTCTGCCTAGCTCTCTGTGGTAGCCCATAACCCCCCATAGAACCCTTCTGTTGAAAAACCGTTGGCTGGACCAGTTGGCCTCTAGTTACAATGAGGGATAAGTTGTGGTACTGGAAATCAAGGTGCTTTAGATCTACTTCAAGCGATGCTGGGTGCACGGGCATGGAACTTTTACCAGATCAGTTTGCTCTTTCATTCTTTCTCTGTCTTTCTCTCTCTCTCTCTCTCTCTCTCTCTCTCTCTCTTTCTCTCTTTCTCTCTTTCTTTCTGGGTTGAGTCCCTAATATATGACAGTCACCATACCAAGCTCTGGGGATACAGCAAGAACAAGTAAACAAAACCTCTATCATCATGGAGCTTACGTTCTAATGGAGAAAAACAGATAAGAAACAGGTAAACCATTTAATTTCAGTACGTGATGTCTGCTAGGAAGAAACAAGAGCAGTCTGGGTAGAAGTTGTGCTGTCTTGGACAGGCAGTCCAGGCAGGACTCTCTGAGAACTGAACCTTTGAGTGAAAGGTAAACCCTGCAAAGGTAAGCACTGCAGGCAGAGGGGACAGCATGTGCAAAGCAGGATAGAGCTTGGAGCATTTGAGAAATGAAAGAAAGAAGGCCAATCTAGGAAATAAGTGATGGGTGGTACCAGATGAGGCCAAGAAAGTAGCAAGCAGGACCCAGATCACTGGGACCTGGGAAGCCAGGGTAGGAGCAGCTGGAGGGGCAGGGAGACCACAGGCTCACCCCCTCAGGGCCAAGTCCATGTCATCACCACTTTCTGAAGACAGACTGTACACAGATTGAATACTTGTCTGCATTAGTCAGCTTGGGCCACCATAACAAAGTACCACTGACTGGGTGGCTTAAGCAACAGAATTTTTCATTTTCTCACAGTTCTGGAGGCTGGAAGTCTGAGATCCAGGTAGTCAGCATGGTCGGGTTCTGGCAAGGACTCTCTTCCTGGCTTGTAGACAGCTGCCTTCTCACTGTGTTCTCACATGGCAGAGAGAGTGAGAGAGACAGAGAGAGATGTCTCTTCTTATAAGGCCACAGTCCTATCAGACTGGGCTACTACTATACCTCTTTTAACCTTAATTATCTCCTGAAGACCCTATCTCCAAATATAGTCACATTGGGGATTAGGGCTTCAACGTATGGATTTTGAGGGGGACACAATTCAGTTCATCACAGTGTCCATATGTGTCCAAATTACCCCAAGGCCCAACTACAGGCCAAACCAAGTGATTCTGAACATACTATCTCATTGCAACATCACAACCTTCCTGTAAAGAAGTAATATCATGCCCATTTTGCAGATGGAGAGACTGACCCAGAGAGGTTAAATCGATTGCCCAGGGCCCTGCATTCTACTTTTGTTTTTTAACATCTTTATTGGAGTATAATTGCTTTACAATGGTGTGTTATTTTCTGTTTTATAACAAAGTGAATCAGCTATACATATACATATATCCCCATATCTCCTCCCTCTTGCATCTCCCTCTCACCCTCCCTATCCCACCCCTCTAGGTGGTCACAAAGCATCGAGCTGATCTCCCTGTGCTATGCGGCTGCTTCCCACTAGCTATCTATTTTTACATTTGTTAGTGTATATAAGTCCATGCCACTCTCTCATTTCGTCCCAGCTTACCCTTCCCCCTCCCTGTGTCCTCAAGTCCATTCTCTACATCTGCGTCTTTATTCCTGTCCTGCCCCTAGGTTCTTCAGAACCTTTTTTTTTTTTTTAGATTCCACATATATGTGTTAGCATATGGTATTTATTTTTCTCTTTCTGACTTACTTCACTCTGTATGACAGTCTCTAGGTCCATCCACCTCACTACAAATAACTCAATTTCGTTTCTTTTTATGGCTGAGTAATATTCCATTGTATGTATGTGCCACACCTTCTTTATCCATTCATCTGTCGATGGACACTTAGGTTGCTTCTATGTCCTGGCTATTGTAAATAGAGCTGCAATGAATATTGCGGTACATGACTCTTTTTGAATTACGGTTTTCTCGGGGTATATGCCCAGTAGTGGGATTGCTGGGTTGTACGGTAGTTCTATTTTTAGATTTTAAGGAACCTCCATACTGTTCTCCATAGTGGCTGTATCAATTTACATTCCCACCAACAGTGCAAGAGGGTTCCCTTTTCTCCACACCCTCTCCAGCATTTACTGTTTGTAGATTTTTTGATGATGGCCATTCTGACTGGTGTGAGGTGATACCTCATTGTGGTTTTGATTTGCATTTCTCTAATGACTGGTGATGTTGAGCATCCTTTCATGTGTTTGTTGGCAATCTGTATATCTTCTTTGGAGAAATGTCTATTTAGGTCATCTGTCCATTTTTGGGTTGGATTGTTTTTTTTTGTTTTGGTTTGGTTTTTTTTGATATTGAGCTGCATGAGCTGCTTGTAAATTTTGTAGATTAATCCTTTGTCAGTTGCTTCATTTGCAAATATTTTCTCCCATTCTGAGGGTTGTCTTTTCCTTTTGTTTGCAGTTTCCTTTGCTTTGCAAAAGCTTTTAAGTTTCATTAGGTCCCATTTGTTTATTTTTGTTTTTATTTCCACTTCTCTAGGAGGTGGGTCAAAAAGGATCTTGCTGTGATGTATGTCATCGAGTGTTCTGCCTAGGTTTTCCTCTAAGAGTTTTATAGTGTCTGGCCTTACATTTAGGTCTCTAATCCATTTTGAGTTTATTTTTGTGTATGGTGTTAGGGAGTGTTCTAATTTCATTCTTTTACATGTAGCTGTCCAGTTTTCCCAGCACCACTTACTGAAGAAGCTGCCTTTTTTCCATTGTATATTCTTGCCTCCTTTATCAAAAATAAGGTGACCATATGTGTGTGGGTTTATCTCTGGGCTTTCTATCCTGTTCCATTGATCTATATTTCTGTTTTTTGTGCCAGTACCATACTGTCTTGATTACTGTGGCTTTGTAGTATAGTCTGAAGTACAGGAGCCTGATTCCTCCAGCTCCATTTTTCTTTCTCAAGATTGCTTTGTCTATTCGGGGTCTTTTGTGTTTCCATACAAATTGTGAAATTTTTTGTTCTAGTTATGTTAAAAATGTCATTGGTAGTTTGATAGGGATTGCATTGAATCTGTAGATTGCTTTGGGTAGTATAGTCATTTTCACAATGTTGATTCATCCCATCCAAGAACATGGTATATCTCTCCATCTGTTTATATCATCTTTAGTTTCTTCCATCAGTGTCTTATAGTTTTCTGCATACAGGTCTTTTATCTCCTTAGGTAGGTTTATGCCCAGGTATTTTATTCTTTTGTTGCAATGGTAAGTGGGAGTGTTTCCTTAATTTTTCTTTCAGATTTTTCATCATTAGTATATAGGAATGAAAAAGATTTCTGTGCATTAATTTGTATCCTGCTACTTTACCAAATTCATTGATTAATTCTAGTAGTCTTCTGGCGGCATCTTTAGGATTCTCTATGTATAGTATCATGTCATCTACAAACTGTGACAGCTTAATTTCTTCTTTTCCAATTTGTATTCCTTTTATTTCTTTTTCTGCTCTGATTGCTGTGGCTAAAACTTCCAAAACTATGTTGAATAATAGTGGTGAGAGTGGACAAACTTGTCTTGTTCTTGATCTTAAAGGAAATAGTTTCAGTTTTTCACCATTGAGAATGATGTTGGCTGTGGGGTTGTCATATATGGCCTTTATTATGTTGAGGTGAATTCCCTCTATGCCAACTTTCTGGAGGGTTTTTATCATAAATGCGTGCTGAATTTTGTCAAGAGCTTTTTCTGTATCTATTGAGATAATCATATGTTTTTTCTCCTTCAATTTGTTAATATGGTTTATCACATTGACTGATTTGCATAAGTTGAAGAATCCTTGCATTCCTGGGATAAACCCCACTTAATCATGGTGTATGATCCTTTTAATGTGCTGTTGGATTCTGTTTGCTACTATTTTGTTGACGATTTTTGCATCCATGTTCATCAGTGATATTGGCCTGTAGTTTTCTTTCTTTGTGACATCTTTGTATGGTTTTGTTATAATGGTGATGGTGGCCTCATAGAATGAATTTGGGAGTATTCCTCCCTCTGCTATATTTTGGAAGAGTTTGAGAAGGATAGGTGTTAGCTCTTCTCTAAATGTTTGATAGAATTCGCCTGTGAAGCCATCTGGTCCTGGGCGTTTGTTTGTTGGAAGATTTTTAATCACAGTCTCAATTTCAGTGCTTGTGATTGGTATGTTTATATTCTCTATTTCTTCCTGGTTCAGTCTCAGAAGGTTGTTCTTTTCTAAGAATTTGTCCATTTCTTCCAGGTTGTCCATTTTATTGGCATAGAGTTGCTTGTAGTCATCTCTCATGATCCTTTGTATTTCTGCAGTGTCAGTTGTTACTTCTCCTTTTTCATTTCTAATTCTATTGATTTGAGTCTTCTCCCTTTTTTTCTTGATGAGTCTCCTAATGGTTTATCAATTTTGTTTATCTTCTTAAAGAACCAGCTTTTAGTTTTATTGATCTTTGCTATTGTTTCCTTCATTTCTTTTTTTTCTTTTTTTTTTTTTTGCGGTATGCGGACCTCTCAGTGTTGTGGCCTCTCCCGTTGCGGAGCACAGGCTCTGGACGCACAGACTCAGCGGCCATGGCTCACGGGCCCAGCCACTCCGTGGCATGTGGGATCTTCCCAGACCAGGGCACGAACCCGTGTCCCATGCATCGGCAGGTGGACTCTCAACCACTGCGCCACCAGCGAAGCCCTCCTTCATTTCTTTTTCATTTATTTCTGATCTTATGTTTATGATTTCTTTCCTTCTGCTAACTTTGGGGTTTTTTTGTCCTTCTTTCTCTAATTGCTTTAGGTGTAAGGTTAGGTTGTTTATTTGAGATGTTTCTTGTTTCTTGAGGTGGGATTGTATTGCTATAAACTTCCCTCTTAGAACTGCTTTTGCTGCTTCCTATAGGTTTTGGGTCGTCGTGTTTTCATTGTCATTTTTTCTAGGTATTTTTTGATTTCCTCTTTGATATCTTCAGTGAACTCTTGGTTATTTAGTAGTGTATTGTTTAGCCTCCATGTGTTCGTATTTTTCACAGATTTTTTTCCTGTAATTGATATCTAGTCTCCTAGCATTGTGGTAGGAAAAGGTACTTGATACAATTAAAATTTTCTTAAATTTACCAAGGCTTGATTTGTGACCCAAGATATGATCTATCCTGGAGAATGTTCCATGAGCACTTGAGAAGAAACTGTATTCCGTTGTTTTTGGATGGAATGTCTTATAAATATTAAGTCCATCTTGTTTATTGTATCAGTTAAAGCTTGTGTTTCCTTATTTATTTTCATTTTGGATGATCTGTCCATTGGTGAAAGTGGGGTGTTAAAGTCCCCGACTATGATTGTGTTACTGTCGATTTCCCATTTTATGGCTGTTAGCATTTGCCTTATGTACTGAGGTGCTCCTATGTTGGGTGCATAAATATTTGCAATTGTTATATCTTCTTCTTGGATTGATCCCTTGATCATTATGTAGTGTCCTTCTTTGTCTCTTGTAATCGTTTTTATTTTAAAGTCTAGTTTGTCTGATATGAGAATTGCTACTCCAGCTTTCTTTTGATTTCCATTTGCACGGAATATCTTTTTCCATCCCCTCACTTTCAGTCTGTATGTGTCCCTAGGTCTGAAGTGGGTCTCTTGTAGACAGTATGTATATAGGTCTTGTCTTTGTATCCATTCAGCCAGTCTATGTCTTTTGGTGGGAGCATTTAATCCATTTACATTTAAGGTAATTATCAACGTGTGTGTTCCTATTACCATTTTCTTAATTGTTTTGGGTTTGTTATTGTAGGTTTTTTCCTTCTCTTGTGTTTCCTGCCTAAAGAAGTTCCTTAACATTTGTTGTAAAGCTTGTTTGGTGGTGCTGAATGCTCTTAGTTTTTTTTTTTGTTTGTTTGGTTTTTTGCGGTATGTGGGCCTGAGTCTCACTGTTGTGGCCTCTCCTGTTGTGGAGCACAGGCTCCAGACACGCAGGCTCAGCGGCCATGGCTCACGGGCCCAGCTGCTCCATGGCATGTGGGATCTTCCCGGACCGGGGCACAAACCCGTGTCCACTGCATGGGCAGGCGGACTCTCAACCACTGTGCCACCAGGGAAGCCCCTCTCTTAGCTTTTGTTTGCCTGTAAAGGTTTTAATTTCTCTTTCGAATCTGAATGAGATCCTTGCTGGGTAGAGTAATCTTGGTTGTAGGTTTTTCCCTTTCATCAATTTAAATATGTCTTGCCAGTCCCTTCTGGCTTGCAGAGTTTCTGCTGAAAGATCAGCTGCTAACCTTATGGGGATTCCCTTGTATGTTATTTGTTGTTTTTCCCTTGCTGATTTTAATATTTTTTCTTTAATTTTTGATAGTTTGATTAATATGTATCTTGGCATGTTTCTCCTTGATTTATCTTGTATGGGACTCTCTGATCTTCCTGGACTTGACTATTTCCTTTCCCATATTAGGGAAGTTTTCAACTATAATCTCTTCAAATATTTTCTCAGTCCCTTTCTTTATCTTTTCTTCTTCTGGGACCCCTATAATTCGAATGTTGGTGCATTTAATGTTGTCCCAAAAGTCTCTAAGACTGTCCTCAATTCTTTTCATTCTTTTTTCTTTATTCTGTTCTGCAGTAGTTACTTCCACTATTTTATCCTCCAGGTCACTTATCTATTCTTCTGCCTCAGTTATTCTGCTATTGATTCCTTCTAGAGAATTTTTAATTTCTTTTATTGTGTTGTTCATCATTGTTTATTTGCTCTTTAGTTCTTCTAGGTCCTTGTTAAACGTTTCTTGTATTTTCTCCATTCTGTTTCCAAGATTTTGGATCATCTTTACTATCATTATTCTGAATTCTTTTTCAGGTAGACTGCCTATTTCCTCTTCATTTGTTTGGTCTGGTGGGTTTTTACCTTGCTCCTTCATTTGCTCTGTGTTTCTCTGTCTTCTCATTTTGCTTCACTTACTGTGTTTGGGGTCTCCTTTTCGCAGGCTGCAGGTTCGTAGTTCCTGTTGTTTTTGGTGTCTGCCCCCAGTGGTTAAGGTTGGTTCAGTGGGTTGTGTAGGCTTCCTGGTGGAGGGGACCAGTGCCTGTGTTCTGATGGATGAGGTTGGATTTTGTCTTTCTGGTGGGCAGGACTGTGTCCGGTGGGTGGGCAGGACTGTGTCCAGTGGGGTGTCTGTGACCTTATTATGATTTTAGGCAGCCTCTCTGCTAATGGGTGCAGTTGTGTTCCTGTCTTGCTAGTTGTTTGGCACAGGGTGTCCAGCACTGTAGCTTGCTGGTTGTTGAGTGGATCTGCGTCTTAGTGTTGAGATGGAGATCTCTGGGAGAGCTTTTGCTGTTTGATATTATGTGCAGCCAGGAGGTCTCTGGTGGACCAATGTCCTGAACTCGGTTCTCCCACCTCAGAGGCACAGGCCTGACACCCAGCCAGAGCACCAAGACCCTGTCAGCCACACAGCTCAGAAGAAAAGGGAGAAAAAAAGAAAGAAAGAAAGAGAGAGAGAGAGGGAGAGAGAGGAAGGGAGGGAGGGAGGGAGGAAGAAAGAAAATAAAAAGAAAGTTATTAAAATAAAAATTATTAAAAATAAAACAACAAAAAGTAATAAAAAAAAGAAAGAAGAGAGCAACCAAACCAAAAAACAAATCCACCAATGATAACAAGTGCTAAAAACTATATTAAAACAACAAAACAAAACAAAATGGACAGAAAGAACCCTAGGAAAAATGGTAAAAGCAAAGCTATACAGACAAAATCACACAAAGAAGCATACACGTACACACTCACAAAAAGAGAGAAAGGAAAAAATATATATCTTTTGGGAAGTCTGAGGTCTTCTGCCAGTGTTCAGTAGGTGTTCTGTAGGAGTTGTTCCACATGTAGATGTATTTCTGATGTATTTGTGGGGAGGAAGGTGATCTCCACGTCTTACTCCTTGAAGGTCTCTCGGCTCTGCATTCTATATGCCTTTCACCTGCCAGTCCACCAAGCAGAACCCTCTATGTTGGGGACTAGCCAGTTTTGGCTTTAGTTTGTTTTATTCTAAAGAAAACTCAAGCCCACTCTTTTATATTATTTTTTTAATCAATTATTTGTTATTATTATTATTTTAATTGATTTAATTGATTTATTTTTGGCTGCGTTGGGTCTCTGTTCTTGCACGTGGGCTCTCTGTAGTTGCAGCCAGTGGGGGCTATTCTTCATTGTGGTGCACGGGCTTCTCATTGCGGTGTCTTCTCTTGTGATGGAGCACAGGCTCTAGGCACGCAGGCTTCAGTAGTTGTGGCACATAGGCTCGGTAGCTGTGTCTCGTGGGCTCTAGAGTGCAGCTCAGTAGTTGTGGCACATGGGCTTAGTTGCTCCATGGCATGTGGGATCTTCCCAGACCAGGGCTTGAACCCGTGTCCCCTGCACTGGCAGGTGGATTCTTAACCACCGCACCACCAGGGAAGCCCAAGCCCACTCTTTTATTTTATTTTATTATTTTATTTTATTTATTTATTTATTTATTTATTTGCGGTACATGGGCCTCTCACTGCTGTGGCCTCTCCCACTGTGGAGCACAGGTTCTGGACGTGCAGGCTCAGCGGCCATGGCTCACAGGCCCAGCCGCTCCGCGGCATGTGGGATCTTCCTGGACCGGGGCACGAACCCGTGTCCCCTGCATCCGCAGGCGGACTCTCAACCACTGTGCCACCAGGGAAGCCCCAAGCCCACTCTTTTAAATGTTCATTTCTCAGAAGAATCTTCACTGACCACGGGATCAACATACAATGAAAATAGGCTGGGTCTGCACCACCTTGGGAAACCCACATTGTGATTAGCAGTCCAGATTGGTCTCTGTGGAAGTAAGACAGTTGCATTCATCTCCCGGGGGCCAGTCCAGAGTGAGCAAGGAAGGTAAAGCCCACTTAGAAGCAGCTGCCTCTGACCACTCCTCCTCTCCCCGTTGAGGCAGGAACAGTCATGAGACTTCTAAATACAACACTATGCAAAGTTCAATGCCATGTTGTTTGTTGTGCCACCAGCAACATCATGCCCTCCCCTTGCTCCCAACCCACAGGGAAGTCAGGCCTTGATCATGAGTCCTGTGGGAATGAAGGGACCAACCAGGAGGTGACCCAGTGCCTATGGGGGTCACTATGTGCAGGATGGAACTGGAGAATTCAGTAGAAGCAGGAGTTTGGCATCAGGGGAGCTGCCAAGAGAGAAATGGAAGTTCCCAAGAATCCCCAGAGACCTGTGGGGAGACATTGGGTCCCCTCCTTGCTTGGGGTGGGAGTTCATGCCCAATTCTATTAGAAGCAGTAAGGACAAGATGACCCCAGATAACACTTGGGTTAGATTGGCCATGCCCTGGTATCATAACATGCCCTACCCCATCCATTCTCCACCCTGCTACAGGAGCGAATGGTCTAAAATGCAAACCAAACTGTGTTACTTCCCTTCTTGGAGCCTTTCAATGGCTCCCCAGAGCATTCAGAATCAAGTTCAACCTCCTAGTTGTACTTGGCAAAAGGGCCCTTCCCCACGTGGTCCCAGCCATTGTCCCCTACCCCAAACCTGGCATCTCATTCCAGCCAAACCAAGTTACTTGTGATTCCCAAACTTTGTCCCTTGAAGTTTTGTCCAAGCTGTTCCCTCTTCTCAGCCTCTTCACCAGGGAGCTCCTTCTCATCATTGAAAGCCCAGACAGAGCATCTCTCCTTTCCACATGTCTTAGCAGGCCTCTTCCCAACCCCAGACAGGGTTAGGCAGCCCCCCCTTGGGGATTTCCCAGTCACTGTACACTGTCACAGAGCCAATTCTCAGATAGCATCTGGTCAGAAGGTCTGGAGTGCTAGCCCCAATTTCAGGGGAGGTAGGGAGGAGGCAGAGTGGCCATCTCCATAAGCACCCATAACGACAGACACCAGGTATTGTAGCCTCATTCTGTACCAGGCCCTGTGCTGTGTGCTTTACAGGCATTATCTCATTTAGTCTTTAGTAGGGCTCTGGGAATAGGTATTATCATTCCCATTTTGCAGATAGGGAAACTGAGGCTAAGAGAGATTAAGTCATTGTTCAAGGCCATACAGTTAATAAGGAGCAGACCTAGGCTCTAGAACCAGGAAGACAGGTTCCAAAGGCTACAGTCTTGACCACTATGTCCTGGTGCCCAGCTATGTGAGGGGGGCTGACCCTTGGTGCCTGCTCACTCAGACCAGGCTGGAGAGTGTTTCTGGGTCTCTAGCTGCCTTGGCAGATTGGAGAGTTAGAAGGTTTCTGAGCACCTGCTAAGTCTGGGGTGAGAAGAACTGTTTTCTCAACAGGAAGTCTCTGATAAGTTTCCATTTTGTTTTGACACATGAACTGATCCTGCTGAATGTTTTCGGGGTAACAGCACGATCACTGGGGCTGCCAGACCTGGCTCCATTGTAACATGAACCTGTTTACCACTAGGGAGAAGATCTCTAACCCTGGCGCAGAGGGAGGCTTTGCAGCTAAAAATGAAGAGGTTTCTGGATCTGTCAACCACATGGGGTGCTGGAGAACCAGGTCAGGACCAGGTGTTGGTGGTGGGTGGGGAGTGTTTGTTTTCCCCCAGCAGACAAAAATGCCCTTCAACTCATCCTCAAGGACCAGCTGTAATGTCCACCCTCAGGGGAACTTTCCTGATCTCCCCGCAGACAGGGGGGCCACTGCAAACGGCAACTACAGCCCACTGGGGCTTCCGACTTGCTGGCTTGGTCCAAAGTACTTTTCTTTACATTAATTAACCCTCTTTGTCCTCACAGCAGTCCCATGAGAAAAGTCCTATTGTTTTCCCTAGTTTACAGATGAGCCAACTTCCCCAAGACCACACGGCAAGTGAGTGGTAGAGACAGGGTTTGAATCCAGAGTCCACGCCACCATCTATTAATCCTCTAGCTCTCCCAGTGAGCTGCCTCATAGATGCTCCAGTCCACCCACCTGTCTACACCAACACCCACCTGACACATGGCTCCTTGAGGACAGACTGTCTTCTTGGCCACAGGGCCACGCACAGAGCTCAGGAGACGCAGGCTGTCCCAATGCATGCATAATTGGGGCAAATATTCTGAAAACGCCACAAGTTAAGGTTTCAAAACTCTATCAGTGTGACGGTAAAGGAAAACATTTTAATTGTCCACCATTTCTATAATTCTCCTAAGGCAAAAGTCTTTTGCAACATATGCACAAGAAAGAAACTGAAGAATATTTAAACTAGAACTGCTAATAAGAGCTGCTATTGGAACTGCTAATAATTGAAAAAACAAACCTGGGAACAACCTGAATACACATCAACAGGGAAACAGTTGAATAAATTACGGTACTCACACTGTGGAACATTATGTAGCTCTTTTTAAAAATGAAGTGGATCTATTTGTATAGACTTAGAAAATGTTCATGATATTTTATTAAGTCAAAAGAGAAAATGCAGCATAACTGGTGTAGTGCGATTCCTCTTTTTTTAAAAAAGCAAACACCAACATGTGAAAACAAAAATTCCTCTATATGTATATACATATTGGTATATTTTTGTATATGGACACACACACAAAAAGGTGGTAAAAACCCTCTGATTAATCACCAAATGGTTAACACCAGAGCCTCTGAGGAGGTAAGGGGGTGGGAGTCAGGGAAACTATTAATTATTTTTTCCTTTAATAACTAGAACATACCTCTGTGTTAAAACAAGCTTTGGTAATTTTGAAAACCCAAAAAAGTCTTCTTTTTAAAGAACTGGCCTGGGGGAAGCCACTAGTTGAAGCTAATGGGGATGTTTTAAGCACGGCCATTCTTGGAGGGACAATGATCCCCTGAGCCTTTGCTGCTCTGTAATTTTCCATATAGAGCTTCGAGGCCCCCAGGAGCCTCCCACCCCTGACTCCCACCAGGATGCTGTGAACAAGCCCTACTGAAAAGTGTCAATAGCGGGGCTCCTCTCACAGGGCTCCTCCCGCTAAGGCCAACTTCATTACCTGTTCCATAGCCCTTCTGACTAAACCACCCTGTGAAAAATAGTTCTCACGTACAAAAATTAACAAAGGCACTTATCTCAAGGCCTACCTCTTGGGCCCATTTTTTTTTTAATATCTTTATTGGAGTATAATTGCTCTACAATGGTGTGTTGGTTTCTGCTTTGTAACAAAGTGTATCAGCTATACATAAACACTCTTGGGCACATTTACACTGCAGGTCCTGAAAGCCGAGCTAGTCAGCAGCCCACCTTGCTCGCCCATCATGGGCAGAGGCCAGGGCTTCCCATGGGAAGAGGTGGCCCTCCTACAATTCATAACATAAATCGCACTCCACTGTTCCCTCCATTCAGGAGGGGAGGGGGCAGGGACAGGGCAGGGGGCGACTGCTGTTGGGAAGGCTCACTAGGGACATGGCCACAGGGTATCAGGCACAGAGCTAGGCCCCATGGGTTACAGCGGAGATTAGGATGCAAGTGTCTGCCCAACCGGGAGCTTAGAAGTCACCAGACATAACGAAGGACGAGGCTATAGAGGTGTCCAGCTTGGTGCTGAGGGGCAGAGGAAGAGCGCTACCCGCAACTCAGGGTCCTGTGACACTGCAGTGTCAGTGTCCACACCTGGTGCCACCCTAGACCCAGACCCCTGGGGCTCCTGCTCTGGGCCTCCCCAAATAGAGGGCCATGCTCCGTGCCTCCTCTGGTCACACCTCACCCCATGGAGCCAGGAGCCCACGGGCGCCAAGGTGCTGAATCCACTCCCATCTTGTAAACCACCCTTCAGATATCCAGGACCCTAAATTCCATATCTGAGCCTGCTTCCATGGCCGGCACCGCTTCTTCCCCCATCTGTCCTCTGGCAGGCAGGCAGACCATGGCTTATAGATGTGGCCCTAGGCCTGAGAGGCGGCCAAGGGGCAGCTGGGTTAGGGGTTGGATGGAGCTTGGGCCTGAGGGCTAAGGTACCCACAAGAGTCCTCAGTGTACTGGCTGAGCCAGGGGAGGGAAGAGGAGGGGCATGCTAGGGAATGAGGGCTGGGGGCTTGGACGCCCCCATTTAAGGCTGGCCCCAGGCCCTGCAGATATCAGGGGTGGGTCTGTCCGTAGTCCTTTCTGACTGTCTGGGGTATATCTATACAGCAGCAGCTATATTTTCTAGATTGTTCTGAGGTCAGGCAAACAGGACCTGACACTCCTTCTCAGATAGTCTGTCCTACCTTTCCCCACCTTCTGTGGCAGCCCCAGGCCTCCAGACTTGCTCTGAAGTGTGCTCTGTAATAAAACACTAGTCCTGTAGGAAGTGCCACAGAAAGGGGTCTGGTGGCCAATGTTTGAGAAATGTCTCTTGGGGATTCACTAGGTTCATCTGCATATGCAATGTTCGAGAATTCCTAAAAAAAAGGAAACCAGTCAGCATTTTTTTTTTTTTGTGGTACGTGGGCCTCTCACTGTTGTGGCCTCTCCCGTTGTGGAGCACAGGCTCTGGACACACAGGCTCAGCGGCCATGGCTCACGGGCCCAGCCGCTCCACGGCATGTGGGATCTTCCCGGACCGGGGCACGAACCCGCGTCCCCTGCATCGGTAGGTGGACTCTCAACCACTGCACCACCAGGGAAGCCCACCAGTCAGCTTTGAAATGTAGTTTCTCCAACTTATTTGACCAGCTATTAGAGTAACAGCTATTAATGCTTCAAGGAAGACTGGAAAGCAGTCTTTCAAGTGGGGCCATCACTGTAGCAGAGAACTCAAGTTCATCCTGCAGGCATCCATGCTGCATTTGAACTGAGATGGCTGACAGTCTTCCTGAAAGGCACCACATACTCCCCTGCTTTGTTCAACAGGCTCTGCTGAGCACACCAAACCTGTGAAGCCAATGTCAACTGGCTCCGTCCAATGGCCTCCTGTCAGCCAGGAGTGTCCACATGCTTTGTAGGTATTTTATTTAACAAATGAACGTACTTTACTTACTAGATTCCAGGCACCGTTCTCGTGCTTTACAAATATTAACTTCCTTTATCCTCATAACAACCCTATGTAGTGGGCCCTATTATTATCCCCATTTAAAGATGAGAAAACTGAGGCCTGATGAGGTTAAGTAACCTGCCCAAGGTCACATAGCTGGCAAATGGTGGAGCCTGGAAGGAACCCACGCAGTCTGGCTCCAGAGTCCCTGTTTATTAGTTTCCATTGCTGCTGTAACAGATTACCACAAAATTCGTGACTTTAAAACAACACAAATTTCTTCTCTTCCAGTTCTGGAGGCCAGAAGTCTGAAATCAGTCTCACTGGACTAAAGTCAAGGTTATGAGCAGGGTTGGCTCCTTCTGGGGGCTCTAGGAGAAAGTCCATTTCTTTGTCTTTTGTGTCTTACAGACCCTTCCCCCCAGCCCTCTAACCTCTGGCTTCAGTTGTCACATCTCTTACTTCCTCTTCTGTAGTCAAATTTCCCTCTGCCTCCCTTTTATAAGGACACTTGTGATGACATGCAGGAGCCCCATAGAAAATCCAGGATGATCTCCTCTTCTTAAGAGCCTGAATTTGATCACATCTTCAAAGTCCCTTTTGCCATATAAGGTAACATTCACCAATTCCAGGGATTACGGCCTGAATATTTTGGGGGACCATTATTCAGCCTATCACACCATGCTTTTAACCACTGCACTGTGTTCGTTTAATTTTCTCAACAGTTCTTGGAGGATGTTGTCATTATCCCTATTTTACAGATTAGAAGACTAAGGCTCCAAGAAGTCAAAAGAGTTGCCAAGGTTCATCCAGGTAGGAAATGGCACAGCATGATAAATGTGGACGACTTGCTCCTGCACCCCTGCATCTGCTACTAGAGAGTTCAGGGGGGTTGGTTGGGGGGGCGCTTAGGGTTTTTTAAATATATATTTTTATTGAAGTATATTTGATTTACAATATTGTGTTAGCTTCAGGTGTATAGCAAAGTGATTCAGTTATATATACATATATATACTCTGAGCTCAGGAGTTTTTGAAGCAGGGGCTGCTCTTGTTCCCTTTTAGACTGAACCCTTTTGGCATCTTAAACCCACTGCAAACCTGATGACCACTAGGGATCTGCCTTCCCCAGAACAAGATGCATTTACACACCACATTTTGCAGATAGTTTCTGGGAGTTCACAAACCCCAAGTTAAGAATGCTTGCTCTTGGGAGTTCCCTGGCGGTCCAGTGGTTAGGACTCCATGCTCTCACTGCCGAGGGCCCAGGTTCAAGCCCTCGTCAGGGAACTAAAATTCCACAAGCTGCATGGAGGAGCCAAAAAAAAGAATGCTTGCTCTTGAAACCCAGGTCTCTAAGAGGTATTTGCACACCCATGTTCAAAGCAGCATTATTCACAATAACCAAAAGTGTCTATTGATAGATAAATAGATAAGTAACACGTTATGCAGTGGAATATTATTTGGCCCTGAAAAGGAAGGAAATTCTGACACATGCTGCAACATGGATGAAACTTGAGGACATTATGCTAAGTGAAATAAGCCAGTCATAAAAAGGTAAATACTGTATGATTCCACTTATATGAGGTACTAGAGTAGTCAAATTCACAGAGACATAAAGAAGGATGGTGGTGGCCAGGGGCTGGAGGGGAGGGTACAGAGTTTCTGTTCTGCAAGATGAAAAGCTTTCTGGAGGTTGGCTGTACAACAACGTGAATGTACTTAACACGACTGAACTGTAACCTAAGAAATGGTTCAGATGGCATATCTTATGTGTATTTTAGCACAAGTTTTTGAAAAAGGACACTTGCTCGAAACTGAGAGTTCTTTCAGGGTAGGGGTCACATCTGTGCAGGCTGGTGCACAGAACAGGCTCAACAGAAAACTGCCCATGACTGCTGGATGGGTTGAGTGGGTGATTCTGCTGCCTCCCCCAAGCTGTGGGCTGGCATTTCTAGAAGCCCCACAGTGGTGGCTAAACAGCTACCCCAAGCTTGGTTAAAAACAAAAACAATAAAAGCACTGAGAATTGGGAATGGGGTGGAGGCAGATAAAATGAGAATAAACTCAGTTGCGTTGTGATGAACAATGTCTCTCACCCGTCCTTGAAAGAAATCTTGAAAGGCAGACAGGGCTCTGATGTCAATGTTACAAGTAACTTGAGCCCCCTTTTACTTGAGAGTGACACCATGCCTCTTCCATGGCTTAAAGTACCCAGGCTTTTTGATTGTTGTATCCCTCTGTTGCCAAATAAGATACTTGAGGATTTTTTAAACTTCTCTGCTGTTTGCATGAATTCAGGAAGAGGAACCAAACTCCAAGAGCTGACCTGCGTCCCTCTGGGCATCGTGCCAGCCCCTCAGAAATCACCTCACCTGCCAACCTGCCAATTATATCTTGTCCATAAAAGCATCCTTCCACTGCGCCAGGGGGACAGTACAGGAAACAATGTGATTGCAAGAAAATCCAAGCTAGAGTGGCAGGTGGCACCTATGTCATGATCAGTGGAGGGTGAAGCCATTGAGGCTTCAGAATTGAGAGTGGGTGGAGGCAGACGAGCACAAGAATAAATCCTGTCACCGTTGTGGTAAAAATGGGTGGCGCTCACTGTGGGAATCTTGAAAGGGAAATAAGGGCCCTGCTGTTGCTAATGGGTGTCCCTTCGCAGAGGGTCAGGTGACTCATGCAGCACCCCGGAGTACTTTACTCCCTCCGTGTCCCTCTCTCTGCCGTGCTCCTACAACCACAGCAAATCTTCCTCCTTTGACTGGGCTTGTATTAAATAGCCTTTCAACCAGAGACAGAAGGAGGTAGGCTCCTAGTGAAGCCCAGTCTATAAATATAGGGTAACAATAGGAACCAGAATGTTCCACAGGAAACCGGTAGGACTTGCCCTCCCCATACAGAGCATGGAAGATTTTCACAGAGATTTCTGCAGCCCTCCCCAGTTATAATCCCAGAATGGTAATAACAAACTGATGAGTTTATTCAGGTAATATCCATGAGACATAGTTTTCTTTAAAAGGAAAGGGAATTTGCATGTTTTGTTATATCCATCCTTTACTCCAGTTTAACTGGTCCCTAAGAGGCTTTAACTCTAGCAAGAGGGATTTTGGTTAGAGAGACTGTCAAACCTTGCAGAAGAAGAGAGAGAGAAAGACATATGTTGGAGAAACTCCCCCAAGGGAAGTGCTTTCAAAATGGAATCCAACCTATGCATCCAGGAGAGTAAGTCCTGTATGGATTCTGAAAGCCTATCCAGTCTGTTTAGATGGAACTACCTTCCCTTGTCTGAGATCCAGGTAGAAGTTTGATGTTTTTCTATCCTTGAAGGTGTTGACAAAACTAAAGGGTTTCTCTGCACATGCTCCCTCCTTCAGCCAGGTCTCAGGTGGCTTCTGGTGTGTCCCTCCCCATCTCTTTCATTTCCAGCCAGATCAAGGGCGGTTCCTGGGTTATGGTCCTTGGTTCAGCACTAAGAACAGGAAGCCCCAAGCCTAAAACCATCGCACCCAGGAACATTCTCACCACAAACACTTAGAAGCCAATCTTCCCATTCCAAATGGACACGGACAGTTCAATCGAGAAGGAAAGGGATATTCAAAAGCTGTAATAAATCATGGCCAAGTGAGGTGTCAGACATGCAAACCAGCGAATGAAAAGTTGGCAAGTTGCAAATGGAGAGGTGTGTTGAATTCACAGCCTCCCGGTTGCTCCTGCCCATGGCCAAGGCCCAGAGCCAGGTAAAGTGCTGTCCCTGCTTCTTGGCCAAATGTCCTTGGAGAGAGGCTGACATTGAAAAGTTCACACCTGGATTTCCAACCCTGCATCTTACAGCAAAGGTGGAGGATAGGGGAGCATTGTGGGGAGCTTGAGGGGGAAAAGAGCAACCAGTGAGGGTGGCAGACCCCAATCCAGCCTACAGACAAAGCCACCAGGGTTGGGAACTGACAGACCCCATTTGAAAGTTATAAACCATATAAAAGAACTACCTTTAATGATGGTTATTACTGTAAACCTCAAATTCTCAATAGATCATTAATAATAGTTTGAATTAAAAGGAAAACAACAAATGAATATTAACTTATTCTGGATGCTAGGGACTATTATTCAACAGTTTAAAAAAAAAAAAGGCAAAAATAGAACACAAAATGCCTGCAGTGAAATACCTGTAAGAATGGCCAGAACAGTAACTTAGCTGACTTAGTCAAGAAACGTCAAAGAGCAGAAGTTAAAATTCTAGCCTACACCAGATCCCCGAGATCAGCATTGGAGTGGGGGAGGGTACTGCATCTAGTCCAGGGTTTGCAAGTACTCCACAGAGCGTCCCTCATCCCACCCCAACTCCGCCCCCACCCCCTGCCCCGTGCTCAATCCTTCCACCCACGGATCCCTTCATCCCTCACTGATGGGATGCATCCATTCCTCAGACATGTGCGTGGCACTGTCCCAGGTGCTGGAGACACAGAATCCGTGGTTCTGCCCAGTGGTTTCCTGTTGTGCAAAATGAAGACAAGTCATCTTCTCAGGGCCTGCAGGGTGCGGAGGGAATGGGTCACTCCTTCTCCGCAGCCTCCATTTGCGTTTCATACCCCTCATTCTCCCCACTTCAACCACACTGGCCATCTTGCAGGGTGCGGAGGGAATGGGTCACTCCTTCTCCGCAGCCTCCATTTGCGTTTCATACCCCTCACTCTCCCCACTTCAACCACACTGGCCATCTTGCAGGCTGCCATGCTCATCTTCTCCTTGCTGACACACGGCCTTTGAGCAATGCTAGTCCCTCTGCCTAGAATGCTCTTCCCTTCACTCTGTGCCAGGTTAGAATCTATTCACCCTCCTATCGACTGAGTCAATCCTAGGCCACTCATGACATTTATTGTAGTTGCAACTGTACTTCTTTGTGCAACTATCTGACTAAAGTCTGAACTGTTATGAGACTGTAAGTTTACTTGAGGGCAGAGGCCATATCTGTTTCTATCTCCATTGTCTCCCCGGAGCCTGCCCTTGATACTAGGTCTTTAATAAATACTTTATAAGTGAAAAAATAAAGTATACCTTAAGAGCACTCACGCACAGGTGGAAGAGACACTATTTGATCCTCCATGTAAATGACTCCACAGGCCTTTCCTGCAAGACCAGTTTTTAGAGTGAGGAACTGGGTCCTTTGGTGGGGGTCAGAGATCCTCTGAGAGGAGAAAAGACTTGGACCGTGGAGGGGAGACAATTGTTATGCCCAGTATATTTCGTTATTGCCTTTCTGGTCTCTCTTTGAATGAGTAAGCTATTATGGCCCAGAAGGAGCAGGCGTGTGGTCCATGGTTGAGTCACAGAGTCGCAGGAGTACCTTACACAGCAGCCTGGGCATCAAGCATGGAGGAGCAGCAGAAGGGAGGAAGCACTAGTGCAGGGAGGGATGCCAGGCTCCTCTCTCAGGCCAGCTCCAAATGACTGGAGGTGCCTGCCCAGAGTGCTCAGTGAGAAGAATTCTGGGAAGACATCTGAAATCATCTAGAAAGGATGCTGGGATCAATTAGTCATGTCTGCTCTGGGTGCAGATGGGATACCAGTGGCATGCCTGTCATGTGTTGGTCACCCTGCTCTGAGGAGGCAGGCGGGCTTGTTCACTGACCTACTGGAGAGCTGTTCCCTGCCCAATTTGTGAGGGCAAGTGCTCTGTGGAATAAGGGAGTCCATTTCTTCCCAGTTAGTGGTTATGGCTGGATTTCCCATAGCTGGATGTTTCCATAAGTAGCCTATGTCTAAGTTATTGAGGCAGGCATCACATTTTTCCAGAACATTCTCTGAAGCACTGCTAAAGGAACCGTGTGAGAGAAAGGCATCCTAAGGTGCCATGGGGAACAGGGGGCCCACAATGCCCAAGTCCCAGTCTTTGTGGTCTCAGGACACTTGTGCAGCTATTGGTTAAACAAAAACAGAAGTTCTGGCATTAGGTCATGATCTGGGAAGCCACGTCCCTTCTCTGACTGGCTTCTGAGGAAAGAACCTAGGCGCACTTTGTAGGCTGGCCACCTGAAAGAAAGCACTTTGTAAACATAGGAGGACAGAACAGAGCAGACAGTAGAGGCACCTCCGCAGGGACAGTGGCCAATCCCTGCCTGCTGATCGCAGCGTGAAGGGAAGGCTTCTGTGACAGCAAGGCTCAATCCCAGGACCTCCCGAATTCAAGTATGACAGGTCAGCAGAAGCTGTAGATAATTCACTCATTTGCCAAACATTCCGTGAGACATGTCTTCTATCAGACGCTGTATAAGGCCTGGGGGATTCAGAGCAGCCGGGCCTGGATGCCCTACAGAGCTCACTGAGAGGGAACGTCATGTAAACAGAGAACCGGGTGCCACGGGAGACACAACAAGAGAGGCCTGTGTGCATGGGGGTGCCAAAATGGGGGCAGCTCAGGCTGGAGAGATGAGTAGTGTTCACTGAGCAGGCGAGGGGTGGCACATGCAAAGGTCCAGTGATGTGGAACAGTGGGGTATAGGGAACCCCAAGGGGACTGGCACAGTGTCCAAGGAGGAAATGGCACAGATGTGGCTGCCCAGAGGACAGGGCTATCTTCCAGAGAGCCCTGTGTGCCAGGTTGGGGAGTCTAGACTGTATTCGAAGGGCAGTGAGGAGCTGCTGAAGGTTTTCAGACAAGGGCAAGGTCAGATGTGTCTGTGGGATTCATCGGCAGCAGTGTAGGTGGGGTGGGGTGGTAGAAGGAGGGCAAGCAGGAAGGGGTACCAGTTGGAGGCTGCCCTAACAGTCCACCTGAGCCCCGGTGTGGGGAGACGAGCAGAGTCAGTGAACGCTGCAATCAAAAGGCATCTTGGGCCTCCCTGGTGGCGCAGTGGTTGAGAGTCCGCCTGCCGATGCAGGGGACGCGGGTTCGTGCCCCGATCCCGGAGGATCCCACATGCCGCGGAGCGGCTGGGCCCGCGAGCCATGGCCGCGGGGCCTGTGTGTCCGGAGCCTGTGCTCCGCAACGGGAGAGGCCACAGCAGTGAGAGGCCCGCGTACAGAAAAAAAAAAAAAAAAAAAAAAAAAAAGGCATCTTATCTTAGAAGATAAACACTCAGCAACAACAAAGAAAGAGTTCATAAACTTTTGGAGCAGGGACTTCCCTGGTGGTGCAGTGGTTAAGAATCTGCCTGCCAAGGCAGGGGACACGGGTTCAATCCCTGGTCCAGGAAGATCTCACATGCCGCACAGCAACTAAGCCCTTGTGCCACAAATACTGAGCCTGCGCTCTAGAGCCTGCGAGCCACAACTACTGAGCCCATGAGCCACAACTACTGAGCCCGCGTGCCACAACTACTCAGCCCGCGTGCCACAACTACTCAGCCCGCGCACCTAGAGCCCGTGCTCCGCAACGAGAGAAGCCTGTGCACCGCAACGAAGAGTAGCCCCCGCTCTCTGCAACTAGAGAAAGCCCACTTGCAGCAACAAAGACCTAACACAGCCAAAATTAAATAAATAAATAAAAACTCTTGGAGAGCCCAGCCTCCAGGGCCCTTTTCCTGGTCTCCACTCCATATCTGAATTCTTGCCCCTGCCCCTAGTCTACATAGCTCTTTGTTACTAGTCTGTCTTCCTTGAATTACAGTCCACAGAATATCATCTCCTACCCCGTCTGAGAACAGGTTGAGGGCAGAGCTGGCAATCCACACACCTCTGTATTTCCCATCAGCCCAGCACAGTTCCTGACATGTAGCTGACACCCAACCGTGGATGGATGGATGGACGGAAGGAAGGAAGGAAGGAAGGAAGGATAGATAGATGTGCTTTTGTGCATACATAGGTGTTTCAATATAATATTTTTAAATTAATTTTATTTATTTATTTATTTATTTATTGGCTGCGTTGGGTCTTCATTGCTGCTTGCAGGCTTTCTCCAGTTGCTGCGAGCAGGGGCTACTCTTCGTTGCAGTGCATGGGCTTCTCATGGCTGTGGCTTCTCTTGTTGTGGAGCACAGGCACTAGGCGTGCAGGCTTCAGTAGTTGTGACACGTAGGCTCAGTAGTTGTGGCTCGTGGGCTCTAGAGCACAGGCTCAATAGTTGTGGCGCACGGGCTTAGTTGCTCCACGGCATGTGGGATCTTCCCAGACCAGGGCTTGAACCCATGTCCCCTGCATTGGCAGGAGGATTTTTAACCACTGCACCACCAGGGAAGTCCCTCAATATAATTTTTAATTGGATGAAAAATTTAGGTAAACAGACTGCCCTGGCTACAATTCATCTGATTGCAAAGGCTCACAGGGAACTGGCTGCAAATTTGCGGTTTGGGAGGCAAGTCATGATTCAAGAACCGATTTTGTCCATAAAGCAGCGGGTTCAGAAGTGTCTGAGGCTGGAAGCCCTGGGGGAGGACCAAGTCCCCCAACCCCCAGCCCAGCAGGACAGCCCCAGTGGCTGAAGTGCACAGCAATCACTTGCCCAGGTGTGCAGGGTGCTCCTGGGCACTTGTCAATCATGGGGCAGGAAATGAGGCCATGCCCAGAGGACAGGATATGGCTTTTGACTGTGTGGTTTGCCTTTGTGATGAATGAAAGAGTTTTTCAAATGAGGCTGGTAGATTTGAAACAATCAGTAAACCGGGAAATGAAAAAAGCATTTGGGAGCTGGGACATAAGCATATCAGCCTGGTTTGCCTGTGGAAGCAGGGCAGGCTCTGCCTGTCTTCATAAAGAGCTTGGGACAAATTGTGACCTAACAAAGCTGGCCTGGGGACAGTGTCCTCTTACTCCCTATGAGGCCAGTCCCAGGAGAGGAGGGGGAAAGGCCACCTGGATAGTCCACCTCATCCTTCCCCTAGAAAAGGATGAAGAGAGAGCCTGGCCTTGGGGTTTTTAACGCTCATACCAACGATCTCCATATTACTATGAACATGTAGGGCAGGGCTTTCCTAATTTCTGGAGACAATCAAGGACGGTGGAAAGAACTTGGACTTTGGAGTCTGGCAGAGTAGGATTCAAATTCTGGCTCCACCACTGACCAGCTGTATGATCTTGGTTAAGTTAATTAACCCATCTGAGCCTTACTTTCCTAAGGAGATAATATTGTAGTACAAACAGAAAGGAGATAATGTTAATAGAAATAAATCACAACACCAAACCATTATCTCAAAGAGGTCTTTCTTGAAACTCCAACCCTAAGTAATTTCCTTTCGCATCATTCTCCATCACTGTCCCATTTTGTTCATTGTCCTCATCTGCATTTACACGGACCTATCTGATATCTCACCTGTGATTGTCTGACGCTGTACCTGTCCCTAACGCTGTCCCTGGAAGCTCTATGAGGGCAGGGATCATACCTGTCTCATTCATGGCTGTATCCCCACTGCCTGGAACAGTGTGGGCACTCTTTAAATTTGGGGTAAATGAGTTGAATGGGGAACATGGTGCCTGGCCTACAGTAGATGTTCAAGAAATAGTGGCCAGTATGACCCAGACACCTGGAAATCCCAGAGGCATGGACCTGGGAGCCCAGTTCTGGCCCGGAGAAAATCTCTGCAACTTGCTGTGTGGACTTAGGTGAGCCTCTTCCACCTCTAGGCCTCAGATTCTTCATCTGTCCGATGAGGAAGATGGTCTGAAGATGATCGCTGGGGCCCTCTCCAGCATTCATGGCTCTAACTGTCTCTGATTCTCCACATGGGCTCTGAACTGACAAGGACTAAGAGAAAGGCCAGCTCCATCACTCGATCCTGTGTGTGTGACTCTCAGCTCCACAAATGCTGTATAAAATGAACCCGAAAGGCCCAGGTGCAATCCTTCGGAAGAAGTGAGCACTGGCAAGAGCCAACAGTCAACCCCACTCCTTTGCTGCCCAGCATCAGGCCCAGAGGACTCACCATGAATCACCGCTTAGCCTCAGGACTGGTTTGAGAACACAGGAAGGGAGGGAGGGAGGGAGGGAGGGAGAGCGTTGGGTATGCACATGCACCAGGCCCTAAGCCAGGGACTTTGGCATCACTAGCTTGTCTGGTCCTCACCATAGCCTGGGCGATACCATTATACCCACTCACAGACCAGAAGAGCATGTTAGTAGCAGCCCCTGGGAAGCAGCAAGTACCAAAGCAGGAAATAAAGCCGACCCTCCTGACTCTAAATCTCCCACACTGAAGAACCTGGTGGAGTTTAGACGTCAGGCTTCTTCTCTGTGACCGTTAATCAGGATATACCCCAAGTGTAATTGATGGCAAGAAGACACCGCTAATTCAGGAGCAGCCTCTAGAGGAAGCATTGTTTACACTAATGGAATAATAAGAGCACTGAAAAGTGCTAATACTTACAGAGAGTTTCCTAAGGGTGAAGTAGACTCAGTGCTAAGCACATCACAAGCACTCTCCGGTTTTATCCTCACAAAAGCTCAGTGAGTAGGCACTGATACTGTACCCACTTTACAGATGAAGAGCCTGGGGCTTAGAGAGGCAACGTACTTGCTTGAGGTCATGCAGCTAGGAAGTGGTGGAGCCAACATTTCAACCCTGGTCTCTCTTAACTCTAGTCATCCAGTTCCACCATCTCACCATATCCTGGGCAGGCTGGTGAGACTACTGGGCTAAATTAACATTTAATCATATGACACTAACGTTTATTATATTAATATAACATTAACCATATGCATATATCCAAAGCATACTATATACAATGATTCATACCATTACAGTATTTACAATATGATCAAACTGAATTGGAAAGAGGCGAGTGCTCTCCAGTCTCAGCCAGCACTGACACCAAATGGATTAGGTCGGTCTCGGGGATTAGGTCAAAGGCTCAAGATCACTGTCACCCAGTGGGTGAATGCACAGCGGTGCCGGGCATTTGCCGTTTTCTGGTCGGGGGCCTCTGAGGACAACCCCTGTGAACCATCCAGACAGTGTAGCCAGAGTCTCCAGGGAGACTCCAAGCCCATAAAGTAAGGCTGTCCAGGGTCATGTCCCCTCCCCTGCATAAGTTCATATAGGGATTCAGCTGTAAGTGCTGTAAAGAGTGGCAGGTAGACGGGCTGAGCTCCTACTGAGGCAAGAGAGAGCCTCCACTGTCTCACGCAAGTGCCCTGGGAGGGGGAGACTTGTGGCCGATGGTGAGTGGGTCACGGCCTGGAGTTCCTGGTCGGCATGGTGCCCTCACCCCTCAAAGGATCAGGCAGTGAATGCAGGACTTGGGAAAGGTCACCGAGATTACTTCCGCAGCTGGATTTAAAATGGCTTTGAGTGTCGGGGTATCCAGGGCTCTGCACCCCAAATGGGGGGACAGCCACCCTGCATGCCTTTTACAGTCTGGACAGTCCTGGGGCGGTCCCTTGACCTGTTGGCCCCTCAACCACTTCATCTGTAAGTAGAGGCTAAATGCCAGTCTAGGCGTGTGGCTTGTATCTGGGAGACAGCTTTGCAGAGCCCTGAAAAAATGTAAGGGGATTTGACTTCACTATATGGGGCCCCATAGTCATCATTGTCATCATGCTGTTTTGGATGATTTCATTGGCTGCGTTCTTACAAAATGGACCACATAAGCAGCTCACTCTGAAATGAAAGGAGGGCCTTGTCCCTCCCTGTGCCCTGACCCCCCCAGCACATAGCAGACCACGCCACTGCCTGGAATCATGAGTGACCACCTCCCCTGCTGAAGAAGCTGTCAGTTCTCTTATTTGTCCATCCATTCAATCGCAGGTAGGTATTTATTGAATCCCCACCAGGGCAGGGCCCTATGCTGGTGTTGGTACACCACAGCTGAACTCCCTTTGTCCTTGCAGAGCTGCTTCTCTACTAGAGGACATGGACACGGAAGCCAGAGTTGGCTCAGGGGACCCAAACCCTGACCCAGGAGATGAGCACTCAGGGCCAGGGGCTGTTATGGAGCCCAGTGAAGAGCTCTGGAGCTAGCCTTGTTACAACCGGCTGGGACGCAGGACCCACAGGGAAAGCAGACATCACCCAGCCCTCTGCAGACCAACCCTGGCAGCTCCTTTCTGGGCACCAGTTATGATGCCAGCCAGTCTGAGAAGTGGTCTTCCCAAGGGTCCAGTAAGCAGTTATCCCTTCCCTGGACTCCAGGCTTTACCAAGAGAAAACTGCAAAGAGGAAACAGATTAAGACTCTATCCACAGGGCTTCCCTGGTGGCGCAGTGGTTGAGAATCCGCCTGCCAATGCAGGGGACACGGGCTCAAGCCCTGGTCCGGGAAGATCCCACATGCGGCAGAGCAACTAAGCCCGTGCGCCACAACTGCTGAGCCTGTGCTCTAGAGCCTGTGAGCCACAACTACTGAGCCCGCGTGCTGCAACTACTGAAGCCCGCGCACCTGGAGTCCGCGCTCCACAATGAGAGAAGCCACCGCAATAAGAAGCCCGCACACTGCAACGAAGACCCAACACAGCCATAAATAAATAAATAAATAAATAAAATTTATTTAAAAAAAAAAAAAAAAGACTCTATCCACAGAGCTGTCCTGGGCCCAAGCTGGCCAGTGGATTCCAACCTCCAGCTTCCTCTCTTTGATATTCTGGGAGTGACCAGCAGATGAGGGAGGGGAGACACCCTCACCCCACACAGAGGAGGCCCTTCAATTTTACACGGAAAGCCCTGTTTCTTTGCTCTCTGTTCCTGACTAAAGAGAACCATTTATCTTGGCAAAATGGGAGAAGACCCTTTATATTCTGAAATGAAGTGTCAGCATGCAATGACAGTTAAGGTCTCAAGATACCCCCAGAGTCACTTTTTATTCTTTTCTATCCACAATCATTAGGGGGAAATCTCTCTGCAGCTTCTGTAGAACCCATTCACTGGAGGGAAATAGATCAATGAGAAAACCCCAGCCCTGAGCAGCTGTGCTGACAGCTCTGAAGCAGGTACATTCATTCTTCCCTGGAGCCCACGCCAAAAGGACAAAGGACGCTCGCTCCCACCTCCTGAAAGAAGAGCTGGCCCAAAAAGTTCCTTAACTAGATATCTATTTCTTATACTTTTATACAGCAAGAACAAAATCTCTTTCTGAGAGTGACATATCTTACATTCACTTCAAACAAGCGCAGCTTTTGCCACTTATTTTTAAGTGCACTTGCCTGCTAAAGTGAGAGCAAAAAATCCAGGGGGGAGAATAAGGCAAGATGGTGGAGGCACAGCTGCTTCCATAGCTGGCATCTCCAGCCAACAACTGCCGGACCTGGAAAAGGTCCCTGAGAAGAGCCCGAAGAGCTGACACCCCAAGAGGATGTGCAATCCAAGTGTGAAGAACTTGACCTCTGGTGCTCCATTTGCTTCCACCAGAGCCCAGGTGCTCCGAGAATGCTCATGACGGCCAGGTGCGAGGGGTAGGCACGTGGGCACCAAAAGGGGAAGGGGCTACAGCCACGAGAGCAGGGGAATAAGAACATAGCTCAACATTGATTCACATTGATCCTGCAATTATTAGCACCTACTGTCGCCAGGCACTGACAGTGGGGGTGGGATGAAATTAAAGTAGCAACAAAACTAATAGCAGTTACCACACTGAACTCATACCCTGTGCCAGACACTCTGCCAAGTGCTTTCTGTGCATTATTTCGTCTAATGGTCACACCAACCCCTTAAGGAAGGTAATAAAGTGACTCTGCTTGTAGACAAGGAAATCGAGGCAGAGAGTTAAACCTCTAGCCCAAGATTATATAGCTAATAAGAGGTAGAGTTGGATCTATACCAGACCCACTGTGTCTCGGCTGGAGAGGGACTAACCATCGATGTGTATGTATCCTGACCTGGTCAGTACAAACAGGCAGTGCTCACCCAAACCTGCGCAGAGAAGCACAGGATACTACCCCATGTCCAGGAGCTCACTCGCCAGCCAGGAAGGAGGAGAGTTTGCATAATTGCAGGGAGGCGGGCGGGTAAGATCTAGTCCGTGTTCAGTGACCACAGGCAGCTGGCCTGGGGCAGGACCCAGGCAGCATGGAGGCCAGCCACACTGTGGCGCCTTGAAATCCAGGCTCAGGGGTTCGGCTTTATCTAGAAGTCACCAAAGGGTGAGAGTGTGTGAAGAGAGGATGACCTACTCAGAGTCATGTTTTAGGAAGACTACCAGCTGCAGGCTACCATTCAAAACCCTGAGAATATGAGGCAAAACACAATATCTAGAATATTACAGAAAAAAAATAGGATCCATTTATTGAAACACTCTAGCCACTGCGAGGCATCATACTCAACCCCAGGAAACCTGTGCTTGCCTGCAGGGCTCCACTTGCTGACTCAGGCACG
Organism: Mesoplodon densirostris; assembly: GCF_025265405.1. Lineage (NCBI taxonomy): Eukaryota > Metazoa > Chordata > Mammalia > Artiodactyla > Ziphiidae > Mesoplodon > Mesoplodon densirostris. The sequence goes on from NC_082662.1 coordinate 115,040,746, forward strand.
CATGGGACCCCAAGACCATGCCAGTGGCCCCCACTCCCCGGTTTCCTCTGGCTGTCACTCGGAGGCTTCTTCCTTGACCTTATTCTCTAGCCTCTTCACGTAGGTGTTCTGACCAGTTGGAAGGGAGAGCCTGTCTGTCTTTGAGGGCCCTTTCCATGTACATGACACGTCATGGCTCTGCCCTCTGTCCCATCTCACCAAGGCTGTGAAGTGCCTCTTGCTGGGGGTGGAGCCCTCCCTGTCATGCTGCCTCTGCTCCAGCTGTACCACACTGGGCTTTGGGCCCTGGCCAGGCCCTAGGAAGTGGCTCAGAAATCCCCCTGGGCCCTACCCACCAATGAGCCCGAGGGCTTTTCTTCCCTGTGCAGATTCCTAGAGACTCCAGTGGCTGGGGAACAAAAAGGGACACTACTGACCACCAGCAAGGCACATGGATGGATTAGCAGGGCGCCCCAGCCAACTGCAAACATTTTGCCACAAGTCAGGTCAGGGCCGCGGCTGAAAGGTCAGCAGCATGGAGCAGGCTGCCCCAAGAGAGGGGGGGTCTAAATGATGTTTCTGACAATAAAACCCTCTGAGCTGCAGGTCAGAATTGATGCCTGTCATTTCGGTAATGATCTGGCATCATTATTGGCTTGCAGTATAGCCCCTATAAACACATTCATCAACGTCTGTCTGCCCGAGACAGGTGATTTTCTTCAAAACCAGAAAACCCACAAGCCTATCAAGCATTCGCTGCACTGTCCTCAACAGGCAGACAGGAGTTTTGGGCCTCTGAGCCCATATTTTACAGTAAGAACCCAAGGAGTGTTGAGTCCTGTTTCTAAGCATGTTCAACCAGGCGGGATGGGAAAGGTGCCAGGGGGCAACTCAGCCCAGTGTCGGTGCACAGCTGTTCCCACAGCTGGCAGATACGCTGCAGCTGCAGGCCAGCAACAAGGGCCAACACTGAGCAAGGAAGCCCCGAGCCAAGAGAGGGCCGTGGGTGGAGCCACAGCCACTGGGCTGGAGGGGATGGGAGGACTCCTCTCTAAAGAGCCTCTCCCACCAAGGATTTGCCCTCTCCTTTCCCACTAACCCCGCAGCCACCTTCACAACCAAGCTTCCCATCCGGGCACTTTCTATCCCTCTCCTTGGGGGTTTTAAGCCCAAGCCTAGGGCTTTCTGAGCAACTCCAAACTCCACTGTTAACTGCTGCCACTGCCCTCCCTGACCACACCCACCCACCCCCTCCATCCCGCCCACCCCCCCCTCATTTGCATGACAAGCCCTCCTTGGACTCCAGCTGCAATCTGGGATGGTAACCCTTTCCTGGCAGGGAACCAGCCCCTTCTTCATGGGCAAGTTCTCCCATCAGGGGCATCTTAAGCAGGAATTGGGACATATTAATGCATTGACTAGCTAGCACTAACACAATTGACCTGAATTCACAATTCACACAACTAGTCTAAGTGTTACAGACCAAACTTCACAAGTGTAGACGGTAGGGACAAAACCCATTAAGATTTTATTAGTGCTTAGAATTCACAATCCGTGGTCCCATTGAATCCCCACATCATGGATGTCCCTATTTTTCTCATCCCTTAGCAATTTGGTTCAAACTTTTCACACTGTATTACGAGTTGCCCACCCGTCTGACTCCTTCTCAATACCCCTCACTCCCTCCCAAGACCGTGAGCTATTTGAGGGTAGGAAACACTTCTTACTCCTTCCTGTTCTGGCACCCAGTAGGTCATCAGTGTTTGCTGAATACAATTGAATCCCACAGGGCCAGGTTAAGAGAACAGGGAGAGCAAGAGTAGTAATACTAGCAAATACCTATACAGTCTTCCCATGTGCCAGACACTCTTCTGATTAATCCCTTTTACATAGATAAAATCATTAATTCTCAAACCAACCCTAGGTAAGTACTATTGTTATCTCTATTTGTGGTTTTTTTTTTGGTTTTTGGGGGGGTTTTTTTGCAGTACGAAGGCCTCTCACTGTTGTGGCCTCTCCCGTTGCGGAGCACAGGCTCCGGACACGCAGGTTCAGCGGCCATGGCTCACGGGCCCAGCCACTCCGCGGCATGTGGGATCCTCCCGGACTGGGGCACGAACCCGTGTCCCCTGCATCGGCAGGTGGACTCTCAGCCACTGTGCCACCAGGGAAGCCCTATTTTAGTCATTATTGATTTAATCCTGGGAGGATGAGAACACAGCTAGTACGGACAGTTAATCTGTATTTATACCTTGAAATGGGCCAGCCATGAAAATGTAGAAGCTTTAAAAACTACAAACAACTAAAAAGGGGCTTGAAGGGAATCTGGTCCCAGATGAATAAATCTTGTGTCAGCTCGGGGTTGCCATAATCGCAGTTCTACATAATGATCACAAACCTGGGTTTCACGTGGCCCCTGAAGTGGACCAGGCAGGTGAGGAGAGGTTCATCCCCTCCCCAGCGTGGGCGCCCAAGGACTCCCACCAAATTAGAACGTGTACCAGCCCTGGGAACTAAATTTATCCTGAAAGGACACCCAGATCAGAATGTTCTCTGCTATAAGATATCCTGTCCCTCATTGTCCTCCTCTCTTTTGCCAGAGCCAGGGAGTATCGGCTGTCAATTCAGCCCTGTCAATTCAGCTTGAAAGCCACACACACGTGATGCCAGTCCACAGCGACAGGTACCACATGTTTAGATACGAAAGACAGGAAATGTTGAAAGAGCGAGAAAGGAGAGCCAGAGAAGATGGAAGAGAAGGTGGAAAGAGGCAGATGCTGATAAGAGGGTTGTAAAGAAACTGAGAAGAGGAAAAAAACAGCAATGGGGCCGGGCAGCTGTGGCAGGGTCTCCCGGGATAAGCCATCGGGGGCACGAGAGCTACGATGGGGTCCTATTCGAAGTCAGCGGCTCCTTTACAAGCTTCAGGCAGCACGTCTCCTCCATTTCCCCGGCGTTTGCACCTTTCAAGCCCACTACAAACTGAGAAGCTCCCATGTCAGTTTCGAATGATATCACTGCTCCTGCAGGCGACAACCAGGCCTTGGGGACAGGAGCCCATCCTGCCAGCACTCCAGAAGGGTGGCCATTCCCGCCACACCCCCTCCCCGATCCCACAGGCAGAGGAAGGACACGAACTCCCTGCCTGAGGGAGGCCGCTGGGGAGCCTGGGTTAGGGAACAATGAGAGAAGAGCCAAACTGTAAAATCCTGAGGTTCTTGTAAATCTCATCCGTGCAGTTAAACATCTAAGAAGATCCGACAGAACAAGACAAACTAGGGCTCCCCAGGAGGCCCGGGCTCCCAGTGGGGTCATGTTCCGTTAACAAGATCACAGAACCTCAGATTCTGGAGGGGTATTTTTCCGTTCCTCTCCCTCTCGAACAAGAGTGTACCAGGTTGCTGTCGTCTTTATGTCTAAAGTTCCCCCAAGGAAGGAGCTTTTCAACGTTTTCTCAAGCTCAATGCTATGCTTTAAAGTCAGAGTAGGTGCTTAAGCTTGCAGAGGGGGCGGGTTCCCACCGTAATCTCCACCAGTCCTCCCACCCCCAGCTCCACCTCTTGGTCTTAATGCTGACTATTGATGGTTTCTCAATCTTAGGTAAAATGCTTTGCTAATGCAACCTGGGGATCAATTCTCTGGCCTCTCTGACCCCCCCATCAGATTGCCATCCCTGAGCCCTTTCTGATGGACAGCTAGGAGCTGCTACCATTGTAGATAAGGATGCCTAATCTCTCCTGATCCTACTTGCCAGGTTCTGGGTACAGACTTTCTTTTTATTTTCGCTTCTTACCACTGCCTTTATGGCCAACTGCATCTCTCCCATTCCCCAGAAGCCCTGAGCTTTCCCAGCTCTCCACATCTGCTCCAGCAGGTCCCCTCCCCTAAAGCACCCCTCACCCCACCTGCATCTGTGAAACTCCGCCCAGCTTTCAAGGCCCATCTCAAATGCCCCAGAGACAGAGGCCTCGTTCCCACCCATGAGGAAGGCCTTGCTGTACCCGCCGCACCTGCGCTCCCAACACCTGGCAGCCAAGGCCTGTGAGCATTTGAGTGCTTATCTCCCCATTAGATCCCAAGCCCGTTTAGGGCAGGGACCTTGCAGTCCGCATGGTGCCAGGCTCAGAACAGGACCTTCAATAGCTCCGTGTCAGATGAATTAATCACCTTTTGTCCAGTCCTCAGGGGAGGTGGAAAGCGGTTGCTATTTCTAACGGCAGCAGGAAGACAAATATGGCCCTGCCCAACCCCGCTTCATCCCCCACCATTCCACACACACACCCAGGGGTGGTCATTTCTCTTTGCTCTCACATCAATAAGGTTTCTAGCACATTCTAGCAAGAGGCACCAGAGAGAGCTGGGAGGAGTCTTGGAGAGCACTTAGCTCTCCGCCCTGGTTGCACAAATTGGGGACCTGAGGGCCACGAGGGGCAGGGCCAGCGGGCACTCACGCAGCAGACCAGCGTCAGGGGTGTACCTGTCTCCCCAGCCAGTCTCCCACAGAGCTGCCTCGGGGTACTGAGTTCAGAGGCTGCGGCTGCCCTGCACCTGGCGATGGCTCCACCATGGCTGGTCACTGATCTCTGGTTGTGGCTGTGAGCAGTGCAGCCACAGGTCGGCAGTCACAGCCAAGTCCAGCTGCTGCAGTGAGAGTGGCTTCAGGAACGCTGGAGCCCCAGGGGCATGTGGCTGTCCGGCAACACTCTCCCGTGACACAGCCTGCTGGGGCAGCGTTATGACAACCCAATCCTGCCAGGTGGCCAAGCGCCCACCTCACCCTTTCATTCACAGACCATTGAGCAGCACAGAGGCAGGGTCCACTCGGCAGCTCACAGCTCTATCCCGCACCAGAGCAGCACTCAGTAAACACTTACACGATGTGCTTGCACAGCCGGACTTATTTGGCGGGTGGGTTAGGAGGGAGCATAAAACCACAGCCTATGGGGAGGCCACAAAATATTTAGAATGAGAAAGATTTGCAAAGCCTTGAATTTCTTCTTCTCCATTCCTCCTGCCTTTAATCCAACAAAAGGAAGTTTACTTCCCCAGATTCCATTTCTGGTTCCACATTTGTATCAATGGCTTGAATGAAGCTATCACAGTCAGGCTCATCAAATGTGGGAGGACAGGAAGCTGGGAGGGCCCCAAACATGGGCTGCTGAGTGAGATGCTAAAAGACCCGGACAGATTAGAACGAAGGGCTGAAACCAAACAAACTCAGGGAAAAGGAACAGAGGCAAACGACAGGTGCAGCTCTCGTCCCCAAAAGCCAACTGGACAAGCAAGGGTGGGAGATCAGGGGCAGGGGGTGAAGGCCTGTGGCTTGGCAGCTCTGTGAAGAAGACAGAGGGCTTTAATAAACATTCCACTCCATGTGAACTAACAGGCTGCTATGCAAGTCAGGCGCACTGGCTGTCTCTGGCTGCAGTAACGGAATGAGAAAGCAGGTAGGTGGTCCTCTGTCCTGAGCAGCTCACACCCCTGGGCAGGTGCAGAGCAAGGGCACTGAGCAAAGGAGTGGGGACAGGACGGAGACAGGGCTCCTAACAGTGCCAGGGAAGCTGGGGATGTTTCATGCGGGCAGGAGAAAACCCTGGGAAGTCCTGTGTCCAACCCAGGGGGGCTTGGGTATGAAGCTGTTGGCCCCTTACCACAGGGGCAGTCAGGACGAGGAGGAAAGAGGGGTGGGGACACTGAGGGGGCTGCTGAAGCCTGACCCACCCCAGCCACTGGCGGCCCAAGGCTCAGTGTCCAAAGGGAAGACCAGACGCAGCCCAGATAGGCGTTGGCTGGTCCTGAGGGCCAAGGGACTGGCAGGGAAGCAAGAACTAGCCTCTCAGAAGCCGGTGGGTGGGGAGAGGGCAAAAAAGAATAAGACCCAGTGTGGGGCCCAGCCAGGCAGCCAGAGCTTCAAAGAAGGCTCTAGCCAAGCAGGAATCAGGAGGGGAGGCGGGGAAACCAAAGCATCATCCAGTCCTGATGGCTGGGAATGCTACCTGGGGTTGGCAAGCTCCCAGCTCCCTGAAGGTGCTGGACCTCATCCTTGGGGTAGACCTGGGACCCAAGAGGAAGACAAGAGGGAAACCAGGATAGGGAAGCGATTTCTAACAGGCACAGGAGCCACCCCAGGGCAGAACAGAGGCTGGAGGTCCCTTCTGGAGGTGCCGCTGGGGCTGAGGGCCCTGGGCGCTACTGCAGGGTTGCTGTTCTGCCCTTGGCTTCGTCATGTGAGCCCTTGCCCTGTTTTGGAGGGGAGTCCCCATGGCTGAGCCCAAATTCCAAGCCGCCTTCTGGTACTGCAGGAACTAGGGGCAGGAGAGACAGACCAAGGATGGAGCGCTCTCCCCAAGTGAAGCATAACAGGCTTGGAGACAGCCCACTTGAGTCCAGTTCTGCCTCTCACCAGGCACATGACCTTGGCCACATCGCTTACCTTCTTAGGCCTCAGTTGTCTTATCTATAAAACAGGGATAGTAACAGAATTCACCTCACAGGACTGACATGAGGATTCATTGAGATCATAAAGGGCACAATTCCCCGCACATATGAGATCAAAAATAGAGCCTGTCATTATTATCATTTGTGGAGTTACAAACCTTTTTCCAGATCTAAACTTGGAATCAGAACCTGGGCCTGTGATATGAGGATGTCGGGACAGGGTGAAGGCAAGTTCGGGGGATGCTGGTAGGGGGCGGTGTACGAAAAAAGTCCACCATACTCAGAGGGGAGCCCACACCCACGAGCCATCGGGTGACTGAAGGTTACCTAAAAATGACAAAGTCAGTTCTGGAGATGGATGGAGGTGAGGGTGGCACAACAACATGGGTGAATTTAACCACTGAACTGTACGCGTAAAAGTGGTTAAAAAGGTAAAATTTTACATGATATACATTTACAATAATTTTAAAAAAGTTTTAATGGCAAAGTCACAACTTGGCCCCAGGTCTACTGACCACAAACCCAGGGTCCCTCCCACCCACCCACCAGGTTTGTATTGGTGATATTGGTGATATGTTCAGAGGAAATGGAATTCTGCTGAATTGTATTGAATTCTTTAATTCAGAGATAAACTCGGCACAGTTCATCTCTTTTCCAATTATTGGGTTTGGGAGAATTTGAGCAGTGGTGATTTTGCCATCGTTTCTCTTAAAAGCAAAAAGACGTGACTTCAGCTTCCTGCTGAACAGAGACTAGAATTATCAGAATTTTCTTGGTCTTATAATGCAATGAAAATGGTAGGGAAGTCTCCAAACACTAAAAATTCTACCATGCCTTCCAATTTCCCAAATCCGCAGAGAGTCAATTATCTTTAGCCCGGATTTAGAATCATCACACTCCCACTACGTACAACCCCCTTTATTGGCACAGCAGGGACAGTCACACAGACGATTAAGAGAAAACATGGCCCTTGCGGAGCTTATAGCTAGCACGATGTTTCTTAATCAGGAGTAAGCCCTGGAACCCTGTGGTGCTTTCCAAACACACATCCCCAGTCAGTGGGGTTCACTAGCCTGTGGGGCCCAGACATTGCACAGGGGATCTGATGCCCATCCCTGATGGAAAACGGAAGAGATCATCACTTGAAAATAGTAATAACAACAATACAAAATAGAATGAATTAACTCTGAAAAAGTCACGGACAGTACACATCGGCACTCTCAGGGAAACAGAATTAAGCTGAACACTCGCTCCCCAGTGACTCTGAAGAAATGGGAGTTTGTATTCATGGAAGGAAGCTGGAACTGAACACTGAGGAAGGGAACACGGTCACTGACTTTAATTATCCTAAAAGCTTTACGATGTCTGACCAGATTATATTTGTAAGAGATTTAAGAGGAGTCACCTTTAAACTTTAGGATGTTGGAGCCAAAGAACTGTTCTTTCGATTGTTTGCTATTTCAAGTTCAAGGCTATATTAAGGGGACAGCCAGCTCCCTTTCTGGGCAGAGAAGCAAGGCAGTTAGGAGAAGGGACAGTTTGCTGGGACAGTCCCGTATGAGGGCCTCCTGAATGCAAACTCTATCAGTTCTTGTTATCAAAAACCATTCATAGCTACTCTCCCCACATTTTTGTCCCCTTGTCACTGAGCATCCTTCAGGCATGGAATCCTGGATACAGTCAGAGGCCCCAGAGATCATCTGATCCAATCTGCCTATTTTACAGATGACAAAACTCACGTTGAGAGAGAAGTAGCTTATCCAAGCTCGCACGGTGATTGGTACCCGAGACAGACCAGGCCACAGGTCCCTCTCACCTTGTAAAGGGGGCAGAGGCTTGCTAGGTGGAAGCGCCTTGGATGGGGCAGGCTCTCGGGCTGTTTTTCTCAACCCTGTCATTCACTTAGCTGCCCATGTTGGACGGTGATCTCTTGTATCCCTGAATTACAGCAGAAGCTTCTTGAGAAGCTTCCTCGGCACCCCCTCACTTCCCAAGGTGAGGACGGTGTGTGGTTTCCAAGGTAACACACAGCTTGGTGGATTCAGCCTCCCAGCACCACCTCATCCGGCACCAGCAGGGAGGAGGAGTGGGAGGGCAGGTGACACTACCTCCCCATTTACAAACACTGATGCCTCCAGAAACCAGTTTCCCCTCTGTCCCCCTGCCAGGGTTCAGGGCAGAGGACACCCCTGACATCCTGGAGTCCTGGAGCTGAGGAAGCTTCTGGAGGACTTGGCAAGAGGCAATTGCCAGGAAGGCAATGGAGCCGCAGGCAGCTGACTCCGGAAGTCTGGGACCGGCCCTCCCGGCTGGGGCAAGTCTCAACATGCCCAGGGCAACAGTTTTCACACCTGTTAACAGACACAGCACATGCCCTGTCAAGAAGCATGACACAGGATGACATTTCCAACTGACAAAACAGAAAGTCAACACAGGCAGCTGAGAAACAGCCTTGCTGCTCCCCCAGGCACGCCAGCCCCATGGTCTCTGGGGCCCGGAGAAAGCAGCAGGAGGCCATCGCCCCTAGGGAAGGGGCAAAGTGGCAGGAAAGCCCTCTCTGGGGCAGAGAGGGTTAAAGCCAAGTGTTCAAATATTTAGCAAAGAAAACCAAAATGTCACACAGAGACTGCCAGGGCTGACGTGGTAACCGTGGCAATCCATGGCCAGCCACAGATCCGAGAGTGAAGAGGCTCTGGGACTGAGGCCTGGGACGAGAGGGGATGAGAGGATGGTGGGGAGGGTCACAGAGGGCATGGCCAGCCCAGCTCACAGGTCACAGCCCGCTGAGACCCTTGACCCCTCACGATGCACAAGCCAGAGCTGTGGACTTCAGGCCTGTCTCTCAGTCTTATAGAGACTCAGTTTTCTCTTCTATGGAGCGAGGGGAATAAATCGGCCTGTCTGCCCCTCAGGCTTGCTGTTCATTCATTTGGTAACACTTATTGAATCCCTGCTATGTGCTGGGTGCTCTTGGCTATGGGACAGAGCAGTGAATCGAAGTCAGCCTCCACCACCATGGACATACAGCCAGAGCGGGTGCACGTGAGATACCGTGTCAGAGCCCATGTCCAGCCAACTCCTAGAAGGGGCGCCTTGCCCGGGGAGAGGGGGCAGCCAGAAGGGTTCCTAGAGGAGGAAGCATCTGTGCTGAACCCTAAAAGTCAAAGAGGCGAAGTCAGGCAGGCAAGAGGTCTGACAAGACATGTGAAAACACTCCCAAAACTACAAAGCACTAGACAAGATGAGGTGACACCGTTATCACCGACATGGCTGCTAACGCGTCATCCTTTCAGCTTTCTGTATTTGGAGGGCAGTCTGACAAGGACTCATGGCCTTTGGACTGAGCAGCTACTCGCCCCCTCTTTCCTCCTTTCTCTCCAGCTGTACAGGTGCAGGTGGGCCGGTGGGAGGGCAGGCGGCGTCCTCAGCTCATGCACGGTGGCCTAGCCAGGCCCTGTCCCCTGGACACACACCCCATTTCCAATTTCCCTCGTGTGCTGCCATCTGTCTAGGGAGTGTTCATTAGCATGGAGTAGGAGATGGCCGTGAGCTCAGCAGAGGAGGCCACCATCCAGAATTTTCCTGTCAAGCCCTATGGTCCTGGAGCCACCCTGGGGGCCTAGAGTTCCCTCCTCCTCTCTGTGCAGCACACCTGGGTTAAGGAGCTCATGTCCTCAGACCTAGCAGGCTGACAGGGCCATCTGGAGGTCTTGGGATCTCAGGGGTCCCCAATCTGCTCAGCTCTAAAGGAGTCCCTTGGCCACTGGCCCATCTGTGAGCCCAGTGAAGGCGATTCAAATCCATCAGCCAACCAGCCAGGGACAACCTTAGGAAATATCTATCGGGGGCTTGCAAGGAGAGACCCCAGCCCCACCAGGGTGAGGCAGCTGCCATCTCCCCTGGAGGACAGACACACCTTCCTTTCTCTTCTCTCTCACGCCCCTGAAATGCTCCAGGCCAGTTTCATCCCAAACATACACAAGGCCTCTGCTCCTAGTGAATACATGGCTTGGTTAGAGCCTCTTCTCTCCGTGAGAGTTGACTGGCCCACTGTGGCCACATGGTATTTCACACACACCTCATACCTTAGGGCTTATCAGCCTGGGTCACAGTGGATCAAGGTCTAGGACAAGCAGCTTCCAAAGGTAGGGACTGGGTCTGAATTATTTCTGGATTCTCAATGTCTGACACATAGTAGTCCTTACCTTACAGATAAGTTCAGGATATGACTTGAGCCCACTTTCTTCTACAGGGAGAAGGGAGAGTGAGAGCACAGAGCAAGACTCAGCCTGGGGCTTCCCTGGTGGCGCAGTGGTTGAGAGTCCGCCTGCTGATGCAGGGGACACGGGTTCGTGCCCTGGTCCAGGAGGATCCCACATGCCACGGAGCTGCTAGGCCCATGAGCCATGGCTGCTGAGCCTGCGCGTCCGGAGCCTGTGCTCCGCAACGGGAGAGGCCACAACAGTGAGAGGCCCGCGTACCGCAAAAAAAAAAAAAAAAAAAAAAAAAGACTCAGCCTGAACCATCGAGTCCACTCCCTGATGGGAAGACGCCCCTGACTCATTTAGCAGTGGGCCCCCAAGGCATCTGGACCAGTGACACTTCCTGCATTCCAGATGCCCCTGTTCCTGTGACAGCAGGTTATACATATCCAGGAGGATGCTCCAACCTATGGGACCATCATGCCATGGCATGTGAGCCTTTTTGCAATGTGAGCTGTCTCTTGAATATAATTTATGTCCTACAATTTGAAGTAATTTCCCTGTCAGCTGAGAACTCTATTGCTATTTAATAAAAATATCCACTTTTACACATCTAATAACTTAAAAGTCTCCCCTTTTATTGGTCTCCTGTTTCAAATTCATGAGGTTGAAGACCTATATCTTGTCACTATAGTTATATTTCTGTCAGATTTTTTTTTTTTTTTTTTTTTGCGGTAAGCGGGCCTCTCACTGTTGTGGCCTCTCCCGTTGTGGAGCACAGGCTCCGGACGCACAGGCTCAGCGGCCACGGCTCACGGGCCCAGCCGCTCTGCGGCATGTGGGATCTTCCCGGATCGGGGCACGAACCCGTGTCCCCTGCATCGGCAGGCGGACTCTCAACCACTGCGCCACCAGGGAAGCCCTTCTGTCAGATTTGAAGTGGACTGGAAGCCTCTGGAGGCCCACACCAGATTTTGATCTGATTGATGCTTTCTACTTTGAATATGGCCAATAACCACCAACTGAAATTAATGATCTATAAGTTCCCATCCACACACTGGATGATGGGAAATCTGCCACTGCCTATGTCCTATCCTAGGTTCACAGCAGTCCCTCCATTTTAATTAGACAAACATTAATTGAGCCATGCTGTGTGCCAGGCACAGTCCTGCAGCTTCCTGCCCCTGTAGCTTCATTAAGGACATCAAGGCTGGCTCCACATCTCCAGGTGTGGGTGTGTCTGCACTTCCCACCCCACCCCCATCCCCCCATCATGTCCCCCAGGCTCTGAGCCAGGGCACTTCCTCCCTGGGGCGCTTGATCCCTTCCCCTCCTGTGTGCTCCTGGACAAGAACCTGGCCCCTGGTTATTTCCTCTCCCTCTCAATTGGCTTCTTCCTGACAGCTGCGAGACATATGCAGTCTCTCCAGGCTACACAAGCAGACCAACATCCCTCCCTCAGCAGTGTGTCCTCTCCAGCTGCCACTCTGCCTTCGCTCGATTCACAGCCAAACTTCTTAGAAGACTGGCCAGTATTCAGTGTCTCCATGTTCCTCACCTCCTACTTGGTCCTTGCTTCCCCTTCCACTGCCCTGTGACTGTCACTCCCAGTGACTGTGCTGAGGAAGGGTACAATGACCTTCCCACAGCCTGGTGCAAAGGACCAATGGGGTTCCCAACTCCTTGGCCCCCCTGTGGCATAACCGACACTTCCTTCTCTGTCCCGGCTTTGTGACTCCCTCCCTTTGGGGTCTCCTCTGACCTCCCTGACTTCTCCATTCTCCTTTGTGGGCTCCTCCCACTTCTCACTCGATGATGTCCCTCTGGGGACCTGTCCCATGCCTCCTCTCATCCCACTGCCCCCTGCTCATCTAGGCCTATCCTCTGCATCACTATCCTGGAGGCGGCTGGATGCCCAGCCCCCAAACCTCAACTTCCCAAACTAACCTGGTGATCATTCCCCACCTCAGCCTCCTGCTGCGGTTTCAACTATAATGAATGGCACTCCCAGCCACTGAGTTACCCAAGCAACTGCTGGACCCCTCTTTTCCCCACAGACAGTACCTCCAACCTAATAACTGACCAAGTCTGGTCAATTCCACTTGTTCAACATCTTTTATGCACAGTCTCTCCTGTCCTGGCTCTTGTCTTGGCCTGATTCAGGGTGTCACCATCCCTCATCTCGACCACGGAAACATGCTTCCAATTAGTCTTCCTGCCTCTGAAATTGGTCCTTGCAACATTTGCCATGCTGCAGCTAAAATGCAAATCTGATCATCTCTCTCCCCTGCTTGAACTCCTTCCATGGTTCTCCCTTCTGCCCACAGGACAGTTCCAAAACTCTTCAGCAAGGCAGATGAGTTCCTGCTGGTCCTGCCATGCTCCAGAGTAGACCGGCCCCACTGCCCAGGACCTTGTCCTGGAGGCGTTCTGAATGCACTCTGCAGTTTCTCATCTCAGGGTCTCTGTTCCTTTTGAGACTTCTGCCTGGGATATCCTTTCCATGCTGTCAGCCCGGCAAACACGTCCTCATTGAAGCTGAGGTGTTTTGCACGTATTATCTAATTTGATCTGCACAACAACCCTGTGATGGGTACTATTATCAGTCCCATTTTTCAGAAAGGAAATAGACTAAGAGGCATTCAGTAACTTGCTAAAGGCTACCATACATACTACAATGTGACAAAGAACATGATTTGAACGCAAGCTGGGCTACTCTAAAATCTGTGTTCTCAGCCTCCTTCTGTCCTGCCTTCCAGGATGGCACTAAAGACATTAGAGCCATGGATTCACTCAACATTGGCAACCCCTTGGAGAAGCAAAAGTGATTTCAGGGTTTTCAGCACAGAGTACTGGGCCCCTGTCCCAGGCTCTGCACAGAGTAGACCCTCGTTAAGTGCACACTGAATGAATGAAGGCACTAGATGGGTAAGAAGGGTAGAGGAGGGAGGATATTGGGGGAGCAATAAAGCGTTCAGTGTCTCACCGGTCAGAATGGCCATCATCAAAAAGTCTACAAATAATACATGCTGGAGAGGGTGTGGAGAAAAGGGAACCCTCCCACACTGTTGGTGGGAATGTAAATTGGTGCAGCCACTACAGAAAACAGAATGGAGCTTCCTTAAAAAACTAAAAATAGAGTTGCCATATGATCCAGCAATTCCACTCCTAGGCATATATCCAGAAAAGCTGAAAACTCTAATTCAAAAAGATACATGCACCCCAATGTTCACAGTGGCACTATTTACAATAGCCAAAACATGGAAGCAACCTAACTGTCCATCAACAGATGAATGGATAAAGAAGATATTATATAGACACACAATGGAATACTAGTCAGCCATAAAAAAAGAATGAAATAATGCCATTTGCGGCAACATGGATGGCCCTAGAGATTACCATACTAAGTGAAGTAAGTCAGAGAAAGACAAATATCATATATCACTTATATGTGGAATCTAAAATATGATACAAATGAACATATTTACAAAACAGAAACAGACTCGCAGACATAGAAAACAAACTTATGGTTACCAAAGGGGGAATAAATTAGGAGTTTGAGATTAACAGATACACACCACTACATATAAACTGTATAAACAGTAAGGGCCTACTTTATAGCTATACAGGAAAATATATTCAATATCCTGTAATAAACCATATGGAAAAGAATCTAAAAAATAATATATATATATAACTGAATCACTTTGCTGTACACCTGAAACTAATACAACGTTGTAAATCAACTATATTCAATAGAAAGAAAAGAAACAAAGAGAGAGAGAAAAGAGAAGAAACAAAGAGAGACAGAAAGAGGAAGCAAGGAAGGAAGGAAGGAAGGGAGAGAGGAAGGGAGGGAGGGAGTTACATGTTGAGCCAGGGGTGTGCCGATGGCCCCTAAAACGTGAGTCTGCAGCCTGGGAAGAGGAGGTTTGCACTGCCGACCTGGGAGGTGCTGGTGATCGCCAAACCACAGGAATAAATGGACTCTCCAAGGGAGAGCGCAGTTTTCAAAGTTTTGATAAATAACACAACAACCAATGCATTTTCCTTTTCATTTCTTTCCAGGACACGCTAGCCTAAGGAGAACAGATGCCCAGGCCTTTGAAGGCTCCGTGTTCCAAGATGCCAAGAGAAGAGGAGACCAAGGAGACACGGGGCAGCCATCCTCAAACAACAGGGGCTGCCTCATGGGAAACACAGGCACCTCTTTTCCCTACTCCAGAAGAGAGGCGGGCTGAGTGGAATTTTCAGAGAGGCCCGTTTCCTCTCAGCGGAAGGGCAGACTTTCTGGAACTCACACTGTCCAGCCAGGGAGAGCCTCCCTCAAGAGGCAGTGAGTCCCAGTGACAGGCCAGCCCACAGAGGCTGGAGGGGCCTCCTGCACTGGTGAGGGGTGCACCCCCCTCCTGTCACCTCTGAGGACCTACCGAGCCTCAGGTGCATGACTTGAAGCCAGAGTTTGGTTGAGAGGTTCCCAATAATGTTTCAGAGTCTTCTTTCTCAAAAACACAAGTTGTCCAAACTAATAACAAGGATGAACACTATTCTAGAAGGTAAGCCTAGCCTCCTGTGTGTGCTGGGCCAGGGCCAGAGGCCTGGATGTGAGCGACTGGGGCAGGGCTGGGGGGAGGTGGAAACACGGTCATCTGGTTCCTGCTTAAATTTAGCCAAGTGACCAGTAACTGGTGTTGATGAGGAAGTGGCAAGCATATCCTTAACACAGGCCCCTGACTTCACCTCACGGAGGAGAGGAGCCATACCCTCACCCTGCCCTACTTCCCAGCAGGTGAGCAGCAGCTGGCCTCTCCCTACTGAAGAGGCTTTCCAAGCGTCCCCTCTGGATAAGCACTGGCAATCACGCTTGGGATAACCCTCCCACCACTCTCAGGAAGCAGGTCCCCCAGCCGGCGGACACCAACCTCGACCAGAGAATTACAGAATCGGGAGGGGGCAGGGCGGGATGGGTGCTTAGGATCCCCAGTGAACAGATGTGGAAACTTGAGGCCCAAGACCACAGAGCTGAGTCATGGTCTAAAAGGCTTTGGAAACCAGATAGCTTGAATCCAGCACTCTTTCATTCAAAATATGCCCTGCAGACACCTGCTCTCTGTCAGACACCATGGGTCCCTGGAAATACAAAGATTAACAGCCTCATTGTCCCTGGGGGTGGGGAAAAGGATACAGAACAGAAAATCACAATATGGTCAGGTGAGTGCATACAAGGGTCCTGCTGACTGTCTGGGCCCAAACCATTCCCATTTCCCTCTGGCAGGAGAAGGTCCCACTAGACCTTTCCAGAAGAAAGAACTTCACTGGACAGGTAAGAGGCACAGAGGGAGCCAGGTTCTGGTGACTCCCCACGTGACGGTGGGCCAGGTAGGATAAGGGGCTGGGCAGTGGGAGCTGAGAGTGCAGGCAGGGCTAGGCCAGAGCAGGGAGGAAGTCCAACCACCCGCCAGTACCAGGCAGTTGTGACAGTGACCATCTGGTGGGCACAGCTTGTACATGGACGAGGTCCAGCTGGAAGCAGTGGGACAGAGGTCAGAGGAAAGAGACCAGTTTCCATTTCACGAAGGCCCACTCTGCACTGTCAACTGTTACCCGCCCTGCTTATGAGTTCAGCAAGGTGGGTGATATGACTTCCATACTTCAGATGCGGAAACCGACGAGGCCCAGAGAAGTTGTTATTGGCTCAAGGTCATTCAGGCTGAAGCGTCTGAGCCAGGATTTAATGCCACTGACTTCACTTTGTTTCTCCAAACTGTGAGTGTCAGGCCAAGACAAGTGACTGAAAAGCATCCTCTGCTGCCCATAATTAGGGTGAAGCAGAGACTGGCTATGAGCTGAGGATGGACAAAGTGTGCCCAGCGAGGTGCTAGCCTATCAGCATCATGGCCCTGCCACCAGGCCAGAACTGAGGTCACAACTGCAGCTGGGTGGGATCAGGTCTGAGAGCCAAGGCTGCAAGCCCTGGGGGGAGGTGGGGCAGGACCCCAAGAGAATCAGAGGGAGGGATGCCTGGCTCTTCCCATCCCAATGCCTGGAGTAGAAAGCAGCAGCAGTCAGGCTGAGTGGAACCATCGTGCGGGCGTGAGGCTGAGATCAGCTCCTCTCCCCTCCCTCAAGCCTGGATCACAGATGAATTCATGACTCTGCCTTTTTCTCTGGCCTCTGCAACCCCTCTGCACAGGTCAAGGTGATACATAGTAGTATAGATGCCCTCTAGATGAGGGTTCAGGGGCTCAGAGAAGTTGAGGAGATACATGGGTCTCACAGCTGGTTTGGGGTGGGGTGAACCCAGCCTGGACCCCCGACTGTGACTCATGGTCCTGTCTCTGATCCTGGCCCGTTCCTCCTGCCTGTACTCATGGCTCCTTTCTGGGGTTGACTGGACCACGGTCTGGGTTAAAGCCCACCTGCGTTGTCCAGGTCAGACCCCATGAAGGAAGCTGCTTGGTGGCATCTGGGACTCTCAGCCTTCAGAGCACAAACTCAGTCCCCGAACCTGTGATCCCCCCAGAGATTAAAGAGTCCCCACCTTCTAGATTGTTGATGACTCTGGTCATCAACAGAGTGGAGGTAAGGGGGCCTGGAGCCAGGGCTCCCACGCCCAGGCCATCCGCAGAGGTCCCTGACACCCAGTGACAAAGCAGAGCCCCTCCAGAAGCAGGAGGCACCGACCTGTCTCTGCCTGTGCAGCCGCTCAGCCCAGAAATGTTGAGTGACAAAAGCGATGAGATTTGAAGTGTTTTACAGTTTACAGAGCTCTCTCATACACTCCCCATTCATCCTCACAACGACCCATAAATGGCAGAATAAAACCCCCCATGTTCCAGTCGAGGAAAAGTTCACATGTTCCAGTCCAGAAAGGTCTCAGGGCTGGCCAAAGACACGCTGTAAGAAGAGGTCATGGGTGAGACTCGGCCCCAGCTTTTCTGACTCTGAGTTCTGGTCTTTGTCAATTTCTTGCCTGCTGCCCAGATGTGGATCTATCTGTGCTCCTCCAGCCAAATGACGGGAGTTATATTTAGATGCGTATGCATGTGAGAAAAAACATCTGGATACTTTAGAACTACCCAGGGCCCCAGCAGAGCAGGTCAGCCCGAAGGGCCCATTGAGAGGGAGACCCATTGTCATGAGAAGATGCTACAGATCTGCTCACTCCTGCTTGCCCTTCCCAGCCCAGGTCGAACCATCCTCCTTACATCGGCCAAACTGGAGTGCACCCCAGAGGTTAAGCCAATATCTCTCTGGGTGCCAAGTAACTCCTGGGAAGCAAGAAACAGAGGCCCCCTCAACTACAGCAGATTCTATTCTATCTAGAAAATGTCTCCTCCCTGGCAGAGTCCAGTGGGAGTAAAGTCTACACCAGTCAGAAATACAGATTCCCGGTGGTATCTGGTGCAGTGTGTGTGTGTGTGTGTGTGTGTGTGTGTGTGTGTATGCAGGGGCACAGGAGGCAGGTCTGTTTCACTTGGGGGACTCAGCGGCTCAAGTTCAGAAAGGATCCAGCAAGAGACAGAAAGGACAAAGCAAGTCTCACAGTAGAATGGTGCAAAATGAAAATTCTAAGCAGGACTGCCCCCCAAATCATGAAGTCGTGTTTGCCTCTGGGATCCCCACTTGAAGATAACGTCACAGTTGTTCTAAAGCCACAGGGCAGCCTCCCAATTCCCTCTCCCACGAGGGTCCAAACCAAAAGAGAAGATCCACAATCTCAGATACCTTTTGGTGAAATCACCCAAGTAGCTACTGAAAGGGTGGGTTTGGGAAGGGGGACGGGCTCAGCCTGGAGCAAAGGAATAGCCCCTGCATGAAGGGGTGTGGGCGAGGGCACCTACCTGGACTTCACGTGTGTGATAGGCGATGATCAAACCCAAAAGGATGATGGTAGACAGACTGATAAGGCATTTCAGGGCCAACGAAAACATGGAATCCTGCAGGAGAAAGGGAAAGAGAGGATTAGGGAAATCAGGGATGGAGCATCTCATTTTACTCTGAGGCTGTGTTAAGGGGTGGGCATGAGGGGCAGTGAAGGCAAAGAAAAGACTGTCACCCGCGCCTCCTGAGAGCGGGATACAGCACAAAGGTAGCCTGAGCCCCGAAAGTACCTTGGGCTGGGCCCTGGGCCGGCTCTGTCTCAGCAGCTGCCCTCTGAGTCTCTGTTTTCTAGGGTTAAATCATATTTGCGTTCCTGCGATGAACCTGCTTGGGCGTGATATATTCTGTTATACATGCCTAGATTCAGTTTGCTGATGTGTTTTTTAGAATATTTGCCTCCATGCTCAGAAGTCATATGAACATAATTCTTTTCTATGCTGCTGTTATATGCTGTGCCAGCTTGAGCCTCTCTTTTCTCTTAACAAACCTGAACCAGAGGATTCTGAGGTCCCTTCCATCTCTGACAATGCAGAGTTCTTTCAGGAATGAATGAGAATGTCCTGGCAGCAGCTCTCATCTCCCGTTTTAGGGCCAAGGGCAGGGAGGGAAGCGAGGGTGGCAGAGGAGCTACTGGAAAGAGAAGGGGGCCGAGCACAGGAGCAGATAGGGGTCCTGGGCAGGAGAAAGGCCCTGAGGGTCCCTCCAGCTGAGGCTGGGGGAGGCAGGGTGGGCCATTTGCCTTCACTGCAGTCCTCCAGCCCCAGGGCAGTTTAGGGGACCCATGTCACATGGGTAGCACCAAGAGCTCTGGGACCAGCCCACAGAATCCAAACCCTGACGTAGCTGCTTACTAGTCCCGTAACCTCAGGCTGCTCACTCCATCTCTCTGTGCTCAATTGCCTCAGGCATCAGATGGGGATAACATCAGTACCTACCTCTCAGGGCTGCTGTGAAGGATAAAGGCATTTGTCTATGTAAAATGCCTAGCCCAGTGCCAGGCCCTGTGAGGGCTGGCTACTATCATCCACCTCACCTCCTCCACAGGGCTGGTGCCTCCTGGGCATTTGGAAGCCAGGGAGTAGAGGCAGCTCCCAGTCCCAAAGGAAGGCAGGAACACAGCCCTGAGCAAAGGTAGCAGAAAGCCAGGCAGTACTTCCAAGCACTGTGTTGTGGCCTCACACATCCTGAGAGAGGCACGCCACATGAGAAACAGCCCCCATGCTCCAGAATCATAACATGTCTGATGTCTGTGAAGCACCTTACAGTTTACAAGGTGGTTTCACATCTTGTTCTCATCCATCCTTGAGACAGTCCTTGGCCTCTGGCCCAGCTTTATAGATATTACAGGCAGAGGCTCAGAGAGGTGAGTGGCTCATGCCAGAGTTCAAAGCCAAGACCTCTGACTCTCAGCCTAACTCCCAGCCCAGAGCACTGCCCGTAAGCCCTCAGGCCTACTCTCAATGGGAAACAGTAAAAATGTGAGAAGTGCCCATTTACACAGACCCAAATGACTACTTAAGACAATAATGGAAGGTGTTTCGAAGGTAGGATATGATTAATTACCACGTGAAACCTACAATAGAGCTAGGGAGGGAGACATCACTGTCCAAGAAAGCAAGCTTTCAGAGACAGAGGGAGAGGTGGCTGAGATCTCCAGCGTTAGGGGGTGCGTCCAATATGGCAGCCACTTAGAGTCAGTGGAGGGCTTGGACTTAAACCCAGGACTCCCAGATGCCCAAGTCCCTGTTCTCAACCACCCTCTGCAGGCTGAGATGGAAAGGAAGCAGCTCTCCCTGGTGTCTGCCAATCTACCATTCATTTATTTGATATAGTTTTGGGGCCCACTCTGTGCCAGACACAAGCTAGTGCTGGGGACCCAAGGGAGAACTAATGAAGGAGCTCATTCATTCTTTCTTTCTTTCATGACGATTTCAACAACTTCCCATTTCTTGAGCACCTGCTAGATGTCCAACAGTGTGCTAGATACTGCAGGATATTTATAGAGGGTCCCTGCCCACCAGAAGTTTCCAATCTGGCTTATACACAAACCCCAGCTTTCTACACTGTACAGGATCATCCAGCTGTGGGGAAAATTCTCCATTCTGCCCTGCCCAGAGACGACGGTCTAAGCATAATCCACTTTTCATTTAGCCTCTTGCATGTTCTACACTTAATGAAAAGCAGCCTGCAATCATTTACTCAGTGCACATGCACAGAGGTGCCTTGGGGGGTATTCTGCTGCTCCAGTTAAGGGCCCAAAGGAAAACAGAACACAGTTCCAGCCCTCAGGTAGGTTCCACTCTTTGAAAGCACTATTGGATGCCTGAAACATCACCCAAACCACAAGACTACTGGGGCTGAAGAGAGCAGGTGGTGAATTCAGGGACACTCAAACTTTTAGGAAAAGACTACCTCCCTACAGGAATCAACTGGGGACAGATCATGATGTTTTCGAGCCAGAAATGACCATAACTTTCTTCTCAAAGGGGTCTGACATCTGGGGAGCATCATGCCTCCCCAGGGAAGGGTTTGGGATCAGCTGCACATTTCAAACTCTAATTTATTTCTTTTGGCAGAAAGTAACTGAAATCGGAATCCAAGTCTATTTCCATCATTTTTAGAGGAAGAGGTGAAGGGAAAGGGGCCAGATGCTGTCTCCTCTCCTTTGAGCTTCTTCTTTTGTTCTAAAACTCAAAGCCTTTACATAAGAGGCAACTCCACCTGCTTCTTGGTTTTGGCCAGTGAAAACCTCATCGGCCAGCCCCAGCCCCATGGGGAGACGAGTGTGCACTGGATCAGTGGGAATGCTCACTACTTCACAGATTTCCTTGCATTCTCTATCAACCACATGTCAATAAAAAATAAACCATCAACCATTTTTAATAGCAGGAAAATACGTCAAAGAAATCTGGCTGGATTAGAAATGTTTTCTATTTGTTAAAATGTTGAATTATCATCTTTTCTTTGCTGTCTGAACTCCAGTGAAGCTTGAAATTGATATGCTTCTTTGGGTGATGGCAGCAACTCAGGGCTGGCTAATTAGCTGCCGTACACCACATGTGTGTATGTACACACACCTGCTCAGCCCCCACTCACTGCTATCCAAGGGCCAAAGGGACTCATAGGGCTGGAAGGGAGTCCTGTGGTCAACTGGTCAACACTTCTCCCCTGCAACTCAGAATTTTTCAATAGAGTAATATCTTTAATACACAGGAATGCTTAAGAATTATATCCCAACAGATGAGAGATGTTTTTTTAAAGCCATTTATTCCTAACTGCCCCAAAATATTAGAGTGGGTAAGTAAATTGGAGAATAGCCAGTGATGGAACACTATGTTGCCACTTAAAGCCACTTCTGCAGAGAATATTTGAAGATATCAGGAAAGGTTCATGATATAATATCAAGTCAAAAACCCAGACCCCGGGCTTCCCTGGTGGCACAGTGGTTGAGAGTCCGCCTGCCGATGCGGGGGACACAGGTTCATGCCCCGGTTTGGGAAGATCCCACATGCCGCGGAGTGGCTGGGCCCGTGAGCCACGGCCGCTGAGCCTGAGTGTCCAGAGCCTGTGCTCCGCAACGGGAGAGGCCACAACAGTGAGAGGCCCGCATACCACACACACACAAAAAAACCCAGACCCCAAAACTGTAAATATGGTATATTCCCAATTATTTTTTACTTTTTTACTTTTTTAATGTAAAAAAAGACTGCAAATATATAGTGTCATTCTATAAAGTGTCAGGGTACTCAATTGTATTACCTCTGATGATCTGAGTACAATAGGTGCTTAATAAGTGCTTCTTGAAACTACTTAATAATAGTACTTTTATTTTTACCTAACATTTATTAAGTACTGACTACATACCAGGTCCTAGACTATGCCTTCTATACAGATTACTTCGCATTCTCACCCTACAGATGAAGTCATAATGTCTCCATTTTACTGATTAAAAAACAAAACAAAACTGAGGGTCATAGAGACAAAGTGACTTTTCCAAGGTCATACAGCTAGCCCAGACTTTAGCTATATATCAGATTTTTCTATATACCACGCTTCCCCCCTGCCTTCAAAATGAACTAGGCTCCCATGTGAGATAGTGAGTTCCTGTCATCTTAGGAGAGGTTGGCTACAGCCATCAAGGGTGCTGTAGACGGGATTCCTAGCAGGGAAGGAGGGTGAACCACATTCCTGCAAGATGCCCCTATCCACGTGGTCCTGTTCTGCTCCAAGCCATGAGCCAGCCCTTCACAGATCTGTGACTTGTTGATGACAACAATCTGTTATAAAGCACTACTGTAGGGGCCTACCATGCAAGGTGGACATCGGCAACCCACTTTTACAGAGGAGGAAACTGAGGCTCCAAGAAGTTACCTAATTTGTCCAAGGACATGGCCAACAAATGGCCAAGTCAGGATTGAAGAAGCCAGGATTTACTCCAGATCATCTACTTCCAGGTTCTGTGCCCTGCCTGTGCACCAACACCCCACCTGCCCGGCTGGTCAGGCCTTTCCAGCCTCCAGTTCCTTCAATGAGGCTTCTCAGAACTGCTCTAGCCCTTCCTCCCCCGAGGCTGTGCAGACTGTGATGGAGTGTGTTCCCAGCTTCTGAGCCAGCCATACAAATTGCTCTCCCGGTCGCCTTGTAGCTTCCAAAGACAAGCCAGAATTGTAATGATTACGGTAGATTTTCCAGAGACTTTGAAGCTAAATGTATTATATTGTTTGGAACGTTTGAAAATAACAGAAAACCATGCAGGCAGAGTCCTAGAGGGGCACTGAACAGAAGTTAAATATCAGGTAAAGATGTGCAGGTGCCTTCCCCAAAGTATGTGTGTGCGTGTGTGTGCGTGTGTGTATGTGTGTGTGTGTGTGTGTGTACATATGTGATCCATTCATGATCTTTGTCACTGGCTGGAACCCCTAAAGGGGAAGAGGTAATATCATCTAAAGTCTGTATCTACTGAATTAAGATTTACGTTTTGTGCATTCGACTTGGGAAATAATTGATTTAGAAATCTTTTCAGTTTAATAAGGTCAACTTTTCCTCCAATTTCATGGAGAGGCTCCCAAATTGATTGACATTCAGCATCAGCTTAATACTGTGGCTCTGTAATGGTTGTCCTAATTAGACACTTGCTAATTAATGCTATGCAAATTAAAACCAGCCCCTTATCCACTAGCCAGGAAGACTGCATTCATGATTGCTGTTCTCTGAGGAGACAGAGCTTCTTTCCTCAACCTGGTGCTTTCATACCAGTGCCAAGCCCCTGCCTTCCTCCTTCCTCTGCTCTCATCCTGCCTCTTTCTCATAATCTCTCATTCTTGTCCACTCTCCACACCTTTCACCCTCATGTTCATCTCTTAGCTCAGGCTCATGGTCCCAGGTTGAGCTGCCTGATTTAAGTACATCCCTGGCTCTTCCTGGCATTCTCAGAGTGACTACCCAGCCTGGCTCCTACCAGAAGTCAGCTACCTATTTTGGTCACTCATGGTCCAGAATGGAATCACTCAGACCCTCTGCGTCCTTGGATGTCCAATTTGCAAACAGGGGAAACAGGCAAAGCTGTCACGATGGGGTAGGAGGGTGAACCCTGGGGGTTCGTGCCCTGGTTTGGGAAGATCCCACATGCCGCGGGGCGGCTGGGCCCGTGAGCCATGGCCGCTGAGCCTGCGCGTCCGGAGCCTGTGCTCCGCAACAGGAGAGGCCACAACAGTGAGAGGCCTGCATACCGCAAAAACCAAAACAGAACAAAACAAAACAAATTTGTTTGTCCACTTCTACATCCTGGCGCCTCAGACATTGTCCGGCACATAGCAGGTCAATAAGTATCAGCTGAATGCTGAATATCTGAATGAAAGGAACAAAATTTTGAGATGTGTCAAGGAGGTAGACACTTCCTTCCTGAACTCCCAAATACAACTAAAGGAACATGATAAAAACAACAGCCTACATCTACTGTGCGCTTACCATTGCCAGGCGCTGTTGTAATTGCTTTAGATCCTCGGAACAACCCCATGCGAGGCCCGGGGAGGTTCCGTCACTTGCCCACCATCCCCAAGCAAGGACAGAGTAGAGGTCAGGTTCCAACCCAGGCAGAAGTTAGACCCAAAGGTCTGTGCTCTCTCCACCCAGAGAGTCTCATGACACACAGGCTGCCTGTCATCAGAACATCGCCTTCCATGCCCAGTTTTCCTGGGCAGGACTAATCTCCCCATCTCACCCCACTCTCTGATGAGGCCCCGGTCATGTCACCATTAAACCCCGGTCACTTAGTAGCATGACAGACAGTCACCAGCCTGACATCAGGGCTGGGGGTCTGCATCGTTGTTGCGAGTGCAGCCCAGACCAGGCCTGGTATGGGGCGGGCAGGCAGGAAATGCTTGTGGAGTGAAGGATGCCAATGGTCTCAAAATGAAACTCAAAAAGTCAACATCATAAAGTCAAGTTTCATTTCTCTGTGGCCCTCCACTTTGTCACTCCCAGAAGGAGATGGAACCTGATGGCTGAGGGACAACATGCAGTTAACACAAGGGCATTCGGGTCTGAGTAGAGGGTGGCCTGGTAATGGTTAGTGAAACCAGCACAACGACCCCAATTAAGAAGAAATCATCCGCCCCAGGCCTCGGCTCTCCTGCTGTGCGATGCCCCAAGGAGGAAAAAATGGTCATTTGGGAGACCACGCTACCAAAATATCAAGTCAGATGGGTCACCCCTAAGGCCACAAACATAATTCCAATTAAGGAGATGATTTCCTTTACAAGGTCTGAGCAGAGGGGAAATGGCATATCATGAATTCTCTACTGCACACTTGCTTATCATTTATTTTCCTGCCCCACTTACAACATCGGCAAAGATTCCATGCAATTCAGTCAAAATGTTTTATTATATACTTGCCATGTGCCAGGCACTGTGCTAAGTGTAGGAGGTAGGAATACACATGATGAGGTCTTTCTGAAGGCAGTTTGGGGCTTGCTGCTCCTAAAGTAGCCAAGAGCTGGCCTACTAGGACTCTTCCAACATGAAATAAGCACTTAACAAATGTTTGTTGGGTGAATGAATGTGGAAGGGTCAAAGTTTTGAGCTCTATACCAAGGCAGAATGAAACCAGAGGGGGGTTGAGTCTCCTCACCCCATCAGGGAGTATGCAGGTGGGAAGGATGCCCACCAGGCACCAACAGCCCAGGCCATTCTAGAACTGAGGGACCTTGACCCCCACCCCAGAATAATTGAATCAAATCTCTGCAGGTGAGGCCTGGACACTGGCATTTAAAAAACTATTTCAGCGATTCAAATGTGCAGGCCAGGGATGAGAACTGCTGCTCTAGGGGCACAAGAAAGAAGTGCAGAAGGCTGGGGCTGACATCATAGCCTTGAGGAGACTCTGTTGAACAGTTAGTCATATGCATAAGCAGTGGAGCTCCTTAGAGTTAAAAGGAAATGTAGGGCTTCCCTGGTGGCACAGTGGTTGAGAGTCCGCCTGCCGATGCAGAGGACACGGGTTCGTGCCCCGGTCCGGGAAGATCCCACACAGCCTCGCAGAGAGGCTAGGCCCGTGAGTCATGGCCGCTGAGCCTGCATGTCCGGAGCCTGTGCTCCGCAACGGGAGAGGCCCCAACAGTGAGAGGCCCGCGTACCGCAAAAAAAAAAAAAAAAAAAAGGAAATGTAAAAGCCATCTAGTTAAATGGCTCATGACTCTCCTCTGTAAGATTCCTGGCATATAGTCATTCAGTCTCTGCTTGATTACCTCCAGGGACAGGGAACTCACTTCCTATCAAGGCAGCCTATCTCTATGTTGGAAAGGCTCTGACTTTTTCACAGATCTGGCTTCAGCTTTCTCAGGTGCTTAGCCCCCAATAAAGCTAAACAAACAAGTGCCTCTGTGAAGCCTCATTCTGATTTTGGCATCATATGTGCCTATGCAAAAGTCCTCAATAAGTGAGCCCCTCCCCAAGACAAATACCAATAAAAATATAGACACCAGGCCTGGAGGCACCCCTGGAGGTCAGCTCATCCCCACCCTTCATTCTACATGAGGACACTGAGGCCCAGTGGGGCTGGCTCGGCCCCTATCAAACACCAGCCTGTGTTGAAGCAAAGCTTAGAACCTGGGTATTGGGTCCCCCAGGCTTATGCTCACGGGGTAGGCATCCCTGCCCACCCTGTCTCCCCTGTTTCTGAAGATATAACAACTCTAAATTTATCTGTTCTCCAAAAGCCTAGATCCTTATACTGGAAGTCACCTCCAAACCTCTCACGTAGCCACTTTATTTCCTTCTCCAATAAACAATCTGCTCCTGATTACCTTTCATCCTCCTCTGCTTGTGGAATGTGAGCACTCTTGGCCAGTCAGCAATTAACATCACTCTTGTGGTGTCAAAAAGCCCATACAGCCTTCTCCAGCTTTGATGAATGCACACCTGTCACTATGCATCTCATTCTGAAGGTCCCAGTCCCTGCCATCATCTTGGGAGAAGCACATACGAAAGGTCTCTTGTCCTAGTCAGAACATGCATCCTGGCAACTTGGGGGGTCCTCAATTACAGAGAATCACTTAATCTTTCTTCACCCACGAGGTGTGGCAGAGCCCTGCCAGAAGGCTGCTCAGTTTGCCATCACCATGATGGGTTCTCCTTGCAAATATCTACTGCTACCCTCACCAAGACCATGGCCCCCATATTTCCTCCAACTTGCAGGAGCCCCCCTTTTTTAATGTTCTAGAATGTTGGGGACAAATAACTGTGCTTTCTGGATGGCTTGCTTTGAAGTTGTTTTCTTTTCTCTTATTAAAACCTATCTGGGAGCCTCCCTGGTGGCGCAAGTGTTGAGAGTCCGCCTGCCGATGCAGGGGATACGGGTTCGTGCCCCGGTCTGGGAGGATCCCATATGCCGCGGGGCGGCTGGGCCCGTGAGCCATGGCCGCTGAGCCTGCGCGTCCGGAGCCTGCGCGTCCGGAGCCTGTGCTCCGCAACGGGGGAGGCCACAACAGTGAGAGGCCCGCATACCACAAAAACAAAACAAACAAAAAAAAACCTATCTGGGCCCCAAACCAATAAAACAGCAGGAAATCACTCTGCTCTGCAGAAGGCTGTGTGTGCACACTGGGTTCCCAGCTAGAACCGAACCAGCCCAGACAGGGCTTGACCCAGGACTGGGCTTCTCTCTCCCCATCCTGCCCCAGGACATACACCAGACTCTTGGATTCTCTGCAGGAGCTGTGGTCAACCAATTGCAATGAACTCGGTAAATGCATCTTCAGATGGATAGAATCTGAAATAAGAATTCTCACCACCTGACAGCCACAGAGAAGCATGTGTTGGTTTTAAAGACACAAAGCAAGGCCTACAGACTACCCCCACCCTTCATCTCTCAGCCCCATCACCCCCCCTCCCCCAGTTCTCTTCCCTCTTTTCACCCTCCAGCCCCTGCCTCTCTCCGCACCAGAGGCTGCTGCGGTGGCAGAAGCAACACCATGATCCCACCTACACCTTCCAACCTCATCAGAGGTTTGCACAGCCCACTTCTCTGCCCACTCCCAGCCTGGTGCCCAGAGGCAAGACCACTTCCATCCCCACGCAGGGTACAATCAACCCCTGAGCCTGGCAATGTTTGGGCCAAATGAAAATTTTAAGACGCCCAGAAATCACATATGGTGAGAGAAACAACCGCCTGGCAGGCTCCACAGACATCTCTGAAGGCTGGAGCTTCCCGGATCAGGAACAGCCCTGTCCTGTGTTTCCCCTGCCACGTTTCCAGGCTTCCCAGAGCAGCAGCCCGAGGACAGCGTCACCCTCCTTCCACTTCCACACCCGCACTCTTGCCAGTAAACGTGAGACAGCAAGTCCTCCAACCCAACGCACAGACTCAGCTGGAAGGGGCCTCCTGGGCCGTCTAGTCCAACTCCCCCCACTTTACAGGCAAGGAAATGGGGGCCCAGAGAGGGGCTCTGTCCTAGCCAAGGCCACACAGCAGTAACAGAAAGGGCTAATCTTGCCCTGAGTCTTCTGAGGCCTGGGCTGGTGTTTTTCCCACGTCCCCACTCTGCCTGCCCATCAGTCGCACACTCCTGAAAGGGGCAGTACCCCTGTCTGATTCCTCTCCCACCCCTCTGCAAGTCCTCAGTTCACGTTTGGGGAATGAACGTTTCTTCTATGGCTCTCAAGGGCAAATCAGGAGAAATAATAGTCACCTAGTCCGGGTTCTCCATCTTCTTTTTGCCTAAAACTCTAAAAGCTTAAACATAAATAAAGGGAAATGGTCTGGAAAAATAACCAGTTGGCATGGAACAATTGGCATTTCAAAGCTGCATCAGAAGTGGAAATACTGTTTTTCAGAAATTCAGCACAGCCATGAGTTGTTAACTCCTAGCCATTTGGCACAAGCTTTTCGATTGTTTGGATGTGATGGACGATGTTGATAGAAGTGGGGGAGACCAAACACGGCTATTAATAGGCTGAACGTGGCACTTTTATCTCTCTTTCTCACTCACTAGCTCTCTGGCACCAAACTGTTGCCAACCCGCCTACCTTTGGCTCTGAGGTGCCATCACCTCCAGCAACAGGGCACCACAGGAGCCGTGTTTCCCGCCCATGTCCGAGCAAGTTCATCCTCGAGCCTAAAAGGCCAGGGCTGCTGGCCAACGTGGGCTGCTCATGTGTGCAGAGCTTCAAGGGAATCACAAGGCCTGAAGCCTCCTTGGGTGCAGTCCCCACCTCGCACAGAGCATGCAGTAGATTATCACAGCTTAGGGGAGTCAGGAAGCTCTCAATTCCCCCAAGTATTTCTCTTATCCACCTCCTCCCTGCAAGAATTTGAGGCAACCCCGATCTCAAGGCTGGAGCACATCCACCCTACTTGGCCCAAGACAGAAGGATCCCCACGGTTCCCTAAAGGATACTGCTTCTGGGAACTCTCTCCAGATTCAAACTCTACAAGGATTTACTGAGTACCTATGACATGTCAGTCTCTGAGCCCACCCATTTTCATATAGGATCTCACTTAATCCTTACAACAAGGAATTATTGTCCCCACTTGACAAATGAGGAAACTGAGGCACACAGTGATCACACAATTAGCTGAGATCACATGCTTAGTAAAGGGAGGAGTCTTCTGATTCCAAGTTCAGGATTGGAGAGGACCCTGGCAAAGGCCCTTTTGGGAAGTGTGCCCTGCACTCTCCGTGGGTATGATCACTTTGCTGCAGCTCTTCTGAAGCCTGAGCTGCTGGGTCTCTCCCTCTGAGCACCACGTGTTTCCCCAGCCCCAGAGCTCCCTGATCCTGGCCAGCTGTCCTCAACCTGCATTGGCTCAGCCACCAGGGAAGCCATGGCAAAGATCAGAGCTGGACTGCTTTGTCTCTAGCACTATTTTTAATATCCATTAAATGAGAGTAAAAATCCTTTCTTCCTTCCGGAGTTATTGTGAAGACCAAATCATAACTGTGGAAATGCTCAACCACCTAGGGATTCCCAGGAGCTCAAAACAGTCTATGCACATGTTGACCATACATATCCAGGTTTGCTCTAGGGAGACCAGCTTCTGTCTGTTGTCTAGCATAATTATTAATGTGAGTAGCAATTATTAATATCATACTCTCAAAAGTGTCCTCATTTAGACAGTGCATATGTAGAGTGAATCACACGATCACTCTACATGTGTAGCATTTGCTGCCTTAGGGTCTGAGAGAACTGGGGGCCCCTCCCTGCCCTCTGGCCTCCATGTCTCCCAGCTCCCACACCCACCTTGTCCAGTGGGAGGGGTGGTGCTCAGTGCTGCAGACCCTTGGCCAGGGTCCCTGCTACCAGGCTCACAGACAGGCATCATTTTGTTAGATCAAAGTAATCATTGGTAGACAGTTTTAACAGGGCAGTGTCACAGTGCCTGGATTAACTGCAATTATAGGTCACTCCTTTAAGGTTTATTCCATCAATTATGGACAATCTCATGCCTAGCTGCCTTAACCCTTTGTGGCTTGAATTACTCAGCACAGAAGAGGCTGTAACCATGGAGAAGGCTGAATATATTTGCTGCTGAATCATTGCCCTGTGATGTCAGTTTAGAGCCTCCCCGCTTAGGAGGCGCTTTCTTGCAGTTTCCTATTTGATCTCTGAGAGATAGGGAGAGCCACTCCCATCTCACAGATGGGAAAACTGAGACTTGGAATATTTAAGCAATTACCCAAGGTCACACAGCTAGGAACACCAATTCTTAGAACACTGTGTTGCCAAAACATTGTTTTCTTTAGCAATCAATGAGTGTGACCTGCACTGGAACCCTTCGGAACGTGACCCTTGGGCTTCAGTAGTCTGACCTGGCCCCAGGGCGAGGCATATGGGACAGCATCTGAGGGCATCCAGATGCAGGTCTGCCAAGGAGTCAGTCCAATGCATCAGATGTTGCATGCTCGCCATGCAGAGTCACCCTGTACCTGGAGCAATTCAAGCGGCCTTACTGTCAGAAAGAAGAAGAAAAGAAACTCCAAGAAGAAAATGTCCACACCAGAAAAATATACAAACATGGAGACCCAGAACCTTCCTTCTTCCACTGTTCAGCAAGGAGAGTAGCCAGAAGGCACCTCTTGCTAGCGAGGGGATGGCAGGACACCCACAGGCCCCAGACACCTAAGGGTGTCTCAGTGTTGAGATGAGAGAAGCCAGGGGAACACTTCCTTCTACTTCCAGAGCCTTTATTTGGGCTCCTGCTCCATATCTACTATGTCCTGCACCGGTCACAGAACGCTAGTTCAAAGATCTCCGAGATCCCACAGTCCAAAGCCCCATTTTAAAGATGGGGGAACTGAGGCACCAAGCAGGAAGTGCCCTGCCTATGACCCAGCTTGCCAGGGCCGAGCTGAGAGGGAGCGGAGGGCCTTCCCCTCTGCTGGGTTCTTGCTGCCCGTGGCTGTGAGCTGCCGCAGGGACCTGGGGGGCCGTCTGCTGTGTCTCTCGTGGGAAAGTTTGCTGCTTCCTTTCTTCCATCTCTCTCTTTCCTCCGCCCTCATCTCACTCTCCTCACCCACATTTCTTCCCTCTTGCATTATTTCTATTTCCCTGTTTTCCAGAAACAGGGTTTAAGACTGTCAGCTAGAGTTTCTAGGTCTGAATGGAACTCACTGTGCTGGAGCCCCCAGGTTCCCACTGGGTAGTCACCCCAGACTCTAGGCTGCTTTGTGGCAGGGTCTGGGTCCTATTTGTCTCTCTCTCCCCATTACTTCACACAGGGCCTGGCACATAGTAGTGGATACTCAATAAGTACTCGAATGAATGAATGAGTGAGTGAATGAATGAAATACCATGCCAAATTCCCAAGGAGAGGAGAATCAAGCAAAATGATTCCATTACAGGTCTCATCATTCAGGTAGTAAATAGCACTTAGAATTGGGGGGGATTAGAATTGGGGTAGGGGAGGGAGGGGAGTCTGAGTCACCTTTAAATTCCTCATTCCACTGACTGAACATATACTTATTTGTTTAGAATCCATTGTTTAAGCCTTTAAATATAACAGGTGTGATCAAAGGCCTAGGAAAACAGAAACTGCAGCCAAGCTCTCCCCCCAGGCTCCTCAGCCTGGAGAAGCTCTAGGATCAGAGAGATAACCCCGCAAAGGCGGTGGAACAAATGATGCTTGTGAGGAAAACCTGTCTTTCCAGCCACAGCCGTTTTCAATTCTGCAGAAGTGGCTTGGGGGTCCCTGAGAGGAAGAGCAAATGCTGGGGCTCCCGGACAACCACTGCAGTTGATGACTTGCTAAGCTTTTAAAACCCGGGTCAAAGCAAAGGAAAAAGACTGTACAGGCCAAAGGCACTGACATCTCTCCACACAGATGTCCCTGGCTTCCGGGCGGTGACTCCAAATCAGCTGCCTCTTGTCACTTGGGGCCAAGTGGACTGGGGGCGTGGGGAAGGGTTAGGCCCAGGGGAATGAATTGCTTCATTGAAGAAACCCAGCTGGGCCCAGGACTGTGAGCTGTGGGGAGCCAGCTGGGCTGGGGCAGGGGTGGGGGGCGAGTGGAGGGTGCAGAGAGAAGGTATTCCTGCAGGGCTGGAAAACGCCAGGCAACTGTGAGCTATGAGGGTCAGAGGTGCACGTTCTTCCTGAAGAACTCACCCCTCTCCCTCCAGCTGCTACCAGCTGCTGAGCAAGGTGGGACAGCCAGGAGACATGGGTCAGGCGGCCAGAGGTAGAGAGACAAGTACAGAAGAAAAGGCGTGGGAGCCAAAAACAGAGGTGGTCATGGGTGTGGAGAGTGTCAGAGCTGGGACAGTTCTTGGAGCCTTCTCTGCTTACAAACCAGGACACTGAAGCCTAGACCTGGCTGAGGTCAATCAGCTGCTAGGTCCAGATCTAGAATCTAGCTCCCTAGACCCCCTACTCCAGTGCTCCTTCCGCCACACCATGTAGACTCCACAGCAGTTAATATAAAACACAAACTGTGCTGAATGGGAGAAAATATTTGCAAACGATATGACCGATAAGGGGTTAATATCCAACATATATAAACAGCTCATGCAACTCAACATCAAAAAACCAAACAACTCGATTAAAAAATAGGCAGAAGGGGCTTCCCTGGTGGCGCAGTGGTTGAGAGTCTGCCTGCCGATGCAGGGGACACGGGTTCATGCCCCGGTCCGGGAAGATCCCACATGCCGCGGAGTGGCTGGGCCTGTGAGCCATGGCTGCTGAGCCTGCGCATCCGGAGCCTGTGCTGCCGTGGAGCAGCTGGGCCCGTGAGCCGTGGATGCTGAGCCTGCGCATCCGAAGCCTGTGCTCCGCAATGGGAGAGGCCACAACAGTGAGAGGCCCGCATACCGAGGAAAGAAAAAAAAAATGGGCAGAAGGCATCGACAGACAAATGGATAAAGAAGATGTGGTACATATATACAATGGACTATTACTCAGCCATAAAAAGGAACGAAATCGGGTCATTTGTAGAGATGTGGATGGACCCAGAGACTGTCATACAGGGCGAAGTAAGTCAGAAAGAGAAAAACAAATATCGTATATTAACACATATATTTGGAATCTAGAAAAATAGTACAGATGAACCCATTTGCAAGGCAGAAATAGAGACACAGATGTAAAGAACAAACATATGGACACCAAGGGGAGAAAGTGGGGTATGGGGTGGTGGTGGTGGGATGAATTGGGAGATTGGGATTGACATATATACACTAATATGTATAAAATAGATAACTAATAAGAACCTGCTGTATAAAAAATTAATTAATTATGTTTTTTTTAAAAAGGGCAGAAGGACGGCAGGCCACATTGGCCGGTCATAGCAGCGTGGAGCCAGGCCGCGGCAGCGACTCTGCTCAGCGGAACCCACCGCCTTCCTCTTCTCCACTGAGCTCAGTGCATGTTTGCCTCGCAGACTGAGGGGGAGCTCAAAGTGACCCAAATTCTCAAAGAAAAGTTTCCTCGAGCTACAGCTATCAAAGTCACTGACATTTCAGGAGGCTGTGGGGCAATGTATGAAATTCAAATTGAATTGGAAGAACTTAAGGAGAAGAGAATGGTCCAACAGCACCAGATGGTAAATCAGGCATTAAAAGAAGAAATCAAAGGTATGCACGGGGCTTCCCTGGTGGCACAGTGGTTGAGAATCCACCTGCCAATGCAGGGGACACAGGTTCGAGCCCTGGTCTGGGAAGATCCCACATGCCGCAGAGTAACTAAGCCCAGGCACCACAACTACTGAGCCTGCGCTCTACAGCCTGTGCTCCACAACGAGAGAAGCCAACACAATGAGAAGCCCATGCACCTCAATGAAGAGTAGCCCCCACTCACCACAACTAGAGAAAGACCACGCGCAGCAACGAAGACCCAACACAGCCAAAAATAAATAAATTAATTAAAAAAAAAAAAGGTATGCATAGATTGCAGATATTTACCTCTGTCCCCAGACACTGACCATGCCCTGGCTGTGTAGATGTTGCTGCTAAAACCTTGGATGAATCTTACTGCCACCATTCTTTCCTAGGCATGTGACAAAAAATTTATCTATTTTATTCATAGACATTTCCATATTGTAATTATAGAAGAATACGGTATCTATTTAGATGTTAATTAAAGGCAACAGACAACTAAAAAAAAAAAAATGGGCAGAAGAACTGAATAGACATTTTTCCAGAGAGGAAATGCAGATGGCCAACAGGTACATGAAAAGATGCCCAACATCCCTAATAATCAGAGAAATGCAAATCAAAACCACAATGAGATATCACCTCACACTTGTGAGGATGGCCATCATCAAAAAGTCTACAAATAACAAATGTCGGCAAGGATATGGAGAAAAGGGAACCGTTGTACACTGTTGGTGGGAATGTAAATTGGTGCAGCCACTGTGAAAAACAGTATGAAGGTTTCTTAGAAAACTAAAAACGGAACTACCATATGACCCAGCAGTTCCACTCCTGGGTGTATATCTGAAAAAAACAAAAACACTAATTCGAAAAGATACGTGCACCCAATGTTCACTGCAGCATTATTTACAATTGCCAAGATATGGAAGCAACTATCTATCTATCTATATCTATACACACACACACACACACACACACACACACACACACAAAGGAATACTACTCAGCCATAAAAAAGAATGAAATTTTGCCATTTGCAGCAACATGGATGGACTTGGAGAGTATTATGCTAAGTGAAATAAGCCAGACAGAGAAAGACAAATACTGTATGATATCACTTATACATGGAATCTAAAAAATACAACAAACTAGTGAATATAACAAAAAGGAAGCAGACTCACAGATGTAGAGAACAAACTAGTGGTTACCAGGGGAGACAGGGAAGGGGGAGGGGCAATATAGGTGTAGGGGATTAGCAGAGGTAGTAGAGGTACAAACTACTATGTATAAAATAAGTTACAAGGATATATTGTACAAAATGGGGAATATAGCCAATATTTTACAATAACTATAACTGGAGCATAACCTTTAAAAATTGTGAATCACTATATTGTACACCTGTAACATATCATATTGTACATCAACTATATTTCAATAATAAAAAAGTTTTAATTTAAATTTTTTTAAAAGACCTAAATTTTTAAAAACATACAAACTATGCCACCCTCTGCCTAAATCCCTTCTGTGGCTCCCCACGGCCTCTAGGATAGAGGTGAACCCCTTAAGCAAGGCACCTGCACGATCTGACCCTTGCCTACCTCTCCAGCCCCATCACACCATAGACTCAAGCCACATTTTGTCTTTATTCACACTCCTCCAAAATGCTCTGCACTGTCATGTCTCTGGGCCTTTGCACATGTTTTCTGGGCCAGGAGTGACCTTCCTCTCTTGGCCTATCGCATTCCTAGTCAACCTAGACCCAAATACGCTCTCACTACTCCCACTGCCCCACCCTCCCGAGCCACCTCCTCTTCTGTGCTACCTCTGCTGGACATCAGGCCTCTCTGGGAAACAATCTAAGTGCATTAAGTATCTGTTTACTGGGCTGTGAGCTCTTTGAGTGTGGAAGCAATGTCTTTTTCATCCTCCGGTTTCTCCCTGACCCCCAGCACCTAGCAGAGTGCCCAGTATGTGAGAAAAACTCCATTAATGTTTGCAGAATTAATTATCAAATTAAGGAGTGAGTGAACCCCTGGGCAGCACTGATAGTGCCTTGTTTATGTTCCTCATGAAGCTACTTAACCTCCAGAAGGACCAGCTGCACTCAGAATACTCAACCCCCGATTCTCTCTCTGATCTCCCTTCCTCCCCACGTGGGAGGGCGGCGGGGTCTCGCCACAACCAGGAGTCATGTGAGGTGGTATCTCTGCGGGGAAAAGAGCAACTGAGATCCAGAGGCCCTGAGTAACGCCTCCAGCTTATGTGAACGCAGGTCACTGAACAGTGATGGCAAAGCAGCCAGACTGGTTACTGAGTTCACTTTTCCATGAAACGAGCATGTCAGCGTGTGGCCACTGCCATCAAGGACTCTGCAATTAGCAGTCCCCTGGCAGCAGGGCACAGCTGTGCGACACCACCCCACAGCACGGCTCCAAGTCTCTGGGTACCTGCTCTGTAGGGGGGGCAGATCCCAGAGCCCAAAAGAGCAGCGAGTCTCCAGAAGACCCCTCGGGGGCTCTAAGTCATGTGACGTGATAGGCCATTAGCCTTCCAAATTCTATTTTCCCTACACAGAGTATGAACAGCATATTATACCTGGTTTACATCCCCTGAGCACCACCAACTGGTAGGGAAGGAAGGTGCCCAACCTGGAGAGACGACAGCGGGGACCTGACCTAGGGGCGGGGGTGAGGAGATCCACAAAGGGGACAAACCACGCACAAAGGGCTGGCCTCGAACCACTGGGAGGGTTGGCTGGGCTTGGACCCCAGCCTGGTTCTCACTTGGCAAGGCCAAGGACTCCCTGCCACATGCATGGGGCAGACCCGGCTGGCAGAGAATCTGAGCCTTTCCAAAGCAGCCCCCGGCCAGCCCCAAGGGCATTTCTGGGGGGTTCTGGCCACCGGTGGAAACATTTTGAATATTGGAGCGCAGAGGCAAACACAGACAGGAAAAGGTGCCAGGAGCCACATACCAGAGCTGCCTTTAAGAGCTGCAAACATCTCAGAGGACACCCGGGCGGGCAGGCGGGAGAGAGGCAGGCGGGCAGGGGCCGCCACAAGGCTGAGGAGGGGTACACGGGGAGCCAGGGATTTCTAAGACTCAACCTGAGAACCTGGCAGGAAAGGCACTGGAAACTGTACTTCTCCTTTTGGTCTGTCTATTTGTCTCTTATAATTTATCTAGTACTTCCTGAAAGGTCACTGGGTGGCGATTTCAATACTGTAAAATTTGTAGAGATGCTCTCAAAGAAATGTACAAATTTCACAGGTTTATCCTGGCTTAAAGGGAATCTATTTTATTAAAAGTGTCTATTCTGAGTGCACCTTAGGCACTCAGATGGATAGGATTTGGTGACCGACTGGTTAGTGATCCAAAAGGCCTTGTGCTATTAAAAGATTCACTGTGTTTTTTTGCGGGTGGTAAAAAGAAATAGAAATCAAAGGCATTTGCCAAGGTATGGTTTGTGGATGGAGAAGAGAGTGGTGTGTGAGATCACAAAATGCTCTGTTGCCTTCCAGCTCCCCGAAGCAGGAAGCTGGGTAAGAAATGCAGATTAAAAGCAGAAGGATGCAAGTCCTGCGAAGGCTCTCCACCTCCTGAAATCTCACAGGACCCCTCTCACTTCCCTCTCTCAGCTCCTCATTAGCTAAATTCAATCTTTGTCA
The DNA here is from genome assembly GCF_025265405.1 of Mesoplodon densirostris. Classification (NCBI taxonomy): domain Eukaryota; kingdom Metazoa; phylum Chordata; class Mammalia; order Artiodactyla; family Ziphiidae; genus Mesoplodon; species Mesoplodon densirostris. Next base: position 115,078,498 of record NC_082662.1, read on the forward strand.
TTCAAAGGAAGATAAACAGGGAGCAAGGGCCTGAGGGGAGAAAGAGTCCCTATATTGGAATAAAACATCTTCTACAAGCAAACACCTTCTTCCCCAGCCCCAGTCAGAATTCTCTATTTCTCTCCAAATAGCACAGCCATTTCCTTCCTGTCAGCCCATTGATGCACAACTTCCTGTCAGAACAGCTGAGGAATCTAGGGAAATGTGTCTTCCTTCAAGGCCTCCACTTCAGGTCTGCCGAGCCTCCAACGGTGCCAAGGAGCAGAGTGGAGGGTATCAAGGAAGGGGCCCCTCCCCAACTCTGTCTCCACGGACACCCTCCCCTGAGCCCAGCCCCACGCCAGATCAGACCACCACATCCAGACTTAGTGTACCACATGTCAGCATCTTGGCCCTCTGTCTCCTAGAGATCTGCGTGGGGACCAGCCCTTCCATCTGCAAAGCCACCAGGAAGAGTCTCATGGAGGCCTGGTCATGTGCCATCAACCCCCACTCCTTCCAGCTTCCCTCTCAGACATCCTGGTCTGATCATGAACTGATCCCTGGAGACTGTCAGGAAGCCGGAGGCCTGCCCTAGGGCTGCAGAGACAGTTTCTGTTTTAATCTGAGAGGGGGAAAGGAAGGAAGGGCTTTTCTAGTAAAGATGGGCCACAGTCAGCCACTTCAGGGTCAGCACTCAAGGCAAACCCACCGTGGAGAAGAAATGAAAACCCTCCTTCTCCCTTCAGATCCCACAATAAGTGGCGTGAGAGACAGGGAACTGAATTAAAAAATAATTACCTCCATTGACTGAGTCTTCCCCACGTGTCTGCATGATCTCCTTTAATCCCCCCCCCACCAAACTCTATGACGTGGTTCACAACTTTGCAGCTCAGTATCACCTGGAAAGTTTTTGCAACTCCTGATACCAGGTTGCACCCCAAACCAATGAAATCAGAAGGAAGAATGCTGGAACTCAGACATTATTAGCACTATTTAAAGATTCCCAGGTGATTCCAAAATGTAGCAAAGTTTGGGAAACACGAAGGTATTATTACTCCCATTTTCTTAATGAGGAAATTGACACTCAAAGAAATTAAGTCACTTGCCTAAAGTCACACAGCTTGTAGGTGATGGAGTCGGGATTCCAGCTCACACCTCTGTGATTCCAGTATGGAGCCCCCCTCACTCCAAACTTCCTACAGAAAGTCTTTCAGATCTACCAGGTACTGCTCTCCCCTCTCCAGAGCATCCCCAGGGCAGGAGCAAGGACGCCACGGGCAGGCGGGGCAGGGGAGAGTGGGCTGAGTGTATGTGAGGGGCCTCGCAGGAGTAATGTAATTAGTAGGTTCTGCTCCTTCCTCATCCACTTAAGTTCTCTCCAGAACAAAGCCTTGGCCTAAGAGGATCCCAAGAGGATGGCCAGGCACGAGGGAAACACAGCAAGGGTATATGTGTGTAGATGCGTGAATACAGGACAGCGGGTGCTAAGCAGGGCACACACAGCCTGGAAAGGGTGGGAGCCCTGGGGAGCCAGCAGGTGAGGGGCTAGTGCTCAGTCCCGAGGTCTGAGCTCTGGGGTTGATCTGCTTCTTCACCGGCTGTTGGACTCGGGGTAGTTACTTCCCCTCTGAACCTCTGACCCCTCCTCTGTGTGACAGAAGGTCCTTTCAGGCCTGTGCGCCATAGTGCAAAAAATTCCCAGGGCTGCTTTGATGGCGGCCCCATGCTCAGGCCTGAGTGGATGTGGGTATGGGACCAGCTGAGGCCTCACCCCAGGCACGCAGAGTCCATACACAGTTCAGGCGCCCCCAGACGCCCCCGGCTCTCAGGGCTGTGTGGCCAGGCCAGGGAGGTCAGCACAGCTGCTGAACATATGGGAAAGGAGCCCCTGGGGCAGCACCCCACACCTGCCTGTCCCAGCCATGATCCCCTGAAATCTGTCAGCTCCCCCTCACCCAGTCCCACCCTGCAAGTTGCGCAGGAGGGGGCTGAGAGCATCTGGAATTGCCCTGCTCACCTGAAAGCCCCCCACTCTCCACCACAGCCCACTGACTCAAGTGCCGGATAGAATCTGGTTTCCCCTCTGTGGTTTATTCAGGGGCCACCCCTTCTCCAAGCCTTCCCTGGCCCTCCCTGACATAATTAAATGCTCTGTGCTACTTCTGTTCTTGGCTCAAACCTCTCTCCTTGCACTGACCATACTTCACCCTACCCATCATCTGCTTACACCTCCGTTACCATAAGACCCTCGAGGGAGGGGTCTGGGTAGGAGTCTACAGAGGCAGCAAAGCATCGTAGTCAGGAGAATGGGCTACCGAGTCAAAGGACCTGGCTCAAGCCTTGCTTTGCCACTTACTGGCCCTGTGACCAAGCCTCAACTTACTCATCATACAATGGGGAAATAAGAGCAGAGACTTCATCAAGTTGTTGTAAATATTAAATGAGATGACACATGTAAACAAGGGGCTTAGCACAGAGCCTATACCTAGGGTAGGAGCTCAGTAAGAGCTACAAGCGCTTTTCTCATCTCCATGGTTCTAGCACCTAACACAAGCCCTGGCCCACAGAGCAAGGCATGTAATAAGTATGTTGAACTGAGCTGAACCCAGCCTGTTGGCAGCCTTCACAGGCTGCTCAGCCTTTCCAGAAACTAGATGCCCCTACCCACTCCCTAACCAGGGCTGGTCTCTGCAGCCACCATGCAGAACGTCCTCCTTCCCCAGAATAAGAAGTGTTAGTACTTTCTGGAGAAGCCCCCTGCCCAGCCCCTCCCACCGCCCCACCTCTGCAGCTGATACCCACACCCCTTCTGTCTGAGCCCCCCAGCTGCCCAGGCTTCCAGGCAGCACCCACAGCAGCCAGACCTCAAGTACCTTCAGTCCCAACCTCAGCCTTCATCAAAGCTGAAGTCAAAGATCAGCAAGGGCTCAGGGAGGGCAGGAGGGAAAAGCAGAAGATGGAGCCCAGCCCAACCAGAGGTCCAAACCCTTCAAAGCAATGATCAGAAACCAGGGAGGTCAGGTGAGTTCTCTCCTCCAGGTGCCTTCTCACCCTCACTTCCCAGAGAGCCGGAGCAAAAGGCACTTGACAATGGTTACAGGTCCAGATGGCAGTCTACGACCTCTGAGAGACAGAACAGTTTGGAGAAATAATGACCCGGGGGACTTCCCGGGGAAAGCTGTCTGTACACGGAGGGGCTGCTGTGAGATTTAATGAAGCCAGTTCCACATGAGAGGGGAGCACAGGGCAGTGTGCCCCTGTCTCGGTGACACCCCTGTGAGGGGGAGGGATGGCCATGCAGCCAGGCGGCAGAAGGACAGACACAGGGCCAGCTGGGAAAGGCTGACAGTCCCCCTCAGGACCAGGAGCGGTTGGGGAAGGAGAAGAGAATGAGTGTCCCCCGTTACACACAGACCTGGGCGGGCGCTCTCACTCCCACTCTTTCCCCTCCTCAGCCCTCCTCCAGTCCCTCCATTATGCAAATCAAGTGACTACACAGATTTGCATAATTCATGCCTTATTAGTACGCGCTCTTGTCAGGCTTTCAGACTTTATAAAGCAATTTTGCTATCTTTAATGGAGTGTAAGAGTCAAGGGGAGAGGTTTTCTGTCCTTTTCTCACTAAACATAAAAACAGACTCTAAATCTTAAGTTGGGGAGAAGGTCAGTGAGAGAAATGAAGTGACTTCCAATTGGACGCATGACCAAACACTTTGTTGACACCCTGGCCAAGAGTGTATAAAGGGCGTGGGTGCCAGGCACTGTGCAGATGACCCACCCTGTCAGTCATGGCTCTTGCACAGACCACGGAGTGGTCTAGTCCAGTGCGCCAGAGAAAGTAGTGACTGCAGACACTACTGTTATTAGGTCATCTGGGGTACTGGGTGACTTGGTAACAACAAAACCCCCACCCTTCACCTGTATCACTTTTTTATATTTTATGCAGTACTTTCACTCCACTCTCTTACTCAATTTCCACAATAAGTCTATCCGGTTGGAAGGGAGACATTTTTACTCCCATTTTAGAGATGAGGAAGCTGGGGCCCAGAGAGGTAAAATTTACTCATCAAAAAGCAAACACAGGCTGTCTTTCCTCCATACCAGGGATGGCAAATACCTTGCCACTCCTCCATCCTTCCTTGCCCAGGACAGACATCACAAATCAATCACAGCCCTCATCCCACCACACTCAGATTGCACTTCAGGATCCTTCTCAACACAGCCCTTCTGGCGGCTAGTACCAGTTGCCCAGATAAAACCTGTTTGCTGTTCCTACACTACATCTTGCCAACTCCTCAATACCCAGCCAATACTGTGATGGTGCCATGAGTTTCTGGGAAGTGCGTATGGGCTAAGCTTAGCCTGGCTGCTCAGCCCCAGAAGCTACAGACAGCCACACATAAGCCCACTCACTGGTTCCAAATGGGCTCCAAATGGAACCAGACGCACCTGCTTTAGGGAGCAGATCCAGAAGAGGGACCCTCATGCCCCCAAGTCTCAAAGGTCTGGGCTCTCCTCACTGCAGGGGCCCCATGACACAGGACCACAGAGGCCCATCTGGACTAATGCACACTTGCTTCAGATACAGCAGGGACCAAACGTATCTGGTTCCAAAGCACACCCAGGCCTTGCTGATCCCTGGCAAGAGGTTCATACAGAAAAGGGGCCAAGCACTGCCAGATCCCAAGCACATACTGCCCTGGGCCCTGGGCCTCATCCAACCCCAGGGACACACTTTCCTCCCTTGTACATCGACTGAAGCTCTCCAGACTGGAGAGATGCTCCCACAATCCTTCCGCAGTGGGCCCCTCCCACACCCCTGCAAGGAAACCTGTTAAATCATCATCATTAAACCCTAAAAGTGCTCATTTTGACCCTCATGCACATCCTGTTCTGCCAGGTGGAGAAATGTGAATCCCACCATGTCTCCCATCTTCCCCAAACCCTCCCAGCTCCCCAAGCCCCAGGGCAGCCCTGGCCCCTCCCCGCCCCAGATGAAGGACCAGTCCCTCCTTGGAGGATGGGAAGCAGCCTGCCAGTCTCACAGAGCAGGGTGGCACAGTACCTACACCTGCTGGCACCAGCCGCCCTGGCTGGGGGGCTTTCCTTCTGGAACCCACAGGGCTCAGCGCTGGCCTCCTGCCAGGCCCGAGGGAGATGGAACACACCCTCTCCATGCCCACGTCCAAAGGGCCTAGACAATGCCTCCCCAGCCTGAGCTCACAGCCGGCACCTCCACTGCCCGCGTCTCCCCACGCCCTTCTCTCCCCTCACTTCCCAGCGAGGTCTCCTGGGCCCCAAATCTGAGCTGCCACTGCAATCATAAATGCCTCACTCTCCAAATCGTCTCTGCTTCCTCGGCCACGGCTCCATGAGTTCCCCGCCTGGAACTGACAGTTCCAAGGCTCTTTTCTGGAGGACCTCTAGGCAGGGAATACCAAGGGCAGGGGGTGGGAGCATCTGGCCCTAGAGGGGGAAGAGTTTATCACTGACCTTATTGAGCAGTGATGGTAGTAATCAATGGACTTTTAGCTGGTTTTCTTTACTTTCACTTTTTTTTTTTTTTTTTTTTTGCGGTACGCGGGCTTCTCACTGTCGTGGCCTCTCCCGTTGCGGAGCACAGGCTCCGGACGCGCAGGCTCAGCGGCCATAGCTCACGGGCCCAGCCGCTCCGCGGCATGTGGGATCTTCCTGGACTGGGGCACGAACCCGTGTCCCCTGCATTGGCAGGCGGACTCTCAACCACTGCGCCACCAGGGAAGCCCTCACTTATTTTTTTACATTCTCTACAGACAACATACCCCCGCACTGTGCGCTTGGGAGCAGGCTGCTCCTCCACGGCCCCTCCCCAGCCGTGGTGCACTGCTGCCCTTAGGTGGCTGCAGCCAGCGTCTACAGGGCTGGCTCACATTTCTGGAGAGGACAGAGCAAAGGAATACATGACGGCAGCCAGGGCAGCGAGAAAGCCCGGCCTTCAGAAGCTCCCCCATCCACTTCTCTTTACAGTGCCATAGTTGGGGAAATAAAGGCATTTGGCGGGTAATTTTGCCCTAACTGCCTATCGTACTTACTAAAGGAGGAATGCATGTTCCTAGGCACTCTGTGTGTCCCTGGTGCTGTTTATCCCTCTAGACCCGTCACCACGTGGTAAGGTAGGCATGAGGGCAGCCCCTAAGCCCAAGCTGTCTCCACCACCCACACACGTCGGCAATGAGGATGACACCTGGAAGCAAGTGGCAGAGCCAGGAGTTGACCCAAGGTCTACCCGACCCCCTCGCCGCCCACCCTGTCCCCTGGCCTCTCCTCGGGGCTGCCTCCCACCACCCCTCTCTGCCCTCCGCCCGGCTTTCCCTCCATTCATTCACCAAACACTTGCCAAGAGCCCCTATGAGCCAGGCACCTGTGGGAGGCTTTCCCAGCCCTCATCTCACGGATCCTCCCAACAACCATGCCCACTTTATGGATGAGCATGCTGTCCCCCCCAGAGAGCCCACACCTGCCCAGGTCACCCTGAAAGGGAAAGGGCAGAGCCAGGGCGGATATCAGGCCACTGATCCCAAATCCAGGGCTCTCTCTTCTCTGGAGCCTGCACTGGGCCAAGACTCAGTGGGGCCCTGGGCAGAGGTGAGGCCAGCCTCTGGGCAGGAGGCGCTGAGGACCAAGGCCAGGCTGGCCCTACTAACCCCGCTCCCAAGCACCACACTGGGACCACCTGCAGTGACGCTGGGGTTCTGAAAAGCTGATTCCAAGCTAGCTAGTAACGGTGGTTCCTGTGAACCCCACTGCTGGAAGACCCCCAGCATCACCCAATTCCTGAAGGGTATCCTCCTGGGATCCCCGCCGAACCCCTCAGAGCCGACACACTCAAGACAGAACTCATCATCTCGACCACCTCCCAGGGCTCCATCTCCTTTACAGGCAACATGGCCCTGCTCTCCCCACCCCGTCACACCAGTCTGTCACCGTGTCTTGTAAATTGAAAGAGTGGCCAAGTACTGAGCTAAGAACTTTACACCTGTGTCCTTATTAATCCTCTCTCACAACACCCTGTGGGCTGAGCACCATGACCCCCATTTCACACATGCACAGGCTGAGGTTCAGGGAGACTGGGCAACTTGCCCAAACACACAGCCTGTCAGCACCCGAGCTGTGGTGTGAGCCCAAGTGGAGCTGGCTCCGGCACGCTGCCGCTATTCCACCCCTGTCTTTGAAAACGAGCAGGAAGAGGGTGTGTTCCATCTCCCTCGGGCCTGGCAGGAGGCCAGCGCTGAGCACTGTGGGTTCCAGAAGGAAAGCCCCCCAGCCAGGGTGGCTGGTGTCGGCTGGTGTGGGCACTGTGCCACCCCGCCCTCTGGGACTGGCAGGCTGTTTCAGTGCTCACAGCCTCCCATCCTCCAAGAAGGCGTTGGTTTTGAGCAGAGCAGTGAGGGGATCAGGGCACAGTACTCGCTTTGACCCTCACACACCACATCCAGGGTGGAGAAATGTGAAGCCCCCCACATACTACCTACCTCCCTAAAGCCCCCGCCTTCTCCACCATCTTCCCTCCCTTTGCCTCCAGCCTGGTTCAAGCCTTCACCTCTCCTTCTGTAGAACTATTGCAATAACCTTCTAACCAGTCTCCCTGCTTCAAGCTTCCTTCTTTTAGAAACAATCCATCCTCTCCCGGGGCTTGATCACACCACTTGTCTGCTCAAACACTTTCCATGGCTCCCTGTTCCTTTAGACAAAAGTGCAGACTTGGGCTTCCCTGATGGCGCAGAGGTTGAGAATCTGCCTGCCAATGCAGGAGACACGGGTTCGAGCCCTGGTCTGGGAAGATCCCACATGCCATGGAGCAACTAGGCCCATGAGCCACAACTACTGAGCCTGTGCGTCTGGAGCCTGTGCTCCGCAACAAGAGAGGCCGCGATAGTGAGAGGCCTGTGCACCGCGATGAAGAGTGGCCCCCGCTTGCCGCAACTAGAGAAAGCCCTCACACAGAAACGAAGACCCAACACAGCCAAAAATAAAAATAAATTAATTTTTTAAAAAAGTGCAGACTCCTCCGCCTGGTGTGCAAGCCCCATGGGCAGCTTCCACATCCCTTTCCAGTCTTTTCTTCCCAGCACTTCCAGGAAAATCTGCCTCCTTTGTACCCCCCCCCCCCCCGAGAACACCAGGCACTCTCCAACTTTGAGCCTCTGCCCAAATTGTGCCATCAGCTTGGAATACTCTTTCCCTTTTGCCTCATGAAGCCCTCCCTACCTACGAAGCCCCCATGACCCCCACTTCCTCTAAGAAGCCCCCGCATGTGAGGAGTCACCGGCATGCCCGCATGTGACACCACACCTCATTAGGGCATTTGTCACAGCCTGTCTCTCCTCAGAGCCGTGGCAGCCTGGCCACCCAACCCCCAACCACGGACTGTCCATCTCTTTGTCCCCCAGCATTTCTGGGGCCAGTGCCTGGCACAGAATGGGCTTCAGGGAAAGTCTACCCAGAAGAACATCCTCAGACCTTCAACATATCAATGCAGATCCTTCCCTGACAGTGGGGCCTGTCTTTCCCTGCGGCCAGTCCTAAGCTCATAGCAAATACTCGTTTCCTGAGGTGGTTACTGGGGAATCCTGGCCCACTCACCCCAAAAGGATTCTAGCAATGCCCAGGCTGAAACACTTAGCTGTCTCTCCCCTGCCAGGAAATCTGCCACTCAGCCGGCTCTGTCCCCCACTCACACAGCCCAGAAATAATAGCTCGGCACTTCCTTGCAAATTCCATCTTCCCAAATGGAGACTTTAGCTCCACCTGTTCAAGAAAACACAAAACAAGTGAAATGGAGCAGGCCTGGGGGAACAGGCACGTGGCCCTGCAGGGGCAGAGGGGCATCCCCGGGCTCCCCTCTCCTAAAGTATCATTCATGCACATGTAGAAAGGCTCTAATCCCGCCACCTCCGCTTGGCCAGCACATCCCAGGTGATGGAGCGTCTTCCCCACGCAGACTCTCACTGTGTCCACACCACAGCCCACCACCGTGGAGACACCGCTGTCCTGTTTACACACGAGACCTGCAAGGATGAAGGACACGGAGCCCAGACACAAGGACACACTTCCCCGAGTCGGGCTTTGAACTCAGGTCTTCCGACTCCTGGTCCAGAGCCCTTTATGACACAGGGCTGACCCTGAGAAAAGGGTAGGGGGAGAGAGGGATTAGAATGGCATGTTCAAGCTGATAAAGCAATCTCATCTGTTTTCTCATTTCTCCTCACAAGAAGCCTGTGAGAATGAGTCATCTAAAGCAGGGATTCCCAGCCCCAGAGCTACTCACACTGGGGCCGGGCAATTCTTTGCTGTGGGGACTGTCCTGTGTGTTGTAGGATGTTTACCAGCATCCCTGGCCTCTACCCACGAGATGTCTGTAACAGCCTTCCCCTAGTCTTGATGACCAAAAATGTCTGCAGATATTGCCAGACATCCCACTGGGGAGCAAAATCACCCCAGTTGAGAACCACGATCTAAAGGCACAGGGCGATGGGGCTTCCCTGGCGGCTCAGTGGTTAAGAATTCACCTGCCAATGCAGGGGACACGGGTTCGAGCCCTGGTCCGGGAAGATCCCACATGCCACGGAGCAACTAAACCCATGTGCCACAACTACTGAGCCTGCGTTCTAGAGCCCGCAAGCCACAACTACTGAAGCCCGTGCGCCACAACTACTGAGCCTGCATTCTAGAGCCCGTGAGCCACAACTACTGAAGCCCATGAGCCTAGAGCCCGTGCTCCGCAACAAGAGAAGCCAGCGCAGTGAGAGGCCCGTGCACTGCAACGAAGAGTAGCCCCCGCTCGCCGCAACTAGAGAAAGCCCACACGCAGCAACGAAGACCCAATGCAGTCAAAAATAAATAAATAGGGCTTCCCTGGTGGCGCAGTGGTTGAGAGTCCGCCTGCCAATGCAGGGGACACGGGTTTGTGCCCCGTCCGGGAAGATCCCACATGCCGCGGAGCAGCTAGGCCCGTGAGCCATGGCCACTAAGCCTGTGCGTCCAGAGCCTGTGCTCCGCAACGGGAGAAGCCACAACAGTGAGAGGCCCGCGTATGGCAAAAATAAATAAATAAATAAATAAATAAATAAATATTTTAAATTTATAAAAATAAATAAATAAAAATAAAGGCACAGGGCAAAATCCCAGCCTCGCAGAAGGCAGGAGACTCCCCATGGTCTCACTCTCCCCCATTCAGGCAGGTGCTTCCTTCTCCTCTACCCATACTCGCTGCTCATTGGGTATCCTCAATCCAACACTACAACAGATGTTCCCTTCTGTACCATCTCGCGCCGCTCGGGGGGCAGAACTGGCCTGCCCACAGGCAATTCTCACATCCGTGGAAGGAAGAAGGGAATCAATATTTACTGAGAGTCAACATTCACTAAGTGTCACATCTCAGAGCTAAGGTCACTCATTAACATCACTTCACAAAACCGCCCCGGCAGGCACCATCACCCCCATTCAAGAGACACACTAACGGACTCAAAAATTAAATCACTGAAGTTTCACAGCCAATAAGGGTCAGTCTCTGGATCTGAACCCAGGTCAGAAGACCCGTGCCCAGCAGGCACTACCAGAATGGAGTGGCCTTGGTCCACAGGTCCCAAGACCCTCACCCTCCAGGCCCAGGTCCCAGCATCGGACACCAGTAGGGGTGGGAGAAGACCTTAAAGGCCACTCCTGCCCCCTTTCCCAACTCTCCTCCCAGCTGGAAAGGGAGCAGGTGTGATGGCACTCGGCATGGTCCCTGAGAGCCCCAGGCACTCAGTGACACGGCTGGTGAAGTGAGGCTGGGGGGGGGGGGTCCCAGGGGCCGAGCCTCTCCGCCTCCCTGGCTCTGGCTCTGAGACCTGGCAGAGGTCGCCCGCCTCTCCACTCCCTCTCCACCTGTATAGCACGTTAATCCCTTCCTCCACATCCCTGTAGAGTTAAAGTGCTAGGAAATCAGGAATGCGTGTCTTCAGAGTTTTGTACTGTTTCAGTAACTTCCCCTAAAATTGGCTTTCCCAGCATGCTGGGGGAGATTTTGACCATGTATCGCTCTTTTTATTCATCATACTGCTCTGGGGTCAGCTAGGAGCAGGGAGATGTGACCTTGAAATATGGCTCTGACCCAGAGGACCCTAGCAACTTCCAGTGACCTTCAGGGAGTAAGCACCGATGTTGCTGGAGGCACAGAGCATTTATCTGAAAGTTTTTAAAATTCAGCTGTGCCAAGAACTGCACTCTGGAATGGGAGGGGAGCCATCCGTATGGTGCAGGGGTTTGGGCAGAAGCCTGCCATGTCCCAGGCCTCTGACCTCCCACAGCCTCAGGGCACACACCACCCACCTTATATCGAAATGGACACATCTCAAACCTAGCAAATCCAACCCCAAACTCTCACCTTCTCTCCAGAACTGCTTCTCCCACAGTCTTCTCCAACCCCATTAATGGAAATTCCATCCTTATGTTTGCTTGGGCCGAACTCTTGGCCTCATCCTTGACCTTCCTTCCCCTTTCTCTCCCACCTCCCCCACTGCCACATCCCTGCATCCAGCTCATCAGGAATGCCTTCCTTCCAAAAATTCCAAGGCTCCAACCACTTCTCACCATCTCACTGCTACCGCCTGGCTTCGAAACACCAGGACCCCTCACCTGGATTGTGACCATGGCTTCTTAACTGGGCGCCTTTGCCCCCACCCCTTCGTCTGTTCCCAGCACTGCAGCCAGAGCCATCCTACTAAAACGTAAGTCAGATCTTGTTACTTCTCCACTCAAAGCCCTCCGTCTGCTCCCATTTCACCCAGGGTGGTAGCCAAACTCCTCACAATGGCCTACAGAACCCCGCAGTGGGTCCCACCTCCTCTCTGACCTCATAACCCCAGCTCCCTCAATGCCCCCATCACTCACCAAGTCTACCTCACTGCCCAAGACCTGCACTGTCCAACACAGTAGAAACTGGCCACATGTCCACTGAGGCCTGGCAATGTGGCTAGTGTAACGGAATTTTTTAATGTATTTCATTTTCAATAACTTACATGTTAAAAATGATACTCCATTCATTTATTGGAAAACTTTTAAATATATTTGCAACAACCTGGGTGTGTGAGTCTACTTTTTTAACTGTAAATATTATGAGCTCTAAACACAGATCAGGCATCTCCAGTGAAGATTTAGTGTCCAGTTGAGATGTGCTGTAAGATACACAACACACCAGATTTCAAAGACTTGTAGGAAAAACAGAATCTAAACTATCTCAATAATTTTTTACATTGATTATATGTTGAAATGGTAATATTTTTACTATATTGGGTTAAATAGAAAATATCACTAATATTAATTTCACATTTCTCTTTTTCCTTTCTCTAATATGGCTACTGGACAATCTAAAATTCCAGATGTGGCTTCTATTATATTTTTACTGGACAAGGCTGCCCAGACCATGTCAAGCATAATGCCGATCCAGTGCCTTCACACTGCTGTTTCCTCTTCTGCCGTGGCTCACTCACTCCCTTGCCTCCTAAACATCTTTCATCAGTTGTCACCTTCTTAGTGAGATCTTCCCCACATATTTAAAATCATAACTCTTCCCTCAGAACTCCCTGCCCTCCCATCCCACCTTTCTTTCTCTTCGTATCATTTATTGCTATCTAACAAAAAGGATAATTAACATATAGTTTATTGTCAGTTTTACCTACTAAAATGTAAGTTCCAGACTGACATGTATACACTGCTCTATTTTAAATGGATAACCAACAAGGGCCTACTGTATAGCACAGGGGAGTCTGCTCAATATTATGTAACAACCTAAATGGGAAAAGAATTTGAAAAAGAATAGATACATGTATATGTATAACTGAATCACTTTGCTGTACACCTGAAACTAACACAACATTGTTAATCAGCTATACTCTAATATAAAATAAAAAGGGTTTTAAAAAATCGCCAAAAAAAATGTATGTTCCTACATATCGATAATTACCTTAATGTGAATAGATTAAATGCTCCAACCAAAAGAAACAGGCTTGCTGAATGGGTACAAAAACAAGAACCATATATATGCTGTCTACAAGAGACCCACTTCAGACCTAGGGACACAAACAGACTGAAAGTGAGGGGATGGAAAAATATATGCCATGCAAATGGAAATCAAAGAAAGCTGGAGTAGCAATACTCAGAGCAGATAAAATACACTTTAAAATAAAGAATGTTACAAGAGATAAGGAAGGACACTATGTAATGATCAAGGGATCAATCCAAGAAGAAGATATAACAATTATAAATATATATGTACCCAACATAGGAGCACCTCAATACATAAGGCAAATGCTAACAGCTATAAAAGAGGAAATTGACAGTAACACAATAACAGTGGGGCACTTTAACACCTCACTTACACCAATGGACAGATCATCCAAACAGAAAATTTATAAGGAAACACAAGGTTTAAATGACACAATAGACCAGATAGATTTAATTGATATTTATAGGACTTCCATCCAAAAACAGCAGATTACACTTTCTTCTCAAGCACACATGGAACATTCTCCAGGATAGATCACATCTTGGATCACAAATCAAGCCTCAGTAAATTTAAGAAAATGGAAATCATATCAAGCCTCTTTTCTGACCACAATGCTATGATTTTAGAAATCAATTACAGTCAAAAAAACCTAAAAAGCACAAACACATGGAGGCTAAAAAATACGTTGCTAAAAAACCAAGAGATCACTGAAGAAATCAAAAAACACCTAGAAACAAATGACAATGAAAACACAACGATCCAAAACCTATGGGATGCAGCAAAAGCAATTCTAAGAGGGGAGTTTATAGCAATACAAGCCTACTGCAAGAAACAAGAAAAATCTCAAATAAACAATCTAACCTTACACCAAAAGGAAACAGAGACAGAAGAACAAACAAAACCCCAAGTTAGTAGAAGGAAAGAAATCATAAAGATCAGAGCAGAAATAAATGAAGCAGAAACAAAGAAAACAATAGCAAAGATCAATAAAACTAAAAGCTGGTTCTTTGAGAAGATAAACAAAATTGATAAACCATTAGCCAGACTCATCAAGAAAAAAGAGGGAGAGGACTCAAATCAATAAAATTGAAATGAAAAAGGAGAAGTTACAACAGACACCACAGAAATCAAAGCACCCTAAGAGACTACTACAAGCAACTCTATGCCAATAAAATGGACAACCTGGAAGAAATGGACAAATTGTTAGAAAGGTATAACCTTCCAAGACTGAACCAGGAAGAAACAGAAAATATGAACAGACAAATCACAAGTAATGAAATTGAAACTGTGATTAAAAATTTTCTAACAAACAGAAGTCCAGGTCCAGATGGCTTCACAGGTGAATTCTACCAAACATTTAGAGAAGAGCTAACACCCACACTTCTCAAACTCTTCCAAAAAACTGCAGAGGAAGGTACACTCCCAAACTCATTCTATGAGGCCACCATCACCCTGATACCAAAACCAGACAGAGATACTACAAAAAAAAAAAAAAATTACAGACCAATATCACTGATGAATATATATGCAAAAATCCTCAACCAAATACTAGCAAACAGAATCCAACAACACATTAAAAGGATCATACACCATGATCAAGTGGGATTTATCCCAGGGATACAAGGATTCTTCAATATATGCAACTTAATCAATGTGATACACCATATTAACATATTGAAGAATAAAAACCATATGATTATGTCAATAGAGGCAGAAAAAGCTTTTTACAAAATTCAACACCAATTTATGATAAAAGCTCTCCAGAAAGTGGGCATAGAGGGAACCTACCTCAACGTAATAAAGGCCATATATGACAAACCCACAGCCAGCATCGTCCTCAATGGTGAAAAACTGAAACCATTTCCACTAAGATCAGGAACAAGAAAAGGATGCCCATTCTCACCACTATTATTCGACACAGTTTTGGAAGTCCTGGCCATGGCAATCAGAGAAGAAAAAGAAATAAAAGGAATACAAATTGGAAAAGAAGAAGTAAAACTGTCACTGTTTGCAGAGGACATGATACTGTACATAGAGAATACTAAAGATGCCACCAGAAAACCACTAGAGTTAATCAATGAATCTGGTAAAGTTGCAGGATACAAAATTAATGCACAGAAATCATTTGCATTCCTATACACTAACAATGAAAGATAAGAAAGAGAAATTAAGGAAACAGTCTCATTCACCATTGCAAGAAAAAGAATAAAATACCTAGAAATAAACCTACCGAAGGAGACAAAAGACCTGTACTCAGAAAACTATAAGACGCTGATGAAAGAAATCAAAGATGACACAAACAGATGGAGAGATATATACCATGTTCTTGGATTGGAAAAATCAATATTGTGAAAGTGACTATAATACCCAAAGCCGTCTACAGATTCGGTGCAATCCCTGTCAAATTATCAATGGCATTTTCCACAGAACCAGAACAAAAAAATCTTAAAATGTGTATGGAGACACCAAAGACCCAGAATAGCCAAAGCAGTCTTGAGGGGAAAAAACAGAGCTGGAGGAATCAGACTCCCTGACTTCAGACTACACTACAAAGTTACAGTAATCAAGACAATATGGTACTGGCACAAAAGCAGAAATATAGATCAATGGAACAGGATAGAAAGCTCAGAGATAAAGCCACATACATATGGTCAACTAATCTATGACAAAGGAGGCAAGGATATACAATGGAGAAAAGACAGTCTCTTCAATAAGTAGTACTGGGAAAACTGGACAGCTACAATGTAAAAGAATGAAATTAGAACACTCTCTAACACCATATACAAAAATAAACTCAAAATGGATTAAAGACCTAAATGTAAGACCAGACACTATAAAACTCTTAGAGGAAAACATAGGAAGAACACTCTTTGACATAAATCACAGCAAGATCTTTTTTGACCCACCTCCTGGAGTAATGGAAATAAAAACAAAAATAAACAAATGGGACCTAATGAAACTTAAAAGCTTTGCACAGGAAAGGAAACTAGAAACAGTACGAAAAGACAACCCTCATAATGGGAGAAAATATTTGCAAATGAATCAACGGACAAAGGATTAATCTCCAAAATATATAAACAGCTCATGCAGCTCAATATTAATAAAACAAACAACCCAATCAAAAAATGGGCAAAAGACCTAAGTAGACATTTCTCTAAAGAAAACATACAAATGGTCAAGAGGCACATGAAAAGCTGCTCAACATCACTAATCATTAGAGAAATGCAAATCAAAACTACAATGGGGGCTTCCCTCATGGCAGAGTGGTTAAGAATCCGCCTGCCAATGCAGGGGACACGAGTTCAAGCCCTGGTCCAGGAAGATCCTACATGCCACAGAGCAACTAAGCCCGTGTGCACCATAACTACTGAGCCGGCACTCTAGAGCCCACGAGCCACAACTACTGAGCCCACATGCCACAACTACTGAAGCCTGCGTGCCTAGAGCCCGTGTTCCGCAACAAGAGAAGCCACTGCAATGAGAAGCCCACACATCACAATGAAGAGTAGCCCCCGCTCGCCACAACTAGAGAAAGCCCGCATGCAGCAATGAAGACCCAATGCAGCCAAAAATAAATATAAATAAATAAATAAATAAAACTACAATGAGGTACCACCTCACACCGGTTAGAATGAGCATCATCAGAAAATCTACAAACAACAAATGCTGGAGAGGGTGTGGAGAAAAGGGAACCTTCTTGCACTATTGGTGGGAATGTAAATTGATACAGCCACTATGGAGAACAGTATGCAGGCTCCTTAAAAAACTAAAAATTGAATTACCATATGACCCAGCAATCCCACTACTGGGCCTATACCCAGAGAAAACCATAATTCAAAAAGACACATGCACCCTAATGTTCATTGCAGCATTATTTACAATAGCCAGGTCACGGAAGCAACCTAAATGCCCATCGACAGATGAATGGATAAAGAAGATGTGGTACATATATACAATGGAATATTACTCAGCCATAAAAAGGAACGAAATTGGGTCATTTGTAGAGATGTGGATGGACCTAGAGGCTGTCATACAGAGTGAAGTAAGTCAGAATGAGAAAAACAAATATCACATATTAACACATATATGTGGAGTCTAGAAAAATGGTACAGATGAACCGGTTTGCAAGGCAGAAATAGAGACACAGATGTAGGAAACAAACATATGGACACCAAGAGGGGAAAGCAAGGGTGGTGATGGTGGTGGTGGTGGGATGAATTGGGAGATTGGGATTGACATATATACACTAATATGTATAAAACAGATAACATAAGAACCTGCTGTATAAAAAAATAAAATAAAATTCAAAATATATACATATATATATATATATATATGTTCCAGAGGCCAGGGTTTTTTATAATTTATGGTTTCTTTGTACTATATCTGTGCTGTCTAGAACAATGCTGGCACAAAATAGATGTTCAATAACTATTTATTGAATGAATAAAGTTACGTATTTTTTGGCCTGGCCTCCCTACTCTGCTAGAAATTTCTAAAGAGCAGTGGCAGGCATACAGTTGTTGCTTGATATATGACTGGTAGGCTGGTCTGGGGAAACAAAGGCAGCTCAGCTGAGTCATGGCACAAAAGACAAAAGCAAGAACCAAGGGTCCTTGAAGTGGACCCTGTGTCTCCTCCCCTCTGCTGTCCAGGCTCCTCTCTCCCCACCTCCAGCAAAGCTACCCATCAGCCCAACAGCAGTGGGTACTTCAGAGGGAGGTACATTTCCTTTCCTTCCCATCGATTTTTATTCTCCCAGTGAGAAGACAAATCTGTTTCCCCTCCACCAGAAAGCCTCGAGCCATGGCTACTGACATTATAGTAATTAAATCCCTGCTGCTAGGAGGGTTCAGGAGCCGAACAGGCCTCATGCCAAGGGCTGGCCTGCAGGGAGGGAGGCTGGCCGGGAGGGTCTGTCTCAGCCATCTCCTGATAGTGAGAAAATCCACTTAGCCACAATGCCTTCACAGGTTTTCACTCCTGGGTAGGAAGATAAAACCTCTCCAGCCGGACTTCCCTGGTGGTGCAGTGGTTGAGAATCTGCCTGCCAATGCAGGGTACACGGGTTCGAGCCCTGGTCTAGGAGGATCCCACATGCTGCGGAGCAGCTAAGCCACAGCTACTGAGCCTGCACTCTAGAGCCCGCAAGCCACAACTACTGAGCCCGTGTGCCACAACTACTGAAGCCCACATGCCTAGAGCCCATGCTCCGCAACAAGAGAAGCCACCGCAACGAGAAGCCCATGCACTGCAACGAAGAGTAGCCTCTGCTTGCCATAACTAGAGAAAGCCTGCACCCAGAAACGAAAACCCAATGCAGCCAAAAAATAAACAAAGAAATTTATTTTTTAAAAAAAAAAGAGTGAAAGAAAGCAAAACGTTAAAAAAAAAAAAAAAAAAAAACCTCTCCAGCCCACCACCCCCCTCCAAAATGCACCCACCGATCAGCCAAGCGCTCCTTCACTCCAGGCATCACAGCTTTCTTCCCCTTCGCTCCTTAATTCCATCTGGTCCTCATAACCCTCCTCCCTTAAAATAGCCAGCGGGGAAATTATCATCATCCTCAACCTCACCTCTCCCATTTTCCAGATGACAAAACAGAGGCCCAGAAACCAAGTTTCCTCAATCTTAGTCCAGGGCCTTTCTCTTCACCCACAATCTTTACTGGTGCTCAGCATGGGCCACAATCCATGTCACATGCTTTCCATACAGTGGTGCCTAATTTAATCCTCACAACTGCCCCAGAAATAGGGTTAGGATTAACCCCCAAGAAAATAGAATCAAAGCATTGAAGCAACTTATGTAAAGCCACACGTGACAGTCAGGATTCAAACCCAGCTCTGTCATGTGGAAGTCTGTTCTCCTAACACCAGGCTATGCTGCCATATATAAGAGGCGGGGGGCAGCTGGGAGATAGATACAAGGGAAGATGAAAGAAGTGAAGGTGAGGTGAACCCGCAGGGAATAGAGGGCGGGGGAACAGGCAGAAGGAATGGGAGACTCAGCCAGGTTGGCGGGTCAAATCCAGGACACGTGTGTGGTTTTGTCTCCTATAAAACTCTCATCATACCTGTCATAACTTGGTCGATGCCTGCCTCCCTGACTAGCCTGTGAGCTCCGTGTCTTGTTAAGTATTGAACCCCGAGAGCCAACCGGGCACCTGTCGACCCTCATGAGTAGTTATGAGGGACCAAGGGCTTGAGGAGCAAGGGGTGGTGGGGTCCTGGGATAGACATGGAGTGGGACCAACAGAGGAGAGGGGGGAAGGAGGCACTGGAATGTGCATGAAACGGGATGGGCCCAGGAAGATGCCTGCTGGCCAGGCCGGCAACAGATGATCTGGCCAGGAAGGAGCACAAGGTCAGTGACTCTATCTAGTCCTCTGGGCTTTGGTGACTAAGTCTGTGTTTGGAGTTTTCAGATTGTACAATGAGAAAATTAACGATAAGAACAGCTGGCACTTCCCCAGTCCTTTACCATGAGCCCAGTGCTGGGTCTTGTCTCATTGGCTCCTCATGACAAACATCCTCATCCCTATTCACAGATCTGGAGACTGAAGCTCACAGAAGTCAACTTTGTCATCTAGGTTGTACAGCCAAGAAGCTGCAGAGCTGGAACAAGAACACCAAAGCTTGTCTGTTGACTGATCAGCTGACCCCCCCAGAGCCTGAGGGAGACCATCCTCAGCCCCAGAGCCCAGTCTTCCCTGTCAACGTACCCAGGGCTCATGGAGGTTCAACAGACTTTTGCATCTAAGCTGAGAGCCTCCCCCTCCCTCTCCTCCCTCTCCTCCCTCCAGAGCTCAAAGCATCCACTGAGGCTCTGGTAAGGCTAATGGGACCGTGAGGGTGGCATAAAACTAAAAGGGGTGGGGTGGGCAAGGGTGGAGAGAACAAGAACAGCTTTTTTGGCTTGAAAGAGCCCCAAGCCAGGAGGTGATCTGCAAAATCATGTGTTCAAGCCCCAAGTCCACTACTTCCTGGCTGTGAGACGCTGGGCAAGTCACCTAACCTCTTTGATCCTTGGGTCAGTCATCTGTAAAACAAGGATTGTTGTGAGGATTAGACGAGACGAGGTGTGTGGAAGCACTTGTTGTAGGCCCTTCATAAATGTTCATTTTCTCCTCCTCCTCCATTTACCCCTTTTTACACTCCTAAGAGTTGCTTTGGAGTCATTTTTACGGAAGGGGAAAGAAGTATCCATTTTGTGAGAGAGGCACGTTCTGCCGAGCTGCTGAGGACAGAAGCATTAGAGATGGTCCCCTCCACCCAAGAGGAAACCCTCATGACTCAACCTCCATCCTGGACTTGCTCTTCACTCACATCAATTTCATTTCACTCTTGAGGGATCTTTCCATCACTGGCACACAGCGTGGACCAGTCTGGTGTCTTGTGCCAAAATGTCCTCCCACCCGGCTCAGCATCATTACTACCCCAGGAGCAGCGGAGAGCATCTTGGCAGAGCTGAACGCCCGGTCCAGCCCAGAGCAAGAGGGGCAGGAGGTCATGGGCCCAGCTCTAAGGGGTTTCTACAAACCCATAGCCACCGAACTCTCAAAAGAAATAGCATGGCAAGCCTGCCATGGACCAGTGTGGACCAAAGAGCCCCCGGGGGCCAGGTCTGTGCCTAATTGAATCCTCCACCTCCACCCTCAGCAAAAGGAATTATAATCCCACTTTCCAAAAAAGGGGCCACTGCGCAAGGCCATACAGCTCAACAGCACATGTCCAGGATTTGAATCCAGGTCTGTGTTGAAAGTCTGAGCTCTTTTAGGAAGAGGCAGAGAGAAACACATTTCATTGAGGAAAGACCCTTATAGCTGACTCACATCCTTAAGGGCACTGACCTTTGCACTCCTGGAACCTAGACTGGGGCCTGCCACATAGCAGGTGTTCAGTGGGACTAAAACCCAGAATTCCTGGATTCTAGCTGCACCCTTGCCACTCACAATGCTGAGTGGCCTTGGACAAGTCACATAACTTCTCTGGGCCTTGGGATCCTGTAAAGAGGAGGATGGTCTCTGCCCTGCCTTCCTCATTGAGGTGGGAGGCCTGTACAGGGGCCATGTCACCCAGGCTGGCACACCTGGTGGGCCCATGGAGCTTGGCCATTCAGGGAGGTATGGTACCACACCAGGCCAGATATGCCGGCAGCTGCCCCTGGAGGAGGCCTCCCCTGGGTCAACCCACCAATGCCATCCAGCTCTGAGCCCCTCCAAAGGCAGTAGCCCGACCCACAGCAACACGCCCTGCCCAAGCCCTCATCCTAGAGGAAGGTGACGTCACCCATGTCTGTGGCTCCGGGCATTCCCACATGTGGGAGCTATTCGGGGACTGACTGAGCAAGCCAACATCCTACCCGATGGAAGCCAGAAGAGAGAGAAAATGGCTAAGCCCCAATTTGTTAAAATCAGAAATCTTCTTAAAAGGGAGAAAAGGCTGTGCAAAAATCCCTGCTGGTGGAACCTTGCGAGGATGCAGGCAGGTGCCAACTCAGGCAAAGGCGCTAAGAAGAACTGCCATTTGTTGGCAGCCTGGGATGTGCCAGCCACTGGGCTGGCCACTTACCCAACCATTATCACGTTTAGTTCTCACCAGGCTGGTGAATGCCACCCTCTCCATTTACAGATGGGGAAACTGAGGCTCAGAGACTTTGAGTCACTGGCCTTATGGTCACCCAGCAGCAAGGGGCTGGGCCAGAATTAGCCCCCAGTGCAGTCTCTTCCCCACTCCCCACGGTCAGCCAGCACATCACCTGTCTCCTCCCCCTCCCTGTCTGTGGGATAGTCCTGGCCAAGACCCCCAGCTTTCTGGGCTTCTCCATTTACCAGCTCAAGCTACACATCAATGATCCTGAAGATGCTGGCTGGCAGGCCTGGTGTCCATGAGCTCTGAGGGGCAGGCACCAGCCCATTCAGCCCCTGTGGGAGTGTCCTGTAAGACAGCTTTTCTGTTCATTTGACACTGAGCACAATGCCTGTCCTTTAAGAAAAATGCCCAACGAGCTGACTCAAAAATAACAGACGCCAATTTGCATATTATTTCACACATCATTTGCATGTTGTTCATTTAGTGTCATCACGGCTCTGCTCAGAGTACAACTCTGGTTACCTTACAACCAGGCCTCAGGGGAAAAAAATGGCCTCCACGCAGGGCAAGTCCTGATCCCCTGGTACATCCCTCCCCAGCCCAGCTGCTCTTTATGCTCCTTGGCGCCTGGTTGGGAGAGTTAAACACCTGCCAGAGCAGAAAGGATAGGGAGAACCTTGATTCACAAGCCCTCACAACCTTTTGAATTCAAGACGGTACCCCACCGCAAGTCTTGAAGGAAAAATTATGTTCTCTTGAAGACATGTCAGGAAAGCCTTAGCATTCTTTGCTTGCCCAGTTCTGTCCCAGGAAGGCCTCCTGGCTGGCCCTCCCGCTGTCATCCATGCTCTCAGCCTCATTCTGCCTGGTCATCGTGTGTCCCCCTGACCTTCCTCCGGGCCTCCTGGCCTCGCTCCCTGGGCTTATTTTTGTCCTCTCTCCACCTGTCCGATTTGCAGGTCCACACCCAACGAGCTGTGCCCAGGCCACAGATTGCTGATGCTGAGTGTAGAATAACTGGGTCCCATGAGGTAAGAAGGCTCCAGAAGCCCAGGCCAGGCCACCACTGCAGCCCCACCTTCCAGGGAGCAGTCTGCTTCCCTCTTACTTGTGCAGACACACCCACAGGGACCCAGGCAGAAACAGGTCCGAAGGTAAAGCCATTTGATTTTAGGAGAAAGGGGGCATGTTCCACACGTGTTCGCCTCTTCCAGAGCCCCTTTCTATAGCCCCCTGTGTGGAGGGTGACACATGCACCCGCGCCCTCCACGGCTCTCTGGGGGACTCAGGGCTAATGGCATCATCTTCTAAGCACTGCTCTCACAAAAGCAACGGCTGATGGGCTCAGCGTGTGCCCAGCTCTGCCCTGGGTGCTATGCTGTAGGCAGGGGCTGTGATTTGCTCTGAACATCTGAGAAACAGGCTCCAGGTTCAGGAAACTCCCTGAGGACCCCCCGCTTAGGATGCTGCCAAGTCTAGATGCGAACCCAGAGCCCACGGCTGCAGCTGCCATGCCAGGCCACCTCTGCCAATCAGTATTGCCTCTGAGAAAAGAAGAGCAGTGGGTCTTCAGGGTCTGAGGGTGCAGAACTCTAGGAAGAACTCTGAGCCCCCGGCAATTACAGTTATCAACTAAATATTAAATCCCAGGCTTCCCTTTCCTCCCTACCTGTCCCTGTGGATACCACATGGCAGGTACTCCAAGCTGCCCCTGCTCCATTCCCTACTCACTCTGCACCCCGTACCCTGGCTGCCAATGTTCTCACTCTCAGAAAGGCCCCCTGCCCATGACCCTGCCATCTTGGTCTGTCTAACCCTTCAGGGGCCACCCCACCTCCTACAGGGAGCCTCCCAACATCCCGAATGACTGCCTGCTTCCAACACCACTGCAGCCCAGCCTGGATGGACGGTGCCTGGGTGCAGGCCTGACGCCCCTTGAGAACAGGAGCTGGAGGACCGTGGCTTGCTGTCTTGGTGATAGAACAGCAACAAATATATGTTTGATGGAATCAGAAAGCTTTGGAGCAGGAAGGGAGTTCAGCATCAGAGTCCAGCCCTCTTTTTTTTTTTTTTTTTCTTTGGCGGTACGCGGGCCTCTCACTGTTGTGACCTCTCCCGTTGTGGAGTACAGGCTCCGGATGCACAGGCTCAGCAGCCATGGCTCACGGGCCCAGCCGCTCTGCGGCATGTGGGATTTTCCCGGACCGGGGCACGAACCCATATCCCCTGCATCGGCAGGCGGACTCTCAACCACTGCGCCACCAGGGAAGCCCAGCCCTCATTTTTAAGCCAGAGAAACAGAGACCCAGAGAAGTGAAGGGACTTGACAAAGGCCATAAAACAAGTCAGAAGCAAGAGGTGGAGGCACCTCTTGAGGGCTCCTTCAAAGCAGAGACAGGCCTTTCTTTAACATTAACTGCCACTGACAGAGCTAAACAAAGCCTAACACCGGGGAAGTAGGAAACTGGGACTCAAGGATGCAGAAGAAAGTGCTAGAAGCAGGGACAGAGCAGCCCTTAAAGGTTCCCTCACTCAATCCCCAGCAGAGGTTTGTGGTGGGGTTTGGAACAGAGAGACAAGCAAGGCACTGGGGACCTGAGCTTGTGTTCTAGAACCATCTCTCCTCACACGGGCACCAGGAGTAGCCACTCAACCCCTCTGCAGTTCAGTTTTCTCATCTGTGAGATACTCTGACTCTAATGACTCCCGGGCCAAGGTGGGGACCCTGAGGAGAAACAAACATGGAAATACCTTGGATATGAGATGCTGAGCCCGCGCGGGTCACCCCAATAAGTAGCCCTGCAGCCGGTGCTGGAAAGGGGAGAGGAGGGCGACAGGAAGCTCACAGGAGGACCAAGAGGCCAGGGAGCCGTGCGCAGAAATGTCCTGGCCTGCTGGCTCTCAAGGGTGGAGGGGAGCCCTTCGGGGCTGCGTCAGGAGCCCTCCCGGTCCAGGCCTTCCCAGGGAGGGGTCTAATTCCACACCTTCCACCCTCTCAGCTTTGCCAGCATCACTCTGGGGCGGTATTACCAGGCCTCCAGGTAAGGAGGCATCCCGATGACGGACCGTGGGCCTGTCCACATCTCACCCTGGACCCAGGCTGCACCCAGGGCCCCACCCCCTTGCCCTGGCCACCCCCCAGCACACTGTCTCCTCTGGGTACCTGCACTGGCATCTGCCACCCTCCATCAAGCCGCTTCCTGCCTATCTCTCGGTAAAGTTCATCCCGTCCCAACATTTTGCATCAAGGCTCTCAGGCCCATAAACCTTGATTTGTCTCTTAAGAATGATAAGCAATTTCTCCAGCAGCAGCAGGCAAGGAAAAAGCCCTCAACTTGGGAGTCCAACGGGCCTGGACTCTTATTCCAGCGCCGCCACCCACTGGCAGTGTCAGCTTAGCCCCATGACTCCCTCTACCAAGGGCACCATGGCCACCCCCTACCTCCAGGACTCTCGAGGGTAAAGCCGGCCCAGTGAGGCACAAATGGTCCCCTCCTCCCGGCTCCTATCGCCCAGCAGCATTCGTGGCCCATGCAGTGCCAGGCCCAGAGATGAAGCAGGGTGGTCCCTGCCCCCAGCTCCCCCTCCCCTCCTTGCTCTCGGAGCTCAGCTGAGCTCCTGGGGGTGGAATGACAGGGTCGGAGGAGGGGGCCCCCCAAAACCCATCAGCCTCCTCCAGACTTTCCTTACCAGAAAAAAAAGGCACGAGAATTTTCCTCCCCAAAGCTCCCGAGAACAGTGCAGTCTTAGAATCATTATTTCAAGAGGAATAGGAGGCTTTCTTCTTTCTCTCTCTGCCTTTGGGGTTTTGAAAGAAAGAGAAGAAAAACAGCTACGAATGAATGAACATGCTGGTCTGCCTGCCACTGAGCTGAGGAAGGTGGTGTTTCATCCATATACAGCCGCCCTCCACAACCCCTTCCTCTCTCTCTCCCTCTCTCTCCCTCTCTCTCTAGTACACACTCATTTTCTCCCCCAAATGTGCTTTACAAATAACTGCAACAAAACCAAACCTTTCAGTTCCGATTTTACATCTCTCTCTCTGCCTCAGCTTCACCACAGAGGTTACTCCAATTGCTTTTCATTCTTTCTTTACCTTATGTTTTTTAGAGCAGATCTTTGGACCCTGGCCTCACAAATTCCCCTTCCTGCAAGCTCAATAAGGGAAATACAAGGCCATCCACCAGCTCTCTAATTAGCCTGTGTAGCCGATAAATGCCCTAGCAATGATGCCAGGGCCGGAGCAGCAGGGAGCACTGCCCATGGGGAAGGGAAGTCCGGATGTGTTATGAAGTCTTTCCCCCGGGACAGTTATAAATAGTGTCATGACATGCAAAGGAGAAGCATATATAAAAGTTAGCTGTCCCTTCTGTGGGCTACAAACGTTTGGCTCATTTGCAGACTGTCCACAAAGGTTATAAATAGAGTCACCACCACCCTGGGTGGGAGAAGGGGCTCGTTTTCACACTCCCAGAGTCTCTCTTGCCCTCCTTGGGCCAAGACGCTGGGTGTGATGATAAAATGTATGCCTGGGGCCTTGGTGGATGGCTCCCAGGCTCCTACCTCTAGCCAATCGCTTATAAAGAGTCTGCTGCCTTCTGCAACCCTGTCCTGCAGGTCATCCCACAGGGAGGCTCCATGCAGAGGAGTCTGACCTATTCCTACTTTCCCAGCATGCTTGAAACCACAGACACGAGTGCCCTGAGGCATCTGCTCCCAATCATCAGGACATCCCCCCACAGTCACCCCCCTACCCCAAAGCGGCTCCTGGGTCTGCCAGGAGGTGTAGACAATTCACCCAGCAGAGCCTCGGCTGCTGCTCTGCCCTTCTGCAGAGAAGACCTCCATGACAGGGAGGGCAGGGGAACAGAAGAGCGGGGACCGGTGAGCCCACTCAGTCATTCAGGCTACAAGCTGGGGGTGGACCTCTGTGAGGTCAGCAAAGAGATACAAGTTGGCCCTAAGGGACCCCACTCTCTTGGAAGAGCGAACGGCCGGGAGACTGAGCTCCCCAGGGCATACAGAGAAGGCTGCCCTTTTCAGGGTGGCCTCCCACGAGGTGGCCTGAAGAAAGGAAGCCACGCATGGAGTAGACAGGGAAGCCCCAGCATATCCACTCCTCCACCCGTGGCCCGGCTGACCCCAGCAACAAGGCCCCCAGGGGGAGCTGGAAGAGCAGAGGGGCAGGAAGTTGGGGGGGAGGCAGGAGTGGGGCACAAGAGGGGCAGAGGATGGGCTCTACCTGGGCAGCGAAACTCAGACAGATTGTGAGGCCGGGGGTGGGGAAGTGGTTTGAGGTTGTGCAAAACTGCAGAGACAGAGAACCACCCTGCTGCTGTCCCAGCATTTCCCAGCTTCCCCTGGGCTGACCCCACAGCCCGATGCCTGAGGTCCCTGAGAAATGAGGCCCACTGATGACTTGCCAGCTGGATGGAAGCAGCAGCTCAGACACCAGCAGGATGGCAAGGTGGGGAGGGGGCATCCACAGAGTCCCCAACCCTCTCTGGACTCAAGTGGAAAGAGCACAGCAGGCAGTGCAAGACCACAAAGTGGGTGTGCCTCAAACCAGCTCTGGAAGAAAATAAAGCATGCCAAGAAAGACTCCCCAAATCCTCATTCCTTAATCCTGACCAGTGCTAGTGTAGTAGAGACAATGCCACTAAGATTCCTCAACAGGACCTCTAGACCTGGCCTATCATGGTGGCTAAGGCCTCGAGGGTAAATCCACCCATAAGGAAAACACCTGGGCGCTCATTCGGTTCAGGGATAACCCAGTACCATCAGGAGCCACGGCCTTGGCGTGATCACAAACAGCTCTCCTCTTACCTCAGCCCATCTTCCTTCCCCATCATCACCTGAGGCTTGTGAGAGCCGAGCCAAGGACCATTCCATCCTGATTTCTTACCTCCTCAGGCTGTCTCCCTTTTGCATTAACTGACTATGCTCAGGGGCCATGCCATTTTCCTTCTCAAGCGAGCCGGGCCTGCATGGTGAATTCCTCCCCCAGTAACAGATATCAGCTAAAGACAGGCAAACAGGAAGGCCACAGCCCCGTGGAAAAGAGCAGAGAACTTCCGAAAGCAGCAGCTCAAGCACAAGGTTAGCAGTCTTCATCATTTGGGGAAAAGAAAGTGTGTCCCTCTCCCCAGGGCCTTTGAGTGGGAACTGCCACCATCAGTGCAGAATAACCCAGTCTGGGTGGGGTGCCTGAGGCCACCCTGTCCACCCTCCTGCTTCCAGACCAGTTAGCAAAGCCAACCAGACACAGAGAGCTCTCCAGCAAAAGAGGCTGTTACCCATCCCTCCTCAGGGTCCACTGAGCATCTGAGTTCCCCCAGCTGTTGATTCTTCATTCTGAGCTAAACCCTCTTGTCACAACAGTCCGTTTTCTCTGCAAGGCTGGGGAACAAATGTTCACCTCCCCTACAACAGACCCATGCTATAGGTGGTTTCCAGTCAGAAGACCCAGCCCCATCTCAGAACTTCTCCCCTCCGAGATACAACTTCTCGCTCCACTGACAAGTCCTAGTTCCCAAGCTATCAAGGCCCCAACTAATTCTGGAGCCAGAGTTAGATAACAGAGGAAAAAGACATCTCTTTTCCTCTCATCTTCATCATTAACAACAATAACAGTAGGTCCTGTATGGAGTGCCTTACACTAATTCACTCTCCCCACTTGACAGCTGCGGAGACAGACTCAGAGAAGGCTCAGGCTTGTCCAAGGTCGCACGCTGGAGGTGGCAGAGCTAGGGTTCAAGCTTTGGTCTGCTTCTTTAAAACAATCCTATTTGCCCCCAGGAGGAGAGGGAATAGCTACCTTATCCCCTCCTGGGTCCACAGGGCCTGCTGCAGACACCCAGAAAATACTTGTTCCAATAATGACTCAGTGCCCGGATGGATAGAGGATGGAAGGGCTGGTGAGCGGGTGAGCCCTGCTCATCACAACCGATACCGACCCTGAGGTGCACAGGAGGTGGCCGCCTCAGGAGCTGAGGCAGGCAGGACTTCCCGGGGTTGCTGCCCCCTCCATTCTTCCAACAGCCAGAGGCTCATCAATTTAAAATTAGGCAAAGCCCACCCCTTGGATCACCTCACCCTTCCTTCCCGCCAGAGTCTGCTGTCTCCGGCTCTGGGAAAGCCCCTTTCCCTGAATACTCCATCAGGGAGGCACCTGCTCTAGCAACAACCCTCCCGCCCCATTAAAACAAATGTGCACAGACCGATCCCACACTGGGAGCTGTCTCTAGGAAGGGACATTCCCCTAAGAGCTCTGACCACAGGGTTCACTAAAAGAGAGGGTGCTTGTCTTGCCCCTTCTCCCCAGCCCACCCCCAGCACTTGGGCCTTCATCAGCTTCCCCCACCAAGGGCTCCTGGTCCCCAGGGGGTGCCTGGAGGGAGCTGGGATTGTGCCCAGGGCGGCTGCCAGATCTGCCGAGGCTAGCAGCCCCCTCTCCCGGAGCGCCCAGTGGGAGAAGGCAGCGAGCAGAAGGACCCGCAGATTCAGAGGCTCGTTACAGGGAATGACTAAGTGAGCTGCGATTCCAGGGGAAACCCCACTCGCTTCGGCTCGCTGAGGGGCTCAAATCCTTGAGCCATTTAGACGAAGGCAGCTTCCAGGAGCTGCCCTGGGCTGGGGCTGTCCTCTCCTGAGCAGCCAGGTCCCTGGGGGACCCTCCACCTGGAAGTCTTGATTCTGGCTATTCAGGTCATCTGACAGGTCTGCCCCACCCCTTTCCAGAGCGGGCAAATCTGCCCATCCTCTGCTCCAGCTAGCGAGAGGCTGGGAATGGGGGAAATCCGATCAGCACCTCCTAGGTTTTTGTGGCTGGATTTCAACAAGGAATGTGACAGTCTCGCAGCAGCTGTGCCCAGCCTGAAACACGCTCTATTTGAAACCTCCAACAGCTGAACCCCTCCCAGCTACCCGCTGCCCAAAATGACAAATAAGTAGAGAAATCCAAACAACAAGCAAGCATGCACACACACACACACACACACACACACACACTCACACCAACAAATTGGGGGTGAAGGGTAGAGTGGGAAAAAAATCCACTTGCCCAGTGACTCCCCAGGTCTCCAAGCCTTCAAGCTCGCAGCAGGAGGGCTCCCAGCAAGCAGAGCTTTGACAGAAACCCACCTTCCTCAAGCCCCACTCCCTTGGAGGACGCGATTTCCAAGCCCACTCGGGGAGGGAAACCCCCTCCTCCGTCTTGGGACTGGACAGAGGCTGGGGCAGTGGGGCCAGTTCCCCCGCTAAAGCCGTGCCGCCGTTCTCCATCGGGGCGCGCACTCACACACTCATCCTTATTTATCCCGAGAAGGAGTTGGGGTGGGAGGGGAGAACTGGGGCTGAGCCGGGGGCATGGGCTCTCGGGGACTCCCAGGAAGCCCTGCCATCCCATCCGAAGAAGAGGCACTCCCCCCATCCCAGCTGATGCCAAGGCGGCGCCCATCTGCTCTGCCCGGGTAACACCTGTAGCCATTTTTATCAGGGGATGTTTACAAGGCAGCAGCAGGTTTATTCTGAGTCCTCTTTCCTGAGGGAAAAGACCGCTGATTTCCTGCGCCTACATTTTTACCCCATGCCCCCAGGAGACTCAAGTCACGGGTGCTTTTCTATTTTGCCCTAAGTCTCTCAGGGATGAGGAGGGAAACAGAAACTTGGGAAGAGAGAGAGAAGACAGAGAGAGAAGGGACTGGCATGGAATCCCCACCCCCCCACACACACCCAGACATTTATTTTTTTTTTATCCTCAGGAAAATGGAGTGGAGCAGGGAGGGGAGGAGAGGAGGGGAAGTCACAGGAACTGGCAAGCACATCAAGGCAGAGTGTAATTAATTGGTGCGTTAAGCTGCTAGGTTATGCTTTAGTACGAGTGAGCCAGGAGGAAAGATGATTTCTCAGAAGGGATTCTTTAATCCTCCCTACACAGAGTCTACAAATTAGACACAGTGTGTAGGGATGTCCCCCCCTCCCAAGGAAGCAAGGAATGAATTCTCCCGGGATTAAGCAGGAAAACCATGGGAAGTTAGAGTGTTCCATATAACTGAGCAAACGCCTCTCCCCAGCACCACCATCTCTCTCTCTCCCCCAATCTCTCTCTCTCTCTCTCTCTCTCCGCGCCCCCCCCCACAACTCGCGCGCTCTCTCTCTCCCTCTCTCTCTTGCTACCTACATATTCCTTTTGTTCAAGGTATAAAGAGAAACTGCAGCCCCTACCTTTGAGTACAAACCCCAAGAGAGCTCGGTCTCTATCACCATAACAACAATTCCAAACATCCCAAAAATCAGAGCATAGTCACTCAGTCGCTTCCTCTTTTCAAACAGGGCCCTCCTGTGTCCCAGCTTATAGCCAATGTTTTGGTTTTTCCGCTTGTTGGCTTTGGGGAAGGTGGTGCTGCTGGCGGTGGCGCCGGCGTGCTGGTGGTTGTGGGCAGCATTGGGGTGATGGTGCAGGGTCTGGTGGGCATGGTTGTCCTCCCGGGAGGAGATGACGATCTCCGGGGGGTTGCTGGGGCTGAAGAGCTGGAGGGGCTGGCCCTCGGGCTCAGCCTCGATGAGGTTCCTCCGGGAGGCGCTGAGCCGGCTGAGGGGTTTCATGACCCCACCGCTGTACTTGCAGGAGCTCATGGCTATCTCTGTGAAGGGGTTGCTGTCCCGCCGGTGCACCAGGGGGCTGGCCTGCCGGTGCCGGCCTCCTCCACCAGGCCCACTTGTGGCTGTGGAAGTTGGAGAGTGGCCAAGCAAGTGGTCATTGAGATTGAGCTGGCTGCCTTGCCTGGAGGAAGGGTGGAGGATGGCGGTGGAGTTGGATGAAGGGGGGCCCCTGAAAGCAGTGGGAGAGGAGTGTAGCAGGCCGGGGTGGATGGGCTGGCTCTGGAGTTGGGCGAGCTGAGACAGGGGATGCGGCGGTTGCTGCTGCTGCTGCTGCTGCTGAAGCTGCGGAGGCTGAGGCTGCAACGGGGGTCCTGGGGGCTGCTGGGGGGCTGCTGGTGGTGCTGGTGCTGGTGGCGGCGGCGGCGGCGGCGGCTGCTGCTGCTGCTCATCCCCGGAGGATGGACAGGGGCACTTGGGGTCTTCATCCAGGTCCCCCACCCCGGAGTCATGGAAGTGCCCAGAAGTGTCCATCTTGGGGCCTGGCTGGATTCCCTGCAGCACAACTCCCCACCCCAAAGCCACCCTCGTTCCAAAGATGTCCTCAAAGGAAGCCAGGCATCCAAGCTCCCCCACCAGAGTGTCTTGGCTCCAGTCCTCTCTCTTTGGCTTGCTCCGGTTCTCTGGGGCTGCCTGGAGTCCAGACGCTGCCACTCAAGAATGCATTGTACTGGGCAGGGAGGGAGGGCAGGAGGGGAGCTTGGAGAAAGAAGAAGAAGGGGGAAAAAGAACTCTGTCTCAGGAGGTGGTCCTCTAGGAGCGTGTGAAGCCAGGCTCAGCTTCACTCCTCGCTGGCTCAATAGCTTTGCTCTCCTCCTCCTGCCACTGTTATAGGGTAAGCCAAGCCCACTTATTAGCAGCTGGTCTCATTGGCTTGTCTTAACTCTCCAACCACCTCCTAACTCCGCCCCCCTCATAGGCTCCTCCCCGAAGGAGGGGCCTGCCGCGCTCCGCTCCCAGCCCCAGTGGCAGCGCAGCGAAGACTGGGAAATGTAGTTTCCGCTCCCCAGCCGGGAGCTGAGCAGCTGCCCTCTTTCCTCTGACAGGTACGGCAGAAAGCCGTCAGCGCACGGCGATACGGGATGTACGCGCACGCGGGGCGGTGGCGAGGAGGAGCAGAGGTCCTCCTAAGGAGGGGAGCTGTGCACCCTGATGCGGGGGCAAGAAGCAGGAAGACAGTTATTAATGGTCAGGGTCTGCGCGATAGGCTGTTTCACACATATTATCCAGCTACATCCTCCAAACACGCAAGGAGGTGGGCATCGTGTTCCCATTTCACAAACTGATGCTCAGAGATACTGAGTAACAACTTCAAGGTCACAGAAGCAGAGGGAACCCACATCCTCCTGACCCCAGGTAAATACTGAACTGCCTGCAATATGTGTGCAGGAGCATCTGTTATTTCTAAGCCTCACATCAACCCTATGAAAATGATGTCATCCTTCTGCTTTTACAGATGAAACCCGTTTTTTAAAAAATCACTCAAGCACAGATAAGTAGCTTGCCAGATGTTCCCCCTTTTGTAATTAAGGATGCTAGAATTCGAACTCAGCTCAGTCTGACCCCACAGCTCCTATACCATCTCCCAGGATGCCTTTCCACTGTGATGCTCAGTGCACAGTGGTTGCTCCATAAATATTGCTCAAATGAGGGGTGGGAAAGAGCCAGAGAGAAGCTGTGGAGGAAGAACTGGCCTCCCCAAAGCAAGATGTGTGAAATGGACTATGGCTCCAGCTGGACTTGGAGTCATGGGAAGGTCTGGAAGGAAGACTGAAAACCCCCGTGGTCGCTCCCCACCTGATCTGTCCCATGGAGCTCTGAGAGTCAGAGCTGGGAACAGCTGCTGGCTTCCCAGGTTCAGAGCCATCATCAAGTATTTATTAAGCTCCCACTGTGTGCAAAGGGAGTTCCAAAAAGATGGGACCCAGCTGAATTCATTTCCACTTCTAACGGCAGCGACTTAGGGATCAGTGAAGAAGGGGTCATTATGGGATTCCCCAAGCACACCTGGGGTTTTAGGAGGGTGGCATCTTCCTGCCTGTCTCTTGCTTCCCCCATCACCCCTTGGCCTCTGTCCAGCTGCTTCTCTGGTAGGAAGG
Organism: Mesoplodon densirostris; assembly: GCF_025265405.1. Lineage (NCBI taxonomy): Eukaryota > Metazoa > Chordata > Mammalia > Artiodactyla > Ziphiidae > Mesoplodon > Mesoplodon densirostris. Next base: position 115,111,857 of record NC_082662.1, read on the forward strand.
GAGAAGAGGAGAGCCATGCATGCACACACACACACAGATACACGTATGCAGGTGCACCTGTATACATAGGTGTGCACTCACTGGCCCACAAACACATACACCCATGCACACACACACACATGCCCACACACAGTGAGGTTCTAAAGCAGTTCTGAATGGTGAGCAGCAAGTGGCCAGGTCAGGAAGGAGCAGGGCTCCCATCAAAAGAGCCCAGAGTATACTCCACATGCCGGTTCTCACCTCTCCAAACCCCTCTCAGCCCGAATGATTGAGAGCTAAATAGTACTTGTAAGTCACAACCCCAGAAACCTGAATAATTACAACTACACCTGATAATCTTGATTACTGTTATTATTATCAATGACACGGTCACACCCCCTGCCACTATAAGTCATAGTGCTGGGGCTCAGACACAAGCTGGGGTCTCATGTGTTTTCTCACGACCATGCAGGCCCTCTGGTACCCTCCACCTCACCCCCTCCAGCATGCCCTGCCTGCTCTCCCCTTCCCTTCTGTCTTCTTGGTTTCCCTCCATCCATCCCCAAACAGAGCCACCTGTTTGGTTCAAGGCTCCAGATCATATACTTAGGCTTAATGATTTCCTAATAAGTTATCATTACTATGTCATTAGTGGCAGAAATATGCTGTTAGTATTGCTTCTCAGGGCTGGATACAGCATCTGGGCTGTGAAAAATCAATTTTTAGGGGCAGACTCCAGGTCTGGGCATTTCTGTGCCCACTCCACCGCTATGACCTGTCTTCTGCCTCAGTTGACCTTTCTGGGCCATCCGGCTGTACCAGCTGGATCCCATAGGGACTGTTAGAATATGTCCTGCTATCATGGATGGGGATAAGAAACACCTGGGTGGGGTGGGGGACTAAACTATACCAGAGCCAAAGATAGATTAGAGACTCATCTGGAAATGGGCTGGAGCTTGACAGCTAATGCCACTGATGCAGCTCATGCCCTTCAATACAGCCACCCTATGGGAATGGGAAGTGAATGATATCATGGTTAGAGCTCGGGCTCTAGAGTCAGACTGCCCAGGCTGGAGCCCCTCTCTGCCATGCAATGGCTGTGTAACCACAGGCAGGATAACTACCTTCTGATCCTCAGCTTCCTACTCTATAAAATGGGAGTGATAAGGGTCCCTACATCATGCAAGTCAGTAGTAGTGGGCTATCTCACCGGGCCCCACACACTGCCCAGAAGCTGGTGTGCTGGAGCTGGCTGGTACTGGCTCCTAAAAGCCAAAGGTGTATCTCTCTTCCCAACTCCACAACCAGTGATGTCACACTGATAGCTTGAAATCAGTGATGATGGGAGTGTTTACACCTGCAAATCAGGGTTGACTTTTTCCTGCATGTCCAAATCCACACCTTGAAGGATAGGCTCTTCAAATAAATTATGCCTCTTAAGTCTGTAAAGATGAAGGTCAAGGGGATGTGGTGGAGTTTCTTAGCCCAGAGAAGACAGGGAAAGTGAACAAGGACATGCTCACGAAACCCAATAAGGTAGTGGTGGCCTTTGGCCACACCAGCTCCACATCAGGTGTGCCGTCGCTCTGCCCCTGCCCTTCTTTCCACATTCATTCCTCACCACTTCCTTCTTTAAGCCCCAATACCACCAGCTTCTTATGGTTCCTCCACCAAGCCATGCTATTTCATACCTCCATGCCTTTGCTCACGCTATTCCTTCTGTCTGGCAAGCCCTTCCAGTACATCTTCATCCAGCACATTGCTTTTGCCCTTCAAGACATGGCTCACAGGACTTCTTGCTGGGAAGCCTCTCCCAAGCTCCCCCATAACCAAATCAGGGGCCCTTCTCCTGTGTTTTTCAGTATCAAGCACTATAGCTGTTATCTCTTTGTGTGTCCTTTTCCCCCTAGACTGTGACCTCTGTGAGGGCCGGAATTATGTCTTCTCCATCATCGGACCTGCAGCTCTTACACAGAGCCTGGCATATAATAGATGCTTAACAAAGATTCATTGAACTGAACTGAACTTGAAACCTTGGAGAGGCAAATAAGAGGAAGTCATAGTGCTTTCCACACAAATAATAATTTCCCCCATCAGTAAAATGAGTGTGATAGAAGAGGTGATTTCTAAGATCACTCAGCTTTAAAATCCTATAATCTATGGTCTGTGGAACTTGTTACCCCCAAAACATAGAACTGACTGAAAATGGGTTTAAGAAAAGGAATGATATATGGTTTATATAGCTGTCTTTCCCACTAAGCTGTAGACTTCTTGAGCACAGAGAAGGGGTCTAATTTTTTCTGTATCCCCAGCACTGATCAGGGTTATCTGGCTGTGGATATACTCATTATAGGTTTATTGGATAGATGGATGGATGGAGGGATAGATAGGTGGATGGATGGAGTTTAGATACAATGACAGACAATAGTGGGATTTTTAGAAAAGCTAGTGGTGGTTAAGGACTATCCTTAACCTTCTAAGAACAGAAGTATCTTAAAGATCAATGACACCTCCCTCAGACCCTGGATGGTTGGGTCAGAGACAGCTCTGGGCTGAACAGCTCATTAGCCCATTCAGGTTCCGTCATTATTGTGTTCTTAACTAGGAGCTCTGTTACAGGATCAGTTCACGTTTTAAAAATAAAAACAACCCCTGTATTTGCTAGCACTTTATAGTTTCCAACTGCTTTCACATAAAGTACTCCATTTGCACTTCCTGGCAGCCCTGGAAGGCAGGCCAGGAAGGCTCTATTGCTCCATCCTTTACACTCTCGCCCCCGTAAACTAAAGTATAGAAAGGTTGAAGTGACTCGCTCAAGGTCACCAGTTAGTCGTGGGTTTGAACCTGAATCCTTCTGACCCCTAGACCCATGCTCTTTCCCATTCCCCATTTGTGCTGCCTGGAATGCCACTTCACCCCTCACTTGGTGTCCAGTCCCACTAGAACTTAAGGAGAGCACAGTGATGCCTCCGCCCAAAGCCTTCCCACACCTCCCCTCCTCTGCTCCTTCCCCCTAATTTGACGTCATCTTCCTCTTCTGAATTCCCTTAGCGCTTTATTTGTATCTCTCTGGGGATACTTTTCACCTCTTGCCTTGTATTGGAGTCCTCTGTATACATGACTTTTCTCCCGTTTTTAATTTACACCATAAGCTCCTTGGGGACAGGAGCCGGTGGTGTGGATTATAAAACACACACACAGTACTGCACCTCACCCCACACCCAGATTGTGTGTTAAATCTGGAAGTGAGTGAGTGAATTGATGCATGAATGAGAGTTCAGGGCACTCTGACCCTGGACACAATGCTTACCCCTTACCTGCACCACTGGCCACAATGAACGCCGATCTGTAAGTGTAGGTCTCTCATCCATGCTTCTTTTCTCTGATTCCCTGAACATCCAGACCCGGAGTGAGGGCTCTCCTAAGTAAAGCCCACCCACCCTCCCCCAAGTCATGGCAGAAAGAGTGAGACAGGACCACAGCACATCCCACCTGCCTCCAGGGCACCCACCAACCGCTCTTAGCCACCTAGGGCAGCTTCCCACCATCTCCTCTTTGCTGAAGAAAAACTGAAACTTTTGTACTTCGTATGGGTCTCGCTATAAAAGAGATGTACAGCTCAACATCTCACGCCCGGTGCATTCACTGAAAGCCTGCTCTGTGCAAATGTGGTCCCAACAAGCTAGTGGGGTTAGATTAGTATCCCCATTCCACAGATTGGGAAACTGAGTTAAGTTCCAGAGAAGGCAACTGGTTTGCTCTTGTTCTCAAAGGAGGGAAGAGGCCACGCCATGAGCCAAACTGGACTGTCCACTTGCAGGTCACCTCTCCACTCAGCCACCACCACTGGGCTTCTTCCCCTTCCAGAGGAAAGATTCCTCCTGCCCTCCACTCCTACCCAGGTTCTCCAGGAAACCCCCTTTGACAAAAGGAGTGGGGGAGGTTTCAACAGACCAGCTCCACTGAGACCTGTCTGAAAGAAGGGTGACGATTTTGCTCCAAAAACTTTGTGGCAGGCAGGGCTGGTCCTGGACATGGAGAGAAGACGGAGTGCAGCAGGCAGGCAGGGGCGCCGGGAGCAGCCTTGGGCTGGAACTCCAATACATGTGCTTCAGAGCTGCCATCTTCCTGCCGGTGACCACACGGCACCACTCTGAGCCCATAAAACGGGACCCATTCATGCCTCCCTCCGTGGTTGTTTTGTGAAAAACGAGATACATTTTTAAATGCTTCTCCTCACCACTTCTCCATGGCTTTGGTGTGAGAACTTGCTGTTCTGGCCAGATGGATCAGTCCAGATGGGAACATTTGTTTGAGGGGTCCAAGGTCAAATAAAAGGTGCTGATACAGTATCTGGAAAGAATGCATGAGAAATGGGTACAGGGCACCAACATCTTGTCACCATGAGGCCTTGCCAGGCTCACAGGGAGATGGTATAGGGGCACACACTTTGCAAACTGTAAAGTGCTACATGTGTGGACTGGGCAAGTGCAAGGAGCTTGGTGGACCTTGGTGGCTGGGGGAGAGCCCATGTAGACGTGTTTGGCCAGGGCTCAGCATCTAAGCCTCATCCCTAAAGCCAGGACAGGTCCAAAGGCCTGTCTGCTCAAGGCTAAGTCAGCGGAGAGAGCCCATCACTGGCCTGCCCTGGATGGGTGGGTGTCCACGCCCAGCCCCACACTGTGTAGATGATGGCACCCTTCCCCCCCAAACCAGAGATTCAGCTTCCTGAGGGTGGAATCTCTGTTTTATTCACTGCTGAATCCCCAGTGCCTGGCACAGCGCATGCTCTCAATTAAGATTTACTGATTAAGTCAGCTTCCTGGTCTCAGTCCCAAAAGGCTCAGAGAAAAAAAAAATTACCTCTAATGGTTTCCCAAACCCAGAGCTGGCACCTGAGCTGTCCAAGAGAAGGTCAAGAACCAGGGCAGCCACAGGCCCCAGGCACCAAGGGACACAGCAGCACTCTGCAGCCTTGGATGAACCACCCTCCTACAGTTAGGGTCGAGAGTGAAGGACAGATCCCTGGAGCCTGGCTGGTGACTTGAGCCCGAGCCTTCTGAGCCAGCCGGTGCCATCAGCCCTTTCCCAGACTCCAGGTGACCAGTGGCAGCTCAAGCGGGAAGGTCCTGGCGTTTCCCCGCCCAGCTCTGGCTCTGAGATTGAGGCCCCAGCTGATGCTCACCCGGGGCGCACCCACTTGGGGCACAGCAACCTGTGGCGGGTTTGTGAGGAGTGTGGCGACCTCTGCTGGTGGCACGTGCACATAGCTCTGAACTCCAGGCACCTTGGGAGGCGTGGAGGGAGATCCCCAAAGGAAACTGCGCCCGTAACTTTCTGCCTCCTTCCATGGAGACTCGGGGACTACATCTGGTGCCAGGATTTACCTTTGTGAACATTTTGCAAAGGTAGCCTCTATTTGGCAGGTTCTTCGAGCTTTTCCACCATAGGGAAAGGACATATTACCCCTATTATCTGTCCTAGGTAAGCCAGCATAAAACCGTTGAATGAGAGGGCTGGAAGGGACCACAGATATGCCTAGGGCCCAGCCTTACTAGCAAGAGAAGACCTCCCAGAGATGGGAGGTGACTTGCCTAAGCTCACATGTGAGTTAAGGACAAAGCTGGGACTCGAATCGGGATCCCCTTGATGTGATGTGTCCCTTTCAGGGGCCCTATCATCTCTCAGTAGCTGTTGGACACCCAACAGCACAGCTCACTACATCCCTCCCTGCTGTCTCGCTGGGTGCATCCCAAACTCAAGCTCCCAGCTACATGTCCACTCCAAATCGCTGCTATTAAATGAGGAAAAGTCCCCTCTCCCCACACCACATTCACAGGGCAAAGTCAGCAGCCAAGGCCTTGTGCCCAGCACTTTGATATGAATAATGCAAAAGGGCAGGAATCTTGCTGCCTTCCTGCCTTCCTTTGCCTTCCTTCTCTCCTGGTAAAGGTGAAAGCTGGAGGGTTGCTATGGACACTGCACTCAAGTCTCTCCCTCCTCAGTAATAATCCGTAGCCGCCCTCCCTGCTGGAGTCTGAGTCTCTAATTGCCTAGCCTCGGAGGCAGCAGGATGCTGCACAGGAGATACCAGGCAGCTGGAAGAGCCTGAGGATTAGATGGGCGAAGTGGGAAGGAGAGAGTGACAAGATGGAAATCACCTGAAATTGGAAGCAACAAGCTCAACCTGTGTAGGTAGATCAACAAAACCAATGCCAATTTAGCCAGAATTAGAAGAGCATTAGTGTCTTAACAGGATCCCCATCAAATCCGACACTTAATCACTATGGCCAGCATCTCTCAGGCAGGATTCTGAGAGGAGGGAAGGGAGAATCTAGGCCCCATGGCTGTGTGCATGAGCAGTGTCTGAGGGAAAGACTTTGACAGCCCTTTTGCTCTTATATAAAAACAAACATGGGTCCGGGAGATTTTCTGAGCTGGACTCCTGGACCCCCTGCTGCCCTGTGTACAGAAGCACCTCAACTCCCCACTGCCACACAGCCCCCTTCATTTATCCTCCCCAGGAGATCAGATCATTATCACCACTACTAGCTTCCCCACCATGAGAACAGAGCAGGCGTGCCCCCCGTTAGGATCCCACCAGGTGACCAGAGAACTATCACCTCTAGTCCTGTCTCTGCCATGAGAACCAGAGTGTACCCCCTCTATGAACAGCCCCTCTGAGAGATCAGGACGCCATTGCTGCTATTCTTGTCCCCACCCTGAGACGAGCGTTTTTTCTCCACTATTGGGCTCTCCACCATGAAATCAGAACATCGTCACCTCTACCCATGCCCCGCGGCTGCCCACCTACACATCAGACCAGGTCACCAAGACCACGAGATTCCATACAGCCATCGACTCAGGTCCAACGTGGAGCATCCTTTGTTTTCAACCAAAAGCCACACGCTTCTGGGAAGGATAGCTGGCTTCATCCTCCAGTGCCCACAGTGGCCACAAGGGACCTTTAAAGAGAGGGCCTACGGGAAAGCACATTGGGCCCTACAAGTCACTGAACACGTGCACTGATGACTAGAGTGGCCTTCTGGAGGCTGGGCTTGTCTCAGAGCTCAGCCATTAGGAGGATAAAGTTAGCTTTGCTGTGCCCTGACCCCCACTACAAAAACCCCCCTCCCCACATTCATTAATCCTGGAGGAAGCGTGTGAATGAACCAGGGAAGCCCCAACTCTATCCCCAAAGACCCTTCAGATGGATAGCTATAGATACAGATAGAGACCTAAACACATACACACACATACACATATATGTATACACATGGGTTTATACATACATACTTTTTTTTTTTTTTTTTTTTTTTTTTTTTTTTTGCGGTACGCGGGCCTCTCAGTGTTGTGGCCTCTCCCACTGCGGAACACAGGCTCCAGACGCGCAGGCCCAGCGGTCATGGCTCACGGGCCCAGCCGCTCCATGGCATGTGGGATCTTCCCGGACTGGGGCACAAACCCGTGTCCCCTGCATCGGCAGGTGGACTCTCAACCGCTGCGCCACCAGGGAAGCCCCATATATACATACATTTTTAAAAGGTTGAAAAAGATTGATGAAGGGAGGGATCAAAAACTTTTCCAAACCCCCATATTTACCACTATTTCTCTCATTTTTTAATTTCTGCCATTAACTACAGTGAAGCAGAACAGAAAGCTATTTCTCCCCCAGACTTATAAGGGAAATTCCAAGACTTACCCTGAAAAGAGGGCCATGAGGTCACCCCAGGAAGTGGGTTCAAGGCAGTCAGCTGGGCTCACACACTAGCAGTGACTCACTCCAACACTGACTTTATAACAAGTGGAACTCCAACCCACACCTCAAGAGAACCATAAATCACCCCCCATCCTGGTCCACAGGGCACTCAAAGATAATCCTTATCACAGACCTTGGGGCCAGAATGCTGGGGGTCTGCAGTGCTAGACAGGAGGAGGCCCAGCCACTGCTGGCTGGATACTTAATGCAGTGATGAATTCCCCATTGATGGGAGCCACAGCCCAGCCTGGGACTCCCTTTTCCAGTCTAGAGCCTCTGGTAAGTTTTTCTAAGAAAAGGAAAGACACCAAAGAAGTGGGGAGACCTCAATTTAGGAAAGTGCCTATGAGCACAGGACCCCTACACACATGAGGTCAGGTGGGCCGCCAGCCTAGTCCTTCCAGACCTGGCCTCTGCCCTCTACCTTGGGAATCTTCCCTGCCTGCTAATGAGCTCAGTGGACTCTCTGGAGGGTCAAGAGAAGAGAGAACATTTTCATTCTGGGTTTCCAGGCTGCCTGTCATTGGATGGGGAGAAGGGGGCATGTGGGCTGCTCAAGGACACTTCTTCCATCGCCCCAATACCAGGCCTGGATCACAGCTCAGAAACCGATTCAAACAACAGTTTGGGGGCACCTACCAAGCCCCAGACATGGTGCAGCCACTTCTCACTGACCCTGTGACCCTCTGCCAGGCAGTTCCTGTCGTCCCCATTCTACAAAGAGAAACGAGAGGCCTAGGGAACTTGTCCAAGATTAAATAACTGACATTCAGACTCCGAAGGCCCAGCACCCTCATCTTGGCCATTTTCCCATCTGGTGTTTGGAAGTCATGCTCAGAAAGGGAATGGGATGAGGTTGTACATCTCAGAAAGAGTATGTGCCAAAGATAAGCCATTATTCTAATGGAGGAGTTTTCCTACAATTTAGGAAACCTTGCCTCCTCTGATTGTCTCCGAAACTATGATCCCAGAACTGATTTTATGACAAGTTGCAGCTCTCGCAATCCCTGTGGCCCGTTGTGGGAGCTCCTGGGGGCCTGGTGAGCACTAATCCTCTTTCTTAGTATTGAATACAACACCTTTTTCCTCCTGCAAACCTAGTAATTAATAAGCCTCCTGGTGGCTCCAGGATCTGGCAAATGTCAGCCCCAGACAGTGAGAAAGGCCAGTGGCTTCTTACTTACGTCTTATCACTTCCATTAGAGAAGCTTCTGAACCAGCCAGAAGGGCCAGAGAAGGGAAAGAAGAGAAAAGGGGATGAGAGCCTGCCTTGGCAGCCCCCCAGATCTTATCCTAGTTGCCTCCAGCACTGTGAGCCTTGACTCTGATCAGTGGGGCACTTCTGCATCTCCCGATTAAGATCAAGAAGGCCAGCAACTCCCCCTCACTCAACCAAGAAGTTTCAGGTTGTCCAGTTCTCCCAGACACACAAATCTCATCCGATCGAACTTCTAGTGTAGAGAAAGGACAAGATAGCAAGAGATCCTGAGAGAACTGAACCCGGGTCTAGGACTGGAGGAAATTGACTTGTGTGTTATTGGTACCAAGGCAGGAATTTTCCAGAATAGGTTGCCAGAGACAAGCAAGCAGCCAGTATCTCCTACTTCAGGCTAGACGAGTTCTCACTGGAAAGATCTGGTCTCCCCACAAAGTAATAGATGTGACGTGCTTAGCACACGGCCAGCACGTGATAGGTACTCAATAAATGTTTCTTTCTTGCCTCACTTTTCATCCTTCTTGTAAAGTGTTTCACTGACTGAAAGGGGACTTTGGTAAATAAGAGGGTCACTGCTACCTGGATCAAGAATCCAAAAGCTCTAAATTCAAGGCATACAATTCATTTTAGTTCATGCCATTGCTTGGGAGAAGGAAAAGTCACCCTTCTTTCCAAGAAATGAGTGACATAAGGGGAGGAGCTCTGAGTACAAGTGAAGTTAATTGTGCACTGACTGGCCTGAGTGGGGCCCACTGGAGGCAAGGAACCTGCACCTCTGGTGCTCATCTCCACCTGAAGGAGCTTGGAGAAACTGAAGTCAAACTAGCCCAAGGGGTAGACAGAGCCCAACTCCAAGGCCAAGCTCAATCATGCAGCTTCCAGGCTGTTCTTGGCCGGGGAGGTGGCATCAGCCCCCTTGCCTCTCCTCCATCGCCCTGGCCTTGGCTGTATTGAAGCAGCTTTGCCGAGTGATGCACCAGAAGACAGAAGAGGAGAGAGACGTGCATCCATGTGGCAGTTTGTCAGCTGCACCAAAAAAGTGATGTTGGGGGAGGTGGTGGAAGTCAGTGACTCAAAGCAGGTTCGGGGATTATCTGCTGTTTTCAATTATCCACATCTCTCATCACCATGGAGAATGGAGAATTGGGTGTATTTGCCTCCCCCTCAGCGCTGTTGCTGGCACTAGAGATGTGATTTGTACTTGGAGCAACTGTGGGTAAAGGACTCAGAATGGTCTCTGTATAAAACTCTCCCCAGCACTGAAATGTCATTAAATAACTCTCTGCTCCTGGCACCTCTTGCCCCTTTAAAAATAGCTGGAAGAGAAACATATCTAGGAAGAAGAGAACTGACAATTATTGAGCATCTGTGTGGTACTCAATACTCATTTTGAGCCAAGGAAACTACAGCTCAGAGAGGTTAAGTGATTTGCCCGTGACTTGTCATAAGCAGGAACAACAAACCTGGTGCTCCAGTGCGGAGACATCTGATCCCAAAGCTCATTTCCCCACCCCACCCCTCTCTCAGTGAACTCACACTTCCCTTATAAAACATGGTGGGCCCATCTTGGACCTCCCTGTCTGTATTTGCTAAGATACTTTCAGTTGCCAGTAAAGAAACCCCAACTCAAGAAAGTTTAAAAACAAGGACATTTAGGGAGTTCCCTGGCGGTCCAGTGGTTGGGACTCAGTGCTCTCACTGCCAAGGGCCCTGGTTCAATCCCTGGTTGGGGAACTAAGATCCCACAAGCAGGGCGGCCAAAGGGGAAAAAAAGGACACACACTAACTCCAGAGGTAAGACAGTTTCAGGGGCCATTAATTTGATGGCACGTGTCACCGTGAATGTAAGTTCTTTCTGACTTTCTGCTCCACCATCTTCATTCAGCATGTTGGCCACTCCCTCATGGTCACAAGATGGCTGCAGCACCTCCAGGCATCCCACCATTACGCTTCAAAGTCCAGAGACAATAAAAGGAAGTACGCCTGTCTTGGATCTCTTTTTAATAATGGGAAAAACTGTCTCAGAAGTTCCTAGACTTTCCTCCACAACTCACTGGTTAAAAACGGGTTGTATGCTCCAACCTAAGTCAATCCCTGGCAAGTCCCATGGTAGTGGGATTACCATGGTGTCTAGATTGGGGCCTGTCTTCCTCTAAAGAAGATGCTGACCAGAGTGTGTGGACAAAGTGGGGATTCAAGAAAGAAGTGAGGCAAGTGCTGCATGTACAAAGCCAGCCAGAGGTCCAAATGTACTTCATTATAAGGATTCTTGCCCCCAGTGTGGACCCTGATGACACATGCCAGCTCAGTGTCCCTGTAATCCAGATAAGAAAGGTGAGGCACCCTTTCCTGCACCAAAATGAGAACCTCTGGCCTTACTGTGAGCTTGCTTATCTAGAAGACACACACGACTGCCTTCATTAGAGAGATTTGGGAAATAAATCTTATCAAAGATGTGTTCTATCACATACCAGGGAAGCAAAGTCTTTTGTGAAATTTAATGGGCTACGCAGGTGAGATGAGCAGCTACACAGCGCCAAGGTCTTTAATTTCCTGTAGGAAGCCTGATGATTATCTGTCTGGAAATCTCTCTGCTCAAGTAGGGATATATGAGAGCCAGAATGAAAGAGCTCTTTATATTGTCACACTATAAATTCAGACTCCTTAAAAAGAGATGCTTGTCGAGGGAGGCCAAACAAGCTCAGAGTATCCCACCAACTCTGCCCTCCCCAAGTCCCCTCAAAGGCAGGCTGGGGCTCCTTTCAATGGAGAAAACCAAGGAGGTGACCTGAAGACAGGAAAGAGATTAGGGAAAAAGAAAGAGAAAATATACAAAGCGAGAGAGACAGAAACACTCAGAGAAACAGAAGGAGGCAGAGAGTGAGACCAAGAGACTAAAGAGAGAAGAAAAAGCAAGAGAAAAGGAGGAAGATAGATGTGACAAAGGAGAGAGAAAGGAGAAAGAGGAAATAAGAAACTGAGAAAAGGAGGGAAGAAAGACAAGCAACAGAACCAGACAGACAGGAGATGCCTGACAATCACTTTTTCAAGGATTCTTGTTTACCAGTTAGAATTTCCAGCCCCAGGTCATCTTCTTATAGCCATCCTTCTTTCTGCATGAGGACAGGAATCCAGGGGTCACACAATGTTTTTCCAGCCCAGCAGGATCCAGATGTTTCCAGTTCCTGGACCAGGCTGTACTGATGGGTCAAAGGGGTCATTATTCAAAGAGGCCTTGAACATGCATGACTCTTAGTTAAAGGTGGAAGAAGAAACAGCCACGACTCAAAAGAATTATTCTAACTCTATGAGTTCAGACATTTGAACTCACTTCTTATCCTGATTTCTGTGGCTGGGATGAGGACAAGAGTCTACAAACAATCTGTTTATTCCATCTTCCCTCATAGCACACATAGGCCTCTCCAGAAATAATTCTCAACTTAGCATAAGCTCTGTTTCCCTCTATTTGCTGCCTAGAGAACTCTTATTCATCCCTCAAGACCCTATTCAAATGAGCCTCCTTTATGAGGCCTTCCATGACCTCCCACAGCCCCCAAAAGGGTCAGTTGCTTCCCCTACAGCGTGCCCCTAGCACTTTGTAAGGGAATTCTCCTGTAGCACTTCATACGTGGCATTGTAATTATGTGTTTATGTTCCCCAGCAACTGGAACAATGCCAGGAACATAGCAGGAACTCCATAAATATTTGTTGAGTTGAATGAATAAATAAATAAGTCTGCTCCCCTGACTAGATGGTGAGCTTCTCAACTTGTGTGGAATTAAATTGAATCCCAGAACTTCAGAGCCAAAGAGCACTTAGCACCCACTTAGTCCAGCTCTCAAATATCAGTGTATGTTTTATTACAAGTGTAGACAACAGAATCTAGTGATCACCAAGCTCTTCTTACATCCCTGGAAGTAGATCCCTGATCTCTGCCAATGTGTAGACATAGGAGGGTTCCAGTGTTTAAAGTTATTTACTTTTCTGAATTTTCATAGTAATAGCTTGCTCATCATAAAAAGTCTGGAAAGAATAAAAACAATAAAGAAGCAGACAAATCATGTATAAACACTCTGCCTAAATCAGGTGTTGTTAATATTTGGCATATTCCAGTCTTTCGCAATACATTGTGTTTTCCTTACAAAACTGAGATTATGGTGTGTGTGCATAGGTTTTAGAGCAGTTGTGATTAGTGTATACCTGAATTTTTATGTTCTGTTTATTTCATTAAAGGAAATCTCATAGACACATTAAATCCCATCTCATTACACATCAGTATAATCCCACCTACTTGGCGGTTTTTTTTTTTTTTTTTTTTTTTTTTTGCGGTACATGGGCCTCTCACTGCTGTGGCCTCTCCCATTGAGGAGCACAGGCTCCGGACACACAGGCTCAGCGGCCATGGCTCACGGGCCCAGCCGCTCCACGGCATGTGGGATCTTCCCGGACCGGGGCATGAACCCGTGTCCCCTGCATCGGCAGGCGGACTCTCAACCACTGCACCACCAGGGAGGCCCAACTTGGCGTTTTTATTAGGTAACATCTTGCTCTCCCATCTTATGCCTATTGTTTGCGCAGTCATTCACTATTTGGGGGCACTTGTCAGTTTCCGGCCCTTATAAGCATCACTGCTCTGAACCCCCAGCAAGTACGTGTGTGTGGTGGGAGATAAAACTTCCAATAACAGCATCATCTATGGACTCCAGAAGTGCTGTATCTCACCCAGCTTAGATGGAAGCAAGGGTAATGTGCTCTGGAAGCCGCTAGCTGACCCTAAAGGCGGCTGTGATGGTGTGGCACCACACTGGTGTATGGATGCATGTGAAGTGCGTGAGCTTAGAGGGCCGAGAACAGACCTATCTGGTTGCCATGATACACCCAGAGCCCAGCACAGGGCCTGGCACACAGAGGGTGAATGAGTGAACGAACGAATGGTGCGTGGCTGGGGGATGGATGAACTGTGCTCAGACACCTTGGCAGCATCTCGCCCTTCTGTATGTTATACTCCTTGACTGCAAAACAGAACCCCAAGCCTCTGGGGAAATCTGGGAATGGTATGTGTTAGTGGCAGGGAAGTGTTCCAAGTCCTCGGACTGCAGCAGGGCCCTGCAGCAGCCAGACCCTGCCCCCAGCTGAGCAGTAAAGGGATTGGATGGTGATGAGATGCTGAGTACAAAGCTCCCCCAACTCCCAGTGTCCCTCGCGTGCTCTCTCACGCCCACACACCCACCCACTCCTACCCACGTGGGCCTCTCCGCTCTCATCTGGGGTAACCGCCAGAGCGGTCTATTTGGGCAGATAACCCGCTGGGTGAGAAAGAACATAACAGGGATTTCCTTGTCATCCAAGGAGCAGCACTGGTGTTCTGGCCGTTCAACCGACAAAAGCAGGTCAGCAGGCCTGAGAGCGTCTGTCCCATCGTTCACTCCACCAACAGTCCTTGGGCCCCTGCTGGGCCTAATACCCGGGAATTCGAGGTGAATAATAGATGTGTCTGTCCTTGAGGAGCTCACCCTTATGTCCCAAACTGACTCTTGATTTGCTCCCCCCAAAACCATCCCCTTGTCCCGCGTCCCCCATCTCAGACAGAGAAGGCCCCATCACCCCCCAGATGCTGGGAGCCGTCCTCGACACCCAGCCTCATAAACGCCTTGCTACATCCTCCTCCTTTCCTCTTCACCTCTCTAGTCCAAGTAGTGATCCCAACGTCTCCTAACTGGTCTGACTGCCACCCTCCCCCGCAACCCTCAGATCCATCCTCCACATGGCAGCAGAGAAATCTTTTGAAAATGCAAATCTGATCATATTGCTCCTCTGCTTAAAACCCCATAATGGCGTCGAAGGGCCCTCAGGGTAAAAGCCAAAGTCCTCCTTAGTGCGGCCCCATGGCCCGAGGGGGCCGACCTTACTCTCCTCCCTGGCATCACCCTTCACCTCTCCCCACCTGCTCCTGCACACCCACCACACTGGCCCCCTCCAGCTCCTCAGAGAGCAGGTGACCTCACCACTCAGGGTGCTCCTACATGATGTTCCTCTGCCTGGAATGCCACCAACACCCCCTCCCACCATCTTCTTTCCCTGGCCAGCAACTCCTCCTCCTAGAGTTCCCACATAGCCATCACTTCCTCAGGGAAGCCACCCCTGATCCTCAGGCTCAGGCAGGTCCTCTGTTATTTACTCCATTAATACCCTGCACTGTCTTCCCTGGCACTGTCTCAACTGTAATCAAAGAGTATGTGCTTAGTTTGGGGGCCCTCCACCCCAACTCCCACTAAAACAGAAACTCCAAAGAGTGGGTACAGGGTAACCTAGGGCCTGGAGTGCAGAGGTTCTACAGAAATTGTTAAGTGACAATTCTCGTATAGAGCTAGGAGCTGCGACAGTGGATGGCAGAAGAGGCACCTGGATGAACCCTGGAAAATGGGTGGGGCTGGGAGCATTTCTTAGGAATGGTAAAACTTAAGCTGAGTCCTGAAGGATGGGGATTTGTGAGCCAACCAGGGGCAGAAGTGAAGAGATTCTCACTTGAGGCAGAGATAAAGCTTTGCAGAATTGCTTTGGAGAAAACGGAAATAATCCCAGATGGCTTGGGTTCACATGAGTAGAAGAGTACTTTGAGAGGTGGCTGAAGAATTAAATAGGAGAGAGATTTGAAGGGTTTTACAACCAAGAAAGGTAGTTTGATAAGGGAATGGAAAGCATCAAAGGATTTAAGCAAGAGAGTGACCTTATTTATTTATTTTTGGGGGGGGCGGTCTTTGTTGCTGCGCAAGAGCTTTCTCTAGTTGCAGCGAGTGGGGGCTGCTTTTCTTTTTTTTTTTTTTTTTTTCTTTTTGCGGTATGCGGGCCTCTCACTGTTGTGGCCTCTCCCGCCGCGGAGCACAGGCTCCGGACGCGCAGGCCCAGCGGCCATGGCCCACGGGCCCAGCCACTCCGCGGCATATGGGATCCTCCCAGACCGGGGCACGAACCCGTATCCCCTGCATCGGCAGGCGGACTCCCAACCACTGCGCCACCAGGGAGGCCCGGGGCTGCTTTTCGTTGTGGTGCTCGGGCCTCTCATTTCAGTGGCTTCTTTTGTTGTGGAGCATGGGCTCTAGGTGTGTGGGCTTCAGTAGTTGTGGCTCGCGGGCTCTAGAACACAGGCTCGGTAGTTGTGGCGCACGGGCTTAGTTGCTCCACGGCATGTGGGATCTTCCTGGACCAGGGCTTGAACCCGTGTCCCCTGCATTGGCAGACAGATTCTTAACTGCTGCACCAACAAGGAAGTCCTGAGACTGACCTTATTAAAAAGTACACTCTGGCTACAGTATGGAGAACGGATAGACTAGGATCAAGATTGGAGGCAAAAAGATCAATTTGGGGGCTGCTGCAGTTATCCAGGGAGCTGATAAGGGCCTGGACTAAAGCACTGAGAAGAGAAAGGAGGGAAAGAGGGAAATTAGAGAGGGATTTGAAGATAGGATTGACAGGCTTTGGTGACAAAATAGATTAAGAGAGAGAAAGGGTCATTCCCAAATTCCTGTCTTGAGCAGCTCAATGAAGGTAAATTCTCTAAGATAAGGAGTGCAGGAGGAAGAAGAGATCAGGGCAAGATGATGATACACCACTTATTTGATATGTTGAAATTCAGGTGTCTGTGGGCCAAACCAAATGCACATGTTAAACGGGCCTGGAGCTCAGGAGAGAGGCCAGCAGGTGTGTAGGTCAGTTCAGAAAAGATTTGTCAAGCACTTAGAATGCAAGGTTGATGCTCAGAAATGTCGATATCAGAGAGGACTAAGGGAGGAATGTGCAGGTGTTATGGGGACCCACAGCAAGGTGCCTGGATCACCTGCAAGTGCCAGGAAGCTTCCTGGGGGCTGTGATGCCTGATCTGAACATTGAAGGATAATGGTGTGCTGCTGATGCAAGGTGGGGGTATTGGGAGATAAGGCTGGAGAAGCAGATAAAGGCCAGGCCATGGAAACCTGGAGTGTCATGCTAGGTACTTGAAATTTAGTCAGAAGTTATTATGTAGCCATTGGCATGTTTAATCAGAGCACTGACACAGTCAAATGTCTGACCACGTTGGGAGGCAGAGTCAGACAGAGGGACATAGACACGGCTACCTCCCCAACAACCACTGTCCCCCTTCCTCCTTATAACAGAACCCAAGACTTGTCCAGGTAAATCATCTGGACCATGTGGCCATATGTCTCAGAGAAGGAGTGCCTCATCTCCAGTTCTGAGGATTGAATCATAATTGGCCTAATGCTGATCCCATGGTGATCCCATTCCCCTTAATAGTGACTGCTTTAGGCATGGGCAAGTGGTGGCCAAGAGAATGACAAGAGGAGTCTGTAAGAGGCTTCTGAGAAAGTTTACATTGATGCCGGACATTGCTGAATCTGTATGTGATACCTAAACCTATGGAAGCTATCTTGGGACCATGAATGGAGTTAGCTTGAAGAAAGCTCACAAGGATGGCAGAGCAGAAAGATAAAAGGAGGCTAAGTGCTTGACAACATCACTGAGTTGTTGAATCAACCAACCCTAGAGCTGCTTCCTTCTAGTCTTGTCATATGAACTTCTTAAAATGTGATCCCTTATGTTGAAGACAACTTGGGTTGGATTTTCTGTTATCTTGAGCCAAAATCATCATAACCAACACAGAAGCAAAGAATAGAAGCCATGACACTGGTCAGGAGAGCCATAGACAAGATTGTGGTAGCACAGAAGTTGTGGTTGAAGCTAAATGTGTGGATGAGATGCCCTTGGGAGAAGGTGTATGAAATATGTAGACTAAGAATTTGGAGAGGGCAGGACAAGATTCTGGGAAACAATAAACATTGGACAGGTCATGGAGGAGAAACCTACATAAGAGACCCAGAAGATATGGCTGAAAATAAGGAATATGAGAGAGCAGAGCATCAAGAGCCAGAGAAAGAAAAGGATTGATCAACAGCATCCCAGACAGCAGAGAGGTCTAGACAGAGGGCAATAAAATGTCCCTGGCCACAAGGAGTTCACTGATGACACTAGTGAGAGCTGAGTCAGTGGGGTGGGTGGAAGGGAGGGTAATAGTAACTTGACTGCGTGCGACAAGGACAAATGGAAGTTAAGAAAGTAGAGCTGATAGTGTGTTAATGATTCTCTTCTTAGAACTTGGTCATAAAAAGGAGAGACTTACACATGGAGAAGCTAGAGGAAAATGCAAAGAGGATGGATTAGTTATCTATTGCAGCAGCATAGCAAATTACCCCCAAAACTTGGTGGTTTAAACAACAAACATTTATAATCTCAAAGCTTCTGTGGGTTAGGAATTAGAGTCCAGCATAGCTGGGTGGTTCTGTCTTATAGTCTTTCATGAGGTTGCAGTCAAAATGTCAGTTGGCTTCATTTTTTTTCAGTCTTTTTTCTCTCTGTGTTTCACGTTGGGTATTTCTATTTCTCTGTCTTCAAGTTCACTAATACATTCTTCAACCATATCTAATCTGCTGTTAAACCCATCCAATATACTTTTCTCAGAGCATCAGTGAGCTGTGGGACAACTTCAAGTGGCCTAATATATGTTAATTTGAGTCTTAGAAAAAAGGGGAGGAGATGGAGAAAAGAAAAAATATTTGAAGAAATAATAACCAAAATTATTCACAATATTTTATGAAAACTATAAACTTAACAGAACCAAAAATCTCAATGAACCCCAAGTACAAGAAACATGAAGAAAACTACAGTAGGGGCACATAATAATCAAATGGCTTAAAACAAGTGCTAAAGAGAAAATCTTAAAAGCAACTAGAGACATTACATACAGAAGAAAAAAGATAAGCATGATAGCAGACTTCCTGTCATAAACAATTCAAGCCAGAGAACTATGGAACAACAACTTTAAAGTACTGAAAGAAAAGCACTATAGACTATAATTTCTTTACCTGGTGAAAATATCTTCAAAATGAAGATAAAACAAAGACTTTTTCAGACATACAAAACCTAAAAAGTTTCATCACCAGGAGACCTGAACTATAGTTATATATGTTAAAGGAAGTCCTTCAGGCAGAAGGAAAATATGGATCTACACAAAGGAATGAAGAGCATCAAAATCGGTAACTATGTGGATAGGCAAAAAAAAAAACAAAAACAATGGAACTATTTAAAATATTTATTAATCCAAAAGTAGGCAGAAAAAAAGGGACAAAGAATAAAGGGGACAAACAAAATATCAGTTAGGATGTAAATGCCTTAAACAACACAATCAACCAAGTTGACCTAATTGACATTTATAGAACCCTCCACACAAGAATAGTAGAACACACATTATTTTCAAGTGCATATGGAACATTTACCAAGACAAAGTATATCCAGAGCCATAAAAAAGTCTCAAAGAATTTAAAAGAATTTAAGTCACATAAAAATATTCTCTGACTGTAATGGAACTAAATTAGAAATCAATAACAGAAAGATCTCAGCAATATCCACAAACATTTGGAAACAAAATAACATACCTCCAAATAATTCATGGGTCAAAGGAGAAATAAAAAGGGACAACAGAAAGTATTTTGGATGAAAAGAAAACACACAAATTCTAATTTGCCACAAAAGCAATACTTAGGGAGAATTTATAGCACCAAACACCTGTCTTAGAGAAGAATAAGGATCTCAAATAAATGACTTCAGCTTTTATATTAAGAAATTAGGGATTTCCCTCGTGGTGCAGTGGTTAAGAATCCGCCTGCCAATGCAGGGGACGTGGGTTCGAGCCCTGTTCCTGGAAGATCCCACATGCTGCGTAGCAACTATGCCCACATGCCACAACTACTGAAGCCTGCACCTAGGGCCCGTGCTCTGCAAGAAGAGAAGCCACCAAGATGAGAAGCCTGCACACCACAACGAAGAGTAGCCCCTGCTCTCCACAACTAGGGAAAGCCCGTGCTCAGCAGCGAAGATGCAATGCAGCCAAAATATTAATTAATTAATTAATTAATTTTAAAAAAATACTTTAAAAAAAGAAATTAGTAAAAGAAGAGAAAACTAAACCTAAGTAAACAAAAGAAAGGAATATCAGAGTGGAAATCAATGAAATAGAAAACGTAAAAACATTAGGAAAAAAATCTATCAAACCAAAAGCTGGATCTTTGAGAAGATTACTAAAATTGATGAATCTCTGGCTCCAGGATTAAGGCTGGTCACCAGAAAGACCAAGCTGTGATTAGAAGTCTGAAACTTTCAGCCCTACTCCTCATCCTCCAGAGAGGGCAGAGGGGCTGGAAATGGAGTTAATTAAAATTGATTATACATACGTGAGAAAGCCTCCATAAAATCCCAATAGTACAGGATTTGGGGAGCTTCCAGGTTGGTGAACACATCCACATGGTGGTAGAATAATGGTCTCCAACTCCACAGGGACAGAAACTGCTGTGCTCAGGACCCTTCCAGACCTTGCCCTATGTATCTCTCTGTATCTGGCTGTTTATATCCTTTAATAAACTGGTAAACATTTAAAAAAATTGAAACTTCCCTGGTGGTCCAGTGGTAAACAATCCACTGTCCAATGCGGGGGACACAGCTTAGATCCCTGATCGAGCCCACATGCCATGGAGTACCTAAGCCCACATGTCTCAACTAGAGAGAAGCCTGTGCACCACAACTAGAGAGAAGCGCACCCAACGAAGTTCCTGCAGGCCGCAAGAAGACCCAATGCAGCCAAAAATTTTTTTAATTAAAAAAATTTTTTAAACTGATGAATATCTAGCCAGAAGAATCAGGAAAAAAGAGGAAAGACAAAAATTCATCAACATGAGAGGGCAGACAGCAGAAGCAAGAAGAACTACAATCCTACAGCCTGTGGAAGGAAAACCACATTCACAGAAAGATAGACAAGATGAAAAGGCAGAGGGCTAGGTACCAGATGAAGGAACAAGATAAAACCCCAGAAAAACAACTAAATGAAATGGAGGTAGGCAATATTCCAGAAAAAGAATTCAGAATAATGATAGTGAAGATGATCCAGGACCTCAGAAAAAGAATGGAGGCAAAGATCGAGAAGATGCAAGAAATGTTTAACAAAGACCTAGAAGGAGTAAAGAACAAACAAACAGAGATGAACAATACAATAACTGAAATGAAAAATACACTAGAAGGAATCAATAGCAGAATAACTGAGGCAGAAGAACGGATAAGTGACCTGGAAGACAGAATGGTAGAATTCACTGCCACGGAAAAGAATAAAGAAAATAGAATGAAAAGAAATGAAGACAGCCTAAGCGACCTTTTCGACAACATTAAACACAACAACATTCGCATTATAGGGGGTCCCAGAGGAGAAGAGAGAGAGAAAGGACCCAAGAAAATATTTGAAGAGATTACAGTTGAAAACTTCCTTAACATGGGAAAGGAAATAGCCACCCAAGTCCAGGAAGCACGGAGAGTCCCAGGCAGGATAAATCCAAGGAGAAACACGCCAAGACACACAGTAATCAAACTGGCAAAAATTAAAGACAAAGAAAAATTATTGAAAGCCACAAGGGAAAAATGACAACATACAAGGGAACTCCCATAAGGTTAACAGCCGAGTTCTCAGCAGAAACTCTACAAGCCAGAGGGAGTGGCATGATATATTTAAAGTGATGAAAGGGAAAAACCTACAACCAAGATTACTCTACCCGGCAAGGATCTCATTCAGATTCAACAGAGAAGTCAAAAGCTTTACAGACAAGCAAAAGTTAAGAGAATTCAGCACCACCAAACCAGCTCTACAACAAATGCTAAAGGAACTTCTCTAAGTGGGAAACACAAGAGAAGAAAAGGACCTACAAAAACAAACCCAAAACAATTAAGAAAAGGGGAATAGGAACATATATATCGATAATTACCATAAATCTGAATGGATTAAATGCTCCAACCAAAAGACACAGGCTCACTGAATGGATACAAAAACAAGACCCATATATGTGCTGTCTACAAGAGACCCACTTCAGACCGAGGGACACAAACAGACTGAAAGTGAGGGGATGGAAAAAGACATGCCATGCAAATGGAAATCAAAAGAAGGCTGGAGTAGTAATACTCATAGCAGATAAAATAGACTTTAAAATAAAGAATGTTCCAAGAGATAAGGAAGGACACTATGTAATGATCAAGGGATCAATCCAAGAAGAAGATATAACAATTATAAATATATATGCACCCAATATAGGAGAACCTCAATATATAAGGCAACTGCTAACAGCTATAAAAGAGGAAATCGACAGTAACACAATAACAGTGGGGCACTTTAACACCTCACTTACACCAATGGACAGATCATCCAAAGAGAAAATTAATAAGGAAACACAAGCTTTAAATGACACAATAGACCAGATAGATTTAATTGATATTTATAGGACATTCCATCGAAAAACAGCAGATTACACTTTCTTCTCAAGTGCGCACGGAACATTCTCCAGGATAGATCACATCTTGGGTCACAAATCAATCCTCAGTAAATTTAAGAATATTGAAATCATATCAAGCATCTTTTCTGACCACAATGCTATGAGATTAGAAATTAATTACAGGGAAAAAAACGTAAAAAACACAAACACCTGGAGGCTAAAAAATACGTTACTAAATAACCAGGAGATCACTGAATAAATCAAGAGGAAATAAAAAATACCTAGAGACAAATGACAATGAAAACATGATGATCCAAAACCTATGGGATGCAGCAAAAGCAGTTTTAAGAGGGAAGTTTATAGCTATACAAGCCTACCTCAAAAAACAAGAGGGCTTCCCTGGTGGTGCAGTGGTTGAGAGTCCGCCTGCTGATGCAGGGGATACGGGTTCATGCCCCAGTCCGGGAAGATCCCACATGCCACGGAGCAGCTAGGCCCGTGAGCCATGGCCGCTGAGCCTGCGCGTCCAGAGCCTGTGCTCTGCAACGGGAGAGGCCACAACAGTGAGAGGCCCGCGTACTGCCAAAAAAAAAAAAAAAAAAAAAAAAACTTCCAACAAACAAAAGTGCAGGACCAGATGGCTTCACAGGTGAATTCTATCAAACACTTAGAGAAGAGCTAACACCCACCCTTCTCAAACTCTTCCAAACCATTGCAGAGGAAGGAAAACTCCCAACTCATTCTATTAGGCCTCCATCACCCTGATACCAAAACCAGACAAAGATACTACAAAAAAAGAAAATTACAGACCAATAACACTGATGAATATAAATGCAAAAATCCTCAACAAAATACTAGCAAACAGAATCCAACAACACATTAAAAGGATCATACCCCATTATCAAGTGGGATTTACCCCAGAGATGCAAGGATTCTTCAATATATGCAAATCAATCAATGTGATACACCATATTAACAAATTGAAGAAGAAAAACCATATGATCATCTCAATAGATGCAGAAAAAGCTTTTGACAAAATTCAACACCCATTTATGATAAAAAAATCTCTCCAGAAAGTGGGCATAGAGGGAACCTACATCAACATAATAAAGGTCATATATGACAAACCCTCAGCAAACATCATTCTCAATGGTGAAAAAAACTGAAAGCATTTCCTCTAAGATCAGGAACAAGAAAAGGATGCCCACTCTCACCACTATTATTCAACATAGTTTTGGAAATCCTAGCCATGGCAATCAGAGAAGAAAAAGAAATAAAAGGAATACAAATTGGAAAAGAAGTAAAACTGTCACTGTTTGCAGATGACATGATACTATACATAGAGAATCCTAAAGATGCCACCAGAAAACTATTAGAGCTAATCAATGAATTCGGTAAAGTTGCAGGATACAAAATTTATGCACAGTAATCTCTTGCATTCCTATACACTAATGATGAAAAATCTGAAAGAGATATTAAGGAAACACTCCCATTTACCATTGCAACAAGAATAATAAAATACCTAGGAATAAACCTACCTAGGGAGACAAAAGACCTGTATGCAGAAAACTATAAGACACTGATGAAAGAAATTAAAGATGATACCAACAAATGGAGAGATATACCATGTTCTTGGATTAGAAGAATCAGTATTGTGAAAATGACTATTCTACCCAAAGCAATCTACAGATTCAATGCAATCCCTATCAAATTACCAATGGCATTTTTCACAGAACTAGAACAAAGAATCTTAAAATTTGTATGGAGACACAAAAGACCCTGAATAGCCAAAGCAGTCTTGAGGGAAAAAAACGGAGCTGGAGGAAACAGACTCCCTGACTTCAGACTATACTACAAAGCTACAGTAATCAAGACAATATAGTACTGACACAAAAACAAAAATATAGATCAATGGAACAGGATAGAAAGCCCAGAGATAAACCCACGCACCTATGGACAACTAATCTATGACAAAGGAGGCAAGGATATACAGTGGAGAAAAGACAGTCTCTTCAATAAGTGGTGCTGGGAAAACTGGACAGCTACACATAAAAGAATGATATTGGAACACTCCCTAACACCATACACAAAAATAAACTCAAAATGGATTAAAGACCTAAATGTAAGGCCAGACACTATCAAACTCTTAGAGGAAAACATATGAAGAACACTCTGACATAAATCACAGCAAGATATTTTTTGATCCACCTCCTAGAGTAATGGAAATAAAAACAAAAATAAACACATGGGACCTAATGAAACTTAAAAGCATTTGCACAGCAAAGGAAACCATAAACAAGATAAAAAGACAACCCTCAGAATGGGAGAAAATATTTGCAAATGAATCATCAGACAAAGGATTAATCTCCAAAATATATAAACAGCTCATGCAGCTCAATATTAAAAAACAAACAACCCAATCCAAAAATGGGCAGAAGACCTAAATAGACATTTCTCCAAATAAGACATACAGATAGCCAAGAAACACATGAAAAGCTGCTCAACATCACTAATTATTAGAGAAATGCAAATCAAAACTACAATGAGGTATCACCTCACACCAGTTAGAATGGGCATCATCAGAAAATCTACAAACAACAAATGCTGGAGAGGGTGTGGAGAGAAGGGAACACTCTTGCAGTGTTGGTGGGAATGTAAATTGATACAGCCACTATGGAGAACAGTATGGAGGTTCCTTAAAAAACTAAAAATAGGGCTTCCCTGGTGGCGCAGTGGTTGAGAATCTGCCTGCTAATGCAGGGGACACAGGTTCGAGCCCTGGTCTGGGAGGATCCCACATGCCGTGGAGCAACTAGGCCCGTGAGCCACAACTACTGAGCCTGTGCGTCTGGAGCCTGTGCTCCGCAACAAGAGAGGCCGCAATAGTGAGAGGTCTGCGCACCGCGATGAAGAGTAGCCCCCACTTGCCACAACTAGAGAAAGCCCTCGCACAGAAACGAAGACCCAACACAGCAAAAATAAATTAATTAATTAATAAACTCCTACCCCCAACATCTAAAAAAAAAAAAAAACTAAAAATAGAATTACCATATGATCCAGCAATCCCACTACTGGACATATACCCAGAGAAAACCATACTTCAAAAAGACACATGCACCCCAATGTTCATTGCAGCACTATTTACAATAGCCAGGTCATGGAAGCAACCTAAATGCCCATCGACAGATGAATGGATAAAGAAGATGTGGTACATATATGCAATGGAATATTACTCAGCCATAAAAAGGAACAAAATTGGGTCATTTGTAGAGATGTGGATGCATCTAGAGACTGTCATACAGAGTGAAGTAAGTCAGAAGGAGAAAAACAAATATCATATATTAATGCATATATGTGGAACCTAGAAAATGGTACAGATGAACCAGTTTGCAGAGCAGATATTGAGACACAGAAGTAAAGAAAAAAAGTATGGACACCAATGGGGGAAAGCATTGGGGGGTGGGGGTGGGGGGAATGAATTGGGCGATTGGGACTGACATGTATACACTGATGTATATAAAATGGATGACTAATAAGAAAAAAGAAATATATATATATGTATAATTAGTGGATAATAATTGAAATACTCAGGCTAAGTGGGACATTCTATTAGGGGCTTGTCCATTCCGTGCTTGAACAGAGAAGTATTCCTATTTGTTCCTTCATGTGTATGAAGAACAAGTAGTCAAAACTGTCTCCCACTATAAGGGGAAAAATTACAGCAGATGGCTATTATACTATTTCTGAACACTGGTACTTCCTTTTATGGGGGTTAATGTTTGAATGTGGCATGAGAATTATTACAAGATTTATGTTAATACTGAAATGTGCAGCTAACTTTCTGTATAAAATTTTATTTTCTACTGAATTTCTTATTCTATCTGATCATTAAAAAAATATGTATTTATGGGAATGCCAAAGCAAGGAGCATATAAGTTTATTTGTCTTGTGTAATTGAGTGTGAGGGAATTTAGTTTTTCTCACAGTATGTACTTTTAACTTTTTTTAAAAAATGAACTTTTTGAATCTTTCTTTTTATTGGAAGAGATGTTATTCCAAAGAAACATTAATAAGAAAAATATTCATCAACATCAGGAATGTAACTAATTTCCATATTCTTAGATATTAAGAAGCTATCTAAGGAAATATTGTAAGCAACTCTATGCCAATAAATTTGACAACTTAGATGAAATGGACAAATTCCTTGAAAGACAGAAACTACTAAAGTTCACACAAAAAGAAATATATAATGTGAATAATCAATTCTATACCTATTAAGGAAATAGAATTTATAGTTTAAAACCTTCCCACAAAGAAACACCAGCCCCACATGGCTTAACTGATGAATTCTACCCAGTATTTAAGGAAGAAATTATACCAGTTTTATACAAACTCTTCCAGATAATTGAAGAGGAGGAAATATTCCCAACTCATTCTATGAGGCTAGAATTACCATGATACCAAAATAAGACAAAGACGTTATAAGAAAACACAGGCCAAAATTCCTCATAAACATAGATACAAAAATTCTAAAACAAAACTTAGCAAATTGAATCCAACAATATATAATAAGGATAATACACCATGATCAAGTGAGATTGAGCCAAGGAAAGCAAAGTTTAACATTTGAAAGTCAATCAATATAATTCACCATATTAACAAACTAAAAAAGAGAAAAAAAGATATTTATAGATTCAGCAAAGATATTTGATAAAATCCAACACACGTTCCTGATTAAAAACCTTCAGCAAACTATGAATAGAACAAACCTCCTCAACCTGATAAAGGGCATCTACCAAAAAAAACTACAGTTAACAGCATACATAATGGTTAAAGTCTAAGGGCTTTTCCCTAAGACTGAGTCACATCCAAACTCATCACCTATTCAACATTGTACTGAAGGTTCTAGCCAGTGCAACAAGATAAGAAATAAAAGGCATCTAGATTAGAAAGAAAGAACTAAAACTGTCTTTATTCAGAGATGACACGATCAATCATCTATGGAGAAAGTTTGATGAAACTCTCTAAAAAAGCTACTAGAACTGATAAGTGAGTTCAACAAGGTTGCAGGATACCAGATCAATATACAAAACTCAATTGTATTTCTACTTATTAGCAATAAACCATCAAAGATGGAAATAAACAGTGACAATTACAATAGTATTAAAACTATGAAATAGGGATAGATCTGATTAAAGACATGCAACATCTGTACATTGAAAATTACAAAACATTGCTGAGAAAAATTAAAGATCTAAATAAATGAAGAGATATATACCATGGTTATGGGTCAGAGACTCAAGATTGTTCAGATGCCAATTCTCCCCAAATTATCTATAGATTCAATGTAATCCCAATCAAAATCCCAGCAGGCTTTTTTATAGGTATTTATGAGCTTATTCCAAAGTTTATGTGGAAATGCAAAGGACCTAGAGGAGCCAGAACAACCTTGAAAAAGAAAGTTGGAGGATTTACACTACCTGATTTCAAGACTAATTATCAAGCTAAAATAATTAAGACAGTGTGGAGTTGGCATAAAAATAGACAAATAGATCAATGGAACAGAATAGAGACTCCAGAAATAGGTCCACACATATGTGCACTACTGATTTTCAACAAGTGTGCAAAGGCAATTCAGTAGAGAAGGGATAGTATTTTCAATAAATGATGCCAGAATAATTGGATAACTAGACGCAAAAAAAGGAAAAATTTAACAATCCATAACTCACACCACATACAGAAATCAGCTTAAAATGGACTGCAGACTTAAATGTAAAACCTAAATCTATGAAACTTCTAGAAGAGAACGTAGGAGAAAATCTTTGTGACCTTGGGTTAGACTGGGGTTTTGACTGGGATTTCATTGACTCTATAGATCAATAGATACAATACTAAAAGCACAGTCCATAAAAGAAAAAATGATAAATTGGACTTCATCAGAATTAAGAGGGATTGGAGAGCCTAACAAAATGCGCATGACTTTAGTACATCATCCCAAGTGCCATGGGAGTATAGTGGGCATTAGTTGGTTACATTCCCAGCAATAACTGCCCTCTTCTCTGTCCTAAAAACTCTCCCCCAGGACTTCCCTGGTGGTGCAGTGGTTGGGAGTCCGCCTGCCGATGCAGGGGACACGGGTTTGTGCCCCGGTCCGGGAAGATCCCACATGCCGCAGAGTGTCTGGGCCCGTGAGCCATGGCCGCTGAGCCTGTGCATCCGGAGCCTGTGCTCCGCAACGGGAGAGGCCACAACAGTGAGAGGCCCGCGTACCGCAAAAAAACAAAAACAAACAAACAAACAAAAACTCTCCCTCTGGGAACCACCCCACTCGTACTTTGTAGGAACCACATGCTTGGGTGAGATCGATCTCACCCCAGTTCCATGGTGGTCCCTGCCTGGCATAATTTCATCATTTGTACCACACACTGACTGATTCAGGAAGAGAAGCTAATGTCAATCGGTGCATGGATTCTCTTCTCCACTTCAGGTCAGTCTAACCACAGTGAGGCTTAAGGTTTTTTGCTCTATGGCTGGCGGAGAAGACATTCTCTCTTTCTTTCCATAAGTCAAGAAGGATGAATGTAGTCTCCAGCACTGGTGGCAGCCATCGTGCCTCCTTGGGAGAAGTCAATCTGAAAACAAAGTCAACACATCTGAGGAGGATAGAGTCTAGAAAACTAATGATAAACAGAGCCAGAGTCCTGGGACTTCCCTGGCGGTCCAGTGGTTAAGACTTTGCCTTCCAATGCAGAGGGTGCGGGTTTGATCCCTGGTCAGGGAGCTAAGATCCCGCATGCCTCGCGGCCAAAAAAACCAAAACATAAAACAGAAGCAATATTGTAAAAAATTCAATAAAGACTTTAAAAATGGTCCACATCAAAAACAAAGACAAAAAAAAAAAAAACCAGAGCCAGAGTCCTGATCAAACCATGCCTGAAGCTATAACTTCTGAAATTCTCAGTCATCTGAAATAATGAATTCTCTTTATTGTTTAAGTCCATTTGAATGGAATTTCCTCTTACTTGCAACCAAAAGCATCCTTACTGATATAGGAGCATGGAAGAGAGCTCATTAATTTTGTCTGATAATATTGGAGTAGTCTTCCCAAAGGGGACATCATTTGACCTTTCATTTATAGGTTGAGTAGGAGTTCACCAGCAAACAAGAGAGGTAAGAATGATCAGGGTTGAATCTGTCAGGCAGCAGGGCAGGCCCTCCATGACCTCCAGGTCACCTTGAGGATAGCCTGACTTCCCTCCAGTCCTGCAGCTGAGATCCTTTCATTCAGTCCTCTCTCCCCCACGAATCTGCACATTCTCACCTCCGTTCACCAGGCAGCAGCTTACTGCCAGTGAGGGGAGATATTAAAGCCGACTCCTTCTGTCCAGGAAATGGAAAGAACCCAGGAGAATTAGCTGGAGAAAACCTATTAAGCAACAAAGAACATACCCAGCTGTCAAGTCATCTTTAGAATTTTAAATCATGCAAGTTGCCTTCTGAGTGGCTTTCCCAGCCCATAAGAGCTCTCCACTTCAAGAGGGCCTTGGAGACCAGCAGGGTGCGGAATTTTCCCAGCCTGGGCACACCTCATCCATCTCCCCTGTGTGCCCTTCAGTCACAAGACTTTAACAACAAAATCCACATAGTCATGAAGCC
Organism: Mesoplodon densirostris; assembly: GCF_025265405.1. NCBI lineage: Eukaryota > Metazoa > Chordata > Mammalia > Artiodactyla > Ziphiidae > Mesoplodon > Mesoplodon densirostris. The sequence goes on from NC_082662.1 coordinate 115,141,819, forward strand.
CCCAAATAAGTACAATGAATCCTCTTTCCTTTTGAGAAGCAATCCTTTCCCTCTTGGGCTGAGATAAAAATACAGCCTTTGATGTGGCCTTATAGCTTCACATTGATAAGAGTTCCTTCGTGCACAGTGCTTTCCAGCACATTATCTCATCCGAGCTGAGAACCAGTTGGGGATTACCAGGCCCCAATAGCAGATGAGGACCCAGAGGCTCCCAGAGATTAAATGGCTTGCTCAAGTTCACGAGGCTAACACCTGGTGGGGCCCGTTCCTGGACCCCTGCGCTGCCTCTCTTCTTACACGAATTCTCAGAAAAGCATCTCCACTGTGCCTACACAGTCTGCCATACAAACAGCAGCAAACCTCACCAGGACAACAAAGTATTCTGTCCTTCCAGAGATCTAGGAATCCCCCAGTGGACCATGACAGGGCTCAGCTACCAAAGTGAGGCCTTGGGCAGTCACTGGATGCGTCCAAGCCTCAAATCTCTCCATGTGAACTGGACATCAGCTGCCTCACTGGCAGTGGGGACAATCACGCAGGGCCACTGCATTCCTCTGACGGGCTGGCATTTACCCTCCACCAGCCTGAAAGCCCGCTGCGGGGAAACGATGCTGGAGCAGGTGTGGGAGCTGAGGGTTTTAGCCAACCCCATGCCCAGCGGGATGATGGAAAAGCTACTAATGGCAGAAAGGAGTCAGGGGAGGGGCGACTTCCTACCTGCCCCGTGGGAACCGAGGCAGAATGTCCCCAGGGCTGAAACTTGCACACCACCCTCAGAGTTTCCATCCTTCTAACACGAAGCCACGCTTCCTTTCCCACACTGGTATCACCGTGCAAAGCCGCCTCCTCAACTGCCCAGCCTTACCCGGAACAATAGAACCTGGAGGCCTTCTAAAATTAGCTAGCTCGGCCTCCAGCCCTGCCCGGGAGGGCCCTGCCAGACCTCCTGCTGCTGTCCAGGGTCACTGACTTCCTGAGCTGGGGACAGGGACTGGCTTGGTTTTCTTCCACTGTGCGCCCTCCCTCCTCGCCTACCTCCTCCTTCCAGCTCTCTGGTTGGGACTCCACCTTGGTTTCTACCTAGTGCTCCCAACTGACGAGGTGAATGAGCAAAGCTAGGAGTGGGACAGCTGGGCCTGGAAGGACAGAAGGCTTCCCTCTGAGTGAACAGCTGGGGACAGTTGTAAGTCAATCTCAGATAGGCACCCGCATGCCCATGCTTCCCCAGAATGACATTTCCCCAGTCTCCAAGATGATAAGCGCTCTCCTCCTCTCCCTCCTCACACCTCCTACATTCTCCCCCACACCACTACCACTACCACCACGCCAAAGGTCTTGCTTCATATTTCCTGGGGAAAAACCTGGTGCAATCTGACAGAAACCCCCTCCTCTCCTTACCACAAACCACTGGCCTACTCACATCAAGACCACCCTGTCTGCTTCCCTCCTGTGAGGAGGGATAACGTCCCTGGGCCCGTCGGTGCCCAGATCCCACCCTTCCCCGCTCCTTAAGGACATGGGTCCTGCCCAGGACCTCACTCTTGCATCACGATCTTCTTCTCTTCTACCAAATCCACCCATCAGCATGTAAACACGCTTTAGCATCTCCTATCTTTAAAAATCCTCCCTTGACCTCATGTCCCCTTCCAGGTGCTCGACCCTTGCTTTCCTCCCCGTCCACAGAGAAACTGTAGGACAGTGGCTACAGCCCAGGCTCCACCCACTCGTCCCTCATTCTCTCTCAACGCCCCCCACCCCCACTAAGACTGCTCAGGTCAAGGACACTCATGACCCTCATGTTGCCAAATCCTATGGTCACCCCCCATCAGTATTTTACACAGTTGACCATTCCCTCCTTGAATCATATTATTCTCTTGGTTTCTCTACTCCCTGTTTTCCTGATGGATTTCCTTCAACCTCCAAGGCTGCTCCTTCTCAGCCTCCTCCTAAGTTCTTCCTCCTTTGTTTGATTTTTCAGCATTGGAGGATCTCAGGGCTCGGTCCTAGGATCTCTTCTCCTGTCTATACACTCTCCCTACGTGACCACATCCTGTCCCAAGGTTTTAACTTCCATCTGTATGCTTATGGCTCCCAAATCTACATTTATAGCAGAGAACTCTGGATGTCTCTGGAATTCTAGACTCAAATACCCAACTACCTACATGACACCTCTGTGTGAATGTTTAATAAGCATCTCAAAATTTGCCTTGGGCAGAATGGATCTCTGGATTTCCTACCCCTAAATCCATTCCTCCTTCAGTCTTCCCCATCTTATAAATACCACTACCCTCTACCTAGTTACTCCATCCAAAATCTGTTGTCTTCTCTCCATCTACACTTCTTCCACCCTTGCCCATGATGGGTCTCTTGCCCAGTTATAATCCACGTTCCACACCCAGTAAGAGTGATTTCTAAAAACATAGCTTAGATCAGGTCACTTCCATGATTAAAATCCTCCAGTGGCTTCTCATCACACTTAAAATTCAAAGTCCTCACCCTGGTTCATAAAACTGTACCTGTCCAACCCCTAACCAAGCCTCAACTCTCATCACATCCTATCCTGCCCAGCACCCTCTCCACTCTACTCTGCCACTCTGGCTTCTTTTAGCTCCTTACCATGCCATGCTCCTTCCTACTTTCTGGCCTTTGCACATTCTGTTCTCTCTGCCTAGCATGCTCTTCCCCAGTCTTTGCTCTTATCATTCGTTCATGTATGTGTTTTCTCCTCACAAATTCTTTTCTCAACCACCCAATCTCAACCAGCCTCCTCGTAACCATCATGTCTCCCTATATTAATTCTCAGGATAACACAACTATCTAGTACTAGACTGACTGATCATTTTTTGCTTCTTCATTTGTTGTGATCTGTCTCCCACTACAAGAATTAAACTCCACAACAGCAGAGATCTTATCATTCTTGTTCAATGCTGTGCTTAGACAGTGCCTGGCACATGGTTAATAGTCAATGACTATTTGTTGATTGACTGCATAAAGGTGTCCTGGACAAGCCTATTTCAATTTTTCAAAAGGGCTTTTAGAGTTGGCAAGGTCACAATCAGAACTAGGTATTAGAAGATTAATATGCAAAAGGAGAGAAGCTGGGAGTAGAGGGAACTTTAGGAGGCTGATGCCACAAGGGAGGCAAGAGGACATGCTGCCAAGATTGGTAAAAGATAACAAAAGTCAGTAGTATCCAGTGCTGGCAGGGGCGGGGAAACCAGCATTCTATGAACTGATGATGATATTAGAAACTGTGGTGTGCTTTTGGAGGCAAATTTGGTAGTATCTATTTAAAATAGTCAATGTTTATATCCTCTGACCCAACATTTTCATTTCTGGGGGTTTATCCTGCAGAAAAACTCCCACAAACGCATAAAGAGAAATGTATACAAAAACACTGCAGCATTGTTTATCATGGCAGAAATTTGGCAACAACTCAAATGTCCATAAATAGGGGACTGGTTACATAAACTACTGTATAGCCACACAGTAGACTTAAAAGAATGAGGTAGATCTATATGTGTTTTCAAGGAAAGATGTCTAATATATTCCAATAGGGGAGAAAAACAATTTGCAGGATGAACCATATACACAATACTATCCTGTTTTTGTTTTTAAAAAGAAATAATAATTTGTTCATATGTGTATAAAAATTTTGGAAGAGAATACACTAAACCGTTTGTGATAGTTATTTCTGGGGGTATTGGCGGGGGGGCTCTACTTTCTAAATTTTGTATTTCTGCAATGTTTTGGGTTTGTATATCTGTGCATTACTTCTGTGGCCAGAATTTTTTAAAGGTAAGCAAGAGGTAATAAATGACAGGCAGCTGAACTAGACAGTGGCAGAAGCAGTGCAGAGAAGAGGACAGATACGAAGGCTATTGATATGACAGGATTCACAGAACCTGTGCTGCAAAATTTAAGCCTGGACGATGGGGAGAGCGATGGCCTTAAACCAGGAGGATAACACCTCACCAGACTAGGACCACAAAATAAGGTCCCATTTCATGTAAATTACCCAAATAACAATTGGCCATCTTCCACAGATGACTGCTACCACTCTGGTCCTATACTCCTTGCTGGCCACCCAGCATCACTGTGACAAAAGCCTTTGCCTCCATTCCTCACACTGCATTGCAGAAACCATGCTGCCAGCACCATGCTTAGACCCAGGCAAAGCGGCCCTGCCCCGGGACCTGTGCACTCACGCACGCATGCGCACACACACATACGCATCTACACAAATATTGTTAAAGAACATGGGTGACTCAGCAATTCCCTTCTCTCTTAAGTACATCTCCAAGAGAACAGAAACATATGACCACACAAAAACTTGTACATGGATGTTCATAGTAGCATTATTCACAATAGCCACAAAAAGTGGAAACAATCCAAATGTCCATCAACAGGTGAATGGATAAACAAAATGTGGTCTATCCATCCAAACACGGGAATCTTTTTCAGCCACGGAAAGGAATGATGTCCTGATACATGCTTCAATGTGGACAAACCTTGGGAACATTATGCTAAGTAAAGAAGTCAGTCACAAAAGGCCACATGTTATGATTCTGTCTATATTAAATGTCCAAAATAGGCAAATCCATAGAGACGGAAAGTAGATTAGTAGTTGCCAGGGACTTGAGAGAGGGGAGAATGGGAGGTGACAGTTCATGGGTATAGAATTTCTTTAGAGGTTGATAAACACTCTGAAATTAGTGGTGATGTTGCAGAACTCTGTGAACATACTAAAAATCATTGACCTATTCACTTGAAATGGGCAAGTGGTATGATATGTAAATATTGTTAGAATAAAGCTGTTAATGATAAAACAAACACACACACACACACACACACACACACACACACACACACACACCCCACAGGGATATCTCCCTCTCTCAGAAGCGTAGCTCAGGGCACGCTGGCCCAGGTTCAATTCCTGGTTGGGGGACTGAGATCTCGCAAGCCGCACAGCATGGCCAAAAAAAAAAAAAAAAAAAAAGACTTAATTGAATCTTCATAAAATAAAATTTTAAATCATCAGCTTTATTCAAAAATTTTGCTTTAAATTTTTTACATCAATTCATTTAAACTAGTAGTTTGCCTTTTATTTTAATGGCAACTTTGCAAGAAATGGAATTTCTTTGAAAATATATGGAAATTAATTTTAATTTGTTTAATGTTTTACATTTATTTCAATTTACTGTACTTTTTGGAAAGTGTTTTTTGTACGTTCATCTTTTAGATCCTTGCTGTCAACAGCACACAAATTAGGGAAAATCTTGACCAAATTAATATAATTAGTGATATTGTTAAAATAAAGACAAGAAAAATAAATTTTGTGGAACATTATATAATAACTTATGAATGATATTTATCTTTATTACTTATCCAATCGTTTCTGGACCATTAACAGACATGCATGAAAATAATTAAATTCAATCAATTTTGGTATTTTGTCAACTGTGAGTTACATATTTTCCAGTTTTGTCGTTATAAAGTTATATTTGTCAAAGTAGGAGGTTAGAAGGTATTTTATTTAAGTTTGTTTTCTTTGTAACTTTTAAATATTTAGACGTATTATGTAGGCCTCTCGCCCCAGCCCCACAAACCTGATGGGCAGGCCCACTGGCTGTGCCTTCAGACTCTTACTGAGAGTGATGGAAGACAAGCACACAGAGGGGCTGTGGGCCCCTCCATGATGCACTCCCAGCCCACCTGCAGAGGGAAGAAAGATGGTTTCCCCGTAGCCTGGCAGATACCTGCCCTCCTTACCCAGGAGCATCCTCTTCCCGGGATGATGGACCCTTGGGAGAAACCCCAGCCTACCAAGAGAGGGTGCTCCTGCTCTATGGCCCCAGGTACAGCAGAACACAGTATTTATCCATCCATTAATTCATCTGGCAGATGCACAGTCCCCACCCTCATGCTGCCTTCAGTCTAGTAGGGAGGTGAAACCAGATCACACAGAGAGAGCACCTGCAGCCCATCCAGTCCAGGTGGGGTACGCCAGGTCCAGACTGTTCTGGCTTCAGTCTCTCCTCCAAGCAAGGTGTGGTGGGCATGCTGTGGGTCCTGCCAGCAGGCCCCTTCACTCGGCTCTGGATGCCCCACAGACTACTGGCCCAACAAGAACACTCAACACCCAAGAACAGGGACTTCCCCGGCGGTCCAGTGGTTAAGACTCTGTGTTCCCAATGCAGGGGGCACAGGTTCGATCCCTGGTTGGGGAACTAAGGTCCCTCAGGCTGCACAGCACAGCCAAATAAAGTTTTAAAAAATTAAAACGCCCAAGAACAAACAGCAGTCTGCAGCTCAGTGTCCTCTATATTCACACAGATTCAAGAAATACTTCCCCCTGCAAACACCCCTCCACCGCCCCCCAAAATGACAATGTCTCAGAGGCAGAGCTCTGACTCCACTATATGCAAGAGCTGCTGTTACCAAACAGAATGACTGCACAGCTGTGAGTGCACTCAGGGAACCCATGACTTCACCTCTCCCTGAGAACAATGGGTAAATGCTTACTTCACATGTGCGTAATGAAAGGGCTGCTTTGGGCAATTTTCCTGAAACAAAGGAGTTGCCTGATCCAAAAGTGAAATGAAGTCACCACCTCTAAAGACAAAAACTTCTTGTGACCTTTCCGTGAGAGTTTTTCATCAAGGTTTCAAAAGTCTGAGGGATTGGTTTCAGCCAGGGCACCCTGCTACAGTTTGAGCAATGGAACAGAGCATGTTCGGGAAGGAGCAGGCTTTGAGGGGTGATGACAAGGCTGGTCTGAGTATAACTAGTGGAACATCCATGTAGCAAAGCAAGAAAGTTCGGGAGTCATCCGCATCAAGACGAGCTCACCAACGGAGCGGGGGAGAGAGAGAACAGAAGGTGAGGGCCTGAGGAACACCTGTATTTCTAGGACAAGAAGAGAAGAGGGGTCAGAAATAGAAAAGGCAGGAGCAGAGAGGCAGGAGAGCCAAAAAAAAGTGAATTCAAGAAAGAGGGGGGCTTCCCTGGTGGCTCAGTGGTTAAGAATCCGCCTGCCAATGCAGTGGACACGGGTTCGAGCCCTGGTCTGGGAGGATCCCACATGCCACAGAGCAACTAAGCCCATGTGCCACAACTACTGAGCCTGCGCTCTAGAGCCCGTGAGCCACAACTGCTGAGCCCGCTTGCCACAACTGCTGAAGCCTGCACACCTAGAGCCCATGCTCCGCAATGAGAAGCCACTGCAATGAGAAGCCTGCGCACCGCAACAAAGAGTAGCCCCCGCTCGCCACAACTAGAGAAAGCCGGCGTGCAGCAACGAAGACCCAACACAGCCATATATAAATAAATAAATAAATAAATAAATAAATAAAAAGAAAGAGGGAGTGGGTGGTCGTATCTGCTGATGCAGGCAGATCATGAGTGAGAACTGAAAACACTGTGTGCATGGTGGGTCACCTATAAGAAGCAGTTTCATAAGAGATGGGAGCAAAGGTCCAATTGTAGAGTGTTAAGGAGTGAAGGGAGGAGAGAACCGAGATGGTACTTGAGGGGTCAGCAGATGGAAGGGAAGCTGTTTCAGGATAGTGGAAGATGGAGAAACTGGGAAATCCAAGGGAAAGGAGCTAATTGATGCAGCCAAGCCCTAGAAGCGGGCATGGGACACTAGTGGGGAGTGAAGCATTGAAGAGAACCAGGGCAGGCCCTCCACCACCAAGGCAGGAGGGGCGGGAGAAGAAGAACGGAGTTGAGGAGGGGAGGTGGGGGACACAGGTTGGGGCTCTGCCACGCTGGCTGCCATCACCTCCCCAGCCTGGAATAGAGACAACATCAGCATGGCCAAACCACCACCGTGTGTCTGGCATCTGAGCTAAGGGACCCGTATGCCCCAGAGCCTGGTCACTTTCATGGTCATAATCGTGGCCTCCTGACTGGCCATGGTTCACTCTCTCATTCACTCATTTGACAATATTTACTGCCTGCTACTATGTGATAGGTACTGCGCTGAGTGTTGGGAGTTACATAAGTAAGAGGGACCGGCCCCAACCTCACAGAGCTCAGAGGGTAGCAGGGAGCATGATTAAGCAGACCTTCACAGGGGATGGTAAGGCTAGACCAGGGGGCTATGGAATTCCAGAGCAAGGATACCTCACCTTGGGGAGGGAGCACGGGACAAGAAAGTGACACATAAGCAGAGAACAAAAGCCGGAGGAGGAGTGAGCCAAGAGAACAACAGGGCAACGGTGTTCCAGGCAGAGGGTACAGTACACTCAAAAGCACAGAAATGAGCAAGAGCCTGGTGATTCCAGGAACTGGGATCCATAAGTTCAGGATGGCTGGAAAGCAGAGCACAGAACATTTATTCAAGGGATGAGACTGAAGCCGTAGGAACAGGGCCTGCCTGAGATATTTAGCAAAAAAATACAGAATAAAATAAAAATAATTACCTAATTATGAGTACAGGCCTCCATAGGTCACCATATCCTGGGACCAAAAAACTGTGTACATTGTGTACTGAATATAATCCATAACCCTTGCCAGGGGGCAGTGGTGGTGGGGAGAGGGGAGAGTTGCTGCAGTAGCTAAATCAGTGACCATCAAAATCATGGAAGGAAGGAAGGGAGGGAGGGAGGGAGGGAGGGAGGGAGGGAGGAGTGAGCCCGTACCAGCTTGGCTTAATGGAAGCTGAAAGTAACTGACAATTGGGATTTTTCTGAGTTGGTCAAGTTCAATCCCACCAGATGTCATGAAAGTGAGGCCTCTGAAGACTGATTGACAAGGACTTCCCTGGTGGTGCAGTGATTAAGAATCTGCCTGCCAATGCAGGGGACACGGGTTGGAGCCCTGGTCCGGGAAGATCCCACATGTCGCGGAGTAACTAAGCCCATGTGCAACAGCTACAGAGGCTACGCTCTAGGGCCTGCGAGCCACAACTACTGAAGCCCACCTGCCTAGAGCCCATGCTCCGCAACAAGAGAAGCCACTGTAACGAGAAGCCCGCGTACCGCAACGAAGAGTAGCCCCCACTCTGCAACTAGAGAAAGCCCACGCACAGCAACGAAGACCCAACGCGGCCAAAAATAAATAAATAAAATAAATTTATTTTTTTTTAAAAAAGGAATGATTGACAGAAGTAAACCAGGTCTGAACAAGCGCTGAATCGCACCTGACTTGTGCTTGCATGCCCAGTACCATCCTGAGTGTGGACCTCAGGATGTCAATTGATTGTCAATTGAAAAACCTCTGTGGCCTGCGTGCCAGGGTGGGAAGGGGTGGGCATCCTGAGGTGTGTTGAGAAGCCGCTCTGGGCACTGGGGCCTCCAAAGGGCACAGCTGAGCCTGCTCCAGGGCTGATTCTGGTTAAGCACTCCCTCCCAGTTCAAGGTGGGCTCAGACAATCCATCAGCGAGCCCGCCCTGAGGGTCCAATCCCAGAGCAGGTGGGAGAAACTTCTGGGAAGGCGTAAGGACCCTGGAGGACCTGCCAGGGTGCCCATGCAAGTCTAGGCCAGCCAGACACACTGAGAGGGGACAAAGGGCCAGAGGTAGGTGTGGGTGAGCCCCAGGCAAGCCAGCCAGAGGCTCAGCACCACAGACTTGGCCTCAGCACTCTGCCCTTAAGTTCACACACTCATTTCTGTGTTTGTGTTTCCCTTTATCTCTTAGTAAGAATTCCTTTTCCAAAAATGCCAAGTTTATCTCACACATATCAGAGGGAAAGAAACCTAAATTCCAGGCCCAACTCCCCGGTTGCTGGCCATGTGGTTTGGGATAAGGGGGGAAAAGAAGAAGTCTCATTAGCTGAGCTCCCGAAGGGCAAGCGCAGTGCTACCTGCACAACCTCTGCAGTAGTAGCAAGATTCCCGTTTTACAGGTGGGAATCAAGAAAGTGACCTAACCTGCTCCAGGTTGCACACCTGGATAATGACACGTGGGATTCAAGCCTGATGACAAAGCGTGCTGGGCTAAGTCACTCATCTTCCTCTGTCCCCATTTCTTCAGTCTAAAATGGGAACAATAATAGGGCTACTGGGAGAATGGAATGAAATAATATGCATGAAAACACATGGTAAACTGTAAAGCCTGACGCCCGAGTTAATATCCTCCCTGTGCCCCTCCCCCCACTGGGGCAAGGTCTGAGCGCCTCCCCTCCCTGGTGCTCCCTCGAGAGGGCAGGTGCTGAGAATGACTTTGCCAAATGGATCCAAGGCCTCAGCTCCCTGCCCTTCCTGGCTTGCTTGGCCAATACTCAACAGGGCTTATCATAGTTCCTGGAACATCCCAGATCTGCTAGGACAATGATCAGCCCAGGCCAGATGTCCTGGGGCCTCCACACCACCTTACGGGACCAGCCAGCCACAGCAGCAGGAAACATGAGTTGCCAAAAGTACCACTGGCTCAGGTCTGGGTGTGCCTGGAAATTCACCAGAGCTTTCACGACACAGGGACATTGCTGGGAAGGTCTCCACCTAGCAGACACTGTCAACGCCCAGATGGAAAGCAGCCGTGGTGCAGGGCACGGCCCTCCACCTCCAGCATCCCAGCCCCAGCCTCCGAGGAACGGCAGGTCCAGGTGTACACCCATCTCTCCCTTCCTCATCCCCCTCACGCCACGAGTGTTCCCTCCTGGGAAGCGGCCTCTGTGGCCTCTCCTGGTACAGCTTGACTCATCTAAACAGAACACACCAGGTGGCATAGGCAGGTGGCCCAGCCTCCTCAGGGAAGTCTGGAAAAACCCAGGAAGCAGGGAACCTGGCAGAGCTCCCAAGAGCTCAAGCTGGGCCTTCTCTGCCACCCTCTGATAAAGGGCACAAGGCTCATGCTCCCACAGGGAAACGAAGGGCAGGGGATGAGACCTGCATGGGGAGTCAGGAGCCCTGGGGCCTAGTCCTGGTATTGCCACTATTGCTGTATGACGTTGAGCAAAACACTTCCCCTCACTGGGCCTCAGTTTCCTCATCTGTAAGTGAAGGATCTGAAGCTAGATCACTGAGTTCCACTACAGTACTTGCTTTCTATGATGTCACATATCTGGGTGACTCCCCAGAAAACCTAACAGTCCCTAACACAGACCTTCCACAGGCCCTGAAACTGGTTATCATTTAAGACAAAAACCAAGCAGGAGGGACTTCCCTGGCGGTCCAGTGGTTAAGACGTTACCTTCCAATGCAGGGGGTGCGGGTTCAATTCCTGGTCGGGGAGCTAAGATCCCACATGCCTCACGGCCAAAAAACCAAAACATAAAACAGAAGCAATATTGTAACAAATTCAATAAAGACTTTAAAAATGGTGCACATCAAAAAAAAAAAACCCACCACCAAAGCAGGAGGCAGGCAGCAGGTCCATCTCTCACCTCCTGGGGGAGCCCTCATCGCCCTCAGCTTGGGCTCCTGAGGAACTCAGCTTTGACTGGACACTCCCTGGATGCACCTGGAAGAAATAGGTTAAAACTCTAAACTGTAAAGAGGAGCGCATCACTTCACTCAGCTGTCAGACAATGAGGCACCATCCAGATCCTGAATTAGGCCATGAAAGTGACAGCTGCTCATCCCCATATAATAAAAATTGCAAACCTCCTTGTCACCTGTTCATCAGGTCACAAGTGAACATGACAAAGGCCATCAAACGTCACAGCTTGGTTGCCAGCAGGGACGTCCTGGGCCAAGAACAGGTCCTTGGGTCCTTCCAGGCAGCTCACCTCAACACCAGCAAACAGAAGACTGGGCAAAACACATATCTCTCCAGCCCCTCATGGTGCTGGCAGTGAGCTCCAGACAGAGACCAAACCCAGGAATAGACAGGAAAGCTTTGCCACCTTGGAGAAGTCCCTTAGTCTCTGAGGATAAGAGTAATAATTGGACTGATGCAAGGGATAAAATATACAACACATGTGCTGTATAAACAGCAAAAAAGCCACCCAGACAAACTGGGTAATGGTGGAAAAACAAAAAGAGGTGTAGAATTTTCATGGTGATGTACTGGAGCAAGCTTGCAAGAGCTAATTTTTAAATGTTCAGGAATTTTGCTAGCCAGTTGACATGACGTTAGTAGCTTGAAATCAGCCATAGCAGGAGTATTTACATCACAGAAATGGTCAAATGGGGTCTTTCTTCCCCTCAGAGAGCCAATTTTTCAACATTTACCAGCACACCACTGTTTATAAATAAGAGTAATGCAACAGGAGTCAGTGAGTTGTTGCTTCAGACACACTCTCCATAACTTTATATGTCCAAACGAACATTGACGAATTCAAGATAGTAAGCTTGGGAGGTCATATTCTCTCCTAACATTTAAAAAGCTTTTCCATTTCCGCAAACATTTATTAAGACCTACTACATGCCAGGCACCAGACAAAGATTCAAAAAACAAACAAACAAAAAAACCTTTCCTGAATTGCTCACAGAGTGATGGAGCAGTGAGAAAGCACACACTACGAGACACTCAGGGAGTGCAGTGGTCCAACCCTTAGTTGTGAAGGTCCAAGTGAAAGCCACTGAAAGGGCACTGCAGGCAGAGGGAATGGCATATCCAAAGGCACAGAGGCATGGACAATAAGACAACTTTTAAAAATTCCTCTCTAGAACTGGCCTTGAGGAAGTTTTAGAGTTGTTCCACTATAGGCATTATTTATTCTAGCCAAAAAGTGCATCTCTCACCTCACTCCCCTCAGCAGAATTTAGCACCAGATTTCATTTGGCTGTTTCCAAAACCCAAATATGCTTTCAGAGAGTGAGAATTTGTCATCCCTGAGACCAACTCCTCAAACCAGAGGGGAGCTCCCCAAGACGTTGAGAGAGGCAACATCTGTCAAGGGGACTTCACGTCGCAGCAGGCACTTGGATGTATGAAACCATTTAAATTTCCATCTCATTTCTCCATAACACTTTATAGGGAACAATGAGCGCCAACTTTTTTCTCTTGAAACATGTCCACATTCTGCCTTGGAGAATGCCAGAATTTGAATTTTAAAAATGAAGGCCAAAAAAAAAAAAAAATCCAAAGCATCCAGACAGAAAAAGAAGGTTATCTTCAAAGGAACAAAACTCAAGGTGACCTCAGACTCTGCAATATCAAACACAAGCAGAGAGTGGAACCAGGTCACGAATCCTAAGCCAGCCAAGTCATTGTCCACGTGTAGAGGCAACAGAATGTCATTCTCTCTTTCATAGGGGTTCAGAAAATTATATCACCCACATGCCCTTTTTGAAAAAAGCATTTGAAGACACATCAACTGTCTCGAGAGAAATTAAAATACAAAATTCAAACATGGGGAAGTTGAGGTATCATTAAAGAATTGAAAGTGAGCAGTAGACCAGTTAAGTCTAAAAAATAAATTATCGTTGGGGAATTCCCTGGTGGCCCAGTAGTTAGGACTCCACACTTTCAGTGCCGTGGCCCAGGTTCAATCCCTGGTGGGGAACTAAGACTGGCAAGCTACATGGCATGGCCAATAAATAAATAAATAAATAATAAATAATTGTGAATGTGTTTTAAAATTGGATGTTAGCTATTTATATGAAATTCCAGAATAGGCAAAATTAATCTATGGTGAAAGAAATCAAAATAATAGTTGTTTCTGGGAGGACAGAGGTTGACTGGGAAGGGTTAAAAAGAAACCTAGAGTGATGGAAATGTCTCTATCTTATAAAGGAGTTTTGTTCCGCAGGTGTGCACATTTGTCAAACTTGCTGAATTGTACACTTAAGATCAGTACATTTCACTGTATGTAATGATGTCAATAAAAATGAATATCTTAATATTGAGTTTTCTAATCTATGAATATGGTATAATCTCTGTTTTTTAGGTCTTCTTTAATTCCTCTCAGCAATGTTTTATAGATTTCAGTGTACAGGTTTGGCATGTCTTTTATCAGATTTATCTCTATTCCATGTTTTTATGCTATTTTTTTTAAAGGTTTACTTTTTTTTGTAAATTTATTTATTTATTTTTGGCTGTGTTGGCTCTTCGTTGCTGCACAAGGGCTTTCTCTAGTTGAGGTGAGCAGGGGCTACTATTCATTGTGGTGCGCGGGCTTCTCATTGCAGTGGCTTCTTTTGTTGTTGCAGAGCACAGGCTCTAGGCACGTGGGCTTCAGCAGTTGTGGCACACGGGCTTCAGTGGTTGTGGCTCGTGGGCTCCAGAGCGCAGGCTCAGCAGTTGTGGTGCATGAGCTTAGTTGCTCCAGGGCATGTGGGATCCTCCCAGACTAGGGCCCGAACCCATGTCCCCTGCATTGGCAGGCGGATTCTTAACCACTGTGCCACCAGGGGAGCCCCAATTGATTTTTATGTATTGATCTTATATCCTGAAATCTTGTTGAACTCACTTATCAGTTCTAGTAGTTTTTTTGGAGATTCCATCAAATTTTCTATTAAATGATCATGTCATATATGAATAAACACAGTTTTACTTCTTCGGTCCCAATCTGGATGCCTTCTATTTCTTTTTCTTGTCTTATTGCACTGACCAGAACCTCCAATATGATGTTGAATAGGTGATAAGAGTGGACAACCCTGCCTCATTCCCAGTCTTAGAGTGAAAGCATTTAGTATTTCACTATAAAGTGTGCTGTTAGCTATAGGACTTTTGTAGATGTTCTTTTTCAGGTAGAGGATCTTCCATTCTATTCCTAGTTTGTTGAGAGATTTTATCAAAACTGAACATAGGATTTGTAACAAATTAATCATTAGAGAAATGCAAATAAAATGCTAATGAGGTACCACTATATGCCTACTAGAATAGGTAAAATTAAAAAGACTGACCATACCAAGTATTGGTGAGGATATGAAGCAAATGGAACTCTCATTCGGTACTGGTGGACATGTAGTACAACCAATTTGGAAAACAGTTTGGCAGTTCCTTAAAAAGTTAAGAAGGTATCTACCCAAGAGAAATGAAAATACATGTCCACACAAAAACTTGTACATAAATGTTCATAGCTGCCTTTATTTGTCATATCCAAACACTGGAAACAACCCAAACATCCGGCAGGTCAATGGACAGACAATGGTGATATATTCATACCACACACCAGCAATAAAAAGAAATGAACTATTGACATGAACCTGCAATAATGTAGATGGATCTCAAATAATTATGCTAAGTGAAAGAAATCAGACCAAAAAAAAATGTATACTGTATGACTCATTTATACAAAATTATTGAAAATGCAAACTAATCTATAGAGACAGAAGGCAAACCAGTGGCTGCCTGGGGACAGGGGTTGGGAGAGGCAAGAGAAGGAGACATGGTGAAGCTTTTGAGGGTGATGGATATGTTCATTGTGATTATGATACTGGTTTCATGGATATATATCAATACAAATGTCAAAACTTATCAAATTGTACACTTTAAATATGTGCAGTTATTACATGCCAACTACGCCTCAACTCAGCAGTTTAGAAGTGGAATAATAAAATTTTTAAGAGAATGTTAGTGATACAAATAATTATTAAAAGAACATATAGGGACCTCCCTGGTGGCGCACTGGTTAAGAATCCACCTGCCAATGCAGGGGACACGGGTTAGAGCCCTGGTCTGGGAAGATCTCTCATGCCATGGAGCAACTAAGCCCGTGAGCCACAACTACTAAAACCTGTGGGCCTAGAGCCCGTGCTCCACAACAAGAGAAGCCACCACAATGAGAAGCCCACGCACCGCAACGAAGAGTAGCCCCTGCTCGCCGCAACTAGAGAAAGCCTGTGTGCAGCGAAGAAGACCCGACACAGCCATAAATAAATAAATAAATATATATATATATATATTTTTTTTAATCTTATAAAAAATATAAGAACATATACATAATATTAAAAAATAAGAGCTATACTCCGAGATCATAACCACAGACAAAATGTCTTGAACAAAAAGCAGCTAAAGCTCTCATCAAAACATAGGGTATCATAAGTCAGGGTTATTACTGATTTTGATATTTAGAGAAATATCAGTTTGGGATTTTTTTTTAAGTGTAGAAAAACTTCAAGTCCATCAGAAGTGACTGGTTAGCCACTGGGGCCTCCCATGTTAAGAGGCATCAGTGCCAACTTGTCAAAGGGTGGGGAGTGGACCCGCTGGCTTCCCAAGTCACATCCTGTGACTCTTCCAAATACCCAGAGCCAGGAACCAGCTCAGTACCCCTACCAAGGGCATATGAGAGCCACCTCCCCTTCTCTGCTTCATCCCTGCCTCCTTGATATTTAAGGAAGGAGATAGATAGATAGATCTGATATATCTGAAGGAAAGGAAATAACTATCTCAAAGACATATCTGCACCCCCATGTTCATTGTAGCATTATTTACAATAGCCAAGATATGGAAACAACCTAATTGTTCATCAGTGGACAAATGGATCAAGAAAGTGTGATATATATACACAGAATGGAATATTATTCAACCAGAAAAAAAAAGGAGGGAAACCCTGACTTTGGCAACAACATGGATGAACTTTGAGGGCATTATGCTAAGTGAAATAATTCAGACAAAGAAAGACAAATACTGCATGATCTCACTTATATATGGAATTTTAAAAAGCTGAACTCATAGAAACAAAAGTAAAATGGTGGTTGCCAAGGGCTAGGAGCGGGAGAAATGCAGAGATGTTGGCTAGAGGTTACAAACTTCCAGTTATGAGATGAATAAGTTCTGGGGATCTAATGTACCACATAGTCACTGTACTTAGCGATACTGTATTATATACCTGGAGGTTGCATTTAGTTCTCACCACCACCCAAAAAAATGGCAGTTATGTGAAGTGACGGAGGTGTTAACTACCCTTATTCTGTGGTAATCATTTCATAATATATACATGTATCAAAATATCATGTTGGGGGGCTTCCCTGGTGGTGCAGTGGTTGAGACTCTGCCTGCCAATGCAGAGGACACGGGTTCGAGCCCTGCTCTGGGAGGATTCCACGTGCCGCGGAGCAACTAGGCCTGTGGGCCACAATTTTTGGGCCTGCGCGCCACAATTTTTGGGCCTGCGCGTCTGGAGCCTGTACTCCGCAACAGGAGGGGCCACGATAGTCGGAGGCCCGCGCACCGCGATGAAGAGTGGCCCCCGCTTGCCACGGCTGGAGAAAGCCCTCGCACAGAAACAAAGACCCAACACAGCCATAAATAAATAAATAAATAAAAGTACCTATTTAAAAAAAAAAATCATGTTGGGGCTCCCTGGTGGCGCAGTGGTTGAGAGTCCGCCTGCCGATGCAGGGGACACGGGTTTGTGCCCCAGTCCAGGAAGATCCCACATGCCACGGAGCGGCTGGGCCCGTGAGCCATGGCTGCTGAGTCTGCTCGTCCGGCGCCTGTGCTCCGCAGCGGGAGAGGCCACAGCAGTGAGAGCCCCGCGGACCGCAAAAAATATATATATATATATCATGTGATATCATATCACCTTAAACTTATACAATATTATATGTCAATTATGTCAATTATAGCTCAATAAAGCTAGGAAGAAAAAAAAAAAACATATCTGTGATCTCTCGGTCTGGTACCACACGGAGGGGGAAATGACCTCACAAAGAGCCTCGGCTGTCAACGCTGAGAAGAGCCCCGAGGAGGCGGAGTCTCTGCGTTGGAAAGGACCCCAGTGGCCTCCAAGCCAGTCCTGGCTCAATGCCAGCGGGGAGCAGAGGTACCAGGCCCCAGGGGCTGGGTCAGAGCCTCCAGGTGAAGATGAGGAAACATGTACAGCATGATCACCACCTGATTCCAGCGTGACTCCTACAGTCCTGCCTCACCGTGCATCCAATCACATCCGTTTTCTGAGTGCCCACTGTGGGCCTACAACTCTGGGAGGCAGGGCTACAACTACAAGACAGACACGCCCCAACCATCAGGGAGTTTACCTTCCAGTGAGAATCCCAGAGAGAAGACGCGTAATAGGGGCGGGGCGGGGACGCAGCCCTTAGCTCGCGCCTGTTAGTGCGAGACCCTGAGCGCCGCGGTTAGTGGCCCCGCCCCACCAACAGTCGGCCTGGCAGTGGTCCTTGTGTCAGAGAGTGCGGTAAAAGGCGGGTCACAGCCTTCTCCCCGGGGCCCTCCAGGCCTTCTGGCCTCGGGGCCTGCGGATGAGCTGGGCGCCCAGCGACAGGCTGAAGTCTGTGTCCTGCAGAGCTCACGCCCGCTCCATGGCCGCCCACTGGCTGGGCCCAGGCCTTGAGGCTGCAGTGAACCTCTCCCCCATCCCCGCCTCTGCGACCCTAATGGCAGCAGCAGTCTACATGGCTCGTAGTCTGCGTGACCTGGCCCCGCCGTTTGGGTGGCCTGAGGAGCCTGAGGGCCAGTTGGGTCCTTGGGCACCTGGCTCCCTCAGTGATGATGGCTGGGCAGGGTCTGGGGACCTGGCCCTGAGGGTGCTGCAAGCTGAGATCTGCCTCTTCAGCCGGGCCTGGGCACTGGCGGTAAGACCCAGACTAGGTGCTTAACCAACGCTCCCGGCAGGGTACCTGACCTCTGCAGGGACCCCCTCCTCTTAGCCAGGACCTGGACCTCAGAGAGTAAAAGTTGAGCCTTTGGGACCTTGCCCTTTCTGGTTAGAACAGAGAATAACATTTGTTTTGGTGGAGGATTACAGGAACATCGTGACCTGACCGTGACCTGACCTCAAGAACAAAGGATCTGATACCAAAGAAGTTTGCAACAACTAACCACAGCCCTCCCTCACCTTTCCTATAAAAGGGCTTTGCTGAAAGCTTGAGGGGAGTTCAGCGTTTTTAAGACATGAGCCACCTGTCTCCTTGCACGGCCCTGCAATAAACCTTTCTCTGCTCCAAACTCTGAGGTTTTAGTATTGTTTGGCCTCACTACACATCGGGCACACAGACTTCCCTACAGTAGCAGACACAGGGAGGGCAGGTTAACAGAACCTGGGGGCTGATTAGCCGGGGGTCAGGGGACATGGAGTAGTCCATGATGACTGTCAAGCTTTCAGGCCTGGTTAACTGAAGAGCCAGGGAACTAGCATCAGGAAGAGGTGATGTAGGGAGGAGACGTGGGCAGGAATATGTAGAGTTCAGTTTGGGTCACGGTGAAACTGATGGAATTTCTTTGGTTGTCCCCTTATCAGTGAGAACCCACAGGATTTGTAGGAGAACAAAGCCAGGGCCAGAGAGTTGGCGGGTTCAGGCTAGGCCTGAGGACGGCCAGGAGCCACAGGTCTTTGCACCGTACCCCAAAGGCACGTGGCCGAGGGGCCTGGTCAGGAGTCAGGCAGCCTGTGTCCTGGCCGGAGCACAAATACATACTAACCCTCCACCCTGGGCAAGTTGTTCACTTCTCTGAGTCCTTGGCATCTGCTAAATGCAGATGAAAATGCCCTCCTTGAATATTTCACAGGGTGGCTGTGAAGAATCTGGAAGAAATTTAGAAATTGTATAAGGCTATATAAATAAAAGGGGTCAAGTCCAAGGCCTTCTACGGGAAAGCTGAGGTTTATGGTGACTTGCCCAGGGCCAAACAATGGTTACCAGGTGCCATCAAGCTCTGGTGCCTCTGCCCCTCTATGATACCCCAGTCCCTCTGGGTACTTGCTGGTGGCACTTTCTGTGGAATGCTG
Organism: Mesoplodon densirostris; assembly: GCF_025265405.1. Classification (NCBI taxonomy): domain Eukaryota; kingdom Metazoa; phylum Chordata; class Mammalia; order Artiodactyla; family Ziphiidae; genus Mesoplodon; species Mesoplodon densirostris. Next base: position 115,161,355 of record NC_082662.1, read on the forward strand.
AGCCTCTCTTGGGGCCATCCCAGAAGATAAGACCCTCAGACTCCAATCCTGCCTCAGACACATACAAGCCTTTACCCACTTGGCCCGGATCAAGGTCAGCCTCTGCAGGATATGTTCCCGCCCAGCTGGGAGGCAGAGCAGAAACCCACAGCCACCAGGACAACCCAGGCCCTACGGAGCCACACAGGCTGGGTTGTCATCTGGGAAATGAGAGATGTCCAGCTCTGAGCAGGTGCTCCAAGAAGGTTTATTAGTATCCACACTGGGGATCCCCAGGCTCTTGACGAGAACAAGAGGCTGAAAGCATCCAGACGGGGAAGCAAGGCCACCACAGGCTGACAGGTCTGGCGCCCATGGAGGTGGTGATGCTTCTGCTTCAAGCACAGCCAACTCACACCCCTCTGCCCTTTAAGTCTCCTTGTAAAGAGGTAGGGCTGTCCTTTCCGCAAAGAAATGAGGTCCCTGGTGGTTTCTTAACTTGTCTGACATCTACCAGCCCCCAGAAACCTTGACCCAGGCCCTCTGTCTGCTCCCCCAACCTCGGCCAGCATCGGCAACCACATGTTCGGCCCAGGGAGCCCACCCTCACCCTGGCAGCCCCCACTCACTCCTAGAACCTGCCAGCTAAAGCCTGGAGCGGACAAATTCTATCAGCTGCTCCAGCTGCTCCTCCAGGCGCTGCTCATCTCCGTGGTTCTCAATGACCCAATCGAAGGCCCCGATGTTGTCCAGGCCACATTCTGACTCAGCATCATCCACCCCTGCAGAGGAGGTATGGCGAGGTCAGGCCCCATCCCTCCTGACAAACACCAGGCATCGGGCATTGTGGCCTGCTGACCCCACATGGAGCCACCCTCTCTCGCACTCCCCTCGGTCCCTCCGGAACCAAGCTCCACTTACCCCAGAGGGCACTTCCCCACCCCATGAAACACCAGGATAGCAGGTTCAGCAGTCCACAGCCACCTGAGCCCCACAGAGGGTCCCGCTGACTTAAGTCTTCACTTGTCACTGCCATCTCAAACCACAGACAACCCAAATGGCCATTTTGTTTTCATTTTATGTGAAGCTGGTTGTGTCCATTTCTATCCCTGTATCTGTGATTCAGTTCTCTTGGAAGGCAGGGTGTGCCATTCTCACCTGACAATGAGAATGGTAATAAGAGCATCTACCTGGTGGGTTTGCTGCTACTATAAAGTGAGATAATGTTTAAAGGGCTTAGCATGGGCCTGGCCAGAGTGAGTGCCCAGGAGGTGAGCAGCCATTAGGAAGGGTCGTACCCACTGATCTGAACTTCCCCGAGTCACAATGACCTAGGGCAGGGAAGACATATGAGCTATGCCTCTGAACTGCCACAGAGTAGGTCCTGGGCTGGCACCAGTAAGGCTGCCTAGTAGAGCTTCCTCTTCCCCCTCCCCCTACTCTGTTAATCAAACAGGAGTGAAGTTGGTCAGGCCCACCCTCTGACCCACTGTCAGTCCCCCCACCAGGCTGGAAAGCAAAGGTGAAGGACCAGGGGAATGGGTCCCAGCCAGACCTCCAGAAGCCCACTGGCCTGGAGAAGGCAGCCCAGGTAAGGATACCAGGCCAAGGTCACAGGGCAACCTTCATCCCCAAGGATACCATCCTCTACCCAACTCCACTTTTTAATCTGGAGGTGCTCCTGAGCCCCAGGCCTCAGACTCCTTTTTATAATCCCCTGCTCACTCCCCACATCCTGCCAGGGAGACAGCGGAAGACCAGACCAAGAGCCCAGGAGTGGGTGGCCTGGTCTACAGGTGGGGCGGCTGGCCTGCGTGCCGAGCCTTGGGGTAGAGGTTGTGAGCAGCTCACCTGGTGTGAACACCCAGCCCCGCTGCTGTCGGCTCTGCTCTGTGGCCACCACGCGGACCGTCTGCGTCACAGCCCCATAGGCCTCCCGAAACCACTGGATGTCAGACACCCTCCGTGTGTCACTCACCAGCTGCAGGGAAAGGACACAAACAAGTGACCAACAGGGGCATGGTGCAGGGAGCAACAGGACAAGGCACTGGGGGTAAGGGAGAAAGAGGGGAAGGCCCAGACCCAGTCCAAATAAACAGGAGCATGGACTACAAAACCCAGAAAAGTGTAGCCCCATTCCCCATTATTACCCAGCCAGCTGGGACGGACATCCCCTCCTCCCTCCAGGCAGCCCTTTCCTGACTGCTGCAGTCTGCAGCCCGATATGCCCACACTGTATTCTACGGTCATGTCAGTCATCGCTGAGCTGAAGAAGAGGCCTCAAGCTTTGAAGTCAGATCAGCCAGTCCAATGCACTCATTTGACAGATGAGCAAACTGGGGCCAGAAACAAAGATACCCTAATCGGTCCCTGCCCCCAGCACCTTTTAAAATGTAAATGTGATTCCTGTCAGTCCCTTGCCCTAAATCTCTCAAAGGTTTCCCATAATTCTAATACAATCCAAAGCTCTCACCCCAACTTACAAGGACCTATAAGATCTGGCACCTATTTCCCATCATTTACCCTTCATTCATTCTGCTGCAGCCAACTGAAAACCTTGCTGTTTCTTAAACATACCAACCAGGTCTCCTCCTCAGGGCCTTTGCACATCCTACTTCCTCTGCCGAGATAATCATGAGGGAGGCTCCCTTGCTTCATGGAGGTTTCTGCTCAAATATCACCTCCTCGGAGAGGCTGTCCCTACCATCCTTCCTGGCTCTCTTCCTGTCCCTTTCAATTCTTATATGCTTTTTATTTTTCTCTGAGCACTAAGTATTCATGAAACCGTCACTATTTATCTGTTTGTGTGTTTATTGCCTGATCTGCACTCTGTAGAGTCAGCTCCATGAGGGGAAGGACTTTGTCTCCATTCACTGCTCTATCCCTGGCCCTTAGCACCCTCTGACACATAAGGAGCACTCAGGAGCACACGGTCAATGAACGAATGAATAAGCGAATAAAGAGGTCAGCTGTTTTTGTCCATGCTGTGGACATGTTCATTCACCCAGCTCTTAAACAAGTACTATGTCAAACACCTACTGTGTGCCGGGCACTGTGCTAGGCACTGGGGATAGAGTGGTGAGCACAACAGACCTGGTGCTTGCCCTCAGGATGCTCACTGTCTGGTGGGAGAGACAGACTCTAAAGATGCAGCTTCACTAATTACCATGTAATCACAGCGCGTATCAACAAGCATCTCGACCTTACCACTGTGAAACTGAACTCCTGATTTTCTCCCCAGACCTGTTCCTCCACACCATCCCTGTCTCAGAAAATCACAACTCCATCTGTCTAGCTACTCTGAACAAAACCCTTGGATTTGTCTCCCAGAGCCATCATATCGGGAAATCCTATTGGTTCTATCCTCAAAATCTGTGCAGAATCCTCCCCTTCTCTCCACTCTACCACCACCCCGAGCCGAGCCACGGCCATTTTGCTGTCTTGTGGAAAGATCCTCTGCCTGGCCTCTCTGCTTCCATTCTTGACCTCCCGCAGCAGCCAGGGAGAGCTTTGTAAACCTTAGAGCAGACCATGCCTCTCCTCTGCTCCAAACCCTCCAGTGAGTCCCCATCTCACTCAAGAGAAACCCCAGGCTCTTCCAGAGAATCTTCATGATCTGACCTCACCTCCTGCCACTCTCCCTTCACCCACAAAAACCCATTTGGGTCACTCCCTTACTTCCTTCAGGTCCTGCTCAAATGTCATCACATCAATGAGACCTTCCCTGATACTCTTAATAAAGCAGCAACCCAGCCCTCCTCAGAGTCCTGGCCTGCTTTATTTTGTCCCTTAGTATTTATCTCCACCTGACATATTCTATATTTTTTTAGGGCCTAACTCCCTCTGCCCCCAGCTATAATGTAAGTACCCTGAGAGCAGGGACTTCATCAGATTTTCACATGATGTATCCCCAAATCACCTGGAACCAGTCCTGCTACAAGAAGATACTACTGGCTGCCAGAATGAATGAGGAAGGAAAAGGGTAATAAGGTGCTATGGGAGCACCTGACCAGGAGCGCCAGTTAAGACCTGGGCATCAGGGAAGTCTTCCCTGTGGAGGTGCCATGGGAGCTGAGCTGGAGCTAACCAGGTGAAGAGGGAAAGCAAGGGCAGTCCGGGCAGGCAGAAGGACACGGGCAAAGGCCTTGATTCCAGAAGGGGTTTGATTTATTTGAGGAACAGAGAGAAGGCCAGTGTTGCTGCGGCTTAAGGAGTAAGGAGGCTAAAAGGGCAGCAGGAGCCAATCATTCAAGGCCCAGAAGTTCACATTACAGATTTTGATTTTGTCCATCAAAACAGTGGAACAAAGGGTTCTAAACATGACTTGGTTGATGTTTTTAAAAGGTCACTCTGGCTGCTGTGTGATGCATGGATCACAAGGAACAAGAGCCAAAGCAGGCACCAGTGTGAGGGCTACTACGACTGTCTGGGTGAGAGACAGCAGGAGTTTGGACCAGGGGAGTGGCCGTGGGAAGAGAGAAATGGACACATGTGAGATATGTCTGGGGAGAGGCAGACGGCTGGGGAGACAGATTTTCCTTATGCTGCCATAGAGCCCACTTACCCAGACGGGCTGGGAGACGCCCTCCACGATCTTCCTGCAGAAGAAGCCTGGGTCGGCCTGGCGCTTCTCCTCCCCCCAGCGGATCATGTCCCTCCGAAAGGGCTCCTTGTAGGTGCTGGCATCCAGGAGTCTCTGGAAGTCTAAGCCGTGCTCCTGCCCAACGCACATTCTGTTTATGCCACCACCCTCTCAACCTCGCTTAGGTCTTCCCTAAAACAGAGGGAGGGCCACCCCTCCCCTCACCTGCCTTCCCTGAGGGCTGCCGCAAGGACTCGTGAGGTTGCTGCCAGGCCAGAGGCCTGCAGGGGAAAGGGCCCTAGCAACTAAGAACTCCCAAACACTGGCAGATGGAAGAAACACCTTGGGATAATCCAGAGATTGTTTCAGTTTGTCTTTAAATGTGTGATGCGGTTTTCTCTTTTGCAACGGTTTTACCTTCCCAATCATTTCTGGCTTAAACTAAACCTGAAATTAGTTTACCTCCCTTGGGCACAGGCTTAGTCTTCAACTAAAGTGGGAAATCTGAAAACATCACATTCTGTGTCCTTCCACAACCCCTCTGGCATCGTTTGTCCCCATCCCAAAGCCCAGGAGACTTAGCTTCCCTGTCTCTCTCCCCTTCCCCTCACCCCCTTCCTCATCCCCAAATTCCTGCCACCTTTGCTGCATCAGCATCACTACATTTGGCTTTGTGCACTCCTGGACCCCTGGAGCAGGAGGGGCTATTCTGACTACCCTAGGGAACCCCTTCCAGACCCAGCCTTCCCTTCTCCAGGGACACTGACAAGCAGGAGGGGCCATCCAGAGGGCCCCAGGATGGGAGGGGGTCTGAAAAACATCACTCAGTTCAGGTTTCAGCTCCCCTGGCATTCACTGCAGCAAGACCCTCTCCCGAAAGACTCAGTTTCTTCATGTACAAACTGAAGGGGCCGTGACCCAGCAAGTCAAATCACCTACCTGCACCCTATTCCACAGTGGGGCCGGCAGCCATCTCCCATTTATAAACTATAAACTAGTTTGCCATGTACTTTTTTTTTTTTTTTTTTGGCTGCTTTCTCTAGTTGCGGCGAGCAGGGGCTTCTCTTCGTTGCGGTGCACGGGCTCTAGGCTCACGGGCTTCAGTAGTTGTGGCACGTGGGCTCTAGAACACAGGCTCAGTAGCTGTTGCACACGGGCTTAGTTGCTCCGCGGCATGTGGGATCTTCCCGGATCAGGACTCGAACCCGTGTCTCCTGCATTGGCAGGTGGATTCTTAACCACTGCTCCACGAGGGAAGCCCCGCCATGTACTCTTTACCACAGGGGGAGATTAGCCACCAGGAGCATTATGGTCTGCTTGTCAATTATATTCCCCATTGCAACTTAAAAAAATCAATGCATTAACATTTCATTTTGAATTTGTTTTCAAATGGGAGTAATGGATGAAGCGGTGCTGGACTTAAAAACAGCAGGCGCAGGCTGGCCTATCCATCTCCTACTGGGGTTTTAGAAATGCAAACTCCTGCCCACTCACCCTACCCCACCCTCCAGCCTGGCTCACTGGTCTGGAGTGGGGCCTAATTTGGGAAGTTGGGAAGCAGATCAGTGGTTTTCAAACTGCTCCTCTGAGCCCTGGGGTTTGGAGGTGCCCAAGACCCACTGGGGAAGGCTGAGTGCCTCCGCTCCACTCAGAGTCACTCCCAGTCTATCTACTGGATACAAGGAATTTCTGCATCCAATTTCATTTGGGAAAGGTTCCCACTAAAAAAAAAAAAGAAAATTGAAAACCACTGAATCTGTTATTCCCAGGATCCCCCAGGCTGCCACCCTATGAATGGGTCTGTTTAGGTGGTGGGAGAAGACCCGATGGTTCAGGAGAATGCTTCCCATGGAGATGGGGCCGTCATATGGAAGGAGGGGACAAATTCATTTTGTGTGGACCCAGAAGTTCAGTCTCAGGCCAACTGACCAAGGGGCCATGAGCACAAGTCCCTGGAAGGGTGCACCTAGAGGTCAAGGACAGAAATGTAAGCGAAGATCAGGCTCTTCATTGTGTGGGGAGCTAATCCCAACCTCCAGGCTCCCTTTCTGAAGTCTAAGATCCTGAGAGTTCCTACTTATTTTTTGCAGTCCTATTTTTTTTTAATCTACATGGTTCAAAATTCAAAAGATAAACATCGTTTACAGTGAAAAATCTCTCTCCCTCCCCTATTCCCCAGCCATGTAGGTCCCTTCCCTGGAGGCAGCCAATGGTCCAGTCTCTTATGTATCCTGCCCAGGCTTTTACACATCCCAAGCGCCTAGAACGGTGCTGAATGCACCCCATAAATATTGGTTGAATGGCTAAGTATATGAGCAAATATATTTACAATTTTCCCCATTTTTATACAAATGCAGCATTCTCTATACACTGTTCTACATCTTGCTTTTTTCATGTGATTAAATTTCTAAGGGGAGAATTCCAAGGGTGGTTGCTGGCCAGCTTTAATGGGGGGAGGGGGGTGATGTGTGTCATATTTTGTGAATAAGGGGACAGACCCTTACCAATAACATGGCATCATAGCTGCCAACTCACGTCTACAGCCTTTTCTGGACACACTTTCCTGAACATGCTCTAGGGAGGTGGCCTGAAGTGAGTAAGGCCAATGGGAAAGAAACTTAAACAGAAAATGCCCCCAAAAGGTCCACCTATAGAAAGCGGAGAGCCGTCTGCCACCCTCCCAAAAGGAGTCAGAGAGACGCTGCTAGTGATTCAAGCAACAGCACAGCAACCAAAGCTCAGGAGCTGGCTTCTTCCAACCCACCAGATGCCACAGAACCACCACCTACCTGAGCATACTGCTCCTTGAGTGGACCGGAGAGCCGGAGGACAGCACACACATCAGCTCCAAGTCTGTGAGACAGGGAGATCCGAACCCCGTTAACCTAAAGCTTCCAGGCCCCAGAAGAGTGAAGCACCATTTCTGCTACTGGCATCTATATAACTTTGTCAGGTCTCAACTTCCCTGATTTCCTCATCTGTAAAATGGGGATAACAGTTTCTTTTCTGTCTCCCACAGGATTATTATGAAATTCGAATGTGAAAGAGCCCTGAAACTAACAGGGAAAACAAATAAAAGCATAATTACAGTGTGAACATCCTGGCAATATTCTGGCTGGATTCAGTTACTGCTGGGCCCCTGAACTAGTTCTCTCACAGCCAGGGATATCTCAGTCTCAAGTGACTTGGTCACCACACATAAATAACTCATTCATTCAGTTGTTCAATTTACTCAACCAACCATTTGTTGGGTTCTATATTTGGATCCAGGTGACACGAATGTGAATAAGATACATGATTTCTGCCCTGACGTTGCCCTGACCTTGACCTTACAGATTCACTTAAACACTGACATGGTGAGATAGATGTTCTTATTTCCATGTTTCAGATGAGAAACTGAGGTTGAGTGAGGAAAACTGACTCACCCAAAGCACCGTTGCAAGTAACAAAGCCAATGTGGGTAAAATAAATATAAAAGCCAACATTTAGTTCCTATGCCTTTACTAAATGCCAAGAATTGTTCCAAGCCCTTCATGTGCATTATCTCATTTAACCCTTACAATCACCCTATTATTATCTCCATCTCACAGATGACAAAACTTTCTCATGAGAAACTTGTACAGGCTTCCCTGGTGGAGCAGTGGTTAAGAATCCGCCTGCCAATGCAGGGGACACAGGTTCGAGCCCTGGTCCGGGAAGATCCCACACGCTGGGGAGCAACTAAGCCCCATGCGCCACAACTACTGAACCTGCGCTCTAGAGCCCATGTGCCACAACTACTGAGCCCGAGTGCCACAGCTACTGAAGCCTGTGCCTAGAGCCCGTGCTCTGCAACCAGAGAAGCCACCGCAATGAGAAGCCTGTGCACCGCAACGGAGAGTAGCCCCCCGCTCGCCACAACTAGAGAAAGCCCGTGCGCAGCAACAAAGACCCAACACTGCCAAAAATAAATAAATAAATTATTTATTTATTTATTTATTAAAAAAGAAAAGAAACTTGTACAAGATCACAATCGAATAAGTGGTTGAGTCAGGATTCGAACCCCAGCAGTCTAATTCCAGAGCCTGTGCTTCTGATCACGAATTGATTTATGTGTTGGGTGGTAAGAAGAAATGTTACTTAGGAAAAGGTGGCGGATACTTAGTGGTGAAAGATTAGGGCGGCAAATTCTGCCCTGGGCTTTTCTGCAACCTCTTAGAACCCCCATGGTGCCCCAAAGCAGCCTCCTGTTACCCTCACCACACTGGCCTTCAAGAGGAGAGGAGCCCCACTCCACGTTCTCAGGCTTCTGTGCTCTCCTAGCCCAACAAAAATGCTCCCACACAGAACACCTTGCTTTGGAAGAAAACCTGAGCAAAAGGTATTATTAGGAGAAGCAGTGAGGTAAAGCAAAAAGAACCCATTCCTTGGAGCTAGGCTAAAGCTGAATTTGAGTTCTGGATCTACTGATTACTTTGTGTTTCTGGCAAGTTTGGGTTTGGGTTTTTGTTTGTTTTTAACTTTTCAGAGTCTCAGTTTCTTCATCTGTGAAATGGAGATACTGATTAATAATACCACGCAGTACCTAACAACACTATGTGACACACAATAAAAGCTCAGTAAACCGCAGCGATTAGGTGGTGTGTTGGGCAAGGATTCGTCTTTGAAGTCTGATACAACTGAGGTGTGGTCTGAGGCAAATCCTTTATCTGTGACACAGTTTCCTTTTCTGTAACCATCACCTCGCAACACTGTCTGGAGGATTAAGAATAATGTATAAAAAGTGCCGTGGTAGTAACTGTTACTAATGCTTCTTGGAGAGACCTACAGCTTACAGTCTTAGGAGAGGTGGCCGCCTGGTTCTTTGAGGTGGGCGTGTGCAGACTGCTGTTTTACGTGACGGTGACAGTCCTTCACTTCTCGCCGCCCAGCGCTCCTTCTGCCCTGCAACCCGAGGACCTCAACTCCAAAGCTCACTCCATCACACCCCAACAGACCCCTCGTGTCACGTGATTCGGGATCTCCCCTGTCCTCCCCCTTCCCCGCCCCGCGGACACCTGCTCTGCAGCGCCTCGGTCACGAAGTCCTTCCCGGATTTCCTCTTCCCGCTGAACAGCAGCACCAGCCGCGGGGCGCCTCCCAGCGGAGCCATGGGGCCGCCACCCTTTGAGATCCCTAAAACTGACACTTTTCCCTACCCCTTAAATCAGGCCACCGGGCCCAGAATGGACGCGGCCACTCGGTGGAGTGGCAACAAGGAGGGGTTCCGCCCCCGTCTTCTTCATGGCCGTGGAGAGGACTGTCAGCCCGCAACACGTGCTTCCGTGACTTTAAATTAAAGCCTGCACAAATGGATTATGGAGAGAAAGAAGGTTAATTCTTAGGGCAGCCTTCTAGCCTAAAGAAGCTCCCCTACCAGAACTCATTTGGAACCGTCCAAACCGCCCAGACTCTGACGTCACGGTCCCGCCTTCTTAGCCGACACGCGTGACACGTGGCGGGGCGGGAATGGACGCAACTATTTTCCTCCGAGGGGGGGTGACGTCTTAAAGTTTCCTAAGTGAACCTCACATTGCCTTCCACTCAACCCTACAAACATGAAAAAAAAAAGAATAAACGTGTTCATGTTGAGAAAGTTGTCAAAACTGCCTGTTTATCCGTGCATTTTCATGCATGTGCTAAAGCAAATCCGTATATGCCCCACAGGGAAAATAGGCCTTTCTGCATATGAAATGAGGCGAGGACTCGAGGGGTGTGTCTGTGACGTCATGCTGGGGAGGAGCTTAGACAAACGCGTTATATTATCGTTAAACGGGTTTTATAACTGGAGAAGCCACTACAGTTCGACCCTTTAAGCCCAGCGAGAAGATTCACATCGCTTTTCTAGCCGCAGCCTCCTCTCCAAAGGTTTTCTGAAGCGAGAGAGCTTGGAATGACATCAATAGAATAGGTTGAAAAGGGGCTTTGAAGCCACCCCTGGACGAGATTACCTAGTTGGGTTTTTTTTTTTTTTGGTTTTTGTTTTTTGGTTGTTTGTTTGTTTGTTGAGATTACCTAGTTTTATCTGGAGTCCGGCTGTCAGCCAGGAGTTCAAGGGGCAAAAATAAGTGGTGGTGATCTGCCCCTTCCCTGAATTCCCACTTCTGCCCACAGCAGCTGACAGCTAGTCCCAGTTAAGTAAGTGGAGTCATCTTTAGCTATGACTCGCTGCCCTGTATCTCTCTGAGCTTGTCAAAACAGAGCCTGCAACCCATGACTGCCTCCATTTTACAAGCTATCATATCAAGATAAGTGAGGTTTTCTTTGGAAAAAACCATTAATTCTCTGAATATTGAAAAGATGGCACAGGAGAAGCTAAGGAAAGTAGAATGGTCAATGGTCAGGTGCACAAAGAATGGACTTCGGGAAGGTCTTTTTTCTTGTAAGCAACTCTGAAAGCACTCTGTACATATCCATGCACTTAGAAGGCAGCATGGAGTTGTAATCCCGGCTCTGACACTTCACAGGAATGTAGCCACCTCACAGGGTTACAATAAGAAGGAAATGAGGGGAAAAATGATAAAGTACAATAAAAATGCTTTGTATGTTTTCAAGTGTCATCCAAATATGGAGTTATTTATTCTGAGCATTGTGTGATTTCAAAGTTTATACTCCAACACAGGATCAGATTTCCCGGCTCACCTTCAACAAGCCTTTATTTGGGACTCCACTGAAAACACCAATCCCACCTCTGCCAGCAGAGACTAAAAAGGATTAACTGCACTCACACTCCTTCTTCCCTGAGTCATCACTAAGAAGTCAGAACTCCCAGAGTCTCTTCCCTCACCTGACCAAACTACACCCCACCCCTTCCCCACACCCCTCCTAGAATAAAGCCCCCTGGAATTCCCAGTGATCAGAAAACATCACCCACACCCCAGCCTCTTCTCAGTAGCTCTCTCCTGCTCCCTGCCTCAACTGAACCTCACTGTCCCCTATTACCCTCCCATGGGAGGCCTCTTATTCTCCCCCAGCCCTCAGACCTCAGCATACAGAAACTTGGTATCTGTCGTCTCCCTCCCGCCCCATTTCAGCTTCCAGACCATTCTTCCTCTGCTTCTTGGAAAACTCTGGCTTCTCTAAGACTCATACCACCTGGCTGAGCTACCCTTTTCCCCTCTTCAGTGTTGACAACCACCAATCCTGATGGTCGTTCTCATGTACTGAGATTCAGCCACTGGCGCCTTGTCTTCTTTTCCACCCGGTTCCCATCGTCATTCTCAGTGATTTCACTATCCGAGTGGTCAGCCCATCCAACACCCTGACAGCTCAAAGCCTTGACCTCAGATGTCCAAAGGCTTTTTCTTCCTCTCCTCCTCAGACACCAGCTCCCATGGACACACCCTGGGCCCTGTCATCACCAGAAACCATTCAACCTGCAAATTCACACACCCATCCACCCTACCCTCCAAGGTCACTTGCTCAAGCACTCCCCAGAGGAGTGCTTCCCTCCTAGGGCCCATGAAACTCTTCATATGCTATATAACATCTGCTCCTCCTTCCTTCCACAACCAAAGGGAAAATCAAATAAGAGAATATATGTGGAAAGCTTTCCTGATCTGTACAGGACTGCACAAATGTGAGGCACTATTTTTAGGGTAGAACAGGCTGGTCTAAAGGCCAGGCTGCTGCAGAGGGTGAGGCAGGAAAGGGGGAAGGAGCAGGAGTGTCTGACAGGAGCGGAGACCACCCAGGAAGGGAGCAACCAGATTTCTTGGGGACTGAGATTGGAAGCCAGAGATGCCGGACATTGCTGCCCGATGAGGGTTCCAGAAGATGACACTTGAGGAAGCCAGTGCTGGCCCCCGAAAACAGAGAAGTACCCCCAGAACTCAGGAATACAGTTACCTCTGAGAGTCACCCCTCACTAAAGGGGCAGACCATTTAAAGAGAGGTTTGCCTCACTGACCCAGAAGACAGCTTAGAAGGAAGCCCTGTTTGAAGGAAGCCTGCTCACTGTATTAACACACCCAGAGACAGGATGAGCCTGCAGGGGAGCAGCTCATACAGCTCTGCAGAGCCTAAAAGAGGGATGAGCTGGGCTTGTCAGTGCCCCTCCAACCCTGCCCAGGCAGAGGGAACCCTGAGCAGGAGGTACCAAGGTCTGCCCCTCCAGGGCAAGCCTGTCCCACAGTGGAACCAGACGCCATCCTGGCTCAGCAACACCACCAATTACTCTTGCTTCAGCTCCATGCTCTGGTTCCAGTTTATCTTCCCATGGTCGTTGTCCAACTGACCCAAGCATTCCCCTCTGCTGGCGTGATCAGTGCAAATGTGACTTGTGAATCAGTCCTCATGTGTTTGACGATCACTGCTTCAGGGGCAATGGAGCCTGGCAGATGAAGGACAGAATGTGGTGGGGTTGTGAGGAAGTAGTACAACAGGGAAAGAAAAGAGGGGGAGTCTGAGTCTATGAGAAGCTGATGGAGAGAAGTCCATTCATTCATTCATTCAACATGTATTTAAATGTCTAAAACGTGCCAGGTACTGCTAGAGATGCAACAGTAAACCAGACAGAGCCTACTCTCAGCATTTATTCTCATGGGAGACAGGCAATTTCAAGACAGCTTAAAAAGGGAGCATGAGGGACTTCCCTGGTGGCGCAATGGTTAAGAATCTGCCTGCCAATGCAGGGGACATGGGTTCGAGCCCTGGTCTGGGAAGATCCCACATGCCGCGGAGCAACTAAGCCCATGCGCCACAACTACTGAGCCTGCACTCTAGAGCCTGCGAGCCACAACTACTGAGCCCACATGCTGCAACTACTGAAGCCCGCGCGCCTACAGTGCGTGCTCCGCCACAAGAGAAGCCACCAAGATGAGAAGCCTGTGCACTGCAACGAAGAGTAGCCCCCGCTCGCCACAACTAGAGAAAGCCCACACGCAGCAACGAAGACCCAACGCAGCCAAAAATAAACAAATAAATTTATTTTTTTAAAAAAAGGGGAGCATGAGAGGGACTTCCCTGGCGGTCCAGCGGTTAAGACTCCGCCTTTCCAATGCAGGGCGTGCAGGTTCGAGCCCTTGTCTAGGAACTAAGATCCCACATACTGCTCGGCATGGCCAAAAAAAAAAAAAAAAAATGGGGCATGAGAGCCTTCATCCCAGAATTGGAGAGGGAAAATTGATATAAATTACCACTTGCAGGATGCTCTGGTATAAACTGGAAATGGCTCTATGCATCCTCATAGATGGTGTTCCCTCTGCCTGAAACACCCTTCCCATCTTTTTGCCGTGAAACAAACTCCGACTTGTACTTTAACACTTAGCTTGTCTTCCCTCCTTCAGTGAGCCTTCCCTGACCTCCCATCCCATCTGACGTAGATGCCTGTTTTCTATGCTCCTGATTGATATACCCTATGCTCACCCCTACATAGCAATTTACACTACATCGTAACTGTCAATTTACTCACTTCTCTCCCCTCAGATAGCTAATAGTTAATATTTATTGAGCCTTTACTATGTGCCAGACCTTTTCTCAATCATATGACATAAACAATACCATCCCTACTTAAAAATGAGGCAACCGAAGCTCATTATAACTAAGAGATTTGCCCAGGCATTCACCAAATAGATTGCTGTACATTGCCCCCAACCCTGGGATCCCACACCAAAGAGAAGGGGCAAAACAACTTCCAAACAAACAACTGAAGAATCTGACACTTAGGGTCCCACTCCTCTCATGAACCCCCTCCTCCAAATTCTTTAAGTACCCAGTGAGGATGAAGCCAGAGAAAATATAAGGTATGGTCAGCTCTCACTTTGTCCCGTTCTCTAGCTTTAAGAAATGCATCAGGCAGAAGATGTCCCTGGAGGTGAGAGGCTGCTTGCTCAAGGGGATGCCAGGGGAGCAACCAACCTCCCACCAGACAGTGTGACCCCTCCAGCAGACCAATGGAAAGTTGGATTCTCCTGTTCAGTCCTTGGTCTACAAATTATTTCCATCACTGTAAGGTAGAGATTTTGCCTTCATTTTTATGGCTAAGGAAACTGAGGCACAATTCAATGAATATTGTACAGCCAAGATAAAATCTGAGCAATCTGTAAATTAATATATAGAAAAACAGGGGCTTCCCTGGTGGCGCAGTGGCTAAGAATCCGCCTGCCAGCTCAGGGGACATAGGTTCAAGCCCTGGTCTGGGAAGATCCCACATGCCGCGGAGCAACTAAGCCAGCACTCCACAACTACTGAGCCTGCACTCTAGAGCCTGTGAGCCACAACTACTGAGCCCGTGAGCCACAACTACTTAGCCCATGTGCCACAACTACTGAAGCCCGCGCACCTAGAGCCCATGCTCTGTAACAAGAGAAGCCATGCAATGAGAAGCCCGCGCACCACAACGGAGAGTAGCCCCCGCTCGCCACAACTAGAGAAAGCTTGCGCACAACAACGAAGACCCAATGCAACCAAAAATAAATAAATATATTTTAAAAAAATAATAATAAATTGATTAAAAAAAGAAATTATTAAATATATATATAGAGAGAAAAACATGCCTCTAGCATTCAAAGAGCATCTACTATAGTCGGTAAATACTTTTAACTTCATACTCCTGTTTTATCACGTCCATAATGTAGGCAAAGTGCTATGCAAAAAATAAATGAAACATAGAATGACCATTTGATGAGCAATTCCACTTCTGGGTATATATCCAACAGATTTGCACGTAAGTCTCAAACAGATATAAAACTCTCATTCATAGCAGCACTAGTCACAATAGTCAAAAGATGAAAACAATTCAAATGTCCATCAACAGATGAATGAGTAAACTAAATGTGATACATATTTATAATGGATTATTATTCCGCCTTACAAAAGAATAAAATTCTCATACATGCTATAATAATAATGATGATGACGATGATGATGATGTAGGCAAAGCAAGGATCCTCCAATTTTCAAAAGAAATAAGCTCCAAAAATTTAACTAGCGTACCCAAGGATGGTGGCTACATCTAAATCTTGAATACAGTGAGAGAACAGAGATTTTTCTTTAAACAAAGATTCATGATTTTGAGACATAGTTTTGTTTTTCCATTAGATTATTTTGTGGTGAATGCAACCTTGTAGCTGGGGAACAAACACCACTTCAACTACTATGAAAGAGTGATTTAGGGGAGTTCCCTGATTGCCTAGAGGTTAGATTCTGGGCTTTCACTGCCGTGACCTGGGTTCAACCCCTGGTCAGGGAACTGAGATCCTGCAAGCTGCGTGGGGCAGCCAAAAAACAAAAAAAGAGTGATTTATTGATTTCATCTACCTTATTTAATGGTCAGTGATAAAGGTTGATGTTTATTTTTTTTGATTTTTATTTTATATTGGAGTATAGTTGACTTACAATGTTCTGTTAGTTTCAGGTGTACGGCAAAGTGATTCAGTTATACATATACATATATCCATTCTCTTTCAGATTCTTTTCCCATAAGGTTATTACACAATATTGAGTAGAGTTCCCTGTGCTATACAGTAGGTCCTTGTTGGTTATCCATTTTATATATAGTGGTTAATCCCAAACTCCAAATTTATCCCTCCGCCCCCACCTTTCCCCATTGGGACTGTTATTTAACAATCTTAGTGATAAACGTTGATGTTTATTTTCCAAAGGATATTGAGACACGTGCCTCAGAGTCAGGAGCTAGAAGTGGTGGAGCCAGGTCTGTGTGGCTCCAAAGCCAGCATTTTCCCAGCCAGGGCAGCCCCCTGGACCTGCAGGCCTGGCCTCAGCAGGCAGTGGCCACTCCTTCCCATGTTTCTCCCCACAACACTGAACTCAACACCCACCAGGTTGCTGGAAAGAATATCAAGTGGTACCAGCCCAGGGCCAGGCACAGAGTATAAGTGCTCCATAAGTGATTGACAAATAAATAAATGAGTGAATGAATGGGGGCTCTTAGGCAGAGAGTTGGGGAGCCTGGATTCACTCCTGAGGCTAGAAGGGCCCTTTATGGGTATCCTCAAGCCTGAGACCTCATAACCCCACACTCAGTTACTCGGGTTCCAGGGCTGCTCTCAGAGGTCCCTCTCTCCCTCTCAGCCCAGTCCACCGCAGGGCCACCTTCCTGTCCCTCCCACTGCTGCCCCCCTGTGGCCACCACCAGGCATCTCTGCAGAAGGAGCCATGAGTGAAGTCAGTGCTCATGGGGACGCAGAGGAAGACCTGCCTTGGAGCAAGCCGCTCCTCCAGACCTCACCTCAGAGCCTAAGTGCCAAGCACGAAGAGCCAGAGAGAGGAGCGGAGGCAGGAAGAACAGGGGACTCTTAGTCAGGGGTCAGCAGCCCTGGGCTCTGGTCTCCACTCTGTCCCTAGCAAGCTTTGTGACCTTGGACAAGTCACTTCCCTCTCGGGGCCTCAGTTTCCGCCTCTGAACAACAAAAGAGGTAGGACTGATGCCCATGACAGGACCTTCCAGGGCTGGCCTTCTACCCACAAGCTGGGGCCAATCAGGTGGCAGCTGGTGATCAGAGAGGAAATGCCTCCAGGGCCAGGTGCCCCAAGTAGCTGAAGAAGGGAACACACAGGCCCAGGGAGGAGGAGTTGGTTAAAGAGACCCACAGATGGGAGCTCAGATATTGTTTCCAACCCCTGGGTCAGCTCTGGGGAAGGGGGTGTGGCAAGCAGCAGTTCCAGACACTTCAAATGCCCACTGGTGTCCTAAGGGCTGCCCGGGGGCCAGTCTTCCTCCACTGTCACTGTCCAGCTATGATAGGACCTGAGGCAAGTCACCTCCTCTCTCTCTCTCAGTTCTTCATCTGTATAAAAGAGAGAGATTCATGGCCTTCCCTTCTTTAAGGTCTACTCCGTGAGATAAAAGGTAGAGAAAAGGCTCTGAAAGTTCCCAGCCCTGGGAGATGAGAGGGGTGTCCTGTTTTTCTGCAGGCCTCCTGCCACGGTTCCTGCACTGGGCCCTCCCTACAAAACTGCCTCCACGAGGGCCCAGGCCACATTCCAGATGAGCAAGCATTTCTGGCGGATCTGTTTGGCCCATGAGTGACTGAGCTTCCAAAGGGGCCCGTCTAACACTTCCCTCTGCACGGTGCATGGCTTCAGGTTTCTGCCCGTCCTGCCCCACCCAATGACCTGTCACTTTGACTTTGAAAAGGGTCTCAGTGATGACCTCAGTGGACGAGTCACTCCCCTCTGCTGGGTGTCTCCCATCAGTTCCAGTAAAGGTAAGTGTACAGACTGGTAAGAATTTCTCCAAAGGGCCCCTGCCCTGGAAAGGAACGTGGGCGTGGGGTGGGGGGTAGGAGAGACACAAGGACTGCGAGGTGGGGACGTGCAACTTGATGGAGCAGAGGGAAGACCTGCCAGGAGGCTGGCTCTATCCCTATTCCACATCCTGTACAATCAAGCCCAGCAGCTTCCCCGTCCCCACCCTGCCCACACACCCCACCTCCACCTCACCCCCATCCCCTCGCCTACAAAACCAGCTTCAGCCTTTCCTCCTCCTTTCCTGATATTGCATGAGGATTCAGTCATCCACCTGTCATGAGGCTGGGAAGCTCAGGGTGTCCTTGACTCCTCCCTCTCCCTTGTCCTTGTCCCATCCAAGGCCAGTCCATTCTAATTCACAGCTCTAAATCAGGCCTGTGTGATCTCCCTCCTGAGCTGCTTTGCTGGCTGACACCTCCCAACTACCTCCAATTTCACATCTCTCCATTCCACCCTTCCGGCTGCCTGCTGCCCTGCACCCATGTGTATCTCCCTTTTCGTGCCCCCTGCCCCTCAGTGCCTTCAGTGGCACCCCTCCCCATTTGCTATGGTAAAGCTCCCCCTTAGACTTGCAGGCAGGCCTGTGGCAGAACTTGCTTCCTTACAGGAACATGAACTTAACACCGTCTGCCCACTGGGCTGTTCCACCGTCTGAAATCCCCTCCCCATCACCTATCCTATTATCTTCAAGGTTCAGCTCAAAGGCCACCCCCTCCTTCCTCTCCACCTCCCTGGCACCATTAAGAGAGTACTTTTAAAACTCTGCTCGGTGTTAAACTCATCCAATTAGCCTCAGGAGCAAGGATTGTGGTCCCCCCGGGCACCTAGCACAGTGTTGGGTCTTGAATGCTAGTTGGCATCTTTTCCCCGCCAGCTCCTACTACGTGGTTTGGGAACCAACACCCTCTGCTCCCACATCAGTAGTTCACAGAGGCCTCGGCTTCCCCTTAGAGGTTAAGTAAGATAAAAATAAAACTTTTTTGACAGTACTCTACAGTTTAAAAGTCTTCTCCTTTGTCTTTGGGTGACCCACTCCAACATCACAACCCACGAAGGGGGATCCACAGTCTCACTTCAGTGATGAGAAAGCCTAGCCCTAAAGCGAGGAGGCCCATAGGTGCGCAGTGATGGAGACCAGAGACAGTTTCCTGATTGAAAGCTTGCCCGGGCCACAGGTCTAGCTAGTTAGAACAGACCTGGCCCAGGATAAAGAACGGGTGAGCGGGGAAGGGGCCTGCTTTGGTTCTATATGGGCAGGGTCTATTCCGGAAGCCAAGGGCTACCAGAGAGACGGGCAGCAACCTTAAGGGAAGGCGCACAGAGGAGGTATAGGGAACTCAGACAACTCACCAAGAATCAGTAATAAGGAGCTTCTGTGGTTCAGACGGCTGAGTGGTGAAAGCGGAGAGGAGGGACCGGATGTTGTCTGGGTTCAGGGCAACAGCCCCATACCCGCACCCTGCGGTGTCCCTTCTAGACCCTCTGTGAGCATGTGAAGTGTGAAGGGACCGGGAACGTCTGTGACCCAGAACAAGATGGGAGGAGGAGACGTCCCCACACCAGGGTGGCCCTGGGAGGTTCCCATGGCAAGAGCCCGCCAATCCAGCATGTCCTTGGGCCCGGCAGAGGGGGCTGGGGGTGGTTCTCAAAAGGAACACATGCCTCTGACCCTCAAGGAGCCTATGGCATGGTGCAGGCCTGAAGGTGACCAGCATCGTGCTCTAGCCGCCACCCCCATGCCCCCATTCACCAGGATGGGTGGGAGTGAAAGGCAGGAGGGAAAAGCTGGGGCCTGGAGGACCTGGGGAGGCAGGAAGAGATGGAGAAGATCCTGGAGGAGGTAAGGGCTGGAGGGGGCAGTGGTGAGAGAAGGCTGAGCTGAGGGCAATGGGAAAGGGGGTGAGGCTGAAGAATGAAGGGCAGGGATGGGAGGGAGGAACAGCAGGTTGGGGGACAGCAGGGAAATAAGTTTGGGGAACTGGCCAAAGGAAGCAGAATTTTTCCATTTGAGAGGGCAAGACCCCAGAGGACCCACTGGGCCGCAACTCCAGTGATTCCCCAAAGGCACCCCAGAGCTGAGCTCTTAGCTGGGGAAGTTCCCAGAGGAAAGGGCAGAAGAGCCGAGTGCTTAAAATACCAAGTGCTTACATTGGAAGGGCCCAGCCCAGGCCCTGGAGGCCAAGCTGGGCCATGTGGCAGAGTCCAGGGGGTCTACACACAGGCTCTCCCCGCCCCTGCATGGCCAGGAGCTGTCCCCCGGCCATGTGGGAAGGAGGGAGTGCTGTCCCCCAGCTCCAGCCTCCCTTGGCTCATCTCCACATGCTGGGCCTATCACCAGAGAGCCTCCTATGATCTGGGACTTGGGGTCCCCCCGCTTTACCAGTGTTGCTGTGGGTGCGTGGGTGTGACGGAGAGGGTGGCCTCATGGCCTGTGATGGGCATGAGGATCACCGAGACAGGGTAACGAGAATGGCCAGTGTCCCTGGTGTCCCGGTCCCTCCCCAACATACCCCTTGGGCTCATGGCTGTTTCTTCCCGATTCAGCAGTGTCAGAAATCTCCAGCTCAGCATATCTACTTCCTGAGTTCTTGGCTAAGAAAGAGGAGGGGGCTTGGGGGAACTTCCTAGCGTCTCTGAGAGTTCGTTATGCAAATGAAGGAAATGGGCCCTAGAAATGAAACTGAGAAGCCCCAAGCAGCCCACACCCTCTGGGAACCCAGGGGGCCATTCTGTGTCCCCTCCCCTAAGCACAGCCCCCCTCCCAGGACACGGAATACTGTCTAAGGCCTAGCCTGAATCCAGGCAGCATAAATTTTAAGCACCTGCAGAAGGTGAGCAATGTGAACCGAGTAAAATAGGCCTCCTCATGTGGCCAATGTTCCACAAAGCCAGGATGCCAAATACAGACCCTGGCCCCGGGCCAACCTGTACTTCCTCCTCCTGACCCTCACTCCAGAAATAGAAGCCTCCTTTCCTAAAGCCCTCTTTCACTGACCCTCTGCCTTGGAGGAAGTTCTTCCTTAGGTCTAACTGCAGTCCTTCATGCTGCAGAAAGCAGGCTCCACTGGACTAGAAACTCCTTAACACGCCTCTGTATTCTCAGTGCCTCACTGCCTCTGGTACACAATAGACTGTAAATGTTTGCTGAATGAGTGGACCTGGTTCCATGCCCAGCCTGCCCCGCCCCACCCCACAGCTGAATTAAATGAGCTAATACACTTAAAGCCCTTTAACAGTGAGCGGCCCATCAGTCGTAGTGTTACAGAAGCACTTGCTTTCAATTACAGCCCCCTTCTGGGCAGGCCCCCTCAGCTTTACTAACACACTCCTCTGACCTGGCCTGAAGTCACACCATCATTCTGTCCCCTACACTCCCAAGGTGCTTTCCAGGCCAATCAAGAATCCCAGTCAGGAAAGACTTCCTAAAGAGAAGCCCAGGGAAATCTGGGTCTTCCTGGGAGAGCTAGCCAGAGAGCCAGCCCAAGTCAGTGGGGTGGGGGTGGGTCCAAGATTTGGGGTACTAAGTAGTGAGGGAGGTGATGTCTGGAGCAAATGTGGAGCCGAGGCACCATCTAGTGGTTCCCTCACCTCCCCAATCCTGGGGGAGGTGCAGGGGTGGGTCAGGGGTCCCCTTCTCCTCCCTCCTCCACACCCTGAAGGGAGTGAAATCACTTTTGAGTGCCAAATACAAGACAGGTATTTGGTTTACACTGCTTTATTTAATCTCTTCTCCAGCCCCTCAGTCTCCTTTTTTGAGGATTAGAAACCCAAGGCTCCCAGGGATTAACTTGCCCAAAATCACTCAAACTGGATTTGAGCCCAAGGCTCAGACTCCAAAACCCATTCCCATATTTCTACATCTCCCAGGGGTGCAGCCAAGGCAGCTGTGAGCAAAATGGGGAGCTTCAGCCCAGAGGGCCTGAGGTTTGCTGCGAGGGTGAGGTGACTGGGAGAGGAGTATATGGGAGAAGGTGAGCACCAGTGCCTACAAGGCAGTGGGTGTGGATGTCCCTTGTGCTTAGAACCAGCCCCAAGTGACAGAGCCTCCACCCAATGTCACAGCTCCAACAGCATTTTATTGGGATCTGAGTCTACAGTTCACATGGGGAGGTGAGCAGCAAGGCTTAAAAGGGGGTTTTACCCCCCTGGGGACAGCTCCTTCCAAATCTAACAAAACGCCAGGAGAAGCCCTCATGCTGGGCCCCCAGCCAGCCAGGCCAGTCAAATCCTAGGGGGCCTGGGTCAGTGTGTGCAGCCAAGGGGCCCACTACCCCCCCCAGACACACACACACACACACACACACACACACACACACACACAGAGGAGGAAAGTTCTCTGGCTTCAGAATTAGAATTGCCCCCATCCCCCCTACCTCCACCCCACCCCCCAAAAAACAGGCTTCTCTCCCCTCCCCCCTTCACACTGGCGTGACACAATCAGGCTGCAAGGGTCACGGCCCAGGGCCCTGAGCATTTGCATACATTTGCATAGATAGCAAGGCAGGTCCAGCTAAGACCTTTTTCTAGCAAAAGTGGTTTCAGTGTGGGGCTGGGTGATTTCCGCTCTCCTCAGTGAAGGATATCCAAGGACACCAAACAAGCCAAGGGAGGTGGCAGTTTAACGGTTCCCAGGGGACAGACAGCACGGGGCCTCAGCCCTGGCGCTGGTGGCTGTGTTCCTCCCTGGGTCCCACAACTCTGGGATTCCGCCAGTGTTTGTCCTTCTTCCCAGACCTGTGGAGAGGCATGGGTGGGGGGGGGGGCAGTAAGAGGCCTTTAGACAACAACGCCACATCCACATGATGAAAAGGCGCTCCCTGAGGAGACGGGACCCTGTTCCTCTTAAGACAGGCAACACAGGAAGTCACCATCAATCATACGGCGGGGAGGGGAGTGTGGCCAGACCTGGTCTCCCAGGATGAAGGCCCCAGCTGGGCAGGCAGGAAGGTGGGAAGCAACCTCTCTTGCAGGTATGGGCAGTACAGGGTAACTCGGGAGGAAAAATCCCCCCAGCCCAAAAGGGGACTCCCCAGGACCACTCTGGGGTAAGCACAGGCAGCTTCCTGACCCCAAGGGAAGACAGGAAAAGTACTGGCTAGGGGGGAGGGGAGACCTAAAAGCAGAGATAAAACCTCAAACTGAAGAACACGCCGCCACCCTGCCCCAGCTCAGAGCCCTGGCTCCTTCACACCCCCTACACACACCTCCTGCCTCCTGCTCTGTCCCACCCACCCAACTCCCCCACAAAGAGCTTGCCCACCTCTTCTTCAATGCTTTGTCTCCAAAGAAGTGGCTGAAGATGAAGTCCTCAAAGTCATCCACCTCATCGTCATCACCTGTCTGTCTCACTGCCACCTCCTCCAGGCTGTCCTCCAAGGCATCTACAAAGTCCCGGAAGCGGAGGCGGTCGTGGCGGAAGATACCGTCCTCACCAAAGTAAGCAGGAGAAAGGGGTAGCTCCTTGGTCAGTTGCCCGGCCCAGGGCAGCCGCGCCAGGTACGTCCTCAACAGAGAGGCCAGCTCCTGTTGCCGCACAGGGGCCAGCTCCATGCCAAAGAAGGCCAGGCCCTCCTGGCGGGCACACTCGTGCACACCCGAGCAGCCCTGGGGTGCCTGGTACTTGTGCCTCAACAGCTCTGCCCAGAGTGGCAGGGGGTCATGCCTGTCTTTAGCCCCCTCCTTCCACCGAGGGTGTTTCTGCCTTTCTCTGGAGGAGTGGGGGCTCCCACTTTTCCTGGGGGGCTCCTTAGAACCCCGTCGCTTGCCATCCTTCTTGCTGGCCCACTCCTCCACCCATGGCTTGCCTTCCTTCCACCTCCCCGCCAGCTCCCTGTCCTCTTCACCCTCCCAGCTCTTCTTCTTTTCCCGGCCAGATTCCTCCTTCTTATGTTTCCAGTGGTCAGTCTTCCGGTCCCTCTGCCCATCCCACCACTTTTCCTTTCCGCTCCATTCCCTGGAACTCTGGAAGTGAGGCTCCTGATGCCAGGCCTCTGAGGCATTGGCAGGGACCCCAGGGTGCTGGCCCCAGTTCTCCAGGCCCCGCAGCTTCTTGGCCAGCCTGTGACCCACCTCAGCCAGGCCAGCATGGGCTGGGTCCCCTCGGCCCGCATCCCTCAAGCTCTGCTCCAGGTCCCGCTGCACAGACCCCAGCAGCCGCCGCTGCCTCTCCAACTCTTGCCTTAATGCCTGGGCCTCAGCCTCTAGCTGTTTCTTCTGCTCCAGGAAGCCAGGGCTTGGCACCTGCCCCCTTGGGCCTTGCTCCTTGGTGACCTTGCCAGCCCGCAGGCCTCTGCCCCCATAGAGACACACCCCATCTGTGCTCCGGACACAGTCAGCCTCCAGGCCCTGGAGCTGGGCCCGCAGCTGCTGCAGCTCTAACTCCAGGGCCCGCTGGGAGGCCTCGCCCTGCTGTAGGGCTCCTCGGAGCCGGGCATTCTCCTCTTCCAGCCCTTTGGGCTGATGCATCAGGCTCTGAAGCTCTTCCTTCTGGGCCTGGAACGGGAGGAGGGATGGAGAGCACAGGAGGAGTCAAGGACGGCCCCAGTGCCTTCTACCCTAATTCCATTCCATCATAGACTTTATGGCCTGGGAAACTCAGAGGATTTGGTTCTCATCCCCTGCCCCATCTGCACCCTTCACCAGACCCTGGGATCCCCAAATTCCATCATAGGCCTCAGCTTCTATGTCCTTTTTAAGCACACACTTCTCCGATTCACCAAAAGATAGCCAAGATGTGGCTGTCGTTGCCCAATTTCCACCTCCCACACTCGTTGCCCAATTTCCACCTCCTATACCCAGAGCAGACATTACTAATTGATCCCAGCACTTCTTTCCCATTGAGCTTTGGCATGTTCTTCAAATGCTTCTCCACACAATGCTCCAGGTGGACCATGCCAATCAAGCAGAGGTGGCACGCCACGTGAAGCAGGTATGCCAGTCCTGGCCTAACCCTTAGCATGCAGGACATGAACAGAGAACTGAGAAGATGACTTCACTATAGTGGGAAAGGGAGGGGATCAAGGTGTGTGGGTGAACACAGGAAACTTCTTTTGGGGGAGGACACTAGGACAGACAGACACCTGGCCTAGGGAGGGTGTGTAGTCCACCACCCCTGCTTGTGCCCACCTGCAGCTGGGCCTGCAGCAGCCGGATATCCTGGTTCTCCTTGGCCAGCTTGTCCAGCAGAAGGGCCATGTTCTGCAGGCTGGGAACACTGTCAGGGGGCGCTGAGGTCTGCAGCTGCTGCTTTAGCCCATGCTAAGGGCAAAGGAGCCAGTCACCCCCGCAGCCCTGAATCTCCCCCACCAGGCCCCTCACACCAATGGAGAGTGTCACACATGCCTGCCCATCCCCCTCAGCCTCCAGCATCTCAGTATCTGAGCCAGTATCTGGGAAGACCTGCAGGTCCGCTTCCTCCATGGGCCCTGTGGGAAAGTGAAATCCTGAAACTGGCCCCAAGGCACACAGAGCCCCCTCCTCCCCTCCCACCCCCCCCCCCCCAACACACACAGTCACCCTCCTGCCCTGGACCCACCCTATGGCTGAGAGTCCAGCGAGGTAAAGGGTCAAGGGTCACCCTGAATAGCTGACAAGACCTATAACTGAGCAAAAAATGTACAGCCCCCAGCATTCCTACTCCTGACCCAGAGAACTGCCCCCATCATCCTCCCTCAGGGCTGTAAGGGGACAGACACGAACCAGTCAGGGCCCGTCCTCACTCACCACTTTCAGCCTCTGAGGGACCACCTGAAATGGAGACAGAGGAGTCTGGTCAGGCCCTCAGAGGAGGGGGTGGAATGGAGTGAAAGTGCAGCAGGAGGGCAGAAGGGGCCAGAGTGGAGGCTTAAGGCCTCATCAGGAGAGGGACCACTTACCGGAGAAGAGGAGGATCCCCAGGCCCAGCAGAACCAGGGCCCCAAGGAGACACATGTTGAGGGAGATGCCCAGCTCCCTGCCCGCACCCTCACCCCCGGCCTGGTCCTCCACACCCAGTGGGGCCGCAGGCTGAGGAGTGCTGGGCTCCCGGCCCCGCCGTCTCCGCAGACCCTCCACGTCCATGTCGGTGTCGTCCTCACTGCTGGAGCAGTGGGCCTCCTCCCTGATCCAAGCTGGAGGAAGGGATGGGGACAGGGCAGTAAAGCAACGGAAGCGATGGGACATACAGAGAGACGGGAAACAGAAGAAAACACGAGAGGCCCCCAGCCCTGACCACAGAGAGGGCATGTGGAGACCCTGCCCACGTCTGCCAGGGCATCAGTGACCACCCCCGCCTAGTCTGGAGACGGAAGACCAGTCCTTTCTTTTTTTTTTTTGAATTTCTGAATTTTATTTTCTTTATTTTTTATACAGCAGGTTCTTATTAGTTATCTATTTTACACATATTAGTGTATATATGTCAATCCCAATCTCCCAGTTCATCCCACCACCACCCCACCACCCCACTTTGCCCCCTTGGTGTCCATACGTTTGTTCTCTACATCTGGGGGGAGACCAGTCCTTTCAATCTGCAAACTACAAGAGCAGCTTTCACCCTAAAAGTGCACTCCTTCCTCCCACACGTGCCTCACGTGGAGAACCTTCCCGGCTCTGGGTTCTGCCCGAACCCTGGCCACTCCTTCCCAGTGCCTCCGCTCAGTCCCTGGCTCTTCCTGGTCCTAGAGGCAGAGGTCCCCCTGGCACCATTTCTGCTTTTCTGCTCTTCTCACCGTACACACAGTCACCTGCTATCTCACCCACCCCGCTGGCTTCCTGGCAGAGCAGATGAGTCCCTCGTCACTAACTCCCAACCTGGCCTCCCTGGAGCTCCAGGCATGGACGTCTGTCTGACTGCCTCCTGGCCACTCCCACCTGGGTGTCCTTGGGGACCAAACACTCAACACATTGTCCTCCAAACTGGTTCTCTTCTGGTGTTCCCCCACTGCAGGGCAAGACGCCACTGCTCCCACCTAGCCAACCTCAGCCCTCCCTCTTCACCCCACACGCAGACAATTCGACACCTAAACATCTCAGCGTCACTCGCCTTGTATCTGCCTTAGTTCAGGTCTTCCTCGGCTTTGTCAGTTGCCCCCCTAAAAATGGCCCCAGCCCCCGGCCTCCCCCTCCACCCTGTCACCCCTCAACAGAGATGGACTCATACACTCCTCTGCCACCAGCGTTGGAAACAGCCTCCTCAGCACAGGACAGGGGGCCCCATCCCTTTGTTGATGCTGCAGCCTTGGCCTGGAATGTTCTCTTCCTCCTACCCTACCGACTAAAATCCTACTCTGCTCAAGGCTCCACTCAAATGACACCTCCAGTGTGCCCCTTTCCCCAGCTGTCCCTGCCTCTCCCTTCCCCTCGACCTGTCCCGTGACTGACCACCCTCCCCCTCCTTTTTTGCACCCCTCATAGGTCTGACTTGCATCTTGGCTCAGTCTAGTCCACCTCTTACATAGGCCATGAAGCCAACCTCCTTCCCCAGAGCTGACACACGGAAGGGACCCAGGGAATGAGAGTTGCATCTAGAGGAAAGAAAAGAGGAGGCCCCACAGCAGAGACAAAAGAGTCGACCAGACCTAGGCCCTGCCCCTTACCGGCTGTGTGACTTAACCTGAGCCTCAGTGTCCCCAGGGGTGGTGGTGAGGTTTCACTGATACAATTTAAGGAGGGCACCAAGCTGCTAAGTCCTAGGGCCTGGCCCAGAGCTGTGCTCAGTAGCGATATCTACTCCCACTCCCATACCTTCTAGAAGGATAGTGACAGGGGGAGACAAGGAGAACTCTCACCTGTTTGGGGGGATGAGGGCAGGCTGCTGGGGGGACTCTGATCCTCCAGGTCCTGTGTGTCCTGTCCCAGGCCTACCGCCTCGGGGGTCTCCTCCAAGTCTCCCTGGGCTTCTGTGTCTCCTGAGCCAGGGGACTCCATTCCACGATCATCACCTTCCAGGACACCCTGATGCAGACACAGCCGTGAGCAGCTCCCAGCCCTCCCCATTTCCTACGCTTCCCGCAGTGAAGGTCCTCACCTTGACCTCAGTCTCCTCTGGCAGAATGGGCCTGGACTGGGAGCTCTCACTCTGGAACAGGGTCTCTGTGGCAGGAGAAAAGGCTAAGGAGAAACACCACTACCCCCCAACGGAATGTGCTACATGGCCCTCTGGCTCCCACAGGCCCCAACCAGGTTGGAAGGGGCAGGAGAAAGCCAGGGTGGAATGAGGGAAGGTTTTAAATTGAGATTAATGCCAGAAATAAGACCAACCAGCCTCCCTCTCCCTGAGGAAACTGGGAAACACCAGAACTTGGAGGAGAGGTGGCTGCACCCCACCCTCAGTAGGGCCCTGTTACCTTCTCCATCCAAGGTCCCTGCTAATTCCTCAGCAGCTGCCTTGGAGGGGCTCCAAGGGGCCTGGGGAGCTCTCTCAGATTCTGGGTCCATCCTGGATTCAGGGCCCAGGGTCTCCACAGGCAGGTTCTGCGGGGAGGGGCACAAGCAGAGGGCTGCTCCAGAGGAAGGACAGCAGGACGAAACAAAGGGGTGCTCTACTGGGGTGCCTGGGACCAGCCGCACTGCTCAGGGACCTCAACCCACATCTCACAAAAATATAATACACTCAGTAGTGGGCTGCTCCAAAGTGGGGAGGGGGCAGGGGTCAGCTGGCACTGCAGCATCGCAGCTCGACGCAGTGTTCGGCCATTCCCTAACCTCACTTGCTGCTCTGAGAACTTTCAGAGGCCAAGTTTCTGTTAAATGAAGACGCACCGCTGGAGCAAGGCGGTGGACCACTGTACAAACCTGGTGCCCCCCACTTCCCCAGATAAGCCGGCTAGAGCCTGGGTCTCCCTCCCCACAAGTGACCAACTCAGTTATTAGTTGGAAGGTGGGAGGATGGCAAGAGAACAAAGTCCCCTGGATGCCTAAGGATCATGGTCCTGACCTCCGCAGGCCTCCCCACAGTTGCCCTCACAACGGGCCACCCACTCTAGTTACATCTTCCAAGCTTTTCTGGCCTTTCCCCACACCCTCCTCTCCCAGGAGGTGACAGAAACCTGACTCACCCCAGCCACAGCCAGTCTCCCAAAGGTGCTCTCGGCCCGGCCGTCCAGCCACGGCCTCTCCTTTCTCCGCCTACGCCCCCTTGACAGGCCACCGCCCACTCATCCCATCCATGGCTCCCGCTATCCTTCCAAGAATAATTCTTGACCTTAGTATGCTTCTTTACAATTTTCAAGTCACTTTTTTCTCATGGCCCCTCCTACCAGGCAAGAATCACAGCTCCCCTTTTACAGGGGAGGACAGAGAGGTGAAACGACTGGCCCAAGGTCCCCCAGCTGTCAGCAAAGGCACCTCAACAGGGGGCCAGGGCTCTGGCTGGGAGCACTGTGTCCGTCCCCTCTGCCGGCCAGCCCTAGTCCATGGGTCCTGCTCCAGCATCATCCTGAGGGCAGCTCCCTCACCCCCAACTGGTCTCCTCAAGGCCACTCAAACCCGACGCCTTTAACTCAAGCTCCTCACCTTCCTCCCTCCCTGCGGTACGAACATACCAAGCCCTTGATAAACCTTCTCCAGACACTCAGCCCCCCAATCCTGCTGGCCCCCTTCTCAGTGGCTTCAGGGCACAGCGGTCTACTGGGATCCCACTCCACCAACTACAACCTGGACTGCAGGACCTTCAAAATGCTCTCTCCCATTTCCTGCCCAGCCCACACAGTGGCTGCACCCTCTGCCCAAGGCAGTGATGGTCCTGACTCCCTCCAACTCAGAGCCCTTCCACGATTTCCCATCAAAGAGGAGGCCCGAATGCCTGAGCCAGGCCCTTCAGGCTTCTTCTGGAGGTTCCCAGGCTCTGGCCCAACCTCACTTCAACACCGTCTGACCCATGTCTCCACCTCCTTCAACAAACCTCCTTGGTCTCCCCCAACACTCTCCCATTGTTGCCTCAGAACCTTTGCTCATGCTGGTCTCCCCACCAGAATATCTTCCCTGCTTCTCACAGCTTACCCCAGCAATTTCCTTCTTTGAAGGCATGGTCCAAGTCCCAACACTTGACTCCTGGGGCCTGATGGCCTTCTCCCTGCCACTAGTGTTCCTCTCACAGCCAGCAGGAGGAGACGCACACGATCACCAAGACCAAGGAAGGGGACAGACCCAGCAAACAGCCCAGCCCTGCAGGAACCCCCATTCCATGTGGCTCCCAGGCCTGCTTTTCCTACCTCTGAGCCGGCAAGCACCCAGCTATTGTCCGAGTCTGGGCAGGAGGCCATAGTTGCTGAGGTCCCCAAGGCTACTGAGGCTGCCACCTGCAGAGAAAGTCTTTCTTAAGGACCCCAGCTCCCTTCAGGGGAGGCAGGATGGAGACAGCAGCCTCGACCGGGTTCCAAGCTTTAAGGGTTGGGCAGCCACTTCCACAACCAGCCTGGTTCCAGTCTTCTGACCCCAACACCTCAGCTCTTCTGGGCAGTATTTGCCTTTCAAATCAGAAAGTACCAACAGCCACAGTGAAGCCTGCCTCTGCCAGGGACCGAAAGAGCCCTTGGTAAACTGGGAAACGGAACTGACCTTGAAAGGTCAGAGAAGCATAGGGCTGGAGGGGCTTTGGGAAAAATCCAGGCCAACTCTCTCATGTTATAGTCAGGGAAAATGAAGGGAAATGAAGGCCAGAAAATTGGCTGACTTGACTTGCCAACGATGAACAGCTAAAAAGAGTGAGGAACAACCCAGCCCTCCCTTCACCTCCCCAGCCTCCCCCATAATCCACCTTCTTCCCCAGGGCCTAGAAAAGAAGACTCAATGGCCTCCTTCACCCCCAAGCCACCCACCCATCACCCACCAAAAGTCCTTTCTGTGGTCTAGTTCAGGGGTCTTGTACACTGGCTGCACGATGGAATCACCTAAGATTCTGATACAACTGTGTTCAAGGGTCAGGCTCAGGCAAGGATTTTTTTTTAATCTCCCAAATGATTCTCATGTGCAGCCAGGGTTGAGAACAACTGACATAGCTTAGATCCACCTGAATGTACCTTTAGTAAATCTCTTTGTCACTCTCACTCTCCATTCTAAGTTGTTTCCCTTCTTAGTAAACTCCAGAATTTCATCTTAGGGAACTTGAAGGTGACTGGCAAAAGGGATTTATGGCAGCTATCATGTATAAAGCACTTTACAGTTTGCAAAGCATGGACAAAAATCAGGGTTGTGGTCCTAACCCCTGTTAATCTGCTCTGACTTGGCCGGGTGGGCATGGGAAGTTACTCCAGCTTCCAAAGCCTGACACAAGGCAGGATAAGAAGAGAGGGACCTACCCCTCCATCCATGGCCTAGACTATTCCCCCAGGCTGGCAATTGGGACCTGGCATAAAGGTGGAGGGATAGAGGAGCTGACCCCCTCGAATCTTGGACTGTGATCCCTTAGAGGAGACTACATGACCGCTTGTTGACGGACTAGAAAGGTGGCAAGTGGAAAAGGACTCTGAAAGAAAACCCTGGGAAAAGGAAGTGAGGCTGGGGTAGAAGTGTGGCAGTTCTACCTTGGGAAACCACCACAACTTCCCCTTCTGTTTGAGCTAGTGTGAGTCCTACATGGTGCCCTAAAAACCTCCTGTGGCCCTTGCCAATCAAGATCCAAGCCCAGGACAGATGAAGGACCCCTCACAGCATCCCCCAATACCCATGCCTCCCAGACACATGCACCCATCCCCCAAGGAGACAGGAGAATGGCTGCAGTGACTTCCCCACACCACGTCCATCAGGACACCCCTGGCTGGCTTCTACAGGCATCCACAGAACCATCACTGTGCTGCCTTCTGGTCTCAGGCCCCAACCCCGCCATTCTGTCATCATCTCCCCATCCCCAGTTGCTGCGTGTGACTCTTAACAGGTGGTGGCAGGAAGGAAGTAGCAGCAGCTTGATCTGAAGTCCCTGTTTATCCCTGGCTGTGTACAGCCTGCTCAGGTCCTCCAGAACCAGGCACCATGGCAACCAGGGTGATGTCAGACACACTGTTTCCATGGAAACCAGCAACGGTATTTGGGTCAACAAGACAAACACTTCTGAGACCCGAACAGAAGACAGTCTGTTCCAAACCCTGGTTGGTATCTCTCTCTTGGTTGGGTTCACCCCGCATTCCAAAAGATCTCCCAGTTCTCCCAAGCCAGCATCTCACCGCCTTATTAGGAAGTTCCTTCTGCTGTTTAATCTCCACCCTTCCCTGCTATTTTCAGATCTCTTTCTTCTCATCAACCTCTTGCAAGAAAACCCACCTCCACCCCCTCCTCACTACTCTCTCTTTTCATTCAGGCAGGATTCAACAAAAACGTCCTGTAAGGACTGTCAGGGACTTGTGCTATTTCTAAAAGGCAGCTAAAGGGGGAGCTCTCCCTCTCTGTACAAAGCTGGGAAGTCTCATCCAGCTAATTTCAACCCCTCTAAGAGTTGTTCCCCCAAACCTCTAATGCAAAGGACCTAGGACTTGTCTGGGGGACCCAGAGCAAGTTTCTGTTTTGGAAACGGCCGCCCATGATCCCCCTTCCGCCGGCCCAGAAGTAACAAACAGCTCTGCAGATCCTCGGTGGAGCCCAACCCCTCAGAGTTCTGCCCTTCCTCTCCTCCATCCTTCGTCTCCTACGGATCTCTATGGCCCCTTCCCCGCTAGGGCATTACCTGACCCAGCTCTTGCTTCAGTCTTCAGCTGAACTTGTTGCTGGCTCTACAGCTTTACAGCCCCGAGAAAGGAAGGTCATGTGACTGGGGACTGGCCAATGGAAAGTCAAGTTCCCTGAGGGGGCGGAACCTTTTGGCCAATAACAGCTAAACTTGAGAGCCAGGGGAGGGGAGGGGGTACCTGCAGAGCCCCTAAACCTGGGTTTACCTCCCGGCGGGACACTAGACTTACAGCAAACTGAATCCTGGGTCACCTTCCCTCCTTTCCCAGTGTCTAAACAATTTCTGGAGGGAAGACCCAAAACTGAAAGGCAAGGGGTGACATCTCCAGGACAAGGGGCTAGGTTGGTTCCAGGACAGACAGAGACAGCTGCAGGATGGGGGAGGGGAGAGTGGCAAATTATGGGTTGGAAACAGCCCTCCTGCCACTCTCCTTACCCTGCTCCGGTGCGGATTAAGGATGCCGCTGTTTTTTTTAGAGGGGGATGGGGGGCTGAAAAGCATCCAAAAATGAAATCTGCTAGACCAAGGCAGCCCCTTCTCCCACCCCTGGAGCTACGCTCGACCCCTAACACAAACAACTCGGGAGTGGGAGCGCGGGCGCTAACCCCAGAAGCTCTAAAGGCAGTTGTCTCCCTGAAGCCCTGGAGCCAAAACTCCTGCTTGGCTCCAAGCCTGCCCCAGGAACGTGCTCAGAAAGGAAATTTGTTTCTCGCAGCAGGGACACAGGGGGAGAGGTGGAGCCAAGAGGCCTCCCTGGGCCCTGCGGCTTGTACCAGGGTCAGCACAGAATCCTGAGTCTTTCTGCCATTCCCACCTCCAGGGACCCTGAGGGATACATATCCTCACCCCACAACCATCCTGACCAGCAGTGACTGGCTCATTCCAGCCCTGTACACCCCAGCAGCAAGGAGTCCTGGTCTGGATTTTCCAAGTCATTTTATTAACCCAACCGTACAAAACTTTCCCCACCACATCTCTGCCACCCCCGCTTCTTTCCAAAAAGCAGTGGACTGAGAGGGAGAGGGACTGAGCAGACACGCCCCACCCCCCCGCAATAGCCATCTTACCAAATGCAGAGATGGGGGAGACCACAAAAATAGCAACCGATAAAAGAGGGGCAAACAGAACCACAAACACAACACAAAGCTCAGCAGTGGGGGGGGGGGGGGGCTGCCATCTCTGCTGTTCCACGGCAGGGAACACTGGAGGAGAGAGGCCCAGAGGCCGCTCCCTTCTTTCTCACAGCCTCAGAGGCTGCATGCTACACCTGGGCAGGCAAAAGAGTTCTGCAGTATACCTTTGTCTTCTCTTCACACGCTAGGGTCCCGGGAGAAGTGGGGGCAGGGGAACACCAGCTCCTCTCAGGGCCACACCCCAAGCCTGCCTTCCCCACCCCACTGAGGAATGTGTGCACGAGCTGTAAAGAAGAGACAGCAGCTGTGAGGGACTCCTGATCAGGCCGCTGGCCCATCTCTGGCAGGCAGTGCTTACAAAATAAAATAAAAGCAAAGCCTAGTGCAGGACCCTGGCTGAGAGGAATGAGAACAGCTAGATCACCATGCCAGAGAAGATATAAAGAATAGCAGGGAAAGAGAAACAAAAAACATCCAGGCTCTGGACTGCATTTTAGTACCATGGCAATAAGGGTCCTGCCACCTCCCCACCCACAGGCTGAGACAGGGATCCTTTCATCAGGAGAAAAAAAATGAGGTATAAGGGCTCTGAGCCTCTACAAGCTTTCCTTCAATCAAGCCAGGGAAGCAGGGAAGTAAGGGCGCCAAAAGTTGAAGACCAGCGCTGCGAATAATGTGCAACAGATGGGGGGGGCGTGTATAGCCAGAGTCCAGGCTTCCAGGACAGTCCAAACATCAAATATTCTGCTCTGTCAGACCACATATCCCAATTTTTAACAAAAATATTGTCATTAGGGAAAAAGCACAAGAGAGTCTGAGAAAGGACCAGTGACTTTGGTATGAGGAAGATATGTCCTGACAGCATCTCTTACCTACTGTCTTGAAGCCCCAAATCACCAAGAAACTGCCATAGCCACATACTCTCCTGCTTCTTCAAGCTATTTGGTTCTCTGAGGGGGGAGTAGTTGGGTAGGTCTTGGAGGAGGCAAGGGGAGGGTAAGAAAAGGGGAAAATCGCCATTTATTCCCTAAAGCTGTTTCCCAGCACCCATGAAAGGGCTACTGCAGAGATGGGAAGAGACCCCCAACTCCTCTGGCCAGAAACCTTTAATATTGGACTCCAAAAACTAAGGCTGGGGCTGGGGGGCTAGATAGGAGCGTTAGGCACAGGTGTTGGGGGTATCCATCATCTGTAGAGGGGACACCCCTGCCCTTTAGATCTTCCTCCAGCCTCTTTTCTCTTGCAGCCACACCCCTAGGCCTCCAGAGATAGCCACCAAAAATGGCTCTGCTTGGCAGGGCTTTGGTTTCCTGGACCTCTGTAGATCTCAACACGTAAGTTTCCAGAAAAGTGAGCAATCCAGGCTCTTCTGCCTGCCCATCTCAGTTCCTTTTCTGGCCCCAGGAGACATTGTGTTTCTGCCCCATGGGGATGGGAAGCCAGTGGAAACAAGGACCAAGAGCCAGACAGGAAAACCACCACCCTGGAAGAGCAGGGAGGAACGTATGCACTTCCTGGGCACCTCGCCAGCATCACCCATCGTTAGCAGCCACCAGCTGCCCCATGCCCTCGCGGATGTAGACAGACTGGATCTCCTTGGTCTTGAGGCAGAGATCGCAGGCCCAGACAGCAGAGGCCTCAGTGGTCAGCAACCCATAGGCGCTCTCAGTCATGCCCGTGCACTCGCGGTGGAACCACTTCTGGCAGGAAGCCTCACACAGAATGGCATCTTGGTCGTCGTTCACCTCACTCCGACAGGCACCACATGGATACACCAGGCCTGGGGGAGGCTGGGGCCCTGAGCCTGCACTTGTCTTGCCAGGGGGTGCCAGGCTATTGGCATCTGGGGTGCCCCCACCCCGCCCACTGCTGTTTGGGGGAAAACTGGGCTGATTTCCATTAACAGCAGCAGCCGGGGAGCCTGAGTGGGGCTCCTGGGGAAAAGCAGTGGGAGCAGGTGGATTTAAGGGCTTCCCCCCATCCTCACCACCAGGGCCAGGAAAGCCAGGGTCCGGACCAGGGAAGGGACTTGTGTTGGGGGGCAAGCTGGGGAGGCCCTGACCAGGTCTCTGGAGAGGAGAAGGACCAAAAGGTGCCCCTGGCTGGGCAAAGCGTTGGGGGAGAGAAGGGGGGCCCAGCTCCCCTCTGGGAGGCTGTCCCATGGTGGGTGAGATCATGGGGCCAAATCCCCCCACGGGGCCTGGCATCATCTGCCCACCAGGCGGGCTAAAGTTCTGACCCAGAGGCTGGTTGAAGGGTTGACTGGGAAAGTTCATGTTGCCTGGGGGAGGGTAGCCAGGGCCCTGTGGGGGCATATTGAAAGCAGGGCCCATGGGGTTGGGAGGGAAAGGCGGGGGCTGTCGACGAAGAGGCTGGGGGCCTCCTCCACCCCCAGTGCCATAGCCTGGGGGTACCTGGCCTGCCATGCCCCCCTGTACACGGAAGCCCCCAAAGGGGACAGGACTGCCCAGGAATGGAGGGGCTGCGCCCCCCACCTTAGGGGCTCCGAAGTCATCCTCAAAAGGGTTGGATGCAACCAGGTGATCCACCATGGGAGTCGGGGGTGGCGCAAACTCCGTCAGATGTGAGTATGCAGGGCCCTGGGGGAAAAGAGGAGGGAAAGAGGGTCATGGAGGGAGACGGAGAGCTAAACCAAGAGAGCATCAGAAACACAATACACATTTTTGGAGGCTGGTACTGGCCAGCTCAGACCTTAAATCAAGATGGACCTTAGAATGCAACAAAGAAACTGAGAGTGGAGAGCAGAACCAGCATAGTGCAGTAACTGTGTTTTGAAAACAGGCAGAACTACGCTGGAATCCTAGCTCTGACACTAAGTAAGTTCAAGGCCCTGGTGCAGGCATTTAACTTTTTTAAGCCTCAGATTCCTCATCTGCAAAATAATGACAATGCCCATCTCCCCAAACTGTTAAAAGCATTTTAGCACAATCCCTGACACTTCGAAAAGGTTCAGTAAGTGGTAGCTGTTATCATCATGTGGGAAACGACAGCACAAACGGCGGAGAGAATGATTCTAATCCTGACTGATAAGACCTTTGGTCACACCATCTCATCCCCACCCCTACCCCTAAAATCTGTTATGAAGTTGAAGGAAAGGACCAGAAACAGAACAAGAAAGACAACTTTCTCTTCTCCCCGCGGCTTATGCAAAGTAGAGACATTGGAGGGGCAGAGCAGAGCACCCAAAGGGACTACTAGGAATCACCCCCCCCCCCCCCGCCACCAACCACCATTCACCTGAGTATTTGACTTCCTTCGCTTCTTTTCTGGGCTCTTCATTTGCAGACCTGGAAAAGTAGTAAAAGGCAGACACAAGTTTCCCTGAGGTTTCCCCAACCTCCTCTCTCGCAGCCATGATATAAGGAACTCTTCTAACTTCATTATACTCTTGTTTATTTACTTCACAGATACGAACAATGGTACACTTTGAAAAATAAGCTGGACGCTACACTCTCAGCTGCCTCCTCCTTCAAATGAGACGCCCCATCTCGATACCCTCAGACTCCCAAGTGGCTCCTGAACTCCAGGTGCCCCAAACTCTAGGATCCGCAATCTGTGAACCCCTGACCGCAACCCCTGGAGGGCTTCACCCACCCATCCTTTTCACCTGAGCCTCCCCTCCCTTCAGGGCCCTCAGTCAGAAGACCACCACCTCCCCCGCCCGCCAGCCCTCCCTCCGAGGTCCCCGACTTCTCGGCCTCGCCAACCCCAGGCCCCCTCAGCGCTCTCACCGGCCTTGCCCTGCTTCCTCCCGGTGCTGGGTGGCGCAGGGGGCGGTGCGGGGCCGCCACCTCCCTCCAGCTTGTCCGGTGGGGGCGGCGCCGAGGCGGCCATGGAGTGGGGGACCGAGGTCAGCGGCGGCAGGGGACGGACGCGACCTGGAGTTGCACCATGGCCCGGAAGGGGAGGCAGGGGCGGCGCAGGCCCCCGCGCGGCAGCAAGCTGGAGGTGCGGCGAGGCGGGGGCTGCGAGCCCGGGCGCCAACTGCACTCTCGCCCAGCCTCACCGCCCGCCCGCCCGCGGCCGCAGCCACAGGAACCGGAACTCGGCGTGGCAGCCACCACTGCGCACGGCAAGGAGGGGGAGCAAGGCCCGGGTCACACCCTCCCCCGAGCGCCGGGCGGGCAGAGCGGTACCAAGGCACGACCCTGGGGCAGGGGGCCGTCCCAAGCCCGGGAGCGCCGCGCGCCCGCTCACTAGGGCAGGCGGTGGCCGTGGGCTCTGCGGCTGGGCCGTACCATCCCCCGCCGAGGGGCTGCCGCAGAGGTGCGCGACGGCGTGAGCGCGCGTCCGGGAAGCCCGAGCCGCCTGGGGTTCGGCCGGCCGCGATCCCACCCCGCCGCTGCGGCCCCAGCCGCAGACACTAACACCTACTTGGATGACGGCCCCGCCCTCCCCACCCCGCCGCGTCCTCCCGGCGCCCCTCCTCTGCGAGGAGGCGCGACCCGAGCGAGGCCAGGTGGGCCGGGCCGCACCGCTCCCCGAGGAGGCCTCGGCCTCCCACCGCGGGGGGCCCACAGCCAACAATAGGCAGCGACAGGGACCAGGAGGCCGAGGTAGAAGAAATATGGACTTTAATGAAGATCCTTTCCCTTTGGTATAAGTGAGACCCGTGAAAACACCCAAACAAAAAGAAAAGAAAAAAAAGGGAGGTGAGGATTTAGATAGTCCACGCTCCCTTATCCACAAGTCCTAATGACAGAGCAGGGCCGGCTCCTCTGTCGTTGCGGCAGGACCCGGCCTGGAGAAGGGATTCAATAACTGCAGGTTTTAAGTGTCCCCCAGCCCCCGCCCCTGCCCGCCCCGTGTGAAACTAACACTCATTCAGCCCAACTTCTGCCTCCCAGCCTCGCGGTGGGAGGTCCAAGTTTCTCTAGTCCTAGCTCACACTCAGCCTCTGGTCTCTCAGAAAAGATAACGCTACCGGCAAAGGCCAGGGTGAGGAAAATGCCAATAGTTGTAAAAGGGCTTTGAAAAATCAAAAAGGTGATGTATAAATCGATTATCATTTTGTGCTCAGGAATAAGCTATGGAAAACAAATTAGTAAATCTACAGCCCTAAAATATATGTATATAAAATAAAAAATAAACGCAGTTCCAAATCTACCGATGGTATCTGGGGATTGTCTACTGCTTTAGAGTCTCAGTGCCCCTGTTCCCACTTCCACAAAATCCACCTAGGATGACACTTCAGTCATCCCCCCACCACCCCAGCAGGGGGAGGCAGGGCAGAGGCTACAGAAGGGCTGTACTTTGGCTCTAGAGTATAACATGCATGCAACATGGGGGGGTGGGGGGTGGACTTGCCATATGTATATATAGACCCCCTGGGGTGAGGGGCCCCACTCAAGAGGCACTGAGCAAGAGGCGAGTCCATCTCCCCACTGGCTGGGAGGGGGCTCTGAGGCAATCTCTAAGGGCTGCATATCCCGGGGGAGAGGGGACAGCTGCCACTCCTGCCTCTGTTAGCCCAACCTAAACGGGAGGGGGTACTGAGCAAGGAGAGGATGGGGTCCCAGAAGCCAAGGTGTCAGCACCCCCATGCTTGACTTCAGGGGCCCAAGAACTCTTTGCATAAAATATCTTCAGACCTAGCAGATGGTCAAAGGCACAAAGTTTAAACGCTGGAAGGGAGGGTTGTTGAGAGGGGTCTGGGGTACCCTGAGCCCAGGGGTAGAATAAAGGTGTGATTCATTCCCCCTTCCCTGGAAGGGTGATTGCTCCACTGGGCCTATCAGCACAGGACATTTTCCATTACAAGGAGGCATACTGCCCAGGCCTCCAACACCCACCTTGGGGAAGGGGGTATCAAGTTGGCACAGGAAAGGCCCAGGGAAGGGGGCCACTCTGTACATTAATACTTTGGTGAGGTTTGGGGAGAAGCAGGACTCTACCCCTGGCTCCTGACTCAAACCCTCTCACTCAGCTGGATGCTGAACCCAATGTCCACACTACCCCCATCCCTACACAAGGCCAAGCCCCCAGAACACTCCCAAGTGAGGTCCTGAGAGTTGGGCAATAGGGTGGAAGGGGTCGCAGGGCATCTTCTAGGAGAGAGCACGGGGACAGATCACAGTTTCCGCTCCACAGGTTGCTGGAGACACAGTTCGCTGCCCGCAGAGATGATGGGCAAGTGATTGTCCATGTGGTAGCTGATGAGGTGACTGACACTCTCAAAGCGGTGATCCTTTGTCCGAACCTGGGGAAGTGGGAAAGGAGAAGGTCAATTCAGGTGAAGAGTCAAATAAGACCTCAGTCCCCAAAGCTGAGGAAGCTGGAATATTCAAGAGGGTTGAGGCCGGAGAAAAAGATGGCAGAAGCGGGAGGGCCATCAGTCCTGATCATTGAGGCTTCTCTAGAAAGAGAAGCTGGAGATAGCCGTGGGAATGGGCAGGTCAGTGAACTGGGAAAAGGCAGAGGGGACATCAGCCCAGAAATCATGAAGCTGAGGGAGAGCTACTCCTCCCCTGACCTGGAAGAAGGTGGTATGTCTCAGAAGAGGGTATACAGTACAAAAAAAGACATGCAAAGGAGGCTGAGGTTGCTGTAGAAAAGAGACCTAAGTTATGAGGGGTAGAGGGACAGTGCAGACAGGAGACACAGCACTGGTCTGAGCCCTGAGTCTGGAGAAGCTGGGGAGGCCCCTGGCTCCTCTCGAGAGAGGAGATTTGGGGTGCCTAGCCTCTAACCATCTGACATTGAGCATCACAACCTCTTAAGGATGGTTTTCTCATTTGTCAAAAGAGGGACTCAGGTGACATGAGCAACTTCCAGCACTCGTGGGCATAAGGTTTGGGGATTGGCCGGGACTGAAGGGAAAACAGCTCAAGTTCAGGGATGTGAGAAGGGAAGGAACCCTAAGCCACTAGAGGGGGAATGCCAGGCACCTTGAGAGCAGGCGACGCTCAGATAGAGGTGCCCAGCAGGCGAAGTCTAGGAAGCAGTGAGGCAGGAACAGGGCTGCACAGGAGGGTACTGCACCTTCCTTTCTGCCTCACCCACCCATACCCCTGCAATACTCACCACACCCTCAGGGTCCACCAGTAGCAGGTGCTTGGGCTGCCCACTCTGCAGGCCAGTGAGCACGTACTGGCCAGGCGTGGTCGTGCTTTCCCGCACCAGGAAGTCCCCGTTGAGCTGTAGCAGTGCCTCGGCCTCCCGCCGGCTCAGCTTCCCGTGAAACCAGGGCTCCCCTCGAAGCTGCTCAGCCATGGCCACCAACTGGGGAGGTGGAGGCACCCGCAGGGCATCTTCAAAGGGCTCTGGGGGTACAGAGAGAGGGCTGGAAGAGGCAGCTGGCACAACACATGCTCAAGAGCCAGACCTTCAGGGAGGGGAGGCCAGGAAGAAAAGAGGAGGAGCCAAGTGGGAAGACGAAGATGCAGAAAGGATACTCACTCATGTCAAAGAGGTCTCGGGGCACGCTGCCATTGATGGCAGGATTGGGGGGCCCGGCCCCACCGCCTGCTTGCCGTGCCTTGTCTAGGTTCTGGACGTTGACATAGGAGGGATCATCAAAGAGCTCTCTGCCTGCTGAGGAAAGGGAGGCTTTACAGTGATCCCTGTCCTGCTTCTCACGCCCCACTCTGCCCCTCTCAGCTCCCTTCATACCTGGGCAGGGTGGCGGGGGCAGCATCTGTTTGCGGGCTTCTGGGTCTCCTCCAACAGGCTGCCCCACTGGCTGAAGGGACAAAAATAGGGTGAGACCAGAGGCCCTAACCAGACGCTGCCATCCTGGGCCCAGCCCACCTCCATGCAAGCAACTTACCAGCGTGGCTCCCAGGTGGCTAGGGGTCTGGGCACTGGGTGGAGTGGGTCGAGCAGCCCCCGGGGGGGCTCCTTCCCGAAGCCTCATGTCCACCACCCCCCCAAGAGGCGGTTCCTTCCCAGGGAAGTCATTATAGTACTGATGGTCAGGTGGCTCTTCTTCCTCCTCATCCCACGCTGAGCCATCAAAGCCAGCCATCCTGGGAGGGACAGGAGGAAGAGAAGAGCATGAGTAAGAGGATGGAGAACAGACAGAACAGCAGTCACGTATTGGGCATTCCCTGAGGGGTAGGCCTGAGGCTGGGTGTTTCATATATATAATCATTTCATCCTCCTGGCAACCCTATAAGGTAGGTATTATTTCCTTCTTCGATTTTATAGATGAGGAAAATGAGGGTCAGGGGTAAAAAGGATTTAGGTCTCACAACTAAAAGGTGGTGGAGCTGAGATGTGAATTCAGATTTGCCTTTAAAGTCATGCCCTTGACCATTATGCTGTCTCCCAAGAGGGAGGGGGAGCACTAAGTACCGGGGAGGGGGGTGCTCCAGAATAGTTTAACCTCCTCTAAATACTCAATACTACTGGTCTGAGGTGGGAAAGGTAAGGATCTCAGGAAAGAGCCATCCTCCCTCGCCCAAATTCTTGACGGCTTCTAGAGGCAAGAAAATGAAATGAAGAACTAAACTAAATATGAAGAAATGCACAAAAGGACAGACCAGCAATGAGATAGCTGGGAAAAGAAAAGCCCATCTAGCCAGGGAAGAGCTGCAGCATGGACGTCCTGGACTACAGCTCCACCATGGGCACACGACAGGAAGAGCTGGCCCTGCAGCAGGCAGGGCCATGAAAGACCTTCCTGATGGCCACAGGAAACTTAAGAATAGCAGGAAGTGGGAAGCAGGGGCGCACAGGTTATTTCCTTCCCTGCACCTCTCTGAGCTCAAGTGTGGGAAGAGCAGACCTACTTTTCCAATTCC